>NC_142010.1:24132139-25332139 GCF_049901735.1 Notechis scutatus | reverse complement strand
ATGCAAAGTAAAAGTCTGGTTATAAATGCATTAGAAAATATATTTAATGCAGGATTACATCAAGATAGCAAATTTCCATAGAGCAAATGTCTTCCTAATGCTATAGTATACTATTCTCTTCACCTACATTTTATTTTTGAATTTTCTTATTTCTAACACACGGACAAATATATGTACATATTCACACATATAGTCCATACATACATATGGCACAATGTAACTTCAGTATCTCTATGCATGCTGTATTGTGTGTTCACAAAACACCAATTGCATTGGAGTTAAACAAATATATAAACACACATATACACCTGCATACATACATCCATAAATACAGCACACTCTAACCTTAATAACATAACCTTAGAAACAAAATGCTTCTAAAGATGTTCTCTACACAAATTCTTCAAGTATTCAAGGAAATCTTCAGTATTTTTTTTGGAAATTCCAGACTGGAGACTAAAACACATGAAAATTACAGGATTTGGGTTTGGCTAGTCTAGAGAAAAGAAGGACCAGGGATGACATAATAGTAGTATTTCAATATTTCAGGGGCTGCCACAAAGAAGAGGGGGTCAACTTTTTTTTCCAGAAGGCAAGACAAGAATCAATGGATAGAAACTAATCAAGGAGAAAAGCAATCTGGAATTAAGGAGAAGTTTTCTAAAAGTGGAAATAATTAACCAGTGGAACGGCTTGTCTTCTGAAGTTATGGGTACTTTATCACTGGGTGGTTTTAAGAAGAGGTTTTTCAGACAAGGTTTTTCAGCCACTTGTCTGAAATGGTATAAGGTCTTCTGCTTGAACAGGAGGCTGGACTAGAAGATCTCCAAAGTCCCTTCCAGCTCTATTTTATATTCTTCCCTCTCTTACCTTCCAAGCGTAAACTCCTAATGGTCTTTATTTACACTATTTATAAAATCATCTTAAAAAGTATTCTAATACAAAAAAAAACTTGCATTTTCTAGCATGTCAATAAAGGAGAATTTTTGTAGCTCAGGGTTGAAATGAAGGGTCCTTGGTGCTCTCTGAGTTTGGTTGCTTTCTTGCAGATGTTTCATTACCCAAACTAGGTAAGACCATTAGTGCTAATGACTAGAAAACAACAAAGGTCTGAGACCACCAAGGACTCCTCTGGTAGAGTATGCTTCCAAGTTTGCTTATGTGGGTAGTCTTCAACTTAGAACCACAATTGAGGGCTTCCGGTTTGAGCTTCTTTGGCGACAGACCGAAACCTCATCTCTGCGAGGCTTCAATCCGTGCTCGCTGCTGGAGCGCCCCGAGCCAGCTGGTTTCAGGGCTAAGCCACCCCATAGAGGTGGTGAAGAAGGGGGAGACTGCCTGCAGGGTTGAGGAGAGCCGCATCTCTCCTCCCCAGCTGGCCATTACTCCCTTTCCCGAAGGCGGTTGTAGCGGTGGTCAGAAATGGCCACCACAAAGAAGAACTCAACCGGAAAAGAATGTGCAGGAGGAAGATAAGAAGAGAAAGTTTTGGTTGACCGGGTCAAGCAGCAAAAGCAACAAATAAGGTACCGTGGAATTGAAACTATTTAAAAAAAACACAATAACATTGTTCCCTAAGAAGATTTTTAAGCTGCAAAGGAGAGAGAAAAGGGAAAGATTTGGTGTTTTTTTTCTCCTTTTCCTATACTGACAGCTAAAAGACTTAAGCAAGAAATTGGAAAAAAAATCCACTTTGATATTAATAGGCATTTAATGCTGAAAATAAAAAGTCAAAGGGATAATAAAGATTTCTGGATAAGCAAAAGTTTTTGAAAACAGGAAAGGAGAGAAAAAGAATAAAAGAGCAGGATCTGGAAGGGAGGAGACTGCCTGGAATTAAAAAGAACTTACATTAAAATCTCAACAAGACTTCCAAAAGATACATTCTAACTGAAATATTGCAACAAAAACCCCAGGAAGAGAAAGTGGAAAAAGAAATAAGAAGATATAACTCAGGACTATTTGGATTACTTGATTTCTGGATTTTTGGTTATTGTATTTGAATGACTAAAATTAATCGGGTGGTTGTTTAAAACTGTTTAAAATGGCTCCACTTTTAGAAGAACTGAAAATAGAACTTAAAAAGTACAAAGAAGATGCACAAGAAGGGAGAGGTTCTTTTGGCTTCGTATTTCAGTTTTTAGAAATGGAGATTTGGAATTATGAGAAACAACAAGAAATGCCCTCAGAACAAGAAGATTGCGACAAAGAAGAAGCCATCTTTAATGAACAATCTTAGGTGAGGGGAAAAAAAGGGGGAAAGAAAATGGAAAGTTTAAGATTGGGAAAAACAACTCCAAAAAAAAATAGAGTGAAAAATAAGTATAAAATCAGAAAGCAACAGAAGAGGGAAATGCAGAAGAGAGAATTAGAAGATGAGAGGGAAGAAAGAAAGGAAAAGAAGTTATAAAGGACAGAAACAAAATATAGAAAAACAGGGCCTCTTTAGAGATAATGGTTGAAAATTTAATGGCAAAAGGGATTCTGCAAAGGTACATAAGATAGTATTGTTATATTAGAAACAGAAATAATTTTAGAAAATATGAAACAATGTATGATTAAAATGTTTGATAAAATAGCTATCGTAATTCAGTGAAATGCCTGTCAATAAATAAATGTAACAAAATGAATATTTAATGATTTACAAAACATATGTGAAGAGAAATAAGGGAAAAATTAATTATGGAGATCATATGTGTCTTTAAGTATGATATTTAATTGAAAAGAAGTGTTAAAGATGTTAAGATCTTATGATTATTAATGATAGAACTGAATTGGAATGGAATGAGGGTTTATAATTACATATATTCATAATCCTTTTTTTTTTTAAGAATATAGTGTGCATTATAAGAATGTACCAAGCAGAATTCGATTGGAAGTTATGTATTATGTATTATATTGAAGGTCATAACCTTAAGGTATATATTGAAGTTTAAATAAGAGTTGAATGGATGTAATTAAAAGATATAAAGGTGTCATACTCCAATTAGGAACTACAGGAGAAAATCTGTTTAATGAGAAAAGATAATATGAAATTGAAACAGAACAGACAAAAGTATAAATATAATGATTTGAATTGAGATGAGATAATCAAAATAAAATTGAGAAAATTAACAGAGGGGAAAAACTATATAGAAAATGTAGAATAATATAAGATATGGAATAGAACACAAAAAGGAGCATGAAATTGAGTTTTGTGTCTGTATAAAGAAGTTCAACCCAGGACCATGCTATTTTCAAAAAAGATGTTTTACTTGTATTTTGTGTGTGAAAACCCAAATAAAACTTTATTAAAAAAAAAAAAGAACCACAATTGAGCTCAAAATTTCTGTTATTAAATGAAACATTTGTTAAGTGTGTTTTGCCCCGTTTTATGACTTTACCTACCACAGTTGTTAAGTGAATCACTGCAGTTGATAAGTTAGTATCCTGGTTGTTAAATGAACCTGGCTTCCCCATTGACTTTGCTTGTGAGAAGGTCACAAAAGATGATCATGTGACCTTGGGACACAGCAACAGTCATCCATATGAACCCATTGTCAAGCATCTGAATTTTGATCACATCATCATGGGGATGCTCCAATAGTCGTAACTGGGAGAAATTGTCATAAGTCACATTTTTCAGTTGTAACTTTGAACGGTCACTAAACAAACTGTTGTAAGTCAAGGACTAGTACTCCAATTTAACAGGAGAGATATGGGGCTATTTGGGTCTATTGTGGAGGGGAAATGCCCATTTAAATAAGGAACTAAAACGTTTGGAAACAGATGTAAGAAAGTGTCTTTCATTGGCACGAACTACTACAGTGGTCACTTGGCCCCTTGCCCCATAGCAACATAGAAAAATCCCAAGCTTTTAGTGGAGGAATGTCAACTTTCTGAAAGTGATTAGAACTTGGTGTCCTTTAAAGACGTTCCAAAGTTGTGAGCTTGGTGATTGATTGCTTTCTGTCCCAGTATTCAGACCCATGAAAAACTGCTAGCAAGGAGCAGTTGTTCGGAGCCCATGTGAATGATCTCCTATCTTCTTCTTCTTCTTATCCGGAGAAGTTTTGAAGAACCACTCTACCCTACTACTTTGTTCTTTGCCTCATTTGGCATGTTTGCTCTCAGAGACATGTTCAACTTGCCATTCCTTCAATAGAAGTCCTCAGTCTTGAGTTATGTCTATGCTGCTATGCATACTCTAGCTGTTCATGCCAATAAAAGACACTTTCTTGCATCTACTTTCAAAAAGGAAGGAAGGAAGGAAGGAAGGAAGGAAGGAAGGAAGGAAGGAAGGAAGGAAGGAAGGAAGGAAGGAAGGAAGGAAGGAAGGAAGGCATATAAGAACATATAAGGAAGAGCTACATGGATCAGTCTAACAATCCTGCGAGCCCAGCATTCAGTGTCCCATGCAGGCCAGCCTGGACACGAGGGTAATAGCCCACTTCATTTACCTTCCCTAGCAGCTACTCCTCAAGACAGACATTCCAGCCAGTCATCTCTGATTCCTGAAGCAACAAACACTCACCGGTATCAGAACCCAAGAACAGCTCAGCCTCACATGAATATCTCTGAATGGAGATTACATCATCACTAGGAGCTCGTTGGGCCACTGGTGCAAATGAGGACAGAGAGATGAAGGGAAAAGTCTTCAACTCATTTGCCCTAATCAAGCTTTTGTTTCAAAGCAAAAATTTTGCTGCATGTTTTAATGCAAACACATTCCAGCTCCTGACACTAACACCTAAATGATTCATAGCATTCATATGACTCAGTCATGCCAGGACTTAAACTCTCTAAGGAGACAGAGTTAATTTTTCCTTTAGGGAAATAGGCCTTGAGAATTAAATTATGATGCAATTCAAAAATCTCTTTTAATATTTTAAATATCTTCCCAGCTTGGGTTCATGTGAATTTTTGATAACTAAAAAAAAAGCCTCTCCATTTTTCTGTCTCCTAGAATAGCCCAACAGGGCTACAACTCCTTATAATAACACCTGGATTCCATTTGCCTTGTTCATCCTTGTTCTTCTTTTGGAAAGATTCTAACATACTTTCATAAAAACTCTTCCTGCTCAATTTAATAATAACTAGATTTTCCCCCTAGCTAATAGTTCTCCTCTCTTGTGAACCCTTCTGATTAAATTTGACTTTGGAAAGAAATTATGTAAAGGGGGTCCTCTCGTTCCTTTAGAAATGGATAATGTGCCAAAACATGAAAAGGGTAGAATCAAATTTGGTGTGGTGATAGAATCCAGAAAAAGAAAGATTAAGTTTGAAAATAGAATGAATAATGTCTAGGACTGCAAGCAAACAAAATGCAAAAAATATCCCCAAGAACATCCAAGTAGGACAGGCATGTGGGCTTCAGAGAAGCAAAATGTAGGGGATTTGGTGATGGGGGCAAGCTAAAAGACCATAACCCAAATGGATCTTCCCAGAGAGAACTGAAAGATCAGATTAGATTTATGTGGTCAAATTAGGCAATTATTCCCTCTACAAAACACTGTCCCAGGGAAACTAAATTTGTCAGCTCAACCATAAAAAAATTTAGAAGGCCAATGAATCAGTGGTGGTATTCAGCCAGGGGTTCGGGGGGGGGGGGGGGGGTTGCAGCTGGGCATCCCACAGACAATGGTGATGTCACCATTCAATCCTTTCAACCCAGAAGTGCTTCAGTGGTTCAACATGAATGTAGTACTACAGGGCTCTAGGAAAGCAAAAGAAATCTATTCCCGGACTTCCGTCAGGTTTGCAGGGCCGGGGGGGGGGGGGGGGCGGGGGGCGGCAGTTTCTGCCTCTGGCTCTGGTTCGGGCCCCCGAGCCAGCGGGGGGGTGGGGGGGGGGGCCGCCGGGGGGGGGGGGGAGAGGGGGGCCACGGGGGGGGGGGGGGCCACATCTCCTCCTCAGCTGGCTAATTCCCTTTCCCGAAGGCGGTAAGAGCAGCGGTCAGAAATGGCCACCTCAAAGAAGCACTCAACCGGAAAAGAAAGTGCAGGAGGAAGTTAAGAAGTGAAAGTTTTGGCTGACCGGGATAAGAAGTAACAACTAAGGTATCCTGGAATTTAAATTTTACAAAAGATACATCGCTCCCAAAGAAGACTCGGAAGCAGCGAATGAAAGTGAAAAGGGAAAGTTTTTTTTCACTCTCCTTCCTTACGTTGACAGCGAAGAGAGCTGAATAAGAAATCGGAAAAATCCGCTTTGGCACCAATAGGTAATTAAACTGGAAATAATTAAATGCCAAGGGGACAATAAAGATTTCTGAACATTAAAAATTCTTTTTTGCTATAAGTGGGAAGGGAGAGGAAAAGAATAAGGGCAGGATTTGGAAGGAGGAGTCTGCCTGGAATTTAAAAGAATCTAAAGTTAAATCTTAATAAGACTTCTAAAAGATACATTTTAACTGGAACTTTGCAACTAAATAGTAACCCCAGGAAGAGAAAGTGAAAAAAGAAGAAAGTGTTAAAAGAAACAGCTTGTCTGTATTTGGATTGCTTGGTGACTTTGGGACTTCTGGAAATTATATTTGAATGACTAAAAACAATTGGGTGGTTGTTTAACTGTTTTTTAACTGTTAATTGTTTCAATTTGTTTTACATTGTTATTTGTATATGTCTTTTGGTGTTGTTCAGTTGTATGTTGTGAAAGAGCACCTTATTTCGTTGTTCTCAGGTTCTGAGTACAATGACAATAAATTTATCTTATCTTATCTTTAAAAAAATTCTACAATGGCATCACTTGTGGATGAACTGAAAATGGAATTCAAAAAATATAAAGAAGAGGAACAAGAAGGGAAGGGCTCTTTTGGCTCCCTTTTTCAATTCTTAGAAATGGTGATCTGCACCTATGAGAAACTACAAGAAAAGACTGCGCAACTAGAAGATTGGGACAAAGAGGAAGCCATCTTTAATGAACAAGTAACTTTATCTGGGAAAGAAAGGGGAAGGGGGGGAAAGAGAATGGAGAATTTAAGACCTAAAAAAACAGCCAAACAAGGGAAGAATAATGCGAAAAGTGGATATAATGTTAGAAAGCAACAGAAAAGGGGAATGCAGAAGAGAGAAATGGAGGTGGAGAGACAAGGGGGTAAAAAGGGGAGAGAGAAGAAGAAAGGGAAGAAGGAAGGGAAGAGAAGTTACAAAGGTTTGGAGCAAGATGTAAAGAAACAGGACTTATTCAGAGATAATGGGTGAAAATTTAACTGAAAAAGGGATTCTGTAAAGGTACATAAGATTGTATTGTTATATTTGTATTAGAAATAATATTAGAAAATTGGAAACAACATATGACTAAAAAGTGAGATAAAACAGTCAGTGTAATTCAGTGAAACTTTTGTGAACAAAATAAATGAAATAAATGAGAGAATTGAATTAGGAAGGAATGGGAACATTTTAACTACTCAATGTCTTATAAAATATAAGTGAAGTGGGGGGGAAGTAACTATGGAAAGTTTATAAGTGTTCCCATAGAAGTATGATAACTATTTGAAAAGTAATGTGTAAAATGTTTAAGATTTAAATGAATATTAATATTAATGATAGAATTGAATTGGTATGGATTGTTGTTTTAATTATATTATGTATTTATAATTTTTTCTTTTTTTAAAATACAGTGTGTAGTTTTAGAATGTACCAAGAAGAATCCGAATGGAAGCTATGTATTATATTAAGTGTTATAATTTTAGGGAAAGATATAAAGTGTCATACTTCAGTGATTACAGGGAGAAAAGATAAATAGATGTTTTATAATGTTTTGATGTTTTTATGTTTTAGAAAATGTTTGTTTAATGGTTTTTTTGAATTTTTCTGTAAAAATGTAACCGGGATCAAGCCGCTTTCAAAAAGATGTTTTATGTTTTGTTTGTTTATGTTGTTTTTAAAAATCAAAAAAAAAACAAAAAAAGAAAAGAAAAAGAAATCAATTCCCTAGAAAGAAACCATGTTCACAGAAACCTATCTCCTTAACTTTCAAATGTCTAGTGTTTTTGTAGCCCTGCCCATGACCCCATAGTTACACCTTAATGACCTCACTGATCTCACTAAGCATTGGAGTGGGTGGTTACATTAAATCTAATAGATAACAACAACAGTGTGCTATATTCAATGAAATACCTAACTGTTCTACCCAATCACATATATATTCTATAATCTGGTCAAACTTTAGTATCCTAATCAATAGAGCCTTAAGTGACATCAATGAATGATCATCAAGATGCTATCTGGGAAGTCAGTTCCTCCTCTCCATAATAAGCTGCTGCTTACAGTATCACATGTGGGATGCACTGCCTTTGTTCACAACCCAGCTTGTAGAGATGGAAAGTGGAGACCCTTTTCTGGAAACATAAGACCTCAAGAATTGGATGGAATTGCTACATCTGGGCATTATTTACACCTAGATTTGCAATCTATAAAATTCATTGATTTTTTTTTCTTTAATAAGATTCAATAGGAGACTACAATACGTAGTATGTTATAAGGCTGCAAACCACACAGGACACAATCTGTTAATATTGAGTGGGCTAGTGGTAGTTGGAAATGCATATAACCTCATTGGGATTAGTCCTCGTCCCTGTACATTATTGTAAAAAATATATTAAGCAAAGAGAAATTACACTATTTAGATTTCATAAGGCATTTCAAAACTTTCTAAGCATTTTGCATACATAATCCTTATAGGAGTTCTGCAGGATCATATTATCATATATGGTTTCTATTTCAGTTCAAAGGCTGGAGGTGAAAGTAATATTTCTAGGCATACAAAAGACAACATGAGTAATTCAGAGGACATAATATTCTAATCTAGACTCTAGCTGAGAAATGCAATTGTTTAATTCATGTTTTCAATATTTATATTGATCAAATGAGACAAATGAGGAATAGACTTGTATTGTCATTAAGTACTGAAGGTTGCCACAGTGGGAGAAATAGGAGAAAGGTTTATTAGGTATGTTCACCACTTCAATTCCACATGTAAGATGGGATAAAATAATAATAGCAAGAACATCTTCACTCCTATTGGAGCAAATGCCTAGATTTCAAAAGCGAAATATTCACTATTATGTTGTACCTATCAAGTCACTAATGCAAGTTGTGTTTTCGGAAGATTTTCTTCAGAGCTTCCAAGACATCTCGATTCCTCAAGCTATATATGAAGGGGTTTATCATGGCAGGTACAATGGTAAAGAACAGTGTATTAATCATGGCTTCCTGTAGTGAATAAGAGGATGCAGGTTTCATGTATGTTGCAAGACAAGTGATATAGAAGATCCCAACTACACACAAGTGAGACATGCAAGTTCCTAAGGCTTTGTGGCTCTTTTGAGAAGATCGTACCCTCACAACTTGGAGGAGGATGGCAACATAAGAGGTGAGGATAACTGAGAGGGGGATGAGAAGTACCAGGAAATTTCCAGCATAAATTGTTCTTTCAAAAGCAGAATTATCTGAGCAAGACAACTGGATAAGAGCTGGATAATCACACATGTAATGGTTAATCACATTGGACTTGCAGTAGGGAAGGGGCAATACATAAAGTGAGCAAGTGAGAGCTTGGACAGTGGACCAAAACCAGGCTGCCATTGACATCATATAACAGACATTTCTCCTCATGATGATGGGGTATTGCAAAGGTTTGCAGATGGCCACATACCTGTCATAAGACATGGTTGCCAGGATGAGGCATTCTGCTCCTCCTAAAAGCAAAGTTATAGAAATCTGAACAACACACCCATAGAGTGAAATGGTATACCTGTTGGTTATAAAACTGACCCATACTTGTGGGACAATGGAGAGAACTTGGCAGAGGTCCATGAAAGCCAACTGACTAAGAAAGAAGTACATGGGAGTCTGAAGTCCAGAGTCAGTTTTAATCAGAAAAATAAGGAGATTGTTTCCCATCAGAGCAATCAGAAACATGAAGAGAAGCCCCCAAAGGAACAAGGTGGGTGACCATTGATGCAGAAGACCAACCAGAAGAAATTCTCTCCATGAAGTTATGTTTTCCTCTCTCATTCCTTCTTCATTGCCAAGCTTTTATCTAAAGATACAAAAATAATTTGGGAGAGCTTTTGTCATAAATCTGTTGAAATCTATATTTATTGATAGATATTTTCCCCCTTCCGCTGCAATGGATAGACAATGGCTAAAATGATCATGATGACATTGCAAAAGAGTGTGCCCTTTGAAAATGTTTTTCTTCTCATCCATGCAACTTCTTCAGGACTAACTTCAGTTAGACCTGAAGAAGCTTTTTGGATGTGAAGTGAAACTCTTTCAAAGGAAAAAAAAATCAAGGAAGTCCAGTTGCCTTTTGAAAAAAGCATCTTTAGAACAACCATGATCTGGATGATTGGGAATCTCTGTAGACCTCTGGCCTATCTTTTTCACCCTGATCCAGCCCTGCACATTCATGTCTTTAAAACCTCCAAAACATTTTCCTTAATAGTAAGCACAAAAGAAAAAGTTCTTGAATACTATCGTAATATGCTGCAAGAGAGAGAGCCTGTATGAGCAATCCCAAGTCCCAAGTCAAAAATCTGAAATGCTCTGAATGTCTAGACAAGAGGTGACCCTTCTTTAATATTCAAAGCAGTAGGCAGAATGTTCTCTTTATCCAATTTATGTTGAGACAATTAAACATTAATGACAATTTTAATTTTGCATCTCTGATAAAGAGAAAAAAAGGAAGATGAAAGTGTTGAGCATCTGGAAAATAAGAACTTGTTTATCAAGATCAGGCAAACAGTTGTATTTATTCAAGTAAAGAGTGATCCACATTGTCAGGGGTATCCTTAAAATGAAATTTTGAGTTTAACCACACAAATGTGCATGCACACACATGCACCTGCACACACATTCATGCATCTAGAGGAGCACACCCAGAGTGTCATTCACTACCTTATGAATTCCTGGATATAGGAGGGATACAATTATCGCTATTATATTATGGCTCTTATGGTGTTTGTATACACACAAACACATGCTCAATATACTTCATCATAATTATCTCTTCAGAAATGAAGCGTTACATACCTGCAGATGCTGGCAACAGCAAATGAGGAAAACAGGGTTTTAAAATCAAAAAGCTCCATTTGAGGTGCTGAATCTTCGCCCAACCGAATTCTTTTTCATTGCTTCTTTCATGGCTTCCTCAAGCCATGCAACAGGATTCTTTTCAAATAGCTTGTATTTATTCTTCCAGTGCAAGATTCATTGCCTTACATCCTTCAGGAGACAAGCCATTTCCATTCTGAAAACTAGTGAGACAAACTGCAACTTTTAAAAATCAAATCAGGGAGAAAAATACATGCTAGAGATTTACAAATCAGTAACGATCATTGATCAGTAACAAACAACTTAATGAGAAGGAAGGACTCACTGGAGAAGAGCCTAATGATGGGAAAGATTCAGGGCAATAGAAGAAGGGGACAGCAGAGAATGAGGTGGCTGGATGGAGTCACTGAAGCAGTAGGTGTCAGCTTAAATGGACTCCAGAAGATGGACAGGAAGGCCTGGAGGAAGGTTTTCCCATGGGGTCGCGATGGGTCAGACACGACTTCGCAACTAACAAACAATCATTGACCTGATTTTGATACGATCAGATATAGATCTAATTCTTAAACATATAGACTGTAATTCTAGGATTACTTATGCACAGCAATGAAGAGAAAGTGAGAGAGAAAATAAAGAGATAGACTCAGTCCATTTTTCCTATCTTACTTATCTTAACCAACATAATTAAATGTTAATTTAGTAATAATTGAAGGAAGAAAAAACTGCCCATTCATTTTCAAAAACTCCAGTTAGGGTCGACCTTCCTGTCATTCTCCCTACAGCCAGCTAAGTCTTTCATATATCCCGGGAGAGGTTCTGAGAGACTTCTTCTTTAGGGAATTTGATTCTCTTTTCACGGTTTTAATTAAGGTGCAGTTTCAAAAGGGAAATTTTCAGAGTATAAGATCATATTATTTATTTCTGCAGGGTTTTTTTAATCTGATTTTCTTAAGAGACCTTCTTAGGCATTTAGTGAGTTGGGTTTAGTTGGGTTTTTTTTCTTCTCTCCCTTTCCCTATACTGACAACTAAGAGACTTAAATAAGAAATCGGAAAAATCCGCTTTGACATCAACAGGCAATTAAGCTGAAAATAAAACAAAATGTCAAAGGGATAATAAAGATTTCTGGATGCTAAAAATTTTTTCATAAGCAGGAAAGGAGAGAAAAAAAATAAAAGGGCAGGATCTGGAAAGAGGGAGGAGACTGCCTGAAATTAAAAGGAATCTACAGTAAAACTTCAACAAGACTTCTTAAAGATACATTTTAACTGAAACTTTGTAACTAAACAGTAGAACCCCAGGAAGAGAAAGTGAAAAAAAAGAGCAAAAAGAAACAGCTTGCGTGTATTTAGATTACTTGGTGATCTTTGGATTCTTGGTTATTGCATTTGAATGACTAAAATTAATCGGGTGGTTGTTTAAAAATTTATACAATGGCACTACTTCTGGATGAATTGAAAATGGAACTTAAAAAGTACAAAGAAGATGCACAAGAAGGGAGGGGTTCTTTTGGCTTCGTTTTTCAATTCTTAGAAATGGAGATTTGGAACTATGAGAAACAACAAGAAATGTCTGCAAAAAAGACTGGGACAAAGAAGAAGCCATCTTTAATGAACAAGTGATTCTATGTGGGGAAGAAAAAGGAAAGGAGGGGAAAGAGAATGGAGAATTTAAGACTTAAAAAAAACAACCAAAGAAAAGAAAAATAATTTGAAAAATAACTATAATACTGGAAAGCAACAGAAGAGGGGAATACAGAAGAGAGAAATAGAGGTAGAGAGACAAGGGGTAAAAAGGGGAGAGAGAAGAAGAGAGGGAAGAAGGAAAGGAAAAGAAGTTACAAAGGACCAGAGCAAGATATAGAGAAACAGGGCCTATTCAGAGATAACGGGTGAAAATCTAACTGAAAAAGAGATTCTTTAAAGGTACATAAGATTGTATTGTTATATTAGTAATAGAAATAACTTTAGAAAATTGGAAACAATGTATGATTAAAATGAGGGATAAAATAGTGTAATTTAGTGAAATGTTTGTTAATAAAATAAGTGAAATAAAATAAATGAGAAAATTGAATTAGGAAAGGATGGGAACATTTTAATTAGTTAATGTTTTATAAAATATAAGTGAAGGGGGGAAAATTAATTATGGAAAGCTTATAACTGTTCCCATAGAAGTATGATATTTAATTGAAAAGTAATGTTAAAGAAGTTAAGATTTTAATGAATATTAACATTAATGATAGAATTGAATTGAAATGGAATGTGTTGTTTTAATTACATATATTTATAATTTTTTCTTTTTTTAAGAATATAGTGTGTATTTTAAGAATGTACCAAGCAGAATCCAAATGGAAGTTATGTATTATATTGAATGTTATAACTTTAAGGTATATATTGAAGCCTAAATAAGAGTTAAATGGATAAACTTAAAAGATATAAAGGTGTCATACTCCAATCAGCAACTACAGGAGAAACTTTGTTTAATGAGAAAAGATAATAGATAATTGAAACAGGACAGACAAAAAGTATAAATATAATGATTTGAATTGAGACGAGATAATTAAAATAAAATTGAGAAAATTAAAAGAGGGGAGAAGCTATGTAGAAAATGTAAAACAGTAATAAGATATGGAATAGAACATAAAAAATGAGCATGAAATTGAATTTGTGTCTGTATGAAGAAATGTAACCCAGGATTACGCTGCTTTCAAAAAGATGTTTGTATTTTTTTGTGTGAAAACTCAAATAAAATTTACAAAAAAAAAAAAAAAAAAAGTAAAAAAAAATTTGGGTAATATAAATAAGGTGATTGGGAGAATAAAAATAAATGATAAAGGGGGTTTGGGGGGGTGGGTTTGGGGGGTGGTATGGGTTGGTGGGTGTTGGTTTTTTTGGGGTTGAATTTTAGTTGGGTTTTTTTGTGGTGGTGGGGGGGTGGGGGGGGGGGGGGGGGGAATATAAAAATGGAGGGGGTTTTTTGGGGGGGGGGGGGGGGGAGGGGGGGGGGGGGGGGGGGGGGGGGGGGGGGGGGGGGGGGGGGGGGGGGGGGGGGGGGGGGGGGGGGGGGGGGGGGGGGGGGGGGGGGGGGGGGGGGGGGGGGGGGGGGGGGGGGGGGGGGGGGGGGGGGGGGGGGGGGGGGGGGGGGGGGGGGGGGGGGGGGGGGGGGGGGGGGGGGGGGGGGGGGGGTGGGGGGGGGGGGGGGGGGGGGGGGGGGGGGGGGAAAAAAAGTAACAGTGGAAACATTAGCCCAGAAGCTTAGAATGAAACCTATGTTTGGATCTAAGGAACTCCTTAAATATCCAGCTTTGCAGGAGGATCAACAATCCCTTTAAATTTTCCAACTTGGAGGATGTCTTCAAATATTGCATGGGATTCTTTATGATGAATCATGAATTGTTTTTAATGTGAGTTGGGTTTTTCCATCCAACATGTTGAAAGCTAAGGTCTGCATGAGTTTAGAGGTCATGCATTTCATCTTGGAAGAAAAGCTACTCTTTAGTGTTTCAGGCAGCCAGAGTTCTTTATTAGTTTGCCTCCAGTGCACTCCCAGTCAATCCCAAAGGTGCTAACTGCATGGTGGGGAGCTGAAGTCAGAGCTGAAGAAGCTTCTTGGATGAGAAGCAAAATATCTTCAAAGAAAAACAAGAAAGTCCATTTGCTTCTTGAAAAAACACCTTTGGGACAACCATGACCTGAATGACTGAGAATCTCCATAGACACTCCCAGTCAATCCCAAAGGTGCTTTTTACAGAGGCAGATGAACTTCCTTGTTTATAAAATAGAATAGGATAGGATAATAGAATAGAATAGAATCTGGAAGGGACCTTGGAGGTCTTCTAGATCCAGCCCCTGCTCAAGCAGGAGAACCTATACTATTTCAGACAAGTGACTGTCCAATCCCTTATTAAAAGCGTCCAGTGATGGAGTGCCTACGGTTTCTGAAGGCAAATTGTTCTCACGGTTAGGAAGTTTCTCCTTAATTCCAAGTCGCTTCTCTCTTTAGTTAGTTCCCAACCAGAGGTGGTATTCAGCAGGTTCTGACCATTTCTGGAAAATCAGTGGCGGAAATTTTGAGTAGTTCAGAGAACCAGCAAATACCACCTCTGACTGGCCCGCCCATCTATTATCTGCCTCCCGAGTCCCAGCTGATCGGCTGACTCTTCTATTGTTGCCCTGCACAGGAGAAAGCAGCTGGAAAGCAGGTTAGTGGGGTGGGGAGAGAATGGAGATTTTGCAGTATCCTTCCCCAGGAGTGGGGAGGGAATGGAGATTTTACAGTATCCTTCCCCTGCCACACCACCAAGCCACACCATGCCCACTAAGCCACACCCACAGAACCGTAGTAAAAAAATTGAATCCCACCAGACTGTTCCCAACCATTGTTTCTTGTTCTGGCCTCTGGTGCTTTGTAGAAAACATCTTTGAAGACATTTCACTTCTCAACCAAGAAGCTTCTTGCCATGCCCCTGTTGGAGTCTGACTCCAAGGGAGAGGAAGAAACAGCCAACAGGAAGTGGAAGTGTGGCTCGAGGTTGTGGAGAGGAAATTGAGGAAGGGCACAGGCCGCTGGGCATTCAGAGGAAGACCCAGGCCCATCCCCTCTTCATCCTAGGGCATGCAGGAGGAGTGGATAAGGGAGAAATGTGAATGGCGTGGTCTACGGGAGAGGAAAGGGGCCTGATCCCCTTCATGGGCTGTAACTGTGAGGACTGTTTAAAGGACAAACTGTGCATGGCCCAGTGGTGGAAGCAAAGCGTGAAATAATTCTAGACTTTCATTTCTTATCTGAGTTCTGGCGTCCTTCCCAGTGTGTATGTTTCTGATATCTGTGGACATCTTCAAGCCCTTATCCTGCCTTGTCTCAGTAATTGCTTCAATGTGGTTTGTGTTGTTTTTTCTATTTATAATTTATATGTATTTTGAGTTTGAGTGGTATTTCTTTCTTTTCACAACTGTTTGTGGGGGAGTTTTTCTCCAGTCAGTGATAATTGGAACTTTGAAGCCAAATTGAAGGAATTAAAGGGACTTCACCTGTTTTTGTGACTTTGTTGATTTTGTATCCCACCCTGGTCATCACACTTCTTCAGCTCTGACTGAAGTGGGAGCTGTGGGGAGCTGAAGTCAGAGCTGAAGAAGCTTCTTGGATGAGAAGTGAAACATAACTGAAACTTTGTAACTAAACAGTAGAACCCTAGGAAGAGAAAGTGAAAAAAAAAAGAGCAAAAAGAAACAGCTTGTATGTATTTAGATTACTTGGCGATCTTTGGATTCTTGGTTATTGCATTTGAATGACTAAAATTAATCGGGTGGTTGTTTAAAAATTTATACAATGGCACTACTTCTGGATGAATTGAAAATGGAACTTAAAAAGTACAAAGAAGATGCACAAGAAGAGAGGGGTTCTTTTGGCTTCGTTTTTCAATTCTTAGAAATGGAGATTTGGAACTATGAGAAACAACAAGAAATGTCTGCAAAACAAGACGACTGGGACAAAGAAGAAGCCATCTTTAATGAACAAGTAATTCTATGTGGGGAAGAAAAAGGAAAGGGGGAAAGAGAATGGAGAATTTAAGACTTAAAAAACAACCAAAGAAAAGAAAAATAATTTGAAAAATAAGTACAATACTGGAAAGCAACAGAAGAGCGGAATACAGAAGAGAGAAATACAGGTAGAGAGACAAGGGGGTAAAAAGGGGAGAGAGATGAAGAGAAGGAAGAAGGAAAGGAAAAGAAGTTACAAAGGATCAAAACAAGATAGCTTTTTCTCTGGTAATATCACACTACTAACCAGAGCATACAAAACATTTGCTAGACCAATACTCGAATACAGTTCATCAGTCTGGAATCCACACTACGTATCTGATATTAGCACAATTGAGAAAGTCCAGAAATATTTCACAAGAAGAGTTCTCCACTCCTCTACTCGCTGTAGAATACCTTATGCCACCAGACTTGAAATTCTAGAACTAGAAAACCTTGAATTACGCCGTCTTCGGTCTGACTTAAGCATGGTATACAAAATCATACATTGCAATGTCCTACCTGTCAATGAATACTTCAGCTTCAACCATAACAACACAAGAGCACACAATAGATACAAACTCAAAGTAAACCGCACCAAACTTGATTGCAGGAAATACGACTTCAGCAATAGAGTGGTCAATGTCTGGAATACTCTACCCGACTCTGTAGTTTCTTCCCCAAACCCCAAAAACTTTAACCTTAGACTGTCTACTATTGACCTCACCCCTTTCCTAAGAGGTCTGTAGGGGCGTGCATAAGCGCACCAACGTGCCTACCGTCCCTGTCCTATTGTTTCTCCTATTCTTTTATTTTTCTTATATGTAACCATTTCATGTATTCACAACTATGTATACATTTATACTTATTATCTTGTAAACAATTGGCAAATCAAATAAATAAATAAATAAATAAATAAATAAATAAATAAATAAATAAGATATAGAGAAACAAGGCCTATTTAGAGATAATGGGTGAAAATTTAACTGAAAAAGGGATTCTGTAAAGGTACATAAGATTGTATTGTTATATTAGTAATAGAAATAACTTTAGAAAATTGGAAACAATGTACGATTAAAATGAGGGATAAAATAGGTAGTGTAATTTAGTGAAATGTTTGTTAATAAAATAAGTGTAATAAAATAAATGAGAAAATTGAATTAGGAAGGGACGGGAACATTTTAATTAGTTAATGTTTTATAAAATATAAATGAAGGAGGGGGGAATAAATTATGGAAAGCTTATAACTGTTCCCATAGAAGTATGATATTTAATTGAAAAGTAATGTTAAAGAAGTTAAGATTTTAATGAATATTAACATTAATGATAGAATTGAATTGGAATGGAATGTGTTGTTTTAATTACATATATTTATAATTTTTCTTTTTTTAAGAATATAGTGTGTATTTTAAGAATGTACCAAACAGAATCCGAATGGAAGTTATGTGTTGTATTGAATGTTATAACTTTAAGGTATATATTGAAGCCTAAATAAGAGTTAAATGGATAAACTTAAAAGATACAAAGGTGTCATACTCCAATCAGCAACTACAGGAGAAACTTTGTTTAATGAGAAAAGATAATAGATAATTGAAACAGGACAGACAAAAAGTATAAATATAATGATTTGAATTGAGATGAGATAGTTAAAATAAAATTGAGAAAATTAAAAGAGGGGAGAAGCTATGTAGAAAATGTAAAACAGTAATAAGATATGGAATAGAACATAAAAATGAGCATGAAATTGAATTTGTGTCTGTATGAAGAAATGTAACCCGGGATTATGCTGCTTTCAAAAAAGATGTTTTATTTGTATTTTTTGTGTGAAAACTCAGATAAAATTTACAAAAAAGAAAAGTAACAGTGGAAACATTAGCCCAGAAGCTTAGAATGAAACCTATGTTTGGGTCTGAGGAACTCCTTAAATATCCAGCTTTGCAGGAGGATCAACAATCCCTTTAAATTTTCCAACTTGGAGGATGTCTTCAAATATTGCATGGGATTCTTTATGATGAATCATGAATTGTTTTTAATGTGAGTTGGGTTTTTCCATCCAACATGTTGAAAGCTAAGGTCTTCATGAGTTTAGAGGTCATGCATTTCATCTTGGAAGAAAAGCTACTCTTTAGTGTTTCAGGCAGCCAGAGTTCTTTATTAGTTTGCCTCCAGTGCACTCCCAGTCAATCCCAAAGGTGCTAACTGCATGGTGGGGAGCTGAAGTCAGAGCTGAAGAAGCTTCTTGGGTGAGAAGCAAAATATCTTCAAAGAAAAACAAGAAAGTCCATTTGCTTCTTGAAAAAACACCTTTGGGACAACCATGACCTGAATGACTGAGAATCTCCATAGACACTCCCAGTCAATCCCAAAGGTGCTTTTTAAAGAGGCAGCTGAACTTCCTTGTTTATAAAATAGAATAGGATAGGATAATAGAATAGAATAGAATCTGGAAGGGACCTTGGAGGTCTTCTAGTCCAGCCCCCTGCTCAAGCAGGAGAACCTATACTATTTCAGACAAGTGACTGTCCAATCCCTTATTAAAAGCGTCCAGTGATGGAGTGCCTACGATTTCTGAAGGCAAATTGTTCTCACGGTTAGGAAGTTTCTCCTTAATTCCAAGTCGCTTCTCTCTTTAGTTAGTTCCCAACCAGAGGTGGTATTCAGCAGGTTCTGACCAGTTCTGGAAAATCAGTGGCGGAAATTTTGAGTAGTTCAGAGAACCAGCAAATACCACCTCTGACTGGCCCGCCCCCATCTATTATCTGCCTCCCGAGTCCCAGCTGATCGGCTGACTCTTCTTTTGTTGCCCTGCACAGGAGAATGGAGCTGGAAAGCAGGTTAGTGTGGTGGGGAGGGAATGGAGATTTTACAGTATCCTTCCCCAGGAGTGGGGAGGGAATGGAGATTTTACAGTATCCTTCCCCTGCCACACCCACCAAGCCACACCATGCCCACTAAGCCACACCCACAGAACCGGTAGTAAAAAAAATTGAATCCCACCACTGTTCCCAACCATTGTTTCTTGTTCTGGCCTCTGGTGCTTTGTAGAAAACATCTTTGAAGACATTTCACTTCTCAACCAAGAAGCTTCTTGCCATGCCCCTGTTGGAGTCTGACTCCAAGGGAGAGAAGAAACAGCCAACAGGAAGTGGAAATGTGGCTCCGGAGGTTGTGGAGGAAATTGAGGAAGGGCATAGGCCAGTTGGGCATTCAGAGGAAGACCCAGGCCCATCCCCTCTTCATCCTAGGGCATGCAGGGAGGAGTGGATAAGGGAGAAATGTGAATGGCGTGGTCTACGGGAGAGGAAAGGGGCCTGATCCCCTTCATGGGCTGTAGCTGTGAGGACTGTTTAAAAGGACAAACTGTGCATGGCCCAGTGCTGGAAGCAAAGCGTGAAATAATTCTAGACTTTCATTTCTTATCTGAGTTCTGGCGTCCTTCCCAGTGTGTATGTTTCGATATCTGTGGACATCTTCAAGCCCTTATCCTGCCTTGTCTCAGTAATTGCTTCAATGTGGTTTGTGTTGTTTTTTCTATTTATAATTTATATGTATTTTGAGTTTGAGTGGTATTTCTTTCTTTTCACAACTGTTTGTGGGGGAGTTTTTTCTCCAGTCAATGATAATTGGAACTTTGAAGCCAAATTGAAGGAATTAAAGGGACTTCACCTGTTTTTGTGACTTTGTTGATTTTGTATCCCACCCTGGGTCATCACACTTCTTCAGCTCTGACTGACATGGGAGCTGTGGGGAGCTGAAGTCAGAGCTGAAGAAGCTTCTTAGATGAGAAGTGAAACATCTTCAAAGAAAAACCAGAAAGTTCATTTGCTTCTTGAAAAAGCACCTTTGGGACAACCATGACCTGGTTCATAGACACTCCCAGTCAATCCCTATATCCAGGCCAAAACAAGCATTCATGTTACTCTCACCAGCTTTGCTACAAAAAAAGAAAAAGCTTGGTGAGATTTATTTATTAAATAACGGGAAACCTCAAAGTATTAAATGGCCAAAAAGATGTAAAAAGCAGCAAGGCAGCGGGAGAGAGAGGAACAGAGCGACATGGACACTGGGCAAGAATGTGCAGTATTTACACATCTCTGTATATCAAAAGGCACAAAATTTTCTAATGCGTCTAGGAATGATACGGAAGGTAATTATAATGAGCCGTTTTTTATAGTTTGGGAAAGGGTTGTTACTCCTGCAAAGCTGTATATTTAGCTCACCAGACAAAACACAGGTTTCATTCCGCTGAATTAATAGTTCTGCTCTTACGTTTTAATGAAACTTGCCCAAAGTTGGCTCAAATCAGGCAACCTCTAAATCCAATAAACAAATTTCTGAAAATTTACTCCCATTCTCATTCCTCGACAGATGGGGATGCAAACAACTTGGTGATTGGGACCAATCCTCACCCTTTAAGATAGGATGTCTAAGGAAAGTGTGAGATAAGACACCCAGCTAAAGCATATCATACATTATATGGTAAAAATAAAAAACCCTGCAAAATAAAACAATGTAATCTTATGCTCTGAACTTCTCACTTTTGAAATTGTATCTTAATTAAAATCTTGGACTGAGAACCAAATTCCCTGAAGTAGAAGTTGCTCAGAACTTCTCTCTGCATATAAGATTGGCTACAGGGAGAATGATAAGAACATCATCTCTAACTTGATTTTTTTTTCATAATAAATAGACAGTTTTTTTCTCCATGCCTCAGTTATTAAGTAAACATTTAATTACATTGGTTATAGATAATATATTAGATACTCTATTTCTTATTTTCTTTGTCTCTCTCTCTCTCTCTCTCAGTGTGTGTGACTCTACTATTAGAGTTTATATTTTAAAAATTAGATCTTTATCTGATCAGAACAAAATGACATCAATGCCTGTGCCCATCTGTATGTCTCTAGCACATTTTTTTCTTCAGGATCTGATTTAAATTTTTTTTAGTCTGTCTCACTCATTTTCAGAATGGAAGTTGCTTGTTTCCTGAAGGGTGTAAGACAATAAATTTTGCATTGTAAAAATACTTACAATATATTTGAATAGAATCACATTGCATGATTTGAGGAAACCATGCAAGAAGCAATGAATTTTTTTTTTTAGCTGAGCGAAGAATCAGAAACTCAAATGGAGCTTTCCGACTTTGAAAGACGCTGTTTGTGAACACCTGCAGGTATGTAATTCTTGATTTCTGAAGAGACAATTGCTCCTGGGAAGCAGATACTTTATAAAAATTCACACTGCAACCATTCAGCTTACAAAACTCTATTTGAAAATAATTTTCAGGCAGACAATTATAATTGCAACATGACAACAATTATAATTGTATTGATATATATACTGATAGTTAATAGATAGATAGATAGATAGATAGATATATCAGTAAAAATAAAATAACAATAATATTATTGTATATAAATAATATTATATATTATAATAATGTAATAGTAACAATAGTATTCTTTCTACTGTATATCCAGGAATTCATAACACAGTAAATGACACTTGGGTTTGCTCTTGTATTCTCTCTCTCTCTCTCTCTCTCTCTCTCTCTCTGTGTGTGTGTGTGTGTAAACTTGAAATCTCATTTTAACAGCATGTCTGACAGTGCAGATCACTATTTGCTTGTGTAGGAACAAACCAAACTGTTTCCTCATCTTGATAAACAAATCCTTATTTTTTCATTGTTCAACAATATTGTCTTCCTTCTTCAGAGATGCAAAATTAAAGCTTCTCATTAATGTTTAATTATTTTGATAGGAGTTGGATAAAAAGAATATTTGTCTCCTGCTTAGAGAAAGGACACCTTTTGTGTGTATATTCTGAGCATTGTAGATTTTTTTATTTGGGACCTATGACTGCTCATACAGGCTCTCTCTTGTACAGCATATTGTAGTAGCATTCCAGAATCTTTTTTGTTGTGCTTACTATTAAGGAAAATATTTTTCTGGCTTTTAAAAACTCAGAACTGGGCAGGGAGATAGATCAGAATGAAAGAATATAGGCAACAAATGCTTTCAAGGTAAGGCCAGAAGATAGAAGAGCAAAGGAAACTGAAGACCCAGATTAGGTTCCTGTTCCCTCCAGGACTTTGAGTGGGTCAATGGCCCTCACTCCACCCACTCACAATATTTTTTGTTGTGGGGAAAATTAACCTTCCTAAACCTAAATTCTAGTCCCATTTTAGGCATAAAGCTAGCTGAATGAACCTTGAGCCGGTCACTTTTTCTCAGTCCTGAGAAGAAGAAAGCAAGGGCAAACCACTGAAATTTACCAAGAAATTATGCCTGGACAAATCCCAAGTGCCTTCAGGCATTTAGGCAGTTGCACGGGGTCAACACCAATTTTTAAAACATATGTTCCAAAGAAATAAACTGTGATAATTAGTTCATTTATTAGATTTTTTCCTGCCTTTATTATTTATAAATAGCCCAAGGCAGCAAACATACGTAATACTCCTCTTATTTTTCACACAAAAACAACCCTGTGAGGTGGGCGGGCCTGAAAGAGAATGACTTTGCCTGGTGTAAGAGCAAATGTACTCTCTCAGCCACTCGTGCGGTGAACCTTCTCACCCAGTGTCAGACCTGACAGAGACAGACAAATATGGAAGCAACATGGAGAAGTTTCTTGATTTTGTTTTTTAGCAGTGCCTGAGGAAAATGAAAGGGAATAAAGCTGGGTGGAAAGAGAAGTGGTCAGACAGACTGGACAGACTGAGAGTATATTCCAGGTTGGACCAATATGTGGAGATGTAAAGAAAGATCCAGATGGCTACGGGGAAGTAAAGTGCCATGTGAGAAAGATCAAACCAGGAATAAATTAGGAAGACATTTGAAGACAATTGAATTCAAAACTTCAATATTTTGGACATTCCTCAAATATACAGATTAACAGATATCTGTATATTTGAGGGGTATCCAAAATATTTTTGTTCATATTTAACTCTATGAATCTATGAATGGATGGGTGGATGGTTGGATGGATGAATGGATGCAGATAGATAGATGATATAGAGCAAGGGTCTTCAAACTTGGCAAGTTTAAGACTTGTGGGCTTCAACTCCCAGAATTCTTGAGCTAACATGGCTGGAGGAGGAATTCTGGGAGTTGAAGTCCACAAGTCTTAAACTTGCCAAGTTTGAAGACTCCTGATATAGAGAGTTTAGTTTAGTTTATTGTCATTATACCTCATACAATGAAATTAAATTTAAATCTAACTTAAATTAAATTAGAGAGATAGATAGACAGACAGATATAGATAGAGTTAGTTGTACATTGCACTTATTTATTTATTTATTAAATGTATTTATAACATATATCAAAATGATATTTTTCAATGCTGCCTTACAAAATTTATAAAAAATTGTAATTTGTTAACAAAGTAAAATTGTGCAACACATGGCGCCAACACACCCCTTGGAACATAGTTCCAAAAATAATGCCGGAATTCAACTTTTCAAAGCAACTGTGTTTGCTGGTGGTGGTAGAAATTAAAGATGCTTGGAAGAATTGCAAACAAGTACTGCTTTCCAACTTTTTCCACATTCAAAAGTACCTTTTTAGAACCAAATCTGAAACAAAGAATAGATAATTGCCAATAGAATGAAAATAAATCATGCAATTAAATGTGACTGCCTTCCACAGTCTGACAATTTCCATACTGGGATGCTTCAGAATTCTGGAAACCTGATCTCAACCTAAGTGGAGGGTAGTGAGTTGCACGAGGCTGACATAGTCTAATGAAGACTTGTGCACATTCTTGTGCATTTTCTCATATAGTCTCGTTCTCCTGGACATTAGTAATAATCATATCAGAGGCAGTCCATGATATGCTGTTTTTTCAATTTAAAGGAAAATGGGGAGTGTAAAAAAGAAAAATATCTATCAATAAATATAGATTTCAACAGATTTATGACAAAAGCTCTCCCAAATTATTTTTGTATCTTTAGATAAAAGCTTGGCAATGAAGGAGGAATGAGAGAGGAAAACATAACTTCATGGAGAGAATTTCTTCTGGTTGGTCTTCTGCATCAATGGTCACCCACCTTGTTCCTTTGGGGGCTTCTCTTCATGTTTCTGATTGCTCTGATGGGAAACAGCCTCCTTATTTTCTTGATTAAAACAGACTCTGGACTTCAGACTCCCATGTACTTCTTTCTTAGTCAGTTGGCTTTCATGGACCTCTGCCAAGTTCTCTCCATTGTCCCACAAGTATTGGTCAGTTTTATAACCAACAGGTATACCATTTCACTCTATGGGTGTGTTGTTCAGATTTCTGTAATTTTGGTTTTGGCAGGAGCAGAATGCCTCATCCTGGCAACCATGTCTTATGATAGATACGTAGCCATCTGCAAACCTTTGCAATACCCCATCATCATGAGGAGAAATGTCTGTTATATGATGTCAATGGCGGCCTGGTTTTGGTCCACTGTCCAAGCTCTCACTTGCTCACTTTATGTATTGCCCCTTCCCTACTGCAAGTCCAATGTGATTAACCATTACATGTGTGATTATCCAGCTCTTATCCAGTTGTCTTGCTCAGATAATTCTGATTTTGAAAGAACAACATATTTTGGAAATTTCATGGTACTACTCATCCCCCTCTCACTTATCCTCACTTCCTACATTGCCATCCTTCTCCAAGTTGTGAGGGTGCAATCTTCTCAAAGGAGCCACAAAGCCTTAGGAACATGCATGTCTCACTTGTGTGTAGTTGGGATCTATTATGTAACTGCTATTGTAACATACATGAAACCTGCATCCTCTTATTCGCCACAGGAAGCCATGATTAATACACTGTTCTTTACTGCTCTGCCTGCCATGACAAATCCCTTTATATATAGCCTGAGGAATCAGGATGTCTTGGAAGCTCTGAGAAAAATCTTCCGAAAACACAGCTCGCATGACTGACTAGCTAATAAAAACCTACTGCTAACATTGAATATTTTCTGTTTGAAATCTGGGCATCTGCTCCAGTTGAAATACAGTTATTGGTATTCGATAGCATTTGATATCTCTTTTTAATTGCTGTTATTTTACTGATGGAAAAGTGAACTACAATCCTAAGTCTGCATAATGGAGTTTGAGTCTAAAATATTAAATCCTCTAATCTACTTAAATTATTAGCATACCTAGGGAAAGTGACATTTACTTTAAGCATCTGTGCATGGTGATGTACAGATATTGTACAGAATTATTATTTAAGGGTTGTTGTTTTTTATGAAAAACGTTCCTTTCATGGTGCAGAATGGAGAATGAATTTCTTAGAGTTTAAATTTTAATATCTACTTTGATGCCATTATGTATATACATTAAAAGTGTCCCGCATGGAATAACTAAAGGCCATTGTGTTTAGGATTACCCTTGTAATCACCTTCCTTATCATTTCCAGAACCTCTGGAAAGTTCCAAGCAAGAACAAGAGTCCTAAAATTAACTGGGCTTTGTGGAAAGAGTTCAACACCATATTGGTTCTCTTTGTTGCAAACCTTTCCTCATTTGAAGCCAGGAGCATCTCAACATTTAGACCTTCTGGCTCATTTCTGAAACAAATAAGTCTCCATCTTCGCTTTAATGCCTCTTTGCACTACAAAAAAAGAACAACTGTAAACTATGGGTCACCCAAGCCAGAAAGTCCTGTTTTGGGAAATTGGAAGGATTTGTTTCTTGAAAAGGAGGGGGACTAGCCCAAAAGGACTTGTTCATAATATGTGCCTTTTGATAAATAGAAATGTAAATACTGTACTTTCTTGCCCAGTGTCCATGTCTGTCTGTCCCTCTCTCTCACTCTCCCTCCCGATACTTTGCCTGCTTTTACTCTTTTTTGGCCACTTAATAATTTCGAGGTTTCGTCATGTTTAATAAATGAAAGACAAAAGAAATTGACCAGCCCAAGGTTCTCAAAAGTAGCTTTGGGCCTAAATTGGGACTAGAATTCAGGGTGACCCATTTTCTAGCCTCTTGCCTTAATCAATATCCCCAACTAGCTCTCTAGCATATATAAATATATACATACACATGTGTTATGTTTGGAGAATAATGGAGACCAGACATCTGACCAGTGACTTCAACTCTTTAATAACAGTATATAGAACAGAACAGAGCAAGGCTATGGGCAGCAGTAGCCCTTTTATAGGGTTGGCTGTTACCCTATTAACCAATACTAAGTGCATCAAGTTCAAACTAATAACCAATAAGAAGTGTTCTAAGCTTGGCCAATCAGAGGCTTGTTATGAACCAATCCTTGTTCATTGTTTAAGGACCAATCAAATGTGCAGGCTTCCAAAACCTGGTTTGCATTTAGGTTTATTACTTTTTATTCATTCACAACAATATGTATACATATGTCTAGGATTATTGTTTTTAAAACCAAACAATCCAATCCGTTGCCTTATCTGCAAATTGGTGCAAGATTTATTGTCCTACAACTTTCATGAAACAAGTAATTTCCTTTATGAAAATTAGTGAGGCAAGCTGAAAGTTTTAAAAATCAAATCAGGGAGAAAAATCTATAGTACCGATTTACAGATCAGTAACAATATCAATCAGAGTTTGGTCTGATCAGGTACAAATCTGATTTGTAAAAATCTAACGTTTAATTCCAGACTCATTTACACAGAGACACAGAAAGGGAAGCGGGGAAAGGTGGGAAAGAATAAGAAATCTATTTTTCCAATGCTAATTATCTGTAACCAACAAAATTAAACGTTTACTTAATAATGGAGGAAGAGAGAAAAAAACGATGTATTCATTTTGAAAAACTCGTTATGGCCAATCTCCTTTTCATTCTCTCTGCAGCCAAGGAAATCTTTCATATATCCAGGGAGAGGTTATGAGAGACTTCTACTTTAGAGAATTTGATTTTCAGTTCAAGATTTTAATCAAGATGTACTTTTAAAAGTGAAAAGTTTCTAGTATCAGATTGTACCATTTTATTACTGCAGGGTTTTTTTTCTTCCATTTTCTGGTTTCCTTAAGAGAACTTCCTAGGCATTTAGTGGATTACAAAGTGACATTGTGCTAAGCATGTTATTCCAAAGACAAACAGTTCTACAATAACCATAGTAAGGATAGATTTGCATCCTATAATTTAATTGGGTTTACTTAACCACTCCCTAGTCAGAATTACAGAATAACAGAGTTGGAAGGGACCTTGGAGGTCTTCTAGTCCAACCCTCTGCTCTGGCAGGAAACCCTATACCATTTCAGACAAATGGTTGTCCAATATCTCCTTTAAAACTTCCAGTGTAGGAGCATTCACAGCTCATTCATCTGGGTTTAGTCCTTATCCATCTGGGACTCTGACTTGCTTATCACTGCTTATTTGTCCAGCAAATGTCCCACTACGTTCTGATACTATGACTTGTTGTTTGAGCCTAAGATTAGATTAAAATTTCAAGCCTCTCTCTTTAGATATGTCAGAACTGATGGTGTTTTTTCCCCCAAGCCTTCCCAGCAAGGTTCTCGTTGCGAAGAAAACCAACCTCTGCCAGAATAACGTATATCTCATTTCCTAAGGCCAATACCTCCTTCAGTTCAAGGAGTCCACTCATGGTCTCTGCATGAGTGCCTTCCATAGATTTTTTTTAGCAATAAGACGGATGTTGTTGCTTTGCCTTCTTCTCCAGCAGGAGCATCCAACCAACTGGAGCGATTCCAGAAGCTAAGCAGATCAAGATACATCCACCTGAATGCCATCCTCAAACAGCTCATCAAACAAACCAGCCCAAGTTCTCACCTGAGGGCCAAATAACCAGGTTTAAATTATCCTATTTAGACACCTTATGCCAGTGGTGTATTAACCATTAAGCAGACTAAGCACGTGCTTAGGGCACCAGGCCCAAAGGAGGCACCACAAAACTTTTATGTAGCTTGGCTTCGTTTGTCCAATATGTACAAAGGAGGGAGGGGGGCACCAAGATTTGTCAGTGCTTAGGGCACCAGTGAGCCTTAATCTGCCACTGCCTTATGCAAACACCTGGTTCTAATGCCAAGAAAGGTAAAAGGAAAGAGAAGAAAAGGATGGCTGGCAGCAAAATGGATGGACTCAGTTACAATGGTTGCGCACCATTGGAAGATCTGATATATCAGTCAGGGACAGATTGTCATGAAGAATATCTATCAACATATATATGATCACCCAGACATAGCCCTGGCTTGATGACACATAATCAGTCAAAATTAGAATAGAATTTTAACAATTTGAACTATTACAATTACTAGTTACATTTGGTGAGTTGTATTGTGTTGCACATGAACTTTATTACTCATTCTGATCTTAAATCCAATAGTAATTCTTAGCCCCTCAATGTGATATATATCATATATCTAATCATTCATAGCCCATTAATGATATTTCAGAAAACTATAACTGTTATGAACTAATAAAAACTATTTAATAAAAACTTGTCAACCTTATGAGAAAAGCAGGCTCGTAATCCTGCACCTTTGATTGGCCCATGGATAGCGAGCAGGGATTGGTCCTTACGGAGCAGCCTGATTGGCTATTAGTTGAACATCTCTCATTGGGTACAATTTAAACGTTGGAACGCAAATCATTGGTTAACGGGTCAGCAGCCAGCTCTATAAAAGAGCTGCTGCTGCCCAGGGTTTTTGCTGTGTTCTTATTCGTTAAATAAAGAGTTGAAGTTCACTAGCTCTCTGCCTCGTCTCCGTTCCTTGCGCCCATGCTCAGAATATAACACTGGCGACGAAGGTGGGATGCGGAGACAACAGAGCTGACTGAACACTACAGAGCGCCAAACAGAGCACGTGGCTGAAGGCGCACCAACAACGGCAATATGGCCAGCGGTGCTATACCACCCGCTCCATTTGACCCGGCAAACGAAGACTGGGACTCGTATATGGATCAGTTCCAGATGTTTCTGGAGACCAATAACTTAAAGGACGCTACGACCGGCAAGAAGCGAGCAATATTCCTGACCCATTGCGGGCCTGCCGTATTTAAGATGGCGAAATCACTTGCAAAACCGGCTGAGATGAAATCGATGGATTGGGACACCCTCGCGCCCCTTCTACGGGCCCACTATGCACCCGCAGTGCCAACACTTGTCCGTAGGCATGAGTTTTACCAGAGGGACCAACGGAAAGCGAAAGTCTTGCAGACTTCATCGCTGACCTCCGGAACTTGGGTGGCCTCTGTGGGTTTTCCAACCTCGAAGAAGCCTTGCAAGACCGCATAGTTCTGGGATTAGATGACCAGACGGTGCAAAGCAAGATCATGGCCAAAGGGGACATCGATCTTGCCGATGCCATTGCAGACGCTACCGCAGCAGAAGCAACCAGGAAGTCGGCCGCTCGAATGCGCCGCACCAACGCACCACTCTGTCAACTCGCGAATGATACCTCGCCTCGCCCGAGAGGCACTCAACAACGGCGCACCATGAGGACCTAGAATCCCCATCAGAAAGTGATGAGGAAGAGGTCAACCGACTCGGTCCGAACGAGACCAACAAAACCAATGATTCCCGCGACAATGCGCGGGTTGTGGGGCAAACCACTCACGATCCGATTACAAATTCCTCGACGCGCTCTGCCGCTTCCTGTGGGAAAAGAGGCCACATCGCAAAGGTCTGTAGAAGCAAGCAAGGATCCAGCCCAAAGCGCAGGGAGAATAACTGCAGCCAGTCTTCAGGATATCCTCCTGCGAATCGAAATCGCCAGAACCACCAATGGAACAACCACTCCTACAGAAACAAAGAACCTGCCACTTCAACGAGACGAGAAGAGGCACACCAAACCATTACCATCGGCCACGCTACATCCTTAGATGCAAGAAAGATCCAAGTGAAGGTCGCCATCGAGAACCAACCTTGCGTGATGGAAGTCGACTCGGGTCGCTCTCTCGATGGTTTCCTGGAAGACCCTCAAACAACTAATCCCGCCATCCGTCATCAGGACCTCAGCCCCAAAGAATCATACTCAAGGATTACCAGGGCAACAGAATCCCGGTCGTCGGTTCCAGCCAAGTCCAAGTCTCCTTCAAAAATCGTATCGCATCACTACCGCTGACCGTCAGCCGACCGTGACCGGCCTAGCTTATTAGGCCTACAATGGTTCGCCCGCTTGGAATCGAGGTAGCCGGTGTCCACCGAGCCGAGAGCAACGACTGGGAGGAGTCTCTGTCCAAGAATTCCAGGACGTTTTTTCAGAAGAGCTAGGCAAGTACAAGGGGATCCCAATATCGTTAACCTTAATCCTGAAGTAGCTCCCATCCGCCTTAAGCCTCGTGGGTGCCTTTTGCACTAAAACCAAAGATTGACGAGCAGCTCGATAAATTAATAGCCCAGGGTGTTTTAGAACCAACCGACCACGCCCGTTGGGAAACCCCAATTGTAACACCCATTAAACCAGATGGATCGTTAAGAATTTGTGGGGATTATCGGGCCACCTTGAACCACGCACTTCAATAGAGTGCTTACCCGGTGCCGGTGGTTCAACACCTTCTCCACTCCCTGGGTGGTGGGAAGATATTCGCTAAATTAGACTTAGCACAAGCGTACCAACAGTTGCCCGTAGATGCGGAAACTGCGGAAGCACAAACTATCGCTTACGCATAGAGGCGCTTTTAAGTGCAATAGACTCCAATCGGAGTGAGTGTAGCTCCGGAATTTTTCAAAGTTTGATGGAGAGACTTTTACAAGGCATAAAAGGGGTTGATGATGTTTTAATCGCCGCCCTAATAGAGACATCTTAGAAAAGCATCTCAGAATGGTTCTACGAAAATTTAAAGACGCCGGCCTGAAGGTTAAAAAAAATAAATGTCAACTGTGTACTGAGAGGGTGGAGTTCCTTGGATACCTTCTCGATAGTCAAGGAATTCATCCCACTGATAACAAGCTAAAAGCAATTAAAAACGCCCAACGCCTAAAAATAGAACAGACCTCCAAGCCTTCCTGGGGCTCATTAACTTCTACAACATTTTCTTGCCCCAGAAGGCGACCGTAGCGGAGCCCCTACACAGACTTCTCGATAAAAGAGCAACCTGGGTCTGGGAACATCGAGAGGAACGCGCCTTCCAACAAGTGAAAGACTTACTAACCTCCGACGCTGTATTGATGCAGTACAATGAGACTTTACCCTTAACTATTACATGCAACGCTTCACCGTTTGGAGTGGTAGCAATCTTAAGCCATGTACTACCAAACAGAAATGAAGTACCTATTATGCTTTTCTCACGAACATTATCAAGGGCTGAAAGGAACTATAGCCAACTCGATAAAGAGGCCCTTGCTGTTGTATCTGCTGTGAAGCGCTTTTCACGAATACGTGTATGGACGAGCGCCTTTACGATAATCACGGATCACAAACCATTGCTTGGTATTATAGCGGAGACAAGCCAACCCCTATATACTATCGCCAAGAATGACTCGTTGGTCTGAGTTCCTAGCTGCCTACAATTATCTGTTGCAACATCGCCCGGGAAAGCCATTCCCCACGCTGACGCTTTAAGCCGCTCCCCACTTCCGAAACCGTCAATGACCCAGCTCCAACCCTCACGACGCTCCAAATCGAAACGCTGCACTTGCCGCCACTAACAGCGAGAGACATCGCCATCGAGACAAAACGGGATCCTGTCCTGGCACGAGTTCTCAGCTGGGTCAAACGAGGATGGCCAGCCGACCAACTCCACGACGATTTCGCGCCATTCAAGAATCGGCAGACAGAACTTTTCTCCCAGAGAGGCTGCGTTCTCTGGGGGTAGAGTCGTCGTCCCAGAGAGGCTACAACAGACTGTTCTAAAAAGTATTACACGATGGACATCCGGCATCGTGGCGCATGAAGGCGCTCGCACGAAGCTACGCGTGGTGGCCGGGCATCGATAAGCAGATCGCAGCCTGGGTAACCACTTGCCGGAAGTGCCAAGACGTTAGCAATGCCCCACCTAAAGCGACGCCAACCGAGTGGGAAACCCTCGGTCTGTGGTCCCGCATCCACGTTGATTTTGCGGGACCCACCAAAGGACACACGTTTTATTAACAGTTGACGCCTATTCAAACTGGCTAGAAATCCAGAAGATGAACACAACCACAACGGAGTCAGTCATTAACAAACTGAATAAATTATTCGCAACGCATGGGTTACCAGACATTTTAGTTTCTGATAATGGGCCCCAGTTCACTGCCCTGGCATTTGAACAGTACCTAGCGGACCGGGCATCCACCATGCGCTAACCTCGCCAGCGCACTCTGCGGCCAACGGAAGGGCGGAGCGAATGGTACAATTCACAAAAAAACCCTACATAAAATGGACTATGGGGACATCGACGACAAGCTCAACCGAATACTCCTGCTTCAACACATCACCACACACAGCATCACTAATAAGACGCCTGCCGAACTGCTAATGGGGCGGAGACTTCGCTCCCACCTTGACCGTCTACATCCTTCTTATTCACCAGAAAAACCTTTCGGATCTAGCGGAAAGTGCCGTGAATTCAAGGTAGGCAACTTGGTGTTTGCTAAAAACTTTTCTGGCACCCATTATGGGTCCCTGCAACCATTACCCAACCCACCGGCCCCAGATCCTACCGCCTACAGACTAATGACGGAGAGCATGGAAACGCCATATAGATCAGCTTCGATCCAGACTGCTACCCACCTCCCGTGACTCCCCTAATTCGCAAACTAAAGGGGAGGGGATATCGAGGAGGCCAAAAATGAAATAGATGACGACGTAATCAAGGGGACCCAGCAACCCAACCAAAGAAACGCGCAACCTGAAGAAGAATCAGGAAGCGGGGTGGCATCACCGCAGGGAAATAGCACAAGGGAGGCAAGCCCACGGGACCCGGAAGTAAGCCTAGGAGACTGGGATAACAACAACGATAGCCGCGCCGAGCCCTCCTGCACAGAAACTGAACTAGCCATATCAGAAAACCTTGAAAGCGCTCCACCGAACCGGACTGCAGACAAAAACCGGTGGAGCAGCGAAAATCAAACAGGGAGGTAAAACGACCTGCATATCTACGAGTATGTTACCGCACTCCTCAAACAGAACCTGGGGGAGGGGTGTTATGAACTAATAAAAACTATTTAATAAAAACTTGTCAACCTTACGAGAAAAGCAGGCTCGTAATCCTGCACCTTGATTGGCCCATGGATAGCGAGCAGGGATTGGTCCTTACGGAGCAGCCTGATTGGCTATTAGTTGAACATCTCTCATTGGGTACAATTTAAACGTTGGAACACAAATCATTGGTTAACGGGTCAGCAGCCAGCTCTATAAAAGAGCTGCTGCTGCCCAGGGTTTTTGCTCTGTTCTTATTCGTTAAATAAAGAGTTGAAGTTCACTAGCTCTCTGTCTCGTCTCTGTTCCTTGCGCCCATGCTCAGAATATAACAATAACCTTCAGGAAGAACAAGTTAAAGAAACGATGATTGCTTGGGGGAAGAATTTTGGATATGGGATTGATTTGGAGAAATGGCAAAAACTGTGGTCTCAAAATTATAAAATGACAATGTCAACAGCATATAAAGAAAATTTGTATAAGATGTTTTACAGGTGGCATTTCCCCCCGACAAGAATAGCAAGAATGTTCAAGAATAAATCCAAAAAGTGCTGGAAATGTCATCAGATACCTGGCTCATATTACCATATGTGGTGGATTTGTGAGGATGCTAGAAAATATTGGACTAGAATTCGCATATGGTTGGAAAAAATGACAAAGAAACATATAGATTTGAAACCAGAGATTTTTTTTATTGGGAATCTTACCTGATACATATAATAAAAATTTGAAGTATTTGATTGTAAATGTATTAACAGCGGCTAGGATTGTATTTGCTAAAAATTGGAAGAGCGAGAAAATACTATCAGAGGAAGAAATTATTAAGAAAATATTGGAATGTGCTGAAATGAGTAGATTGACATTTGAAATTAGAGAACAAGAAGATAAACAATTCTATGAAATTTGGGACCTTTTTTTATCAATGGCTAGACAATAAAATATAATAATAGAATATTTAGAAACTTAGGAAATAATGAATATATATTTCTTTTTTTTTTTCTTTGATACTATCTTTATAAAATTTTATTAAGAATAGACTTGGTATGACTTTATGACTTGTTATAAAATAAATTAAGTAAATTATCTCGTTAAAGTATTATCTCGTTAAAGTATGAATTAACAAAATTATAGTCAAATGATTGTTTAATAATGATATTAGGCTATATAATTGTTGATTGATAATATGAGCTATTAGGTAATATAACTACAATGGAGACTATGAAATGGATGCACAAAAGAAAAGTGGTAAACCAACCGATACACTGTTTGTAAATTCATGAAGGAGGAGGATGTTTTTATGTTTAATGTTTTATGTTCTATGTGTTTTTGTTTGTTGTTAAAATCAATAAAACTTTTTTTCAAAAAAAAGAAAAGAAAAGAAAACTATAACCTTCAAGACATTTTTAAATCCCCATTTTATTTATATGTTTTATATTTTTGTAAAGCTTCTTTTCCCCCCCTATTATGCTACTCAACTGCCACAACTTCTAAGAGGGAAAAACAGGAACCAATTATTATTTTTAAGAAGACAGTGATATAATCCTCAGATTACAACCATTCAGTAATTGTTCAAAGTTATAATGGCCCTGAACAAATTGTATTTATGATGGGTCTTCATAGTCCCAGCTGTCACAGCATCCTATGATCATATGTCTGAAATCCAGATCCTTGGTGCCCAGCCTGCAATGACAATGCTGCCTTTCATGTGACCATGATTTTTCAACATTTTCTGCCAGCTTCCCACAAGCACAGTCAATGGGGAAGTCAGAAGTTGAAAATTGTGGTAATGTGAGGTCCTCACTTAACAATCCACATAGTCCCTTTTTAACAAAGGCAACTGGGACTGCCAGAATTGCCATTACTATGAGGTACAGTCAAGTGATGTCACACTTTATGACTGTGTTATTTAGCAATGACAATTCTGGTACCTATTGCCATTATGAGCCAAGGACTACCTGTAGTATTTTATCAATTTTGAGAAATCTCCTCACTCCATATTGCTCACAAATACGTATGTATTCTACACTTCAGCATCTAGTCCAGGGGTGTCAAACTGGATTTCTTCGAGGGCCGAATCAGCATTGTATTTCTCCTCCGCCGGCCAGTGGTGGGGAGGCGAGAGGAGCAGGCGGCGGGATGGATGCCCCCTGCAGCACCTTGCAGGCCAAAATGGGATGCAGCGGTCTGCTCTCAGCCCCCCTGTGCCTCATTTTTGCCCTCCATGGCCTCCTGCAGCACAAAATGGGCCTCACGGCCCATTTTCCAGCCCATTTTTTACCTGGATTTTGGCCCATATTTGGCTGGCAGAGTACTGTAGGAGGCCACGGAGGGTGAAAATGAGGACACACGGCCTATTTTAACTGCCAGAGGCACCATGGGCTAGTTCTTTGATTTTTCCAGACTGGCCCCATGGGCCAGATTTAATCACCTCGTGGGCCAGATTTGGCCTGCGGTCCTTGAGTTTGACACCCCTGTTCTAGTCTCTTCTAGGAGGGATGTTGAAGACATGCAAGAGACTTAAGTACTCACATGAGGGCACTGGAAAACTAGAGCAAATTTTCTGTGATTGTCTTTTATTTTGATATTCTTTGTTGAACCAAGCCAAACCTTTTGCTGGAATTGGTTCTGATGCTGTGTCTTTGTCTGCATTTGTCATTTAGTAAGAACTTTTAGCATACAAGCTTGGACTGAATGTGCACATTTGGATTATCTTGTGTGCTTCCAGCCAAGAACAATTTTTTTTTTGACTAAGGTATGTAAAGTTCAGTAGGTCAGAACAGGTACTTCATTATATACTCTCTATACAATAGTGTGGAACTCTCTAGTCTATTTTGGTTGATTATTGCATTCTGTTCTGAGCACTGAATTTTTGGAACGATATCAACAAACTGGAGTGCACCCAGAAGAGAACAATCAAAATCTCCAAGATGTTCAGCAGAACAAAAACCTATAAGCAAATATTGTAAGCAATGAATATACAGTATTTAGTCTGGAAGAGAGAAGACTGGGAGACATGATAGCTATCTTCATATAGTGTCGTTAGGAAGATAGGGCAGAAATGCTTATAGTTCTTGCAAAAGTCATAACAAGAAACTCCAAGATCTCCAAGATGCCTTCCAGCTTTTTACATTCTGTGAATTTGTATGTGAAGAATCATGGCTTTCTCTCCAGAGACTTGTTTGGTGTTATGTACTTGCATTCTCATAGTGCATTCAGTCTTCCCAGCCTTATTCTCATTTTACAGCTGCAGCTAAAAAGGTTTATTTCTGGGGTTAAAAAATCATGTGTTCAAAAGGAAAAAATATGCACAAATAATAAATAAATGAAAAATACACCTATGGAACATGGTTTTGATTTTCTCCAAATTCGTAGTGAATATTTGCAGAGTTGTCTATTTTTAAGTACATATTTTGATCAAAGCTTAACTAGTCTTCACCAACTTTACTTTGTGGTGATAATCAGGAGGAGGCCATTGCATATACTAAAATGTATAGTTTTTCTACAAAATATTCTGAAAATGAATGAAATATTCAGCACAACCTTACACAGTGGAAGATTCTGTATTTCTTATACTTCTGAGTTTAGTAGATAAATGAAGGCTTTTATATAATCCATGCCCATAAGTTTACAGATCTAGTCCAAGCTTAGAAAAAGGGCAGTGTTTTTCAATCTTAGCCATTTTAAGATGTGTGGACTTCAATTCCCAGAATACCCCGGTCAGCGATGGGAGTTGAAGTCCATATATCTTAAAATAGGTTGAGTAACAATGGAATAAGGCACTAAGGAAATTGTCAAATGATATTCAGGTGCCCATCATATGATATAGCTTCACACAGATCTAGCACTTTTTACATCATTATTCCAATGGTCTATTCTTCATTCTGCATTAAGTAAACATGAAAAGTTTTTAAAGTAAGCATTTGCATTTATTTATGTTCATGTTTGATAATACTATGAATTATCAGCATTATTATTCTAGCAATCAGGATCATGAAATAATCTTCTCTTTCCTCTTTAAAAATCTATCGCCTTATCTCTTAAGAATCGGCTATTAATGATCACAAACGGATCACCACTCAACAGCAAGAAGCATAAAGTAAACTTTCCCTCATCTGAAAGAAGCTGAATCACGAGGCTGATTCCTTCAGCTCCTGAGATATAGGTTTATGAGCATTAAGATGAATGTTACTTGCCGCTCTTATAGCAGATTTCATTGCACTGTCAATCCAAGCAAAAGGGTAAGTTGTATGCTCTCCTGCAAAGTACACCCTACCTTCATTCTGAAACAAAGCCTTGACAAAAAAGCTATACTGGTATGGGGTAGGAAAAGAAAAGGCCCCCATGGAGAACTTGTCCAGGGCCCATTTCTGAATGACGTGCCTGTTGCACACACTTTCAAGATAATTCTTGGAGATGTTGTGGATTTTTGAAAGGTCATCCATAACTACATCAAGACATTCATCATCACTAAGAGGAACAAAGAAGTCAGCATCATCATACAGGGTGTATGAGACCAGGAGCACCCCAAGGCCACCAGGGAAGTCATGACTGGGATAGGAGACTAACCGTGTTGGATGATCAGTCATGGATATCCCACCTCGGATTCCTTCCCTCTCCCAAAATTTGTCTGTGCAAACCAAGGCAATTTTAGTAGCACTTGCATAATGCAATGAGTGCAGAGCATAAGCCTTTAAATGGGAAAGAGGGGGCTGGAATTTGATGAGTCGTGTGGCTTTTGCGGTTGCTGTGACAAGAACATAGTCAACAATCAACAATGATGAGTCATCTTCATCCTCCTTGTGGAAAAACACCCTCACTTTCTTGCCGGAGTGAATTATCTTTTCCACTCTGCTGTTTAAATGGATTATCCTGGACATTTCATGGTAGAAGTTGTTTGGCAGCTGGTCAAATCCACCTGTGATTTCCTCAAAACTAAAGAGGTTGAGGAAGAAGGAATAGGAATAAAGAAAGAAGTAAAAGAATAATCAGAATAGTCAAGCAAAGTCAATGGGAAAACCAGATTCTCTGAACCACTATGTTACAAAGTTAACAACTGCTGTGAATCACTTTATAATTGTGGCAAAAAAGGTTGTAAAATGGGGTACTTAACAACTGCCTTGCTTTGCAATTGAAATTTTGGGTTCAGTTGTGGTCATAAGTTGAGGACTACCTATATTTAGGAAGCTATCTGAAAGCCATTAATTCTTGAAACAATTCTCAACAATACTGTTCCATCTTCTACCTAACACCTGTTCAGATATTTGAAGAAAGCTATCATGTCTCTTCACAGTTCTTTCTTCTCAAGGCCAAACATGTGCAACACCCCCCAGCCATTCCTCATAAGGTTCCTGTCAAGGAATCATATTTGTTCCTCCGGACAGTCTGCTGTTTGTCAATGTACTTTCAAAATTGCAATGGTTTGGTTGAGAACTGATCATAAATCAATCTATGCGTGAACACTGTTTCATAACGATCAAAATAATGCCAAAATCCTACCCATTCTCATCTGAGTAGGTTATGTAATTCAAGACAGAAGTAAAAAATGACACATAGTATCCGGCACCTTGATTCAAAAGATCTCCAATCATCGCTACTGCCCCACTGCTTAGATTTCCTTCCTTAATTAAATATTCCTGTTAAAGAAAAAATGGAATTGGTGAGGGGAAAAAATACAAATACTTCCCTTTTGAATTACAACTAATTTTGTAGGAGAAGGGCAGGCAGAGCTGAGGGATGGAGTTAAGTATGTCATTGGTTTAGAGTCATTGTGTTGCTACAACCAATTTAGTGTTGAACATCAGTTGACCAGATTAATGTCAGGTGCAAAGAATCAGGTGCATTCATAAGGATGCAGCATAGAAGATTTATTCAAGCCTATGCACAAGAATCTGGTCAATTAAAATTTAACACTAATTTGGCACCAGATAAGTCAGCAGAATTCAGGAGGAGTTGGACTTGGCGAGTTTGTGGGAACACAACTCTTCTAAGCTGATAACACCTTAACTCTACCTTCCAGCTCTGCCTGCTCTTCTCTTACAAATTTATTTTTAATTTCACTTTCATCCAACTCAAAGCAAATACAAGGCTTGATCCAGAATCTTCCTTCAACATATAAGATTTGCCATCTCCACTTCTCTAAAGAGACTATCATTAAACTCCCAAAGGTGCTTTTTCAAGAGGCAACTGGATTTTTTTCTTCTTCTTTGAAGACATTTCACTTGTTATCCAAGAAGCTTCTTCAATTTGAACTGAACTGAAGGAGCTTCTTGGATGAGAAGCAAAATGTCTTCAAGGAAAAGGTCCAGTTGCCTCTTGAAAAAAACACCTTTGGGACAACCATGACCTGGATGATTGAGAATCTCCATAGACATCATTAAACTCAGTTGATAATTTCTGATTTATCTTCAACTTCCGTTTTGTGGGAATATGTAAGGAGCCATTAAAACATTCAGAAGCCATTACAAAAGTAGACAATATAGAAGCATACCTTGAGGACTGGGAAAGGAGAAAATATTAAGAAAAAACTTGGGCTGGCTTTTCTCTGACTCCCTGGGGGAAATGAGGATGGGAAGGGAAAAGATTTGCTTAACTTAACCTAGCCCAGAGGTGGTATTCAGCTGGAGAACTGGTAGTGGAAATTTTGAATAGTTTGGAGAACCGGCAAATCCCACCTCAGACTGGAGATTTTACAGTATCCTTCCCCTGCCACGCCCACCAAGCCACGCCCACAGAACCAGTGGTAATAAAAATTGAATCCCATCACTGACCTAACCCAATAAACCCATTACCCTAATCTTTTTCTAGTTGCCTTAGTTATCTCTCATTTGGATTACTGCAATGCATTCTAAACCAGGTTGCCCTTAAGACCACTCTTACCATGTAATTCTCTTACCTTGCTGGAATATGAGTCATATTTCATTTTCAGCCTCGTGCAATTTTTTGTTGTCTGACAAGAGTCATAAACAAAGGAAGCAGATAAACAAAAAATATATAAAATTATCCCAGCCACGTTTTGCATGCTCTCTACTCTAAGTACTCTAGATGTTTTCCAGTCATACAATACATACAATGGATGTTTTACAATCATACAGTCATACAAGGGTTCTCAACTTACAACAGTTGATTTAGTGTCTGCTCAAAGTTACTGAAAAGGCACTGAAAAAAGTGACTTATGACCATTTTTCACACTTTATGATCATTGCAGTATCCTCATGGTCATGTGATCAACATTTGGATGCTTGGCTACTGGTTCATATTCATGACTGTTGCAGTGTCCTTGGGTCATGCAATCCCCTTTTGTGACAAGCGAAGTAAATGGGGAAGCCAGGTTTACTTAACAACCATGTTACTAACCTAACAACTGCAATGATTCACTTAACAACTGTGGCAAGAAAGAGTCTAAATTGGGGCAAAGTTCACTTAATAACTGTCTCACTTAGGAACAGAAATGCTGGGCTCAATTGTGATCGTAAATCAAGGATTACCTGTATTATAGCAAATAATGCAACTGAGATGTTAAAACTTATAAATTTAAGGCATACTTTGTGTCTCTATCTATGTATAGACAATCATAACAGAATATGATTATTATCTCACCATTTGGAGAAAGAGGAGTCAGTATCTGAACTGAGAGCAGAGTAGCATCTTGTCAATGCTATAAAGTCATACCTACCCTGTCCAATGTACTCTTGTAGAGCTCTTCAGCAGATTTTCCCAACTCAGTGCTACGCATTGGATATCCAAACACATTTGGATTTTCATTCACAGCTGACACCCTTTCTCTTCTATTTCTGAACAAGTACCAGGCATTTTTATTGGACATAACAAAGGGGTTTAATGACAGATTGAACTTCTTAATATATTCACGACAAATTCTGGTGAAAAAAAATGCAAAAAAAAAATGTGAGTCACTGCAGGTTAATTACTGCACCATTGAAAAGAGTAGGAAAAAAGGTGGGAATATATTTCTCTGCATCTGGCTTTGTATCTCTCTTAGGTGCTCCTTGCAGATGTTCTTCAAAAGAAAGCACAAACTTTTCAGTTTTTGATTTGAGTGGAGATAATGGAGGATCACTTCTAGGAAAATATGAAAAAGTATTTAAAAGAGAGGAACAAAGTATTGTTAAGCAAGGCAGTAACTTGAAGCGAAGGAGTCACTAAGTGAAACCACCAGTGTGCTTATGATCTTACTCAAAGGTGGGATTCAATATTTTTAACAACCGGTTCTGTGGGCGTGGCTTAGTTGGTGGACATGGCTTGGTGGTCATGTGACTGGCTTGGCGCGGTCAACTCAACATCACTCACATCGAGGTACGCATCTCCTCGCCTGGCCTCTCATGACTGTGGGGATCCTGCAACAGTCGTAAGTGTGAAAAACAGTCATAAGTCACTTTTTTCAGTGCCATTGTAACTTTGAATGGTTACTCCACACAAGCAAAGAATGTTTCCTTCCTGCCTTCCTTACAGGATTAGGGCAGTAATTTCTTCTAACAACCGGTTCTCTGAACTGCTTAGAATGTTAACAGCCGGTTCTAGCGAATAGGTGCGAACTGGTAGAATCCCACCCCTGATCTTACTTCAGCTTTCCTTCGCTTTACAGACCTGCAAAGGATGTAAAAGCAAGGGTTGGTCATAAACTTACTTTTTCATCAATGTCATAATTGTGAATGGTCATTAAACAAGATAGTCACTAAATGAGGATTAACTGTACTATATATCGTACTTTACTAGCAATTGGATTAAATGTTGATTGAAGTAGCACAAGCTTAATGTGCTGCCTGAAGTTCAATCAGATTTTGCCAGTCACTAGTTGGAGTCTTCCCCTCTAGCTGGATTTGAGCTTGTGGGGAGACTTAAAATCTCTGTTCTGTGAGATAACGTCCAATGAGTTACAATTCAATGTTTAGTTGAAATCTTACAGTAGTTCTAAACCAGGGGTTTAGAAAGCCAGGGGGCCAGATCCAGGCCTCGGGGTGCTTAGATCTGGTCCACAGGGTTGCCTTGGAAACAGTGAAGGGCTGGCCCGTGGTGCCTCTGCCAATAAAAATGGAGCTCGGGAGCTCTGGAAGCCTGAGCTCTGTTTTCATTGGCAGAGGGCTGCAGGAGGCCGTCACAGCCAAAAACAGAGCTCATGAAGGCCACGGGAGGCACTCCCAGCTCCATTTTCTTTAGCAGAACACTTGGGCCCTCACAGTCGTCCTCGACACGAGTGACATCGAGCTGGCCATGCCCATCCTGGCCCCCCAAGGTCAAACAACCCTGATACCCATGTTCTAAACAGAGAAATAGCGATGAGGACAGAATGGCAGGAGTCGGCTTTGTGCTCATCCTTGTGTATAGAGTACAGGAATTGAAAACTCAATGTGTTGTGTTCACAGACTGACAAGTTCTCTCTCTGGTCCGCCGCCTGCGCGGGAGCACCGACCGCTCCCATTGGCTGATGCCGTTTCACAGCTGGCTATAAAAGGAGCTGTCAAACGGCATCAGCCGTCGCCGCCAGCTGACTGCCAGTTAGCCTCGGCAGCCGCGGCGACCCTTTATTTGCTAGAATAAAGCCTGTTAACTTTCGAGCCTGCGTCCATCTCTATCTTTACCGCCGCTCTACAACACAATGTTTCCAGATAGTTTACAATAATGCCACCCTGTGATCAAAGCCCAATATCCTTTTTACTTGCATCACACATATGCTGCATTTTAAAAAGAGATGCGCTTTCCATTACATAGTTACCAGTGCCATGGTTTTTTGAGAACCCTTGTGGATGCCCCTACAATGTGAAGATTGGAAAAAATCTAAAACTGTGAGAACCTCTTAGGGAGAGAGCTGGTATTCAGCAGGTTCTGACCATCTCTGGAGAACCAGTAGTGGAAATTTTGAGTAGTTCGGAGAACCAGCAAATACCACCTCTGACTAGAGATTTTACAGTATCCTTCCCCTGCCACGCCCACCAAGCCACGCCCACAGATCCAGTAGTAAAAATTTTTGAATCCCACCATTGTTAAAGGCCCTAAGAGCTGGACCACCAAGAGTCAGAAAGCTGCTTGGGCCAGTTGGACAACTGAATATCAACAAGCCTGAGAAGAGGACCTGGGTAAAATTGCTGAAAAGATCCAAAAAGATCAGGGGGAAAGGAAGAGACTTTTAGGAAGAGAGGAACAAGTGATAAGAGAAACTCTGAAAGCCATTACTGAAGCCAGAATACTAGAAGTGGGGGGGGGGGTTATTGGTTTCATAGCTTCTTTGTTACCTGTGGGCCTTAGGTAGGCGCATCGCTCCCAATTCCACATACCAATCTTTCTCTCGATGAGTCTTTATCCGGCCACCAATACGGTTGCTAGCCTCTAAGATATGAACCTAGGAACAAATACAGTATATTAATACAGCTTTTCTTGCTTCCTCCTACCTCTTTCTCTTTGGCAAATTGCTATTTCCCCAAACATAACAAACTTCAGATTTTTCTGGACAAGCAATGCTATTAATTGATAAAAGAATTCATATTCAAACGTCTGTGGGAAGCATACAAGCAGCACTTTTAACAGTTAGTTTAATCTAACAGAATGTTTCCAATTGAATAAGAAACAAGGGGACATCCACAAATAAATCTCTTAATCTGTTGAGATCTACAGTCCTATCAAATACCAAATAACATAGAATGTAGTTTAATTTTTGTAATTTTCAAATACCACAAATACAAAATTTGATGCTAGTTATCAAAAATTTGATTTTTTTTTGATAGAGAGAATGCATTAGGAAGGGTCAGTATAATAATACTCAAGCTCATGTGTTTGTCAAAGTGTGTGAAACGTTGGTAGTTTTGATTTAGTTCTTTGCTTTGCCATCTCCTTCTATATAAAGCAGTGGTTCCTAAACTTGGGGGTAATTTAGGCATAACCTAGAGGGTAATAAAGGACATGGTGGCCCAGTGATTAAGATACCAAGTTTTAGACCATTAAAAGTCTGTAGATCAGCAGTTCGAGACCTGAGTACTGTGAGACAAAGTGAGCTCCCATCACTTGTCCCAGCTCCTGCCAGCTTAGCAGTGTGAAAGCAAGTAAATGCAAATAGATGGATAGGTACTGCATCCGAGCATGTGGGAAGGTAACTGTATCGTGTTTTGCCATACAGTCTATGCTGCAGTGTGATGTCATGCTGGCCACATGACCACAGCAATGTCTCCAAACAGCAGTGGCTCTTTGGCTTAAGAAATGAAGATGAACGTTGTCTCCTAAAGTCAGTCCCAACTAACAAATGCCTTAACAAATTGACAGAGTTGGGAGGGATCTTGTAGGTCATTTACTCCAACTCCCTGCCCAAGCAGGAGACCCTATACCATTTCTGACTGATGGCAGTCTAGTCTCTTCTTGAAAGCTTCTAGTGATGAAGCTCCCACAACTTCTGAAGGCAAGCTATTCCATTGGTTGATTGCTCTGTCAAAAAATTTCTCCTTATTTCCAGGTTGAATCTCTCCTTGATCAGTTTCCATCCATTATTCATTGTCTGGCCTTCAGGTGCCTTGAAAAATAGCTTCACCCCTTCCTCTCTGTGGCAGCCCCTCAAATATTGGAAGACTGCTATCCTGTCTCCCCTGGTCCTTCTCTTCACTAGACTAGCCATGCCCAGTTCCTGTAACTGTTCTTCATATGTTTTAGTCTCCAGTCCCCTAATCATCCTGGTTGCTCTTCTCTACACTCTTTCTAGAGTCTCAACATCTTTTTTATAGTGTGGAGACCAAAACTGGATGCAGTATTCCAGGTGTGGTCTTACTAAGGCTTTATAGAGTGGTATTAGTACCACATTTGGTCTTGATTGTATCCCATTGTTAATGCGACTTAGGATTGCATTGGCTTTTTTGGCTGCTGTACACTGTTGACTAGCAAAGTAAAGCTCCCTACTACAACATTCTGGAGGATAATGGAGGAATTTGTAATTGCTTGTTTGTGAGTCGAAAGTCCAATTTGGGATCACTGCTGCAAGGTGCTTCTTGTAAAATAGCACAGTCTGGTTTCGGTTTGTTTGTTTTGTTTTTGTGAGGATAATGGCTTTAGTGGAAACTGGGACAAGTGATAATTGGGTCAAACAAACAGCTTAAGAACCACTGATGTAAAGTTTGAATTATACTGACCTATCTTTTAATGATGGGGTCATGTTGAGATATTACAATGGAGCACAACATTTTTAATACCTCCCCCACCACTGACCACAGGTATCTCTCCATATTATTGAGGGTTGAGATTGAAGATTGGCCTTTTCCCATCAACACCATTACCTGATGTCCAGCATCTTTCAGTAATTTGGCAGCAGTGAGTCCACTTATTCCTGCCCCAACAATCACAATTTTTTTTGGCTTTGAAGTCTTCTCCAGCCCATTTCTGGCAATATTTAACAGCTCCTCGTAGTTAGGGTCCTCAAAACATTTCATCCAATCTTCCTGTTCATTGGCATGGTTTTCAGAGACCCAGATGGTCATAAGAATTGGTACGAGTGACAAAATTGCTAGAAAAAAAAAGCCAAGCTTTGATTGAAAAATGAAGGAAGGGAGACATCAAATGAAAATATATTTTGACCAGCTTTCCTGAGTCAGGCATTTATTTTATTTATTTATTTATTTATTTATTTGATTTGCCAATTGTTTACAAGATAATAAGTATAAGTGTATACATAGTTGTGAATACATGAAATGGGTACATATAAGAAAAATAAAAGAAGAATAAGAGAAACAATAGGACAGGGACGGTAGGCACGTTGGTGCGCTTATGCACGCCCCCTACAGACCTCTTAGGAAAGGGGTGAGGTCAATAGTAGACAGTCTAATTTAATTCTAATTTAATTTTGAAGCCATGGATCTTTTCTGGAGAAATCTTCATTCAAATAAGTATTTGGTGTTAGCTCACCGGTTGGGACAGCTGGTCAGTTGGGTGGGCATACAGCATGAGAAATCTCATTTCAAGTAGCTGAAACAACCAGTTAGTAAAATGGCTAAGGAAGAACATCAAAATCCTTTTTACACTCATAATTACTAATAGCTGAATGAACAATGATCTAACTTGTGACAATTTTAACCAATCTATAAATTTATGCAAAAATATATGTGGTAATCATCTGGGAACATTCTTTTTTTTTTTCTTATCTGTACAACCATTCTATCATCCTACTGTTTCATGAAGATGAAAGGGATCTTGATTAGTAGGGATGTAGAAAAATCAACTTACAAAGATCAGAATCATGTAAGCCATGATATTTCCTATGACTTTCTATGGAAGTTAAAACTGGACTTTAAAGAAGCAGGATAGGAAGAGATTATTGGTGCCTTTGAACTTTGGTGTTGGACAAGACTCCTGAGAGTACCATGGACAGCCAGAAAAACAACCAATGGATCATCAAACAAATCAACACAGAATCCAATTATACTGCTTTGGACACATGATGAAAATACATAGCTATCTGAAGAAGGCTTGGATGCTGGGAAAGATGGAAGAAAAGAGAAGAAAAGGACAACCAGGCACAAGATGGACACAGTTACAGTGGGAGTGACTGCACCATTGGGAGTCTTGAAAGACTAAGTTAGGCATGGTTAGGTTAGATATTAACGGAGAATATGCTACAAAATGACTTGATAGCAGTCACAATCAAACAATCAAAGGACTGCTTAATTAACTATAATCTTGCCCTCGAATGCAATATTTCATTTTGTTTTTTCCTAAAATGCACCATAGTGGGATATTAGTTTGGACCATGAACCTGGAATGAGGAGTAAGATGGCTTTAATCTTTTACTCCTTACTATAGAAAGGATAAAGATGTAGTTTGGTGTAGTGGTTAAGACATTAGGCTAGAAACTGCAAGTCTGAGCTTTAGTCCTGCTTTGGGCACAAAGACGGCTGAGCCAATCACTTTCTCTCAGCCCTAGAAAAGAGGCAATGGCAAACTACTTCTGAAAAAACCTGCCATGAAAACTGCATATTCTTGTGTAGGAAGTCTTCAAGAATTGTACATGGCTGAAACATAAGGGAGGGGGAAGCAAAAAGGCAGCGACATCTGGGCAGCTACAATGTAGAGGACCAATAGAAGGCAGCAAATGGGTATACATCTTTATTTCCATCTAATGATCCTCTGGTTATTTGCAGTTCTAATATGCTAACCTAGGCTACAGAGAGAGGAACAAGCTGTGGTTTTCAAGAGCAGCAAACTTTGGTAATTAAGATGTTACGTTAGGACTTTTGCCCTAGGTCAATCATTCTCTGCCAACCTCACAGAATGGCACAGATATAATGAAAGGAGGTTTTGATGGAAGTTCCTTTGAGCTCTTGCACGAAAGGTGGACTAGCAGTCTAAAACTAAACAAACGATTTAAAATGCTTCACTTAATTCAGTGTGATTTTTTTTTCCTCATGCAAGTTGCTGAATTAGAAAAATCAAATCATATTTGGAGGGGGATGTTGGGGAAGAAGTGGACGTAGTTACACGCTATCTTTCCCCAGTTCTGTCTGTGAAGAAAAAAATGTCAAGAAGAAGAAGAAGAATGTAGAAATAAATTTTATGAATTATGGAGAACCCACTAAATCGAGTCTTTTTGTCAAGTCATGGGCATTAAGTGCAGCCCATTTTTGATCAAACCTAACAGGCTTTTCAGTATGTTTTGGGCAAATTATTTTTTTCACTAGGAAATTAACAAGTAGAAATGACTTGTAGTAACCTTTAACTTTGGATTCCCAAAAAGAAGATGCTTGACATGATTTGGAGCACGTCAAGATATGCTCATAGCTCTGTCAGCAATTCTTTAACCCAAACAATTTAAGGCATTTAATATTAAGATATTCTCCAGGTTTTCAAGAAGAGACTGGACAGCCACTTGTCCAGAATGATATGGTGTCTCCTGCTTGAGCCAAGGGTTGAACTAGAAGCTCTCCAAGATCCCTTCCAGCCCTATTATTCTAAGTTCTATTACTATTATTGCAGAAAGTAACCGCATGATCCAGAAGATAAACCTACCTAAGTAGCTGCTAACAGAAGCACTGCAAAGTAACTTCTTCCTTTTGATTCCAAAGGAAATTCATCACATGCAAAGCTAAAATTCATCATACCCCAAAGTACATAAGGCTTCTAAAATAATGTCAATGCAAAAAATGAAATACTTACAGGACTTGACCATGTTCAATGAGCAGGGTAAGGATGCGAATCTGTGCTCTTGTTTGTACTCGGGAGGCATCTGGCTGAGGGGAATGGATCCAACTCATTGCAGCCAGGTGGGCGTGTCTCAGTGGGCGTGGCCACCTGAGTGTCATCAGGTGGGCATGCCCAGGTCAAAGGATTAGGTGCAGCCAGCTCAACACGGATGACTGGGTGAGCGCGGTCAGGTGGATGCAACCACTTGGGTGTGGCCGGATGGTGGGCACCAGGTGGGCGTAGCCAGGTGGGTGCAGAACAAGTTGCCCCAGGCAACTGAACATGGAGCCAACTCAGTACCGTGCCAGAACAAAAATCACCTGGAGACATGCTGGCAAACAGGAAGCAGGTAAGCTGGCAAAATTTGAAAGGCAAAGGGTGGATTCCCACCCCCAACCCCAATTTGGACAAATGCTCCTTTTTTCCTTCTGCTTCCCAGGAAAGATTTATCTGGTATGTTTCACAAGGAAGGGAGGAGCTGGGTGGATTCCCTCCCCTATTTGAATAAACGCTCCTTTTTTCTTTCTGTTTGCCAGGTAGCTTTCTCTGCTAAGTTTGACAGGGAAGGGAGGGGCTGGGTGGATTCTGCCAAACTTAGCAGAGAAAGCTACCCTGGCAAGCAGAAAGAAAAAAAGAAGCATTTCTCCAACTGGGGGAATCCATCCAGTGGTGGGATTCGAATAATTTAACAACCAGTTCTCTGCCTTAATGACCGGCTGGGTAGGCATGGCTGGGTAGGCATGTGACTGGGTGGGCCTGAGCAACTCAATGTCACTCACGTCAAGGGCCAGCTTGCCATGCCCAGGCCCCCCTCGCCCCCCCCCCCCTCACAGTCACTCCTTGTCACGCCCAGCCACCAGAGCGAGTAGTTTTCAAATAAATAACAAACATCTTGACTTCAGGTTGACTTTGCAAAGTACTGCTGCTCATTCTAGTCTCCATTCCTACTAATAGGTTCATCTCAGATTGTAATTTGCTACAACCTCTCTCAGTCTTTTGCATCATTCTATGGGAGATTAGTTTGAAATGTTATCTGTGATGTTTCCAGATTTACGAGTTTGTTTCCTCCAACCCAGTTTTCACATGCAATTCTTACAAGTTATTTTGACATTCCTTCCTCCTTTTTAAACAAAATAGTGGTTAAAGTGCTGGCCTAGAAAACAAGAAACTCTGAGTTCTAGTCCCATTTTAGGCTTGAATTTTTAACATCTCCCTGCCAGTGTTCCATCATGTCTGAAAGCAGCCACTATCATTCCAGTCCCGAAGAAAACAACAATAAACAGCCTGAATGACTATAGACCCATTGCACCAACATCTGTAGTGATGAAGTGCTTCGAGAGGCTGGTTCTTCCACACCTTAGGTCATGCCTTCCATCAAACTTCGACCAATATCAGTTCACCTACAGAGGAAACAGGTCGACAGGCAATGCCAGTGCTACTGCCCTACATTCTGTAGTGAGTCATCTGTCAGGATTCCAGCAATCACCCTAATTAAATAAATGTTTTATCAGTCGACATCATCTAGAGCAGGGGTCGCCAACCTTTTGGACCTCGGGACCACCAAACTCATAATTTTAAATCCCAGAGACCACTAACTGGTTCTGTGGGTGTGGCCTAATTTGTGGGTGTGGCTTGGTGGTAATGTGACTGGCTGGGCATGGCTTGTGTATAAATATTATAAATATTTATATAAATATTGATTTTTTTATAAAAAAAGAGCAACTTTTACCCAAAATCAGGCAAAACAGGCAGGCAGATTGAGTTGCTCACAGAATTACAAATTCATTCAAGCAGTGAGTTGGATTAAGAAGACCTCTAAGGTCCCTTCCAAGTCTATTATTCTATGTTCTCTATGTTCTAAAAGAGTTCAGCAAAGCACTGCTTGCATTTAAGCATAAAAGTCAACCAAGATATCTGATGCAACTGAACTCCTGCCTTGTAATTTCATTATTATTATTATTATTATTATTATTATTATTATTATTATTATTATTATTATTATTATTATTATTATTATTGTTGTTGTTGTTATACATTTTATTGAATATAAACATTAAAAATAGTGAACGTGGTGTCTCTTCTTTGACGTACATTTCTGCCCAATCACTCTACAGTTAGAAAAAACAACAAAAACAAAAACAAAAGAACATTTATACATTTGTATACATATATAACTTTTTATGCAACATATTTACCATTTTTCTTTTGTTCATTTTTGTCACCTTCTCTACTTAAGTTCTATGAACTTCCTTTCATATCCCTCCAATTGTAAAATTTGTTCCATACTTTGTAATATTCTAGTTCATCTTGCCCTTTCAATTCTACTGTTAGCCTATCCATTTAATTTAATTTAAGCATGAAGCATCTTGTTCTCAAAGGCTGTTTTGAAACTGTTATATATTTGCATACTTACCTATGATGGGTTGGTCCGTGGCGGCGGGAGATTTGAAGAGCCGTCATTGGCCACGAGCCGCGAGCAGCCGGCTATAAAAAAGGCTGCTGCGGTTTCTCCGCGTTCAGATCCTAGAAGAAAATAAAAAGAGAAAAAAGTCAACTGGGTCTTGAGTTTCTTTTCCCACAATGCAACACTGGCGACGAGGATGGGATACTGAGACAAAGGAGCCCAGTTGAGCACGTGGCAACGAGGACCGAGCGAGACGAAATGGCCGGGAACCACTCGCCACCCGCACCATTCAACCCAACAACTGAAGACTGGGAATCCTACATCGACCAATTCCTCATGTTCCTAGAAGGGAGCGACCTCCAAGGAGTATCTGAAAATAGAAAGAGAGAAGTTTTCCTCACCCATTGCGGTCCCGCAGTATTCAAAATGGCAAAGGCATTAGCGGCACCCACCGATGTAAAGACGATGGCGTGGACAGACCTAGAGAAATTACTGCGAGCCCACTACGCACCAACCGTTTCATGCCTCATAAAAAGACACAAATTTTATCGGTGTGATCAAAAGGAAGACGAGAGCATCAGAGATTTTGTTGCAGCACTAAGAGACATCGGTGGAGCATGCGAATTTCTAAACATGGATGAAGCCATGAGGGACCGCATGGTCCTCAGATTAAAGAACCGTACACTACAGGGTCAACTACTAACAAGACCTAAGATAACACTGAAGGAGGCAATAGAAGAAGCCACCGCAGCGGAAGCCACACAGAAATCAGCAGCCACCATGTGACAAATGAATAAATTACCAAAGGAAACCCAAAAAGACACTAGTCAAACACACAATAAGACACCAGAGGAAACAAAAAAAACCACCACCACAATATACCACGAGGACATCGAATCCCTATCAGAAGACGAAGAGGAAGAAGAAGAGGTAAATCAACTCCGGTCGGAAAAAGGTAGATGGGAGCGAAATGAAAGAAGGTCAGAATTCCGTTGTGCCAGGTGTGGAGGAAACCATCCACATTCCAAATGCCATTTCTTCGATGCTATTTGCAGATATTGTGAACGGCGGGGACACATAGCTAGGGCATGCCGAACAAGAAATAACTATGGCCCTAGACAAAGATGGAACACCACCCCCAGGGAGAGGGAAAAGCAAATAGGGAGCCATTGGAGTCAAGAGAACAGAAACAAGTGATGGAAAGAGGCAAACAGAAAAGAGGAAACACATCAAACAATAACCATTGGGCACTCAAACTCAACCAATGCAAAAAAGGTACATGTACAAGTCACCATAGAAGGCCAGCCATGCGAGATGGAGGTGGACTCAGGCTCGTATTTATCAATGGTATCGTGGAATACCCTGAAAGGACTAATACCTGATATAAACAAGGGAAAGCTCGAAATACAAAAGCTCACACTAAAGGACTACCAGGGAAACAGAATTCCTGTAGTAGGTACTGGACACTTCAAAGTTAAATTCAAAAAACACACTAAAGTCCTCCCATTAACAATAGTCAACCGGGATCGACCCAGCCTATTGGGACTTGAATGACTTGAACCATTAGGAATCGAAGTAACTGGAATAAACAGCATTACTGAGACACACTGGGAAGAGGACCTGATGAAAGAATTCCAGGACGTCTTCAACGGAGAACTGGGCAAGTACCGGGGGGCCCCTATCTCATTTAATTTAAATCCAAATATAGCTCCTATAAGACTAAAGGTGAGGTGAGTCCCTTTCACGTTAAAGCCAAAAATTGATGAACAATTAGAACAATTAGAAAAATTGATGAACAATTATCACACAGGGGGTATTAGAACCAATAGACCACGCAAGGTGGGAAACCCCAATTGTTACCCCATTAAACCAGATGGGTCAGTATGTATCTGCGGGGACTACAAAACAACTCTTAACCATGTGCTACAGCAAAGCGCATACCCAGTTCCGGTGGTATAGCACCTATTACATTCTTTAGGGGGAAGTAAAATCTTTGCGAAATTGGACCTTGCACAAGTGTACCAACAATTACCAGTTGACCCAGAAACAGCGGAAGCACAAACAATTGTGACACACAGGGGGGCATTCAAATGCAACAGACTGTAATTCGGAGTTAGCGTGGCACCAGGGGTATTCCGGAGTTTAATGGAATGCCTATTGCAAAGAATAAAGAGGGTGGTACCATACTTTGACGATGTATTAGTATCAGCCAAGGACAAAGAACAACTGAAAGACCACCTAAGGGAGGTCTTTAAAAAGTTTAAAGAGGCGGGACTTAAAGGAAAAAAGAGAAGTGCCAATTAGCCACCAACAAAGTCGAATTCCTGGGATACCTTATAGACAAAGAAGGGATCCACCCTATGAAAACAAAATCAGAGCAATAAAGGAAGCTCCCAGACCCAAAAATAAAACAGACTTGCAAGCCTTCTTGGGACTTATTAATTTTTACAATGTATTCTTGCCACAGAAAGCAACGATAGCAGAACCACTGCACAGGTTCCTTGATAAGAAAGCTACCTGGACCTGGGGGCGATGAGAAGAAACAGCATTCCAGGAAATAAAAAACTTACTTACATCAGACTGTGTGCTAATACAATACAGCGAGACCTTTCCAATAACACTAACATGCGATGCATCACCATTCGGCATTGGTGCCATACTCAGCCACGTATTACCCAATGGAAGAGAAGCACCTATCGCATTCTATTCAAAAACTCTATCTAAACCGGAGCGGAATTACAGCCAACTAGACAGAGAGGCATTGGCCGCAATAACAGGAATAAAGCGTTTCCACGAGTATATCTATGGCAGACCTTTTTCACTTGTCACACACCATAAACCTCTTCTAGGAATCCTCACAGGAAACAAAGCTACACCTAACATACTGTCACCACGGATGACGAGGTGGTCTGAATTCCTAGCTGCCGATAACTACAACTTGATCTACCAACCAGGAAAGAACATAACACATGCTGACGCCCTAAGCCGTTCCCCCCTACCCAACTTAGACGATGATCCTGCACCAATCACATCAACCCTTCAAATCGACAAACCTACCCATAACAGCTACAGACATTGCTATGGAAACCGCGAGGGACAAAAACCTGCCATGGATTTTAAATTGGGTAGGTAAAGGGTGGCTAGAGACTGCAAGCGACGAGACTGTTAAACCATTTCGGAATAGACAAACGGAACTATCAATCTTAAAGGGATGTATACTACGGGGGGATAGGGTGGTCAGACCGAACATATTAAGGAAAGGAATACTTGAATTATTGCATGAGGGTCACCTGGGTATTGTCAGAATGAAGTCCCTGGCTAGGAGTTATGTATGGTGGCCAGGGATGGATAAAGAGAATGGGTAGCAACGTGCAAACGATGCCAAGAATCTAGACCTACAACCCCTTCTGCACCTATACACAAATGGGAAACACCTAGGGGACCATGGTCTAGAATACACATTGATTTTGCAGGACCAACTAAAGGACACACATTCTTAATAGTCGTAGATGCTTACTCAAATTGGCTGGAGGTAAGCATCATGCACTCAACCACAACAGAAGCTGTTATTAGACAACTAAGGAAACTTTTTACTACACATGGATTGCCGGATTTAGTTGTATCCAACAATGGACCACAATTCACGGCAATAACATTCGAGGGGTTCCTGGCAGAACAAGGGATAAGGCATGCACTAACAGCGCCGGGACGTCTGGCTACGAATGTACAGGCGGAACGCATAGTCCATTACACAAAGGAAGCACTACACAAATTGGGACCTGGAGATATACAAGAAAAAATAGACAAACTACTAAGTATACAACACATTACACCCAACACCACAAAAAATAAAAGCCCAGCAGAATTATTAATGGGAAGGAAACTAAGATCAAACCTAGACAGACTACACCCCACATATAGCCCAGAAAAGACAGCAGACTCCTCCAGTAAGTGCCACACATTCAAAACAGGGGACCTAGTATATGCAAAGAACCTCACGGGGGAACCATTGTGGATACCGGCAAAAATAACCCAAATAACAAGGCCCCGGTCATACAGGGTAGACACAGAGGACGGGAGGAGCTGGAGGAGACACATAGACCAAATCAGATCGAGGACCACACTGAGAAACACTAACAATCAGGAAGAAGAAGAGGGAGACCCTCCGCCAACCTCTAACAAAAACAACCCAACCAGAGAGGGGGGAGAACCTCCGCAAATAAAAGAATTGCCGCAAACATTAAGCAAAAATAACAAAACCAGAGAGGGGGGAGACCCCTCAAACACAAACAAAAGGGGAGGGGGAGACCCTCCACAAGTAAAAGAATTGACAAAACAAACCCTAACAATGACACAATAACCAATACTAACATTAGCCCCGATCGGAAATCTCAAACACATACCTGAAACCATAGAAGAAGAAAACCATTTGGGAACACTGGAGCAGGCTTCAAAGAACCATCAGGAAGCCTCTCCTGGCAGGAGCGGCCGAGCCAACTCAACCAGCCAGGAAAGGCCTGGTGGGAGCGACATGGCTGACTCTACCTTCCAGGAGGCCCCACGGAAAAGGACGGGAGAAACAGCAACCCCGTCCGAACAGGTCAGAGGCGAACTCACAACTGTGTTGCGCAGGTCCAGTCAGAACCATAAGAGCCCTGCCTACCTATGTGACTACGTAGTATAGGCGGGGCCCGGATTGGTTAGACTGGACCACATGGGGAGGGGTATTATATATTTGCATAGTTACCTATGATGGGTTGGTCCATGGCGGTGGGAGATTTGAAGAGCCGTCATTGGCCACGAGCCGCGAGCAGCCGGCTATAAAAAAAGGCTGCCGCGGTTTCTCTGCGTTCAGATCCTAGAAAAAAATAAAAAGAGAAAAAAGTCAACTGGGTCTCGAGTCTCTTTTCCCACAATGCAACAGAAACTGAAATAGTTTAAAATAGAAACAGACCATTAAAAAAACTTGGCAGAAACTATTGATTTTTTTCTTTGAAAACAGTTTTTCTCTCTATAGACTACAAGGCAGCAAATATCAGAAGGTCTTTAAATGTGTGAAAATCTGTGTGGAGTTTCCCAAAGATTTTGTTCTACAAAAGTCCCTTCTATTTCAGTACATACCTCTCATGATTCTGTGTAGATAATAGCTACTATTCTGAAATCAGAATTCAAAATGATTTTGATAGGTTAGAGATATAATCTAAAAAATACTGAATCCACCTAACAGTGGCTTATACAAACCAAATGCAGCATGGGGGAAAGCATACTGAATTTTAATAATATGATGTGATTGTTAAGAAAATAAAAGTAGGTTTAGGCTGAAACCATACAAGTTTGCAAAAACATGTCAAAACTAAGTTGACTATTATGGACTTCTGATCAAAGCTGGGTCTCCACATAAAGGTAAAGGTTTCCCATGTCCAGTCGTGTTTGACTCTAGGGGGCAGTGCTCATCTCCATTTCTTTGCTGAGGAAGCCAACCTTGTCCAAAAACATTTCTGTGGTCATGTGACCCATGTTTCTGCGGTCACATGAGCCATTTCTGTGGTCATGTGACCCAGGTGCATGTGGAACACTGTTAATTTTCCCATGAAAGTGGTACCTATTTATCTATTCACATTTCCATGCTTTTGAACTGCTAGGTGGGCAGGAGCTAGGTAAGTAACAGGAGTTCACTCAGTCAAGCAGTGGTCAGGGCCCAAACATGGGCTGAAAAATACCAATTAGTCCAACAATCCAACTTTTCTTACTTTTTCTTTTATTCTAGTTCAACTTTCACTTTCTGGGGTACTTGTTTTGTTGTTTCAATATTTCCTTTTCATTGTATCATCAGATTCATAGAGAAACAGGAACCTTTTCTTTTTATTTTTCAGTTTACATTTTTGTCCACAAGATGGCACTCTCTGTTACACAACGTCCTCGCCTTTCTCCCCTCCCAAACCCCCGTTTTATTGTTCAGGGCTTTCCGAGCCTCAATATTCCAAAGCAATCAAGTCTCCAATTTGTATATTTCCCCCCTCTTTTTAATACTCTTAAGTCCAGCTTTAATTTATGCCTGTTTGTTGCCAATGTATTTTAATTCAATTTATTTAAGTTTCTTGTTCCGGTTCTTCCTTTCCTGGTTCAAAGCCCCATTCAGCTGTCAAAATTATTTTCTCTTTTTTTTCCTTCCCTTTATAATTCTGCCGCTTTCTTTTTCTTTCTTAAAGATTCTTAAAACATCAATCCCGGGGTACCTTTTATTTAGTTGTTGCACCAAATTGTCCCAATTCTTATGTTGTCCACCTCTTTTTTCACTCCTGCACAAATCTTAATCCAGCTAAGTCCTCCTCTTCAGGGTGGCCATTTTAGACCACCGCTCAGTCATCTTCGGGGGGGGAAATTGCCAAGCCCAGGGGGGGAAGATGTGGCTCCCCTCCACCTGGTTGGTGGCTTCCCCTTACTCCACCATCTTCAGGTGGTTGAGGCAGCTTCAGACCCTAATCACGATGATTGGGGCTCTCCAATGAAAGAGCACCGATCGAAGCCACGGACAGTTGTGGTCCCCGGTCCATTGGCGAGGAGGGCTTAACCCGGAAGTCATCACCCTACTTTTCTATCATAGTGTATGCCCGTGATGGCGATCCTATGGCACGCATGCCACAGATGGCACGCCAAGCCATTTGTGCTGGCATGCAAGCTGCAGGCAAACTTACCTCACTGCCCATACATGTGCTTCACAGCTGATTTTCGATTGGTTTGAGGCCTTTTTCGGCCTCCCAGAGGCTTGAAAAAAGCCTCTGCAGGCCAACTAGGCCCATTTTGTCACTTCCTGTAATACTGGAAGTGATGAAACGGGCCTATTCTGCCTAGAGGCTTTTTTTCAAGCCTCTAGGAGGCCGAAAAAGGCCTCAAACCAATCAAAACTCAGCTGTGAGGTGCAGTGCAGGTAAGGGGGAGGCAGCGAGGGGGCAGCGGGGTGTGGGGGATTGTGCATGCATGCACAGGTGTGGGGGGCACACATCCTTTCTGGGTGCTGGCATGTAAGTGCGCACACACCAGCGAGCAGACAATTTTTGGCACAGGAGCCCAAAAAGGTTAGCCACCACTGGTGCATGCAATAAAATCTCTGCCAAGCTCAACTTCATGGGTTTGTATTATCATCATTCCTGGATCCATTTAAAATTTGCCTGCCTAACTACATACTGCAGATATTAGGACTACAGAGCACTTCAAATTTGCAGGGGGAAATAACAGAATAACAGTGTTGGTAGGAAACTTGAAGGTCTCCTATTTCAACTCCCTACTCAAGTAGGAGACCCTATCCAATTTCAGACAAATCATGGTCCAGTCTCTGCTTAAAAACCTCCAGTGATTGAACACTCACAGCCGGGGGTGCGATTCTACAGGTTTGCACCTATTCGCTAAAACCGGTTGTTAACATTCTAAGCAGTTCAGAGAACCGGTTGTTAGAAGAAATTACTGGCCTAATCCTGTAAGGAAGGCAGGAAGGAAACATTCTGGTGTTGCTTACAAAAACTGCCTCTCCATTAACCCTTATTACATTCTTGGCAGGACTAGACTGCCTGTCTCCGGAACTTCTCTGGAGTTTTTTTTCCACTCCTTTGCTGGTACTTTGCTTGTGTAGAGTGACCATTCAAAGTTACAATGGCACTGAAAAAAGTGACTTATGACCCTTTTCCCCACTTACGACTGTTGCAGCATTCCCACAGTCCAGGGGTGGGATTCAAATTTTTTAACAACCGGTTCTGTGGGTGTGGCTTAGGTGGTGGGCATGGCTTGGTGGTCATGTGTCTGGGTGGACATGGCTTGGTGGTCATGTTATTGGCTGGGTGTGGCCAACTCAATATCACTCACATCGAGGCACGCATCTCCTCGCCTGGCCTCTCATGACTGTGGGGATGCTGCAACAGTCTGACAAAGCAGTTTTATTATTTATTTTTATTTATTAATTTTTATGCCATTCATATCCTCTATAAAATGACTCTGGATGGGGAAGTTATTAATTGTTTGGACCTCCTAATTTTGTACCCACAATTTGCATACAATTGGATAAATAACCCAATGCTTAAGCATTCTCCTTGTAATTTACTTTTTTTTTAATGTCAATTTGACTCTTTATCTCTCAGTACAATCTACCTCTCTGCATGAATTTTGGGAGTGGGATGGAATATTACATCTGAAAAAATGAGTCACTGGTATCCAATTTAGAGTTCCACTATGCACAAATGCACACACATAATAAAAGTTTTTTTTAAATTCTTTATCCAAGATCATAATCAGTTAAGACAAGATTTTTCCATTACTAGACAATTAAATATTGGGCCTTTGAGAATGCAGACATTGGCAATATAGTCATATCAAGCTTCTCAGGCAAGGGCCTGGACTGGAACAGTTAATTGCAAGAATCATTTATCAAGATATTGATTAGTCAGAGTTATTAAGGAAGTAGCTATGCAGGAACTATGGCAATTGTTCTATTTTCAATAAGCAACCTGTAAAACATTACAGTGATATTGTTAAAAATAAATTAGCAACCATAGACATCACAATAATAATATTCACCTTTTTTTAACCTTGTTAATGATTTAATCATGAAGTGGATATTTTATTTTTCCTCTTGCAACGTATACACATAAGAATACAAGCTCCCAGTGGGATATAATTCCAATAGATAAATAAATTATGGTTTACCGGGGATCTATTTTGCAATGACCTTTCTGACTGCAGCTAAAACATCCTGGTTCCTCAGGCTATATATGAAAGGGTTAATCATGGGAGGGAAAATAGTTGTAAACACTGAGTTAATAACAGCTTTTTCTGCTGAATAGGAGGAAATGGGTGTCATGTAGGTAAAAATGGCCGCTCCATAGAAGAACCCCACTACACACAAGTGGGACAAGCAGGTGCTCAAGGCTTTGTAGCTCCTTTCTATGGATGTCATCCTCAAGACTTGCAAGAGGATGGCAAGATAAGATGCAAAGATGACTGAAATAGGGATGAGAAAAAGCAGGAGACATCCAAGATATACTGCCTTTTCAAAGGCAGAATTATCTGAACAAGACAATTGTAAGAGGGCTGGATACTCACAGAGATTTTGAATAATAACATTAGTCCTGCAGTAGGGAAGAGGCAGGACATAGAGAGAGCAAACCAATGCTTGGACACAAGACCAAAACCAGGTACATAATGACATAATACAGCATATTTTACCACTCAGAAGGATTGGATATTGCAGAGGCCTACAGATTGCCACATATCTGTCATAGGCCATGGTAGCCAGGATGAGGCATTCAGCTCCTCCCAATGCCAGGGTGACAAAAATTTGGAGAGCACACCCATAGAGAGAAATGGTGTAGCTATTGGTTGCAAAATTCACAGTCATCATGGGAACAATTGCAAGAACTTGGCAGAGGTCCATGATAGATAATTGACTCAGGAAAAAGTACATTGGGATGTGAAGCCGAGAATCCACTTTAATAAGGAAAAGAAAAAGACTGTTTCCTATCAGAGCAATCACAAACATGGAATTAATCACCCCAACAAAAACAATGGGTGATTTTAGATGGAGAAGTCCAGCTAGCACAAATTCTGTCCACAGTGTTATATTCTCTTCTCCCATCCCTCCGTCATTGCTCGAATTTAACCTAATTTTTAAAAAGAGAGTTTATGGGAATGGAAGTTATCTATTATATCTACTTTAGCTATGTATTGTAATTGTCTACTTTATAGCATTTAAATAAGCAGTCAAGAAATAAAACAGAAGAAAAGGTTTTCAAAAGCAAAACCTAACCAGAAAAGAGATTTACAAGCATTAGAAGATTTCAAAAAGTTAGAGTAATATTTGTTTGTTTGTTTATATTCCACCTTTATTATTTTCAAAAATAACTCCAGGCAGTGAACATATCCACCTTCCTCTCCCTATTTTCCCTGCAACAACAACCTTAGTTATGGATATTAAAATGTCTTGTATCAGTTTAGAATTTTAGACCCTTATTGAAACTTCCAAGATGGAGACAATGGAGATAGCATTATTACATTGTAGGGAGAAAAGTTGTTATTAAACTAAGATAAAACAGTAGGAGGAGAGATGGAGATAAGTCATAGAAAAAGAAAAAAGGCTGAAGAAAGGAAAAGAAGAAAGATAGGAGAAATTAGGAGGAAAATGCCACCACGGGCAATGGCCTACAGCGAACTTTGCCTGCTGAGAGAAGCCCAGCTGCACCCAAGAGGCCTACCCAAGAGACTGGAGGCCCATTGAAGTGAGGTGAATAGAGAAGCAAACTGACTGCAGGCAACAAAATGAACTGGCAGAGAACAAAGAGGCGAGCTGGTGAGCAAGGGGGGCCAGCTACAGAGCAGAGAGGACAATCAGCTACGGGGCAGAGAGGTGAGCCAACTTAAGGCACAACAACTGGCAAAGAACAAAGAGGTGAGCCAGTGAGATAGTGGAGCAGGGAGGAGGAAAGCCGGTTGTGAAGAAAAGAGGCAAGCTTACTGTGGACCATCTAGGCCAGAGGTAGTCAACCTTTTTATACCTATCACCCACTTTTGTATCTCTGTTAGTCGTAAAATTTTCTCTAACCACCCACCGGTTCCACAGTAATGGTGATTTATAAAGTAGGGGACAAAACCCCTACCGCCCACCATGAAAGCTGGAACGCCCATTAGTGGGCGGTAGGGACCAAGTTGACTACCACTGATCTAGGTGGTCCTGTTTGCTGGTGGAAGCAGCATACTGGTGCAACAGACCAGCAAACAGGAGCCATGTGGCTGAGGAGTAAAGAGCAGTGGCAGTGCAGCAGGGAGGAGAGCCAGCAGAAAGGGGCAGTAGAACAAACTGGAGCCTGAGAACAGCACAGACAGTGGTGGGATTCAAATTTTTTTACTACCGGTTCTGTGGGCGTGGCTTGGTGGGCGTGGCAGGGGAAGGATACTGCAAAATCTCCAGTCAGAGGTGGTATTTGCCGGTTCTCCGAACTACTCAAAATCTCTGCTACCCGTTCTCCAGAACTGGTCAGAACCTGCTGAATACCACCTCTGAGCACAGAGGTGGAGCAACAGTGGAATTGGAGGCTGTCATTGGTGGTGAAGCATTGTAGCACAGCAGACCAGTGGACTGGTGACTGCGAACAGCAACGGAACAGCATGGCAGACCAACGATATGAACTGAGAAAAGCAGGGAAAGCTGAATATCCGGTAGTGGCAGGTGAAAAGCAAATAGGAAGAGAGGATTTAAAAAAAAAAAAAAAAACTACAGAATACAAGGCAAAAAAATCAAAGCCAAGTAGACAAAAGCAAGTACAGAAGGTATAAAGATAGAGTAGAAAGGGATCAATAAAGTTTACAAGAAAGCAAGGAGGAAAGGGATAATTATAAAACATTCCATTACAGGATAAGAACGAACCTTGCATTTAAGCCCCACTCAACACTGAAAAATTTTAAATTTGACATTTTAAATGAACTGCTAAATTTTTAAAGTAGACATTTCCCCCTAATTTTTGCAATTTTTAAATGATCTGTTAAAATATCACATTTCTGAATTGGACATTTTTCCCTCTTAAAAATCCACAGTTTCACAAAAAAATTTAATCCACTCATGGAAAAAGAAACTGGTACTATTGTGATCTGCAAAACATGTTCCATGTACATGCTTATGCCCATAGGAGACCTAAACTATATATGTACAAAATGTAAACTAATTGAGTTAGTAGAAGAAAAAGTAAAAGGTCTTCAGGAAACTCTAACTACTCTGAAACTCAACCTACAAAATGAAAAACCCCAAACCTCGCAAGAAAAATATGCCCAAATTGAACATAATAATGACCAAACAACTAAAAGAATTGACCCTTAAAGGAAGAAAACAACAGACGGAAACATGTCACTCATAGAAAAAAAACACAAACCTAACACAAAATCTTGTCGGAAATGGTGTAGGGTCTCCTGCTTGGGTGGGGGTTGGACTAGATGATCTATAAGGTCCCTTCCAACTCTGTTAATCTGTTATCTGTATAGTTCCTCTTTATAAAGCAACTCTAATTCTAATCTGCATCACATAGCGTCATAGACGATACTTAACTATAGCCCAGCAACACCACCAGCCAACCAAACAGTCCAAAATCAGACCGTGACTCAAAAATATCAGAACAGCAGTCAGACTAATTTACATTTCATAAAGATATTTAAAAACCTGTGTTCTGATAGATGAGCACAACTCAAATGCACTGATGGTGTCTCCTCGAAGGATGATGAAACGTTTGCAACCCAATTGCCAAGCTCAGAGCTCAAACCAAACAGCCTAATTATCAACCTGGGCTACTAATATTCAAACACATTTCAATCAATTTAGTGTGTTTTGTTGGAATATGGAGTTTGGTAATATATAATAGTAAAAAGATTGGATGGGAAAACAATTCAGCTTTTAGAATTTGTTTCCGTCTATTGTAGATAATCTTCCAGAATTGTTAGGCTTTACAGCATTATTACCAATTATGAAACAATGATCTAGCCTAATTATTGAATTTCCAACTATTTTGAAAGAATAATTATCAATTTTAGCAATCAGTCCTGGAATAATACATCACTGATAAAACATCTTGTACCAGCTTTCTCCAATGTGGTATTTGCTGCCAATGTAATATTTATCATCCACTAGTCTTTACTGTGACCCTTTTTTCAATTCCTTTAGGACTATACTGTTTTTCTGAAACTAGTGGGGTGATTCTGAAAAAGAATCTCAATATTTCAAAAAGGTCACCTTATTAAAAACTTGGAGTACTTTTTGAAGTTGCTTAGCAAAAGAACATGGATATCCATAGGGACAGATGTCACAATTGCAGCCCTAGGGTCAGTGTCACAACTGCAGCCCTATCCCTTTAGTATGCATGGGCAAAATGCTTCTATTGCAACATACACCTACCATCATGCATATTTTGATGCATCCACTTGAATGTTGCTGCAAAGAGGAGAAAGGTCAGATAGAAATCCTCACTCTCTAATAAATGCATCCAACAATTAAACTAGCCAGCAAAACTATCTCAAAAGTTCAGCCTAATATTTCAGGTAAAAGCCATTTGAAACGAAGTTTCATGTCACCCCTAATCCTTCTTGCAGGGTCATAAAAATCTTGTCAACAGACAAATAGCAAAGCAAACAATACAAAACAATGGCACCACATCACATGGTGTGAGAGTGAAATATCATGAAAGGCTGAAATATTATGTGTGAGTGGCCCAGGAAAAAGTCTAGAGAAAATGGATAGACTCCTGCAACCAGATCTGATCCATTCTTACTTCAGAGATTGGCAGATGTTTTTCCAAAGGGGGTAAATACTGGAAACATAGTCATCTAGCAACATACTCATCTAGAAGAGAAACAATGGATTCTGGATAGGACTGGTAGTGGACTGGCAAATCACCTCCCATTTTTCTATTGACCCAGAATGGGTGTCAATCATTTCAACTCAGCACCTGGGAAAGGCTCTTTGTTGCAGCCCAGCTGCTGGATAATAAGACCTACATGCATAACATTTGTTTGTCAACAGCTCAATAATCATAACTCAGTCTAAACTTCATAGGAAGTATTTCTTTATTTTACTGCTGCTGAGATTTTATTCAGTTTGATTGTTTTATGAAAAGATTCTTTGCTACAAAAATGTATTTCCATGCCTAAAGACAAATAAGAGGCTGGACTCCAAACACAGTGTGATCTATATATTATAGAAATGGCAGGGATGATTCCATATTGACTAGAAATATGATGCCTTTGTATTCTGTGAGTGATCCTAAAATGTTTGCTGATCCACATTACATTTCAAAATGCCCCCAGAATAAAACACAGAATAAGATACATCCTTATCTTCAAAGGGACTAGTATCTCTTTGTTTACCATTCAGTTATTCTTTTCATTCTGTGATTCAATTAACAGTAGAGAAATTAAATTTCAGAAAAACACAAGAAGGCAAGGCTTTAAAAAAGAAATACCTGACTCTTTTCCTTGATGCTTCTTTGCCCTTTAACAGGTCTTTTGTTCAGGATTACAGATTTCCGGTCAAAGTAATCCAAACTTTGGAGAAGTTTGTATTTTGAAGCAAAAAAATCAAGAATTTATCTGCTAAAAAGGAAAGCAGCTTCTTCCCAAAGCAATGGCCATTCTACTGAATATGTGTATATGCAAGCACAAGTGAATGCATTAACTTAGAGAGAAGTATTTTCATTACTGCAAGGAATATACTTCTCACCTTGGGGAATTTTCTTTCAAGACTTTAATTAAGATGCATATTTTGTACCGTTAAAAATTCAGATCCTTTCTTTAGAAAGTTTTCAAGCAATTTCTATCTCATGTAGTAGATAAATAGATGGATGGATGGATGGAGGGAGGGAGGGAGGGATGGATAGATAGATAGATGATAGATAGATAGATAGATAGATAGATAGATAGATAGATAGATAGATAGATAGATAGAATTATTTATTGGCCAAGTTGGACACACAAGGAATATGGCTTGGTGTAAATGCTCTCAGTTTAAATAAAAGAAAAGATACAATGTGCCTCAGGGCATATTGCATTACAAGTAGTCCTCGACTTGCAACAGTTCATTTAGTGACCAAAGTTACATCGGCACTGAAAAAAAGACATTTATGACCATTACAGCATCCCCATGGCCACATGAGTAAAATTCAGACGCTTGACAGCTGACTCATATTTATGATGGTTGCAGTGTCCCCAAGGTCATGGGAATCTCCTTTTATGAGCCTCTGACAAACAAAGTCAATGGGGAAGCCAGAGTCATTTAACAACCATGTTACTAACTTAACAACTGTAGTGATTCAACATATAACAATTATGCTGAGAAATGGGGGGAAACTCACTCAACAAATGTCTCACTTAGCCACGGAAATTCTGTGCTCAGTTGTGGTCGTAAGTTGAAGACTATTCAAATGTCTTCTCACATAGTTTTCTAAGGTTCCTCTTCATGGTGGTCTCAGAATCAGATAAATTCATCCTTTGATAGGGAAGTCCATTCCTATGTTGTCATCACTCTCAGCTGCTCTTTGGGTCAACTGTGCCAAAGAGATGATAAACACCAAGCACTTCCGTCAAGCTGGCAAAATGGTATTTATTCTTTTGCAGTCAGTGACAACAAGAAACAATAAAGATACACTTTCAGAGTCAGCTCTGAGCCTTCACCAGTTCAGAGTTGTATTTATCCCATATGCATAATTACCCTCCTTCAATATCCAGAGCTCTCCCAACAAGCCAACTTCTGTAGCTGTCATTAAACCCCTTGTATTACCAATTTAGTACTATATTATTAACAACCCATCACCGTTATCCCTATGCAACATCACCCATGACCTGGAATACTTGTCACCACCCCTCCACCAGTGTAAGTGTCCCATGCTGTTAGTTGCCTGGCAGTCCGAATCCCATCTATCCAGCTCCAGCGTTCTATCCGGCTCCGGCGTTTGCATTATCATGGCTCCCCACACTGACTCATGTCATCACAGCAGTGCTGCATCAAACAAACCCTAACCAAGCACCGTTAATGTCCTTTAGCAGCACTGTCCAGATCGGAGCTTCTGCTGGCTACGTTTTGTCTAAAGTTGGTAATCCTTCGCATGATCCGGAATGGTATGATGGCTAGGTGTTGCATGGGATGGGAGTGCGACAGGCAGTCCCCTCTACCAAGAGTCACCCTGAAAGACAATAACAGATTAGAACACCATTCATTCCTCCCCCTTGGGTTTCTCAGGATATTGCATATGAAAACATCTTTTTAATCTATCTGCACACATCTCTGTGTTTTTCACCCAAGATGCCTCAGATTCAGGATAGTCCTTCCAACAGACCAAATATTGAAGTGTTTTCCTTCTAACACGTGAATCAAGTATTTTATCTATTTCATATTGATCTGTTCTCATAGGTGCCCAAGAAATCATAGATAGGGGTTCGTAGGCAGGATCAAGAGGTTTCAACAAACTCACACGGAAAATGGGATGTATTTGACCTAATATCGCAGGCAGTTTTAACTGTACTGCAACTGGATTGATAACTTTTGTTATTCTGAATGAACCAATATATTTAGGTCCTAATTTCTGACTATTTAACTTTAATTTTATATATTTAGTTGATAGATAAACTTGGTCACCAACTATAAATGGCCTATGATTATGCCTCTTTTTATTTGTTCGTCTTTTGTATTCTTGTGACATCTTTTCCAAAGCTTTCTTCATGTTTGTCCAACATTCTTTTACCGTGCGAGTCCATGTTTTCAAACCAACAGGTTCGTCCGTTCCACATTGTAACTCGGGGATAGGAACAAATTCAATTCCATTGACTACTTGGAATGGGCTGTAGCCTGAACTTTCATGTACTGTGTTATTATAGGCTACTTCTGCAAACGGCAGTAAATCAGCCCAATTTTGTTGTTGATATAAAATATAAGGCCTTAAATATTGTTCAATCATTGCATTGGTTCTTTCAGCAGCCCCATTAGTGCTGGGGTGGTAAGCTGAACTAAGGCCCTGAGACATCCCCAAAAGGTGGACAAATGCCCACCAAAACCATACGGTAAATTGAACCCCTCTATCTGATATTATGCGCCACGGTATACCATGCTGTCGATAAATATGTTGAACAAATAAACATGCTAATTTTCGGGCCAAAGGCAATCCTGAACATGAAACAAAATGGGCCTGTTTCTAAAATAGGTCTATTATAGTCCAAATTACTGTGTACCCTTTACTGTTTGGGAGTTTCACAATAAAATCCATGGCAATATCCTGCCATAGATGACAAGGTTCATATACAGTCTGCAACAACCCTAACAGCTTTCCCAAGTATTTCTAGTTGTTGGTTCTTGTATGCTCAACTCCCCATACTTCAAGCATAGCAACTCCAAAGTACAAGCTCCCAAACTAGCAGTGGAGGTACTCTATTCATCGTCTTCAGTTATCCAGCATTCCCTTCATTTATCAAACTGTGTAGAAGGCAAGGGTAAAAATGTAGGAGGCTTCTTTTGTGTAACCTTCATGCCTACTTCATCATGCAACTCAAGTTCAGTCCTTCTCCTTTTCCAGACCTTTGGTCTCACAACCAATTGTGAATCCACCACAGCCTCTTCACGTCCTACCTTCGAAACTTTGGATCCCACCAATGATTGGACATCATTACCTGGTTGGTTTGTGCTGATCTCACCTATTCTATCATTGTCTGGACCAACCTTAACCCCCTCCTTCACTGGATCCAACAGTCTTGCCACTATATCAGTCCCTTCAGCCATCTTCTCATAACCAACAAATAAAAACAGAGATAGGGTAGGAGGTGACTTTCATCAAGCTGGCAAAATTGTATTTATTCTTTTGCAGTCAGTGACAACAAGAAACAACGAAGACACACTTTCAAAGTCAGCTCTGAGCCTTCACCAGCTCAGAGCTGTATTTATCCCATATGCATAATTACCCCTTTTCAACATCCAGAGCTCTCCCAACAAGCCAACATCCGTAGCTGTCATTAAACCCCTTGTATTACCAATTTAGTATTATATTATTAACAACCCATCACCGTTATCCCTATGCAACATCACCCATGACCTGGAATACTTGTCACCACCCCTCCACCAGTGTGAGTGTCCCATGCCATTAGTTGCCTGGCAGTCTGAGCCCTGTCTATTCAACTCCAGCGTTCTATCCAGCTCCGGAGTTTGCATTATCATGGCTCCCCACACCGACTGACATCATCACAGCAGCACCGCATCAAACAAACCCTAAACAAGCACCGTTAATGTCCTTTAGCAGCACTGTCCAGATTGGAGTTTCTTCTGGCTACGTTTTGTCTAAAGTTAGTAATCCTTTGCACGATCTGGAAAGCTATGATGGCTAGGTGTTGCACGGGATGGGAGTGCAACAATCACTTTGCTGAGTACTGCTTTAGAGGATGAAGACTACCAATAAATGATAACATAGTACAGGCCCATGGTGGTGAACCTATGGCATGTGTGCCACAGGTAGCACGCAGAGCCCTCTCTGTGGGCACATGCACCATTGCCCCAGCTCAGCTCCACCATACATGTGCGTGCGCCTCCCACTGGCCAGCAGGCCTTTGGGTATCTGCGGTGCATACATGGGGGGTGGGCTGCATGTGCAGGGGACAGGTGTGCATGCAAGGGGTATATGCGCATGCATGGGGGCTGTGCATATGTGGGGAGTGCCTTGCATTTTGAGTATGCATGCACATACCTGCGTGCACCCTTTGGGCACCCGGAGCCCAAAAGGTTCACCATCACTGCCCTAAGAACGTATCAATTTAGACTAATGCAGTTTGGTCTGCAAGGAGCTCCGGAGGTGTTTATGCAATTAATTAAGGAGGTCTTGCATCAGCATTTATATAAAGGAGTATTCATATATCTGGGTGACATCCAGGAGAAGGAAAACGAAAGCAGAAGGAGAATGGAAAAAGGGGAAGATCTGAAAATATTTGCAGCCCTACAAAATGATCAGAAGTACCCTGACTATCAGATCTAGGATTAGTGGTAAAGGTGACTTCAATGCAGGGATGAGGGATGCCAGAAAAAGAACTGCCAGCATTGTTTTCAATGCAGGGAAGGAGGACATTTCAAGAGGAAATGTAGGGAATCTTCTTCCCTGAGATCCATAATCACCATGGTCCACCGAAACCCCATTCCCTGGGTTTTATAGGGAGCCACTAGAATTAGACAAGATATTGCAGAGACCAGAGGAAAAATTGATTTAAAAACTATACAACTATTTATTGAGATTCAAAATGGAAGAAGAGACAGTAAAGGAAAGGAAAGGCAAAAAAAAAATTCGGCTACTCTAATAGAACTAGAAAATTGGGGAAAATTGTGTGTGTGTGAGGGGGGGGATTACAAATTAACAATGTCAGCAGCGTACAGAGAAAATATATATAAAATGTTTTACAGATGGGATCTACCCAAAGTGAGACTAGCAAAAATGTTTTCAAATAGATCACCAGAATGCTGGAAATGTAAACAGACTCAAGGAACATCTTATCATATTTGGTGAACATGCCCAGTAGTAAAAAAAATATTGGATAAGGATAAGAAAGTGGATAGAGGAAATAACCAAACAACAAGTAGAGCTAAAACCATAGATATTCTTACTAGGCATGATAACAGGAAAATATGACAAAAAAAAAACCACAATATCTAATGCTACACTTAATAACAGCAGCCAGAATCATTTCTGAGCAAAATTGGAGAAATGGCACTATACTGTCTGAGAAAAGTGTGATAAAGAAAGTATTAGAGTGTGCCGAGATGGATAGACTGACAATGGAAATAAAAGATAGAGAAGAAACTGAATACTATTTGATTTGGAATGCAATTGGTTAAATAGTAGATATAAAGATAAATAAAGAATATGAAATATTACAGTAGGATAATAAAATGTAAAATATGCATTATAAAATGTAAAAGGGAAAAATATTTGGAGTAAGAAATACATATTGTACATATTTTAGTGAAATAACATATATAAAGGAATATAAAGGGCAGCCAGGCCTGTTCAAATACAGAGGAGCCCAGCAGAGCTGCCTCAAGCTATCACAGACAGGACTTCCAGTTAGTCTTCCTCGGTGATAGACCGAATCCACGACCATCCGCAGTTTTGGTTTGTGCTTGCCACTGGAGGGCCCCGATCTATCTGATTTGGGGCCGAAGCCACCCTGTAGAGGTGGCGGAGAAAGAGGAGAATGCCAGCTGAGTTGAGGGGAGCCACATTCCCCCTCCTTGGCGAGGCATAAAACTCCTCTCCGAAGGCAGATGCAGCAATGGCCAAGATCCCAAAGAGGAAGATCTTACTGGACTAGATTGTACAGGAGCTGAAGAAGAGGACAGCTTGGGTGACCGGGCTAAGCAGGATTAACATCTGAATACAAGGTACCCTGGAGCTAAAATACTTAAGAACTCTTAGGAAAATATTTTTAAAGCTGCGGCAAAGAAGAGGGGTGGGGGGGAAAGATCTGAAAAAAGGGGGTGGAACTTGTACATACTAAAGAGTGCCACCTGATGCTAAAAGAAATTAATGTGAACTTTTAAAAGACTTTTAAAGAATAACAAAGGAAATGAAATGTTGCTACCATCAAATAAAACCCCTGGAAAGTGAAAGTGAAGTTTGGAACTTTGTAATAAAGAAAGAAGCAAGAAGAAACTGTTCTAGAATTGTTCGATGATTTTGGAAACTTTGGACATTGGATTATTAGTGGATATAATTGAAATTAATTCTGGGAAGCAGTCTTATAGAATTTGGTTGTCTAAAAGTACTGGGAAGTGCTGAAAGATGGCAGAACTTTATTTGGAACTGAAAATGAAACTAAAAAATATGAAGGAACAATTGCAAGTGAAAGGAGAATTGTTTGGCTTTGTTCTGTAGTCTCTGGCAATGGCGGTCTTGGATTATGAGGATCCGCAAAAAGCTTCAGAGGAAGAAGAAGACTTGAATAAAGAAGAGGCCATCTTTAATTTAAAAAAATTGGGACAACGAGGTTTGAAACTCAAAAAGAGGAAAAAGGGACTTAAAGCTGGAGATTAGAGGAGATAATCAGAAAAAGGAACAGTGTGAGAAATAAACAAAATATAAGGAAAGAGCAGAAGGATTGCAGAAGGAAGCATTAAAGAGGGAGAGGGACAAAAATTGGAGTGAGAAAAACAGGGAAAATAAAGGGAAAAAGAAGTTACAAAAAACAGAATCAGGAAATAAAGAAATATGGAAAACAAACAAGAATTAAAGGGAATAGTTTGACTGATAGTCAAGAGATAATGGCTGAAATTACAACTAAAATAGAGGATTCTGCATGGTGATAAGGGATTGTACAAATATTTTAGAAATAAGAAATTATGTAGAAAATAGGAAAATATATGTAATTAAAATGGAAGATGAAATGGGGATTGTTACTTAATGGAATGTATGATAACAGCTAGATCAAATAAAAAATGAAAATATGTAAACTACAATTGAATTATATTAATGTATATTAAGGATTTATAAAATGTGATTGAAATGAATTACGAGAAGGATTGTAAGGGAATTAATACCAGTTTTTTCTTTAGGATGAATTTGAATTGATTAATTATTTTCTTCCGTTTTATTTTATTTTTTAAATTTCTTTTAAACTTAAAATTGTTTAGAGGTAATTTTAAGGGGAAGTACCATGCGGAATCTGACTAAAAAGGGATTTTTGTTATAATATAATTATTAGGTAATGGAAATTATAATTGTTTAATGGGATAATTTAGAAGTAGAATATTTAATGGGATGTGAAAGGGAATCAACTCTAAGATATGAAGGTGACACACTTTAATTGCAACTGTAGGGGAAACCTTTTTTTGTAATGTTTGAAATGTGGATATGGATTGAAATTGTACACAGGACAGATAAAAGTATAATTATTTTGAAAATATGAAAATCTTGAAAAGGATATGTAAGAGATTTAGAAATGAGAGAGTTATAAAATAAGCCTGAGGGAAGTATTTGAGGGGGGAAATTAATAAAGAATACTTAAAGTAGTGATGAGATATGAAATTGAATATGAAAGATGAATATGTAACTGAGATTATATCTATATGGACATTTGAAAACCTGGAACCAAACTGTTCACTAAAAAAAGATGTTTTATTTTTCTGTGTTTTGTGAAAACCAAAATAAAATTGTTTTTTTTTTTTTAAAAGCTATGACAAACAGGAATAATGAAGAGTGAACCAGGCCGACCACAAGGTCATGAGCAAAGCAACAAATTGCAATAGCTGACAGGTTAACATTACTTCTTGTAGATAAGCATTCCAGGCTGGGTCTGACAAGGGAGGAAACAACAAGAGTTAAACCTCCATCAACTAACATGACTGAAGCAAAAACAACAGTTAATTACAGATGGGAGGCGGTTGGAAGGGCCTATTATGCATGCAAGGGCTAAATTGATTAATGATATATAAAGGCATAGATCTCTGTAATGGTAGCTTAATACTCTGACGATGTCAGCAGAGGCTGACGAAAGCTTAGTAAGTATAATAAATATTATTTTAGTTTCAGAGATTGCAAGATGTCTGTTTCTTCTTTTATAAAGGAATATATCTATATCTATATATCTATATCTATATGTTTTCTGAGGTTTGCATGGGTATTTGTATGTGGATCTTTCTTTATGAACTCAATGAACTGGAATGAGTTTCTTACATGTGAGTTGATGGATTCTGCATAGGACTGTAGTTGTTTGGCGAGAAATTTGACTAGGTTTGTAGAGGTGAGCCTATGGAGCTGACTATTGGTCTAAGTGGGGTTCCTTCTTTGTGTATCTTGGGGAGACCATAAAGCTTAGGGCATCTGGATGATGAACACATCTGACTACCAAACCAAGTTAACCAACCTACTCCAAGACCCCACATACAAACCCCTAAACACAGACCCCACCACCTACCTAGAAAAAACCACCAGATCCAAAATAAAAGCCTCCCCCATCAGCGAAGAAATCCAGCAAAGAATCATACCCAGAGAGAAATCATCCAGATGCCCTAAGCTTTATGGTCTCCCCAAGATACACAAAGAAGGAACCCCACTTAGACCAATAGTCAGCTCCATAGGCTCACCTCTACAAAACCTAGCCAAATTTCTCGCCAAACAACTACAGCCCTATGTAGAATCCATCAACTCACACATAAGAAACTCATTCCAGTTCATTGAGATCATAAAGAAACAAAACTTACAGCCCAGCGACCTACTAGTGAGCTTCGATGTCATATCCCTCTTCACCCAAGTGCCTATAAAAGAAGCCTTGACAGCCATCCAAAACAAATACAACCCCCCCAAGCACATCCTAGATCTGACCAACCACTGCCTATCCAATACATACTTCACCTACAACGGACAAAAATACAAACAAATAGAAGGAGCACCCACAGGATCACCCCTCTCACCTGTCATCGCAAACCTTTACATGGAACACTTTGAAACACAAGCTCTAGAAAAATATGATCACAAACCCAAACTCTGGCTCAGATACGTAGATGACACCTTCATAATCTGGCCACACGGGAAAGAAAAACTGAACAACTTCCTCACACACCTCAACAGCCTACGCCCCAAAATACAATTCACCATGGAAACAGAAGCTAACAATCAACTTCCCTTCCTAGATGTCTTAGTATACAAAAAATCCAATGGCTCCCTAGGACATACCATCTACCAGAAGAAAACACATACAAACCACTATCTACACGCACTCTCACACCGCCACCCAGCACAGATCAATTCTGTAGCCGAGACACTCATCTCCAGAACAAAATGCTTAGCTGACAAACAACACCTAAAAACCAAACTACAAACTCTCACTAACGTACTAACAGCCAATGGATTCCAAAGAAAGAAGATTACCCACCTAATCCAAAAAGAAACCCCAACCAAAATCCAAGACAGAGGACAAGAGAACGGCAAAGCCCTCCTCCCATATATAAAGGCACTACAGACAAAATCAGCAAGATCCTCCAAAAACACAACATTAAGACAGCATTCTGCACAAACAGAAAAATATCCACCATCCTAAGAAACCCTAAAGACAGAATCGAGTTAGAAAACCAAGGAGTATACAAAATCCCATGCACCGCCTGTCCCACCACATACATCGGACAAACCAACAGAAGAATAAGTGCACGCATTGAAGAACACAAGAATTCAATCAAAAAAGAAGAACCGACCTCTTCCCTGGTCCAACACCTCAAAGCCACAGGACATGAGATTGACTTTAAAAATACCAGAACTATCGCCAAAACTGAACACTTCAGCAACAGAATAATCAGAGGAGCCATAGAGATAGAAAAATGCCTACACAGCATGAATAAATGAGATGAAACCTCCCGCCTACCAGCCATTTGGAAACCCGCCCTCATTAACAAACGAGTACCTAACATGAGGAATGACACCAGACCCACACCCACAAGGGCCACACAAGATGCTACCACTACACTTCCACGTAGAAAGCAGACTCACACCCACACAGATTATGAGACACGACCACGGACCAGAAGCCCTACCGCAGCTACATCACTACCCACTTCAAACCCCTCCGACCCATACATGAAATGAATGGACGCCCACCATGAAGATGTGGCATGACCACGAACGTGAAGCCAAACAACAGGATCACAGCTCACCAGCTCAAATCCCCCAGCAACTAAGACTAACCTGAGCACAACCAAGCCCCCACCTGAACAGGAAACACCCCCACCCAATCAGAACACAGCCAAGCCCCCACCCAATCAAGTCACACCCCCACTAGCAGTTAAAAGGAAGAAGCAGCTGCAAGCTCACATTACTCCGAGAAGCACAAAGCCGAAGACACAAGCCTGAAGATGACGAATGAGATTTTGTCGAAACATCGCCAAGATACTTCCAATTTTATGCGGAAAAAAACCCGAATAACCAAAGATCCATATATATATATATGATAATGCCTCAGGTTTCATCAGACAACCGAGAGGAACAGCCTGAGATTAATCAGGAGGAAGGCATATCGGAGCAGCCCCTGACAGGGAGTCAAGAGGAAGAATGTTGGCTTGATCCTAAGCAGTGTCGTAGGAAGAAACGTGAGCAGCAATGTAGGAGGCATGGGAGAGTGAGAGAGTGAGCTGAGTCATTGAGCCACACCCCACAGGGGATAAAAGTGGGTGTGTTGTTGGCTGGAACTTTGTACGGGACAAAGTTTAAGCTTACTTCAGGTTTTCTTTGTGAATGATTTTTGTGGTCTGCCTTGTAATTGTCTGTAAGCAGCTTTTTACTTGTTATCAGTTCAGACTTGGCAGGCAGAGCGTGTTGGAATGCCAAGGACGTTATCAGTTCCAAAGAATTAACTCTGTGAAATCCGAGCCAGCCTGCCTGATTCCCTAGAGGTTCCTCCACCCTACCAAGAGCCCAGAAAGCCTGTTACATCCAATTTGAAGAGAATTTTGAACCTGTGACTAAGCTCAGAATCCAGCAAGTCCAGCACAGCTTTTAACAGGCTCACAATCCTTTAAAGGAACAGCCCTGAGTGCAAGCCCCTTCTGATCCTCACAATAGGAGAAAAGACTTACAAATGACTGGTCAATACAAGGACAACTTCCTCCCTGATTACACATCCTCCATTCAGAAGATCCATGGTACCATTATTGGGGTGGGAGGAAAGATCATACCAGTAGAAGTCACCAACAAAATGAAGGTGGAAATAGGACCACTCCTCTACCATTTGCCCCCAATCTCCACTATCTCTAATGGATAGGGATCTCCTGTGTAAACTTGGAGCCATTATAAAGTGTTCACCTGACAGACTCTCATTAGACATCCAACAAGTACTACCTGACCACCCTTTTCTCCTCTGAGAAAAGCACACTCCACCCAGACTTAAAAGACCTACTGTCAGGGCTCCAACATGCACCCCCACTCAAATCATAAGTCTCTAGCCACATCTTTCAGAGTAAAAAAGATTGATTTATTAGGAGTTAACATGTCAGTGTTACCTGATTCTGACACATCATTCATTTCACCCTTGACCCTGGTCTTCCCCCCACCCCATTGCTTATATTCTCCAATGAGACACATCCATAGCCAAGAGTCATCAATCATGCTTTCCAGTAATAATCTTGCATGCCAACAGCCTCAGCTGCCAAAGCGATTATCTCAAACATTTAAGGAATGGACTGCTTTCCCCACTCCCTTTCTGCTGACAACTAAAAAGACCAAAGAAGTATTTTGTTTTTAGTTGACACCTGCCACCTTCCTTATGGGGCTGGGATTCCACTGAAGTGGGGTTTCTGAAAACAACACACTGGTTAAAGTGCAAGTCAAGGTAGGGCCATCCCCCTCCCATGTATATTGCAATATAAAATCCCAGCTGAAGGCATAGAACCCTTAAGGAAACTCATTAGACATATGTGGAACAGGGGGTCCTTCAGAAATGTACCCTTGGACTTCCAGTGGCAGGATAAGGACGTGCAGAGGTGTAGAAGCCCGGCTGCGGTTTCAGTGTACCTCTTCTTGCGCTTGGTGCGATCCCTAGAGGATACCTGAATCCCGGAGAGATTTGTGTCGGTGTGGGGGAATCTCGGGTTGCAGTGTGGGGGAAGGCAACCCCCTGGCAGCGAAGAGAAGACCTCCAGAGCCCAGCGTGAAAGAGCCAGCCGCCTGTCAATGGTGGCTCCAAAGTCCGGACTGCCTCCGATGTGAAAAGCGAGTAAGTGACAGTTTGAAAGATCGGTGGAGAAAGAGGTGGCAGAAAGACTTTAACGGTGGAGAGTGAGATCGGCAAGTGATTTTTTGTGTTAATATCTGTCAGAAGCCCGAGAGAAAAGCGGCTAAAAAAGCGAAAGTTTGACTAGCGTGGGTGGAAAGGCTCGGCAGATGGAAGTGAAAGTGTGGATTATAGCGTTTGAAAGGAGAAGACTGAGAACTTAAGAAAAAATTGTTGGAAAGAATAGGAAAACGGTGGAGAATTTGAGTTCTTGAGTGGATTGTTATATAGAGAGACTTCCTAGGTTTAAACCCGAAGAGGAGATCCCTGATCCATATTTTTGATGTCTGGTATTTTTCTTACGAAGAATGTAAGAGGAGGAGACATTCAAGGAATTACACCTTCCCAGATCCACCTGGATTATTTGTTGGTCATGTCTGGTCCATGTACATCAAACATAAGGTGATGGAAAGCCTTAATGTTGATATTGTTCATTTGGATGGGACAAAATCAAGGGGGGGGGGCAGAGGTGCTATTCAATCAGTTCGCACCTATTCAGGAGAACCAGTAGCGGTGATTTGGCATGGGTCGCAGAACTGGTGGCAACTCCTGGCTGACCGCACCCCCGAACTGGGTCGCCCAGTTGCCCGCTTGTCCCGGTTGCTCTCCTAGCTTTCCGTACCATGTGGTGGCCATGGGGCAGCTCGGGTGGATGTGTGCATGTGCAGCAGTCCTGGGACATCCGCTTGCCTGTCCGCCCTCCCGGAGCACGTTTTCTTCCTTCTCCCAGTAGCGGACGCACCTCTTCCAGCCCAGGCCAGCCTGGCCCTGCCAGCAAGCAGGTGGGTGGGAGGACATCCCAGGGCTTCTCTACCCCCTTGTTGCCAATGCCTGCAGCAGCAGCCCCTCAGCCGGCTTAGCTGGGAGCCACCGTTCCCAGGTTTAGCAGCTGGTCCTGCCCCTCACCTTCCCTTCCCTCACCTGGCCTGAGAAGGTAAGGGCAACGGCAGGGGATAGGGAAGTGGCTGGGTCCCTATCTTCACCTCTCTCTCCCCACTCTCTGTGTCTGTCTGTGTGTGTGCCGGTCGCGAGTGGAGGAGGAGAAGGGTCGCCTGAAGGGACTGGCTAAACAAGGATCGCCAGCTTTGCTGGAAGTGTCTCATCAATTTCCATTTAACATCGCTGGTGCCTCCAGCTCCAGCCGCGCAGAGGCAGACACGTGTGTGTGCTTGTCATTCCCACCTACCCACCCCTGTCCGGGTGTGGCAACCCTACCCCCCCCCCCCAATGAGGGAGAAGACTGCGTTTTTACTTCAGCTCGCCCCCACTGCTGGATTTCACTGCCACCGCCTCCTTGGCGGCAGCCGCTTGTGGTACCTCTATCTCCTCAAGCGCCAGCCTCAGTGTTACTCTCTGAAAGTGGGGGGGGAAAAACACACACAGAGAGCTGAACCAGCGGCAGTCTCAGTAGTAGTCCTGGTAGGAGCGGTGGCAGTGGTTTCACCCTGCCCCCAGCCATCAGCCACCCCTAGCTAAAGAAGCTGGATGCATCGGAGGAGTCGACCAGCCGAGCGCGCAAAACAAGGTGCCTCGGACTGCCCGCAGTTCTCCTTCCTCCTCTCTCCCATCCTCTTTCAGGGGCTTCCCACCCACCACTTTGCTTGCTTTGTGCGTGGGTCTGGCCAGCTGCCTCTTTCCTACTCTTCCTTCCCCTCAGCGAATCCATTCAGTGCTCGCCCCCTCTCAGCCCTCCATCCCCCCCCACACCTGCTCAATCCCCCATCCCACCTCAGGTCATGAAACAGATGAGCAAAGGAAAAGGGGGTGGGACTGATGCTGCGAAAGACACCTGGGGCCATAGGCGCCCATGGATAGAGGGGCCAGCCAAGAGCACAACAGCTGAGCCATCATGCTGAAAGCCTGGACCCATGCCCAGGAGACCAGGCCCCAGCAGCTGGGATGTCCCCCTGCCACTGCAGGCATCCTTTGATGGAAATTCTGACCACGTGGCTTTATTCCTCAGCCAGGCCATAAGCCACCAAGACTTCTGTGCATGGTTCTACTCCTCACAGTGGGCAATGGTAGTGGCGGTGACAGTCTTGGATGGTGAGGCCGCTGAGTGGGTAGTGGACTTACACAGTGAGCATGCCATGGAGCTGGTGAATGTAGGCCTTCCTAGACGCACTAAGGGCCCACTTTGAGGACGGGTCCTGGACATAACAGGTGGAAGGGGAGCTTATGTCGTTAAAACAACGAGGCTGGACAGCAAAGGAGTATGGAGCGGGTGATGCCAACAAGCAGAGTGAGACTCAGCTCCTGTTGAGCTCTAGCTTGGACCTTGCCATTAAGCCCGGACCACACCTGCCTGCCAGCTGACGGGAGCCGATGGCCTTTGAGGGCAGCGCAGACCTCCAACCAGTTGATGATTGAGCAGCAGCACTATGGTGGCCTGTTAGGGGTGGCGCAGGCCTCCAGCTGATCAGCAATCAAGTGGCAAAGGCAGAGACACTGGGATGGCTGATGGGAGGTTGCTCTGCAATACTGGTGACCAAATGGTGGCTACAGAAGCTGGAGCAGATATTGGAGACACATGGGGAATAGGGTAGAGGGTATTTTGAGCACTGGGAGGCGGACGCTCCCAGCACTGACTTTATGTGGATTACCTTAGTTATCTTGCTCATTACTTCCTGGGACTTGCTGGTGTAAGAACATGGAATAAAGGAAACTGGTGGAGCAGTTATCAGGTCTGTATGCATTCTTCTTTCTTATTGCCAGACCTGCCCAGGAGTAGCTGAGAAAAAGTCAGCCCTGCCTTCTTTTCTTTTGTTTCCTTCCCTTTTCTCAATGTAGCTTTGAGGATGGCTGAGGGAAAGGCGCCAGAGGTACACTCAGAGTCAGAGGCAGAAGAAGCATTGGAGGACCTGGAGGTTGGGTCACAGAGGTCAGAGGAGCAGGAGGAGATTCTGCAGGAAGTTCAGCAGCCAGTTGTTAGGACAAAGATAAGGGAAGGAAATTGGGCTCCTTTATGGTGAGACAGGGACAAGGGGAAAAGTGGAGTAGTCCAGAAGCAACTTCCTCAGTGAGGCCCCACCCATCACAGGGACTGGATAGAAAGATGATGAAAGGGAGATGAGGACAGTGAGTGGAGCTATTCCACAATGCCTGGCAAGTAGTACTCTGGACATATTGAGAGAGAGGTTTGGGGAAGCCAGCTTAAGGGATGTGCAGTCACCCATGAAGGAGAGGCCCATGACTTGGCAACCCCAGAGGTTGGAGCCATCAGTGGATCATTGGTTTGACCTGTCCAGCCTGAGCTCACATCCAAGCCAGGAAGCTGGTGGTATCCAGAGGCCAGACCGATTGGGGGCCTGAGCGCACAGGTCACAGGAGTCATCATTGGCAGAGCTGATACCAACAGTGGATTGACACAGCCAAGGTTGGCTTCCTGCAGGCCCTGATGGGTCCAAGGCCAGGGGATGAGAGATCAATGCGCAACCAGCCTCGATACTGGGCTGGGTTCCTGAGCAGCACCCCAGGTTTCAATGTGGGCCATGGGACCTTGGGGCCAGCACATGGGCACCACCCACTTTGCAGGCAACTTTTGATGGAAACCCAGACTGGGTGGCCCTGTTTTTGGTGCAGGTAATTTGTTACCTGGACCTGTATGCAGGATGTTACCCATCGCAATGGCCCATGGTAGTGGCAATAACCATGGTTTTGGATGGTGAGGCTGCTGAATGGGCAGCTGATTTGCATAATGAGTGGGCTAGAGCAGTGATCCCCAACCTTTTTTATGCCGTGGCCCGGTACCGGCATCAGTTGGGCGCCGCGGCCCGGTACCGGCATCAGCTGGGCGCCGCCATCTTTTTTTGATGAAAAAGTGCTTCCGGTGAGCTTTCTACCCGGAAAAGCTCACCGGAAGCACTTTTTCATCAAAAAAAGATGGCGGCGCCCAGCAACCAGCGGCCCGGTAGGACTTGTTCTGCGGACCGGTCCCGGTCCCCGGACCGGTGGTTGGGGACCCCTGGGCTAGAGAATTGGCAGCTGTGTGTCTTTTCCTGAAGGCACTGAGAGCCCATTTTGACAATGGCATGAGAGGACAGCAAGCAGAGGGTGAGTTGCTGGCTTTGAAACAACGTAGCCAAACTGTTAAAGACTATGTTCAGGAGTTTCACAGGGTAGCAGATAAGCTGCAGTCATGGCTGGAACAGATGTTGGTTCACCAGTTCTGGAATGGACTGGATCGGGATATACACCAAGACTGCCTTTACTGGGGACTTCCTCAACAGCTATTGGAGTGGTACCGAGCTGCCATGGAATTGGATGCTGGGTTACGTGAGTTCCTGGATGGGGGGATGGGGGGATGGGGGGCCCAGAGCACGGAGATAGCTGGCTGGGGTATCATCGACAATGGCAACACCACAAGAGGTTGCCAGTACCAAGGTGGGTGCACTGGGGCCCACCACAGTACGGCAGATCCAGCCATTGCTATGTTGTTTTCGGTGCAACTAGTTGGGCCATCGGGCAGTGGAATGCCCAGCCACAGCACCACAACTGCCAACCATGAGGGCTCCACAAGTGCAAAGAGGCAGCAGTCCAGGATGGGTGACAGGGACACACCAGATACCAGAACAATCCCAAGGGCAATATAATCTGTCGGGCTCTGAGCATTCCCATGTGTCCTGGAGCATGACACACATGTGGCGTGGTGTAGTGGTGTCAGATGTCAGTCCCAGAGATGATGCCGTTGCAGACGATTCACATCTTTAGTTTCGTCTGAGAGCCAAAGCGGACGGCATTACAGCTGACTGAAGGGGAGCTAGCTCCAAACTAGTTGCGTGTTGGGACCAGCAGCAAGCACACACGCCATGCCTCGTAGTGTGACCACCCACTGCACTATAGCCAGGTGGAATGAATACACATACATGGAGGATAGTGGGGTGGGATGAATACACATATATGGAGGATAGCATTGACACACACACACAAGGATCTACAGACACAGGCATAGGATCTAGGCACAGGGCGGCAGCGTGGGGAGGATAGTGTCAGGTGGATGGAAGAGGGTTGGGGGAAAGGGTGGAAGAGTGTGTGACAGCTGCATGGGCAGGCGGATACTAACACTATCAGGCAGATGCTAGGCAATTGGAGTGGGGAGAAGGGGGCGTGGCACCATAAATGTATATAATGTGCTGAGAGGCAGCTGCTCTCAGTGCTAACTTTGACTGGAATATCCATTCTTGCTGCACGGAAGTGGAATAAACTGAGCATTACTACAAAGCCTGTTGGTGATGTATCTTTTTGAAGCAACTTTCCAGAGGAGGCTGAGAGAAAGTTAGCACTCAACTTTTACAAGTTAAGGCTTGACTGGAAGTGAGAATGGCAGAGAGAATGGAGCTGGCTGGCTGGTGGCTGCTGAGGCAGAAGTGGCGGAGGAGGTGATCGAGGATGGACAGAGACAGGAGGAGGAAAGGAGGAAGAGAAACAGGCCTCCAATGCTCCCCAACCGGTTGTCAAGCCAAAGACACCCAGGGTGAGAAAGGAAGTGAGTCTGAGTGAGCCGTTTGGACAGGGACTGATGTGGAGACTTGGGGATTGCATCAGCATGAACAAACCCAGGATTGGAAGGTGAGAAGATGGCCAGGGCAAAGGTAGTGGGTGGATGGTACCTGGCAGTGATACGCTGAATGTATTGAGAATGGAGTTTGGGGAAATGACATTAAGAGAACCAACCATTGTGCCTCCTAAGGACTGGTTAGACTGAAGGCAAAATACTGTATCAGCTTGAGATCCATTGACTAGTTCCAGTCCAGTTGGATCCCAGGATATGGATGTTAGACGAGGATTGGAGTGACACGATCTACAAGCCAGATGATCAAATACAACATTGGGTACAGCCTGTTCTGATGGCTGGAAGAGGGGGGAGCCTGAGCTGGCAGGGACGCATGATTGGTCTCTGGGTGGCTCTATCAGAGACAGGGGTCAGACTGCAGGTAGCCTGTGGCCTTCGGGCCAGGGTTTCACAGGTCCCATGGCTCCATGGGGCTTACTGCACCAAGGGAGATGGGGACCCCCTCCTTTAAATGCTTCCTTTGATGGTAATGCAAACAAGGTAGTGGCGTTTTTAGGTCAAGTTATTAATCATCTGGATTCTTACGGACGATATTATCCATCCCATTGAGTGATGGTGGTGGCGGTTATGGGAGTGTTGGATGGAGAGGCTGGCGAATGGGCGGCTGATCTGCACCATGAACGCTCTAAGGAACTGAGTGATATTGGTCTTTTCCTGGTGGCATTATGTGCTCGATTCGAGGATGTGTCCTTAGGGCAGCAGGCAGAGGACAATCTGTAAACGCTAAAACAAAAAGGCCGACCAGCCAGCCAGAGAGTTCTGACAAGTCACTGGCAAACTCCTATCCGAGCTGGAGAAAATAATGATTCATCTATTTAAAGAGGGATTAGATTGTAAACTAAGCCAGGCTTGTTTTTACCAAGGACTACCCAAAACTTTGCAAGAATGCTACCAAATAGAGACAAAGCTGAATGCAAGGTTACAACGGTTGAGACCAAGGAGCTAAGCTGGTCCAGGTATTCAGAGGGGGTCAGGATTCCTCAGTCAGCCTGGAGTAAAGAGCCCCCAACACCCCAAAACCAGGGAAGAAGGGGTTTGTTTAGATGCTTTCGATGCAATCAGCCAGGGCATAGAGCTGTGGAGTGTTTGATACCACTGCTTTCTGTCCAACGACCACCACAAGCGACACTGGCCATTGGTAGTGGTAGGTTGGGGCCTCATCCATGGCAGACCCCAGAGAAGTCCAGAGGGGTGGTCCAGGTGAATGCCAGCATGGAAGTGGAAAGGGCAACACAGGGGGTAGTGCCTAAAAAGCCAAATGAGTATGAAATTGAGGAGGTCGGTGTTGAGGATCCCAGGGTAAATAATCCCATCTGTCCGTTTGTTATACCAGTTACACTATGGAATCTTCTCACAAATCAAGGGAGTGGGTTTGGAGCATTGATTGATTCAGGGTGTACACGATGTCTGGTGACACAAGCGGTGGTGGACAAACTTGGGCTATGGGTATTACAGTTAACTACTCCAATACGGTTCGAACAAGTTGATGGGTCTTTACTGGGAGGGACACCAGCAAAACACAGAACAAAGCCTGTGAAAATGGAGATGGGGGATCACTGGGAATGGATATATTTTGTGGTGGTGACACATATGACAGAAACCTTAATTTTGGGATTAGCCCAATTGGATAAGTAGGAACCAACTATTTGGTGGGAAGGAGGATTCAGAAAGATTTGTCTAGCAGTGGGTCCTAATCCCTTGAGAAGGGAGGAGATGAATGCCATATCAGTCAATTTCGTGAATAGCATGTTGGAGCTTCCATTAAAACCCCTTTATCCGATTGGGTACAAAGACCTGGCAGAGGTTTTTAATGAGAAGGGGAATGGTTGTCTGCCTCCACATCAGTCTACTGGTTGCACTATTGAGCTGATTCTGAGGGCAAAATTACCCAAACCTCGGATGTACTCCATGACACCTAAGAAAATGGAGGAGATGTGCAAATATATTGATATGAACTTAGCAAGGGGATTTATCAAGCTGGGACGTGCTCATATAGCAGCCCCAGTACTTTTCCATGAGAAAAGGGATGGTGGTTTGCACCTTGTGTGGATTTCAGGGGCCTCAATGCTATATGTGTGGAACCGTTGTATCCATTGCCCCTGATAAAAGATCTTCTAGCCACTTTGGCGAAGGGACGTATTTTCACAAAGCTAGATCTACAGGAGACATACTATTGCATGCACATATGCTCCGGGGATGAATGGAAGACAACGTTTAATTGTCCTCTCGGGAGTTATCAATTTAATGTTATGTCTTTCGGGCTACAAGGAGCTCCAGCTGTCTTCATGCAGCTGATCAACAGGATTCTACATGAATATTTATATCAAGGGGTATTGGTGTACATGAATATTTTAATATATTTGGACACTATGGAAGAACATGTACAGTTAGTGAAACAAGTACTTAGAAAGTTACTGGACACACAATTATATGTGAAGCTCTCTAAGTGCAAGTTTCATTGTACACAATTGGACTATTTAGGTTACCATATTTCAGCAAATGGAGTGGAGATGGATCCAAACAAAGTGCAAACTGTGTTGAAGTGGCAGACCCCTATGACATGTAAACAACTACAGAATTTTCTGGGGTTTGCTAACTTCTACAGGCAGTTCATCCTGCAACTTGCTGCTATTGCACAACCTTTAACCAATCTCCTACAAACTAAACACCTATGTATAGAGAAACCAAAACCGGGCCAGGTGTTATTATGGTCAAATGACTGCCAGGAAGTGTTTGATATGTTGAAATGATTGCTTGCCTGAGAGCCCATGTTAAAGCATCCAGATCCTAATCATCCCTTTATTGTTCAGGTGGATGCAAGTGATGTGGCTGTAGGAGCCATGCTACTCCAACAAAATCAGACCGGGACATTGCAACCATGTGCGTATCCCTCCCAAAAACTAAACCAGACAGAAAGGAACTGGGCTATATGGGAGAAAGAAGCATTTGCAGTGCAGTGGGCCTTGTTGACATGGCACCATTTATTGCAGGATGGTCCACATCCATTCGAGGTGTGGACAGATCATAAGAACCTAGAATCCTTACAATCACCACGAAGATTGTCACCGAAACAGGTCCATTGGGCATTGAATTTTAGACAGTTCAATTTTGTATTGAAATATGTTCCGGGGGGAAGAACTTCATGGCTGATGTGTTGTCAAGGTTACCTCAATTTAACAGTCGCCGAGAGGACATTGTCCAGCCCATCATCCCACAACATGATAACATAAACTCCTTGAGAACTAGCATTCTGACAGCTGGTTTACCAGCTGCAGTAGCCAAGGACCAATGGCTGGTAGAACATCAAACCCAATGTGATATTTGAGATGGGATAGCATGGTGAGGAGAAAAAGTATATGTACCCAAGAAGCTACGTTCAATTGTGTTAAAACGCTGCCACGATGTCAAACAGGCCAGGCATTATGGATTTCTCAAAATGCTACATCTAGCAAAAAGGCTGTTCTGGTGGCCCTCGATGCTATCTGAAATACCAAACTATGTAAAAAGATGTTCTATATGTGCCACCACTAAAACTCGCACTGGAAAATCTTTAGGATTATTGCAAACAGTTGCTGACCCCACCCAGTCATGGCAAGACATAGGCATGGATTTCATCGTAGACCTGCCTAATAGTCAGGAATACACTGTCATTTGGATGGTGATTGATTTATTCTCGAAGCAAGCTCATGTTATCCCTTGTGCTGGTCTACCATCTGCTCGACATTTAGCCAACCTATTTATTAAACATATATATAGGTTACATGGGGTTCCAAGGCATATTATATCAGACCAGGGAATGCAATTCACTGCATGGTTCTGGCTGGAATCTGTACACTTGATTGGGTCCTCACAAGGATTAAGTACGGCTTATCATTCCAATACCAATGGAGCAGTAGAACAAGCCAACACAGCAATAGAATGATATTTATGATGTTATATATTGTATCAACAGACCAATTGGGTAGAAGTTTTATCATTTGCTGAAGTAGCATATAATAATACAGTACATAGTAGTACTGGGTATACTCCCTTTCAGATAGTACATGGAGCAGAGTTTATTCCCATTCCAGAGTGGCCCCATACATCCCAAGAACCCACTACAATCATTAGATGGACGGATGTGGGAATAAACTTTGACTTGAGTATTGGGTAATGATTAGTCTAAGACCTTATACATACATGTCTGCCTAAAGGTCACCGAGATAAAGCAAGGAAATTAAAAGCAAACACCAGAAACAATTAAACAGCTCAGACAAGTATAAACAATTCTATGTACTATATCTAATTATTGTAATCCACAATGTGAATGCTTACTATGTACAAAATTCTCAATAAAAGGGATCACTGGAATTTGCTCTAGACTCCCATCTCGAGTACACACGTTTGTGTCTCATTCTTTCCATGGGAGACCACCACAAGTGGTGACCCCGATGTGATCCACTGCAGGTGGTACGTGTCCGGACCTCCGTGTTTCCTCATCTGGAATAGGTAAAATACGTACTTAACTATTGCTGGACAATAGGATTTTTTCAGGGAACATGGGGGGAAAACTTTCTCAGCCACAGGAACGGCATGTTAGTGAGCTGCTGAAGTTAGTCAGGACAAACTTCTTTATCTTTAAACCCTCTTGGGGGGAGCAAATAGTTCTTTCAAAAGGTAATGTGAAAGAGCTGCTGCAAGAGATCTGGCGACAATGTCCCTGGTATCCAGAGAAGGGATCTTTAAAGTTAGACATGTGGAGGAGAATTGGAACTATCCTTCATGAAGAGCCACGGGCAACAGCTGAAATGTTGATATATTGGAAGGTTGTTATGACTACTTTAGAAACCCAGCAACAACCTCTTTTAAAAACTTTAGTAAAACCTCCTCCTTATAAAGGAGTTGTGTTGCACCCTCCTACCCCAAAAGTGGAGTATGTTTCCTCACCCCTAACAGCGCCTACTCCAGTGGATGATAAAATCCAACCAAAAATGGGAAAAGTTCAAGCAATGATGCATCAGGCTTTCAATGAGGGGAAATTAGAGCCTGATGAGATTCCCCAGATGAATTTGTTTCCAGTCAATAGGCAAGTAGATGCTCAAGGCAATCTACAAACTGAATGGGTTCCGATTCCTTTAGCAGTTCTTAGGGAAATTAAAAAAGCAGTTAAAGATTATGGTATTCAAAGTCCTTTTACAAAGGGGCTTCTGACAAGTTTGGCTACCTCACGCATGATTCCTAGTGACTGGAAAGATTTAATGAGAATTATATTGAGCTCTACTCAGTATGTGGTCTTTGACTCAGAATACCAAAGGGAAGCTATCACTAGGGGAAGGAATTCGGGAGGGGGGGGCTGTATACGCCAGACCAAATCTATGGGGCAGGCTTGTTTGAATCCACTGCTGATCAAGCTGCTAATTTGCCTGATCACGTATTTCCAGTGGTTATGGCAGCTGTCCTTGGGGCATTGTCCCGCATCCAGGATGTGGGAACCCCAGCACGGTCTTTTTCTCAAATTAAGCAAACAGCATCTGAGTCTTATAACGATTTTGTGGAAAGGCTACAATTGGCTATTACCAGACAAATCTCTAATGAGGAAGCTGCAAAAGAACTTTTGCTAAAATTGGCAGTTGAAAATGCAAACGCTGACTGCAAGCGTATCTTACAGCCTTTGGTGGCTAGAGGTGAGGTTACTCTGGCTGATCTGTTAAAGGCATGTGCAGTGGTGGGTTCTCAGGCTTACAACATGGAGACTTTGGCTATGGCATTACAAAAAGGGATGAAACCTACAGGGAATTGTTTTAATTGTGGGAAACCTGGCCATTTTAAAGCCCAGTGCCGTGCCCCTGGGGGGGGTGTGTGGCATTTAACAAAACCAAAAATAGGGACGTTCGCCCGAAATTGGTCTGTCCAAAATGCAAAAAAGGGTTTCATTGGGCAAATCAATGTCGCTCTGATCAGAATCAAAATCTGGGAAACTAAATTTGGGGCGTGCAGCTAGCCCCGCTCCCAAGGCTGTCACAAAAGCATCGCCTGCAATTACTGGGAGTGCAGGTTTGAGTTTAAAAATGTTGAACTCAATTGATGTGACTTTTCCTAATCAAGTGTACATTGAGGACACTCATTTGCATGGGCCACTGCCAGAAAAAACAGTGGGATTGGTACTTCCCAGGTCTTCTGCATCAGAAAAAGGGTTTTTTGTTATTCCAGGAGTTATTGATCAAGATTATAAAGGGGTTATTAAGGTACAATTATACATTGATACTCCTACATCATTAATGGCCGGTGATTCTATTGCCCAGTTATTATTGATTCCATACATTCCTATGAATCCTTTAATTGGGATCCCACGAACTGGCGGTTTTGGGTCCACTGAAATGGCCAGTTCTCCAGTTGCTACAGAATTGCTAGCGCTGACAAAAAATTTGACTACAGACCAACCAAAAATGACTATTGAAATTCAAGAAAAATCATTTTCTGGCCTTATAGATTCCGGAGCAGATGTCTCTGTGATACGCCAAAAGGAATGGCCAAATGAATGGGCGCTTGAGGACTCTCCGGCTGTTCGTGGAGTGGGTGGTATGCAGTTTGCAAGAAGTAGTGTACATTGGTTGAAGGCATTGCATAGAGAAACTGGTGAGACTGCAAGGATTCAACCTCTTGTGTTGCCTTTGCATATAAACTTGTGGGGTAGAGATTTGCTGTCACAATTTCGCACAAAAATTGTTATTGGATAATGGAAAAATTACAATTGTTAACCTCTCAGCCAGTCTGGATTGACCAATGGCCACTTCCAAAAGAAAAGCTTACAGCCTTACATCAATTGGTAGCTGAGCAGCTACAATTAGGACACATTGAGCCAACTTCTAGTCCATATAACACTCCGGTATTTGTTATTAAAAGAAAAATGGAAAATGGAGATTTTTGCATGATCTGAGAACCATTAACTCCATCCTTCAACCAATGGGAGCGTTACAATGTGGTTTGCCTAACCCTAACCTGATCCCACGCAATTGGGATCTAGTTGTAGTAGATTTACGGGATTGCTTCTTTTCTATCCCTTTGCATGCAGATGACAAGCAATTATTTGCCTTTACCGTACCTGAGTTGAATAACAATGCACCTACCTTTCATTACCAATGGAAGGTTTTGCCACAGGGAATGCTAAACAGTCCAACAATGTGCCAGTCATATGTTCGAATGGCTCTGGCTCCATTCAGAACCTCTCATCCTGGGTGGAAGGTTTACCATTACATGGATGATATTTTAATTGCAGCTCCCGGCCCACCGGGAACAGTTAAGGCAGCGTTACCTTGCCTTAAAGAGGTATTATTACAATTTGGACTTCATATTGCCCCAGAAAAAATTCAAAGTCAAACGCCATATGCCTACTTAGGGCATAAGGTCCTTGCAACATATGCTCATCCGGTCATTCCGGAAATCAAAATTGAGGAAAAAATTTCTCTAGTAAAATTACAACAAATACTAGGAACAATTAACTGGGTTAGACCCTACCTGGGATTAACTACAGCGGTACTCCAGCCCTTGTTCTTTGCCCTAAAGGGCTCTGTGAGACCGGATTCTGCTATAACCCTATCAGCAGAACAAAGGAAGGTACTGACACATGTAAATGCGGCTTTAACGCAGCGTTGGGTTGATCGATGCATTCCTGATACTCCATTTGCTTTGGCAATTTTACAAACCCCAGCCTTGCCTACTGCAGCTTTATTTCAATTACATGAAGCACAGGTTTATATCATTGAATGGTTGCATTTGCAAAACACTCCCAGAAAAACAGTTTCTACTATGGCTATGCTTTATAGTGAGTTAATCATCAAAGGCCAAAATCGCAGTATGCATTTATATGGCATAGATCTAGTTCAGTTATTTTTACCTATCTCCCTCACTTTGTAGGAAACTTGGTATAGTCAATCCATTGAATTGCAAATTGCTCTTGAAAATTGGCCAGGGAAGATTTCTTGCCACACCCCCAGTGACCCTTGTTTCCAGTTGCTTCGAAACGTATCTGTAAATTTTAATTCAGTTATTGCTAAGCAGCCAGTTGAGGGAGTGACCGTTTATGCGGACGGTGGTAAGACCTACAGCGCTTGTGCATGGAGACAGGAAGGGGTATGGAAAACAAAGATTACCCCTCTACAGCAATCAGCACAAAGGGCTGAATTAGCTGCTGCTATTTTGGCCTTACAGGAATTTGCACAAGAACCACTAAATCTTATTGTAGATTCTCTTTACGTTTATCAATTGATACTTAACATTGAATTTGCTTATCTTTCTCCTTCTGTTGATGCTAATCTTATGAGTTTGTTTTTAGCCCTGCAAAGCTGTCTTCATTCTCGCACACATTTTCTGCATATTGCACACATTCGCAGCCACCAGCCACTTCCCGGGGAGCTGCAGGAAGGGAATGACGTGGCTGACGCAGCAGCCTCGGCCATGTCCTGTCTCTCGCTTTCTCCTGTTACTCCATGGGACTCACATAGCTATTTTCATCAAAATGCCAAAGCTCTTTGTAAACAATTTGGTCTCACTACTGCAGAAGCTGCAGCTATTATTCAGCAATGTCCTAGTTGCAGTGCTCAATCCACTGCTCTTCCTCAAGGAGTAAATCCTCGGGGGACATCTGCTTGTCAGCTATGGCAGATGGATGTCACACAACACCCTCCTTTCAAACCATGGCACCATCTGCATGTCACCGTTGATACCTATTCAGGATTTATTATGGCAACACCTCAACAAGGAGAGGCTACAAAACATGTAGTCAACCATTGTCTCCGTACCTTCACACATGTGGGGCCACCAATGGAGATCAAAACCGATAATGGCCCTGCTTACATTAGCACCGCCTTTGCGGAATTTTGTCATCGATGGTCAATTATACATAAATTTGGCATTCCCTACAATTCCACTGGTCAGGCCATTGTGGAACGAGCTCATCAGACACTCAAACAAGCACTCCTTCACATAAAAACAAAAACGGGGGAAGTGGATGGATATGGCTTGCCTTACATACAAAACATTCTTAATATTACATTATATACTTTAAATTTTTTAAACATGACAGGATCTCCCGCTGCTACGGCAGCCAATAGGCATTTTGCTTACTCCTTTTCTGCAGGTACGCCAAGACCGAAAGTTCGGTATAGGAGACTACCAGATCCAACGTGGAGAGGACCTGTCCCGCTGATAACTTGGGGCAGAGGATACGCTGCTGTTGAAGATGAGGGGACAGTTGTTTGGGTTCCTGCTCGCTGTGTGCGTCCTTATCATCAGCCAAAGGGGCAAGGGGATGGATTTGGGGGAATGGAAAAGAAACACGTTGATCCAGGACATGGGGAAGCTAGCAAACCTTCATGATAAAACTGATTGTTGGATATGTATGCACATGCCAACTCACAAAACATTAGGGCTTCCAATGGTTGCAGTACCTCTGGCCGAAGGTGACTGGTATAAGGGACAATGCTATGGTTGTTCAGGGATGTGGTCTAACAGTTGGACTACAAGTAACATAAATACCTTGCACCTTGGAAGCCGGATCCAAGAGGTGGCGGGTATCTGTTGGACCCACAATGAGACAGTAGAAAATATGACTTACTTGGGGACATATCCGTTTTGCAACAAAACAATTGTTATTAGCAATGGAAGTCGGGTTTATTCAAATGACATGAAAACTAAAAATCTCACTTACTTTGTACATAACATTTCTCGATATGATATCATATCTTTGATCAATGAAAATAGGTGTCCATATATTCCTGCCACATGTTGTCCCACCACGAGAGAAAACCAGTTGTACAAATGTGCGAATGGGAAATACGCACCACCGTCCACTTATTTGGCTATGTTAATGGAATCCTTTGCAAAATTAATCTATGCTGAGCCAAATAAGGTTGGTCATCTCTTGGAAGCAAATCTATGGTTGTTGTGTGGACGGATGGCCTATGATCGCATGCCAGTACGATGGAAAGGGGTCTGCACCTTTGGGAAAGTAATCCCATCTCATTTCATTCAAAAATCATTGGGGACTGCTCATATCCGCAATGCGCATTCCGCAACGGGAGTAAACTCTGTTTTGACTCATGACTACTGGACACAGATATCAAGGGGAGTTATTCCTCCTTTAGGAGTCATGATTAACTATAGAGATTTACATCGTTTAAACAATTGGACAGTTACTATGTTTAAAGACACCATTAAAACTGTAAAGCTGCTTGAAGAAGAGCAAGGAAAAATCCTTGACTTTGTCCTGCAAACCAGATATGCGGTGGACACTATTTTGGCAGCGCAAGGGGAGTTTGCGCTGTGATTCATACGCATTGTTGCATGTATATCTCTGATTATTCTCCAAACATTACAGCTACTATACAGCATATGGAACAAACCCTGAATGAGAATCCATTACAATCGGAGGACGAGGGACTGGACGTGTGGTCTACACTTTGGTCCTGGTTGCCAGATGGTTCATGGATTCGTCACCTAATCGCTGGAGTGATATTGCTTTTTATACTTTCTCTTTGTGTATGCTGTTGTATCCAATGTCTCCCTGGACTTTTAGGAATGTGTCGGGTGAAGCCTACGGAAGGAGAACTGTTGTTGCAGATGGCGAAAAGCTACCGAGGCATCCGCGATCATCAAAAAACTAAAACAGGGGAGATGTGGGAATAAACTTTGACTTGAGTATTGGGTAATGATTAGTCTAAGACCTTATACATACATGTCTGCCTAAAGGTCACCGAGATAAAGCAAGGAAATTAAAAGCAAACACCAGAAACAATTAAACAGCTCAGACAAGTATAAACAATTCTATGTACTATATCTAATTATTGTAATCCACAATGTACTATGTACAAAATTCTCAATAAAAGGGAGCACTGGAATTTGCTCTAGACTCCCATCTCGAGTACACACGTTTGTGTCTCATTCTTTCCATGGGAGACCACCACAGATGGAAAAGTGCAAGACACCTGGAAATCGGTACAAGCAGCCTTGCAAAACACTGCAGAAGCATACAAAAGACAGGCTGACAAGAAACGGGCTGGTCAGAAACCCTTTGATATTGGTGACTGGGTGTATCTATCCACCAAATACATAAAACTAGGGTTACCATGTAAAAAGCTAGGACCGAAATACCCCATTCCCTGTAGTTCAAGTGATCAACCCTGTCACTGTATGGCTCCAATTACCATATTGGTTTAAGCGGGTGCATCCTGTCTTCCATAGCAGTCTACCCTACAAAGGCAGTGGGGAGGGAGAAGAAGAACAGTCTTGCAGTGTCTGATATGATTTCTTATCTTCCAGGTGGATCCATGGTAGAGGAGGCTACATGTCAAGCTCCAGGCATTCCTGCGTGTCCCAGAGCACAACACACATGACATGACGGCATTGCAGATGATTCCCATCTTCAGTTTCATCTTAGAGCCAGAGCAGATGCCATTACAACTGACTGAATGGGAGCTAGCTCCAAACTAGCTGCATGTTGGGGCCAACAGCAAGTACACATGCCGCACCTCACAGTGGAACCATCCACTGCCCTATAGCCATTGGGAAGCAGGGTGGGATGAATACACAAACACGGAAGATAGCATTGACACACACAAGGGGCTATGGACACAGGCATAAGGATCTAGGCATGGAGTGGTGGCGCGGGGAGGATAGTGTTGTCAGGTGGATGGAAGAGGGTTGGGAGAATGGGTGGAAAAGCATGGGACAGCTGCACAGGCAGGCAGATACTAGCAAGATTGGGCAGATGATAGGCGATCAGAGTGGGGAGAAGGGGGTATGGCACCATAAATGTATATAATGCACTGAAAGGCAGCTGCTGTCAGTACTAACTTTGACTGGGATATCCGTTCTTGCCGCGTGGGACTGGAATGCTGAAATAAACTGAGCATTACTATGAAGCCTGTTAGTGATGTGTCTTTTTTAAGCAACTTTCCAGTACCCAGAGGAGGCTGAGACAATCAAGCAAGAGAGGTGGCCACTCAAAAAGCACACCCAATGTGGAGCCAACTGTGAGTGGTGGGGTCCCACAGATGGATATTGATAGTGGGAATGACAGCGTGGGGGACCCTATGGTGAACACTCCTGTCCGACCATTTACTATCCTGGTTACCATCAGGAATCCTAGAACAGCTCGTGGGAACATGTATGAGGCTTTGATTGACTCTGGGTGCACTCAATGCCTTATAAGCCAGGTGGTTGTAGACCAAGTAGGTTTACAGGTAGTCCCAATGATTAAGCCAATCTGATTTGAACAGATTGATGGGTCAGTACTTGGGAGGGTGCCAGCGATGCATATGATGGAAACCGTAAGGCTGGAAATGATGGACTATTGGGGGATAATACGATTTGTGGTGGTGACCAAGATGACTGAGTCCCTGATTTTGGACCTCACCTGGTTGGACAAATGGGGCCCTACAATATGGTGGGCAGAGGATTTCAGGAGATTGCAGATAGTGACTGGACCCAACCCACCACCCCATGAGCTTGTAGATACAGGTACAGTGGTACCCAGGCCTGTTGGAGAGGTAAAAGCTGGGTTGGAAGATTCATCATCTCCCCTGGTGTATAAGGACCTATCAGACGTATTCAGTGAACAGGAGTGTGAACACTTGCCACCTCACCATCTGATGGATTGTGGTATTGAGTTAATGCCAGGGGCAAAGTTTCCAAAACCCTGGATGTATTCTATGACACCAAAGGAAATGGATGGATGGTACTTTATCTGGCCAGGACATGCTCATATCACTCACCAGTACTGTTCCGGGAGAAAAAGGATGGTGGCTTACGATTGTGTGTGGATTTCTGGGGTCTGAATGCCATGTGTGTGAAAAATCTGTATCTGCTGTCTCTGATGAAGGATTTGTTGGCTACAGTGGTGAAGGGTCATATTTTTATGAAATTGGATTTGAGAGATGAGTGGAAGACCGCCTTCAACTGTTCCCTGGGCAGTTATCAATTTTGAATAATCCTGTTTGGGTTACAAGGAGCCCCAGCCATCTTCATGCAGTTAATCAATGAAGTATTACATGAACATCTATACTGTGGAGTTCTTGTCTACCTAGATGACATTTTAATATATACCACAGATGTGGACAAACATATCCGATTGGTCCAACAAGTATTACAAAAGTTATTAGCTGCTAAGCTATAGTGAACCTTTCAAAGTGTGAATTCCATAAAACCTGATGTCAGGCTCACGATGGAGACATTCTGAGAGCCCAACAATCAGGCATGCTTATCCTTCATGTCTGCTCCTCGCTTATCAGCTGGGGGAACAGCTATCAGGTTTTCAGCACAGAGAGAGGATGGACAATATGCAGAGACGATCATTAGCCATGGACATGTCTGCTATTCTGCAATGTTAGAGCAATGAAACTCCTAACTAGGCTTTCAGGGTGGTGGGGGTTGTGGGTGATGGGTTTGTTGACATTAGGCATAAGTAGGCAATTGCTCTCAGTGCTAGCTTTACTTGGAATTGATCCAATATTGCCGTTTGAGACTGTTGTGAGTTTAACTGGGAAAATAAACCCTGGTTACTGCGAATTACCATCATAAGCACTGTGGTTTTTCAGTACAAAGCCTTATCTACCCAGTGAGGCTGACATAAAAGCTAACACTCACATTTTACATAATTGTTCTTTGAAGTTTGCTCTTTGAAGGTTTTTGCTCTTTGAAATTTTGAAAGAATGGAAGTCATGGCTGAAGGTAAAGACCCTGGATGGAATGTGGAAGGGGAGGAAACTGAAGTGGCAGAGGAGGTGATGGAAGATGAAAAGCAACAGTATGAAAGGGAGGAAGAAGATGAGACCATTGAGTCTCCATGGTAGAAGGACTTGATGGAATATGGCAAGCCACACAGGGAGAAGGATGGAGGAGTAATGCCCTCCCAGTCTGTAGTGAAGTCAAAAAGGAAAGAGGTTAGGCTAAGTGAGCCATTAGGGAAAAAAGGTTTGGATAAAGAGGAATGGGGGGTTGCAGAGACAACAAAAAGTACAAGCACAAGATTGGAAAGTAGAAAGGTGGCCTAATTTTGATGAGGGTCAATGGACGGCCCCTGGGAGTGAACCCTGGAAATGTTGAGAAGGCAATTTGGGGATGTTACTTTAAGATAGACGTTACCTCCAGCCAAAGAAGAGTTTGACTATAGATGTATCAATTTGGGATCCTCTATTCAGTTCTAGACACAGAAGTAGGTAGAGGACTTGAACGATCTGATTTAAAGTCTAGGAGGTCGGATATGGGGAGAGGTATAAATGTTACTTGAGTGGAGAGTCATGTTAGGGACCAAGGGGATTAGAAATTATATGACCCCTATGAGTGAACCCCAGGGCAGTCTGCTGAGAAGAGTCAGACTTCCCCTCAGTTAGTCATGCCAGACCGCAATAGCAGGAGTTCTGTAGCACCGTGGGGGTTGCCACCTCAGGGTGGATGGGGACCTCCCACCTTAAATGCGTCTTTTGGGGTAAGTACTAAATCACTTAGACCTGTATGGACACTATTATCCGTCTCATTGGACCATGGTGGTGGCAATAACAAGTGTGCTGGTCAGTGAGGCAAATGAATGGGTGGCCAACTTACACTGGCAATGATCTGCTGAGCTGGGTGATATTGGTCTCTTTCTCACTGCCTTACGAGTTAGATTTGAAGACAGGACAAGCGGACAACAAGCTGAAGAAGGCATATTAACTATTAAGCAAAAAAGGAAGACCAGCATGTGATTATGTACAAGAATGCTGACGTGTTGCTGGTAAACTACCTGCTTGGCCTGAGAGACTGCTGATACATTTGTTTAAAGAGGGTTTGGACTATGATTTGGGGCAAGCATGTCTATATTGCAGTTGGCTAAAACATTAAAGGATTGGTATCAGATGGCCATCGAACTTGATGCAGGATTAAGAAGATTAAACATTCAGAGAGGGGGGACCATAGGAATAAGGAAGACTACTGGTCACATACGTCAACCAGGAATGAGGGGCTTTTCGTCTTTGCCAGTCCAAAGTAGACGAGGGGATTTCAGGTGTTTTCATTTTAACATGCCTGGTCATAGAGCACTGGATTGTCATATGCCACCATTGCCACAAACACCACAAACAAGAACTGTTCTAGGCTGGGATAGTGCCAGACCTTGGGTTTGGAAAACCCACGATGATTTGAGAGGACTGAACCAGTTGCAAAACAGTATTGATACAGATTGATTGAGAGACTCTTCATTCCCAACAGATGAGTGTGGACCAGAACCCCAACTAGAAGATCCAATGGTGAGTAATCCTATATGCCCATTTATAATTCCAATTGTGGTGTGGAATACACATACAAATCAAGGGGGGAACCTAGGGGCTTTGATTGATTCGGGCTGTACACATTGTTTAATAACAGAAGTGTTGGTAAATAAACTAGGATTGAAGGTTATTCCTCTGAACCACCCCATTAAATTTGAACAAGTAGATGATTCCATATTGGGAGGAGTTCCAGCCACTCATAGAATGGAATATGTCAAACGGGTGATGGGAGAGCATTGGGAATGGGTCTCATTCATGGTGGTGTCCCACATGACTGAGGCTTTAATTCTAGGGTTGGCTTGGCTTGACAAGTGGGAGCCAACTATAACATGGGAAGGAGGGTATCATAAATTACTATAAGCTATTGGACCAAATCCATTAACTATGATGGATCAACACAACTTCAATCTATAACATCTCTGAATATGAAGAAACAGTCTTAGGAAGGTCAACCTATCCCTCTGAATATTATGATTTGGCAGATGTTTTTAATGAGAAAGGCACTGACTCATTACCTCCACACTGAACAACAGACTGTGCTATTGAGTTGGTTCCAGGAGCAAAGTTGCCTAAACCAAGAATGTACTCAATGATTCCTACAGAGATGGAGGAAATGAGAAAACATATAGACAAAAACCTAGAAAGGGGGTTTATCACACCCAGAAGGTCACATGTTGCTGTTCCGGTTCTCTTCTATGAGAAAAAAGATGGACAGTTATGTCTCTGTGGATTTTCGTGGTCTGAATGCTGTATGTATGAAACCCCTTTATCCTTTACCTCTAATAAAGGATTTCTTGGCCACTGTCATGCCACAGGGAGGAGAGGGTCAGGGAAAAGTCAGGAAAAGTGTGGTCTACTCTGGAGGAGAGAGCCATGATTCTCCTCATGGGTTGCAGCTGTGAGCTCTGTATAAGAGTTTGGAACTGCGTGTTCACAGATGCTGAAGTCAAATTAGTGCTTTCCTTGGATGAGGTTTATCTTTGTTGGCATTCTTCCCATGGAATGTGTGATTAATTATCTTTGTTTGCCTTGGAACTCTTGTCAATATGGTTTGTTTTTGGTTTCCTTTTGCTTTATTATCTACTTTTTGAATTTAAACTGTGACTAATAAAACAGCGAAGCTAAGTTGAAGGCATTACAAGACCTTGATTCATGTTTTAGTTTTTGTGTTATTTTTGAGACACTATGGGTCATCACAGCCACTTTGGCAAAAGGAAGGATTTTCACAAAACTTGATTTATGAGAAGCATACTACCGTGTAAGAATCTGCCCTGGAGATGAGTGTGGAAGACCACATTTAATTGTCTGTTAGGGAGTTACCATTTTAATGTGATGCCATTTGGATTGTAAGGGGCCCCAGCTGTATTTATGCAGTTGATAAATGGCATATTACATGAGCATTTATATAAAGGGGTATTGGTTTACCTTGACAATATTTTAATATACTCAAAAACTGAGGAGCATATCCAATTAGTACAATAAGTGTTGAAAAAACTACTAAAGGCACAATTGTATGTGAAGTTGTCCAAATGCAATTTTCATACTAAGCAGTTGGATTATTTGGGATATTGTATCTCCACAAATGGTATAGAAATGGATCCAAATAAGGTAAAACAGTATTGGAATGGAAACCCCTGACCACAAGAAAACAATTACAAGGTTTCTTAGGGTTTGCTAATTTTTATCGGCAATGCATTCCATGGTTTGCGGACATTGCATTACCTTTAACTAATCTCCTTCGGACTAAGCATTTAGGTGGTGACAAACCAAAACCTAATAGAATACTATCATGGTCACCTGATTGCCAGAAAGCATTTGATAGATTAAAAATGTTATTTTCAAAAGAACCATATTAAGGCATCTAAATCCCAATGATCCTTTTATTATCCAAGCGGATGCAAGCAACATGGCTGTTGGTGCTGTATTGTTGCAGAAAAATGAGAAAGGAGACTTACAACCTTGCACTTACACCTCACAGAAATTCAGACAGACAGCAAAATTGGACCATCCGGGAGAAGGAAGCGTATGCTGTTTGTTGAGCTTTACTTACCTGGAGGCATTTATTGGAGGGGGGTCCACATCCATTTGAAGTGTGGACAGAGCATAAGAATTTGAAGGCCCTCCAAGCCCCAAGTAAATTAACTCCAAAACAAGTTCATTGGGTACTATATTTTAGATGTTTTAATTTTATTTTAAAATATGTGCCAGCTGGGAAAGATTTCATGGCAGATGCCTTATCATGATTACCTCAATTTGATAGCCTTAAAGACACTGTTATTCAGCCTCTCATCTCAAATCTTGAAAGCATTGATTCATTAAGAACAAAGATAATGACAACAGATCTTCCAATGGTAATTTGCAGAGGATAAATGGTTAGCTGATAACAGTGCTCAAGTGGAAATCCTGGATGGAATAGCCTGGCATGGAAACAAATTGTACATACCCATCAAATTGCGAACATTAGTATTAAAATGCTGTCATGATGAGAAACAGGCTGGGCATTATGGATTCCTGAAAATTTTGCACTTACTTAAGAGACAATTCTGGTGGCTTTCTATGAGAAATGTTGTGGAGAAATATGTCAGAGGGTATTCTATCTGTGCAACAAAATATGTGTGGGAAAGCCCTTAGGGTTACTCCAACTGGTAGCTGAACCCACCCAACCTTGGCAAGAGATCAGCCTTAACTACCCAGTGGGGCTGACACCTGATTAGATTATTTGGGATATCACACATCCGGTGAAGGAGTAGAGATGGATCAGCAGAAGGTCATAATGGTATTAGACTGGCAACCACCTGGAAACAGCTCCAAAGTTTTCTTGGATTCGCAAATTTTTATGGACGGTTTATCCCATCATTTGTGGAAGTGACTTTGCCACTTATGGATTTGCTATGAACTAAACAATTGAGGGCGAAACCATGGCCTGGTCAACCCCCAGCATGGACCCAGGAATGTCAAAGGGTGTTTGTACAGTTGAAGACGTTATTTTCCCAAGAACCAGTGTTAAAACATCCAGACCCTAGAAAGCCGTTTGTTGTACAGGCTGACACCAGTGATATAGCTGTGGGGGCCATTCTATTACAGAAGAACAATCAAGACCAGTTACAACCATGCACATATACTTCCTGAAAACTCACACAAACAGAAAGGGGTTGGGCCCTATGGGAAAAAGAGGCATTTGTGGTGAGGTGGACATTGCTTACATGGAGACATTTACTGGAGGGAGTGAAGGAACCATTTAGGGTTTGGACAGATCATAAAAACCTTGAAGCCCTCCAAACAGCACGAAGGTTGTCTCCGAAGCAGGTGCGGTGGGCACAATATTTTAGGAGGTTCAATTTCACTTTGAAATATGGCCCTGCTGGAAAGAAGTTCCTGGCAGACCTGTTATCCTGACTTCCCCAGTATAACTGCCATCAGGAGGACATAGTACATGTGATCATGCTTCCTGTGCCCCACCATGCACACACGACTCTAGACAGGTCAAAGGACGAATGGAAAAAAGACTTATGAACTGCTTTGTCAGATGATCCCTGGCTAAAAGCAAATGCATCACAGTTTACAGTGAGAGATGGGTTAACATGGAAAGGAAATAAATTGTATATATACCCCTTGCCCTCAGATCCATGGTTTTAAAATGCTGCCATGATGTTAGACAAGCTGGCCATTTCAGATTCCTTAAAATGTTGCACCTTGCAAAATGTCAGTTTTGGTGGCCTTGCATGAGAACAACCATAGAAGACTAGGTGAAAAGTTGTTCAGTGTGTGCAACCACAAAACCACAGTCTGGGAAGCCTCTCAGACTTTTGCAAACTGTAGCTGAGCCCGATAGGCCCTGGATTTTATAGTTGATCTACCAGAGAGCAATGGACATACCGTGATATGGACTAAACAGTCCATATCACAGTATGTCCATATTTCTAAACAAGCCCATTTTATACCATGCGCTAGATTACCATCAGCACGATGCCTCACAAAATTGTTTATCAACCATATTAATCGGCTTCATGGGGTGCCACATCGTATCATTTTGAACAGAGGAGTCCAGTTTACCTCCAAATTCTGGAGGGACTTCATGCATATAGTAGGATCATCACAAGGACTAGGCACAGTGTATCACCCTAGTACTAACAGTGCTCTAGAAAGAGCTAATGTGGTGGTAGAAAGATATCTACAGTGCTTTGTTTCATACCAGCAAAAGGACTGGGTGAGTCTACTCCCTTTTACAGAGGTCACCTATAGTAGTGCCGTACATTGAAGTATGGGGTTTACCCCATTTAGGATACTGCATGGGATGGAATTTGTGCCCATAACAGAGTGGCATCAAGGTCCCCAGGCCCAGGGCACTCTGAAAGAGTGGGTTGACCAGATACAAGGCACTTGGGACGCAGTAAAGCAGGCATTGCAGAAAACAGCTAAAAGTTATGAAGGACAGGCTGATAAGGAGAGAGCAGAGTGTAAGCTGTTTCAGGTGGGGGACAGGGTATACCTCTCTACTAAATAATTGAAATTGAGGGTACCTTTTAAAAAAATTGGGTCCAAAATATAAAGGCCCTTTCCCCATCATACATGTTGTCAACCCCATGACAGTTGAGCTTAAACTGGCCACACTATTAGGAAAAATCCATCCCGTGTTTCACAGCAGTCTGTTGAAACCAGTTGAAGCTAAAGGCATACTGGTCCAATGGAAGCTCCTGAGGCAGGTTCTTGCCCTGTTATATGGGAATGGTTTGACCCTGTTTTTCCTGAGGAAGTGGACAGAATCCTAGGGAGTATGCACGCAAGCACCTGTGTTTTAGATCCATATCCCTCCTGGCTTGTGAAAGCTTCCCAGGTGACTGCTGGGTGGACTCTGGTGGTGATTAATGCTTTCCTACAGGAGGGGACAGTGCCCCAGCACTTTAAGGAGGTTGTGGTCCACCCTCTTCTTAAGAAGCCATCACTGGGCTCCACCCAGTTAGATAATTTCTGACCTGTCTCCAATCTTCCCTTTTGGGGGAAGGTTGTTGAGAAGGTGGTCGCACAGTATCCCCAGAGGTTTCTGGATGAAACAGATTATCTCGACCTCTATCAGTCAGGATTCAGTCCTGGATTTGGGACAGAAACAGCATTGGTTGCACTTTTGGATGATCTCTGGTGGGAGCAAGATGGGGCTAGTGCATCCATCCTTGCTCTACTTGACCTCTCGGCGGCTTTCAATACCATTGACCATGGGATTCTCCTGGGGCAGCTTCAGGGGATGGGAGTGGGAGGCTTATGCTGTTCTGTTCACTTCCTTCCTCTGCGGCCACTCTCAGTCAATGTTGATAGGAGAGGAGTGATCCAGCCCTTGCCCACTGTTTTACAGGGTTCCGCAGGGCTCGGTACTCTCTCCACTCCTGTTCAACATTTATATGAAGCCGCTGGATGAGATCATCCATCACCATGGACTGAGGTATCACCAATATGCTGATGATACTCATCAGCATATTGTATCATCAGCATATTGGTGATACCTCAGTCCATGGTGTATGTCTCGGCCCGTGGTGAGTTAAGTGTTGCTATGTCCTCCCGCTTGTAGTGCCTGGAGGCTGTTAGGGGCTGGATGGGGAGCAACGTGTTGAAATTAAACCCTTGCGAGACCGAGTGGTTCTGGGTTTGGGGTTCATTGGCTCAGGGAGAATTGCCACCTTTGGTCCTGGATGGGGTGGCACTACCCCCAAACAGACCCTGTGTGTAATCTAGGGATTTTCCTGGACTCACGACTCCTGCTCAAAGAGCAGGTGACAGTCGTGGCCAGGAGGGCCTTTGCACAACTACGGGTTGTGCACCAGTTATGCCCTTTCCTGGACCAATGGTCTCTACTCACAGTCACTCATGCCCTAGTCACTTCACGTCTTGATTATTGCAATGCACTCTACATGGGGCTTCCCTTGAAGAACATCTGGAAGCTCCAATTCATGCAAAATGCAGCGGCCTGCATGGTTTTGTGCAGACCCTAGTGTGCACGTTTCACCTCTACTACGAGAGCTACATTGGTTGCTGATTTGCTTCCAGGTGCAATTCAAGGTGCTGGTTGTCACCTTTAAAGCCCTTCATGACTTGGGTCTGGGTTATCTGAGGGAACGTCTCTTGCTGGTCACATCTACCTGATCTATTAGAGCTGGGAGGCAGTGAATGATGCGGGTCCCATCCCTAAGGGAGATACACTTGGTGGGACCCAGAATAAGGGCCTTCTCCATGGTGGCTCCCTCTCTCTGGAACATCATTTCCCCAGAGATTAGTATGGGCCCCTCACTAATACTCTTCCAGAAGGCACTGAAGACCTGGTTCTGCCAGTGAGTCTGGGGAACCTAGAGCAGGATGGGGCCCATCAAATAATGGGTGAGGGTGATTTATTTTTTTTCCCAGATTTTGTTCTATTATACTTTATTAATTTATTTGATTCTTTTTGTTAGTTTTTATGTTTTTTATTTTAAATATGGTTTTATATTCTGTAAGCCGCCTCAAGTCACCATGGGTGAACAGTGTTAAGGTATTAAGGTTTAGAAACTGACCAGCAATGAGTAGCTGCATGATACTGTAAAGCTGATGTAAATCTGGCTGTTGTAACAAGAGTGATTCAGCAGAGTATGGGCATTATCCCTTTAAGGCTTGGTAGTAAAGTTCCTCTTAAGAGGTGTATATATAAAGGCAGCCATTAGAGGGTATGGTTCTCTTTCCTTGTGACCAGTATTCAGTGCAGAAGTTCTCCGTGTGTGAAGAAGAAGAAAGTTTGCTTCCAAAGGTATTGTCGAGCTCAGCTTGAGCCAGAGTTTGTCACCTCGGGGGGAGGAAAACCAGCAGCACAAACACCAGGCAGCAACATGGTGACGGGTGGAGGTTCGGCCATGCTTACCTCATCCTAGCAGCAGCAGCAGGACCCTATGAGCTGCGGCAGCCAGTGCACGCGATGGACATCATCTATGGGCAACAACAAGCCACAACGCAACACCCAACTGATGGGGTGGAGGAACCCCTTAAAACATAGAGAGCCAAGCCAATATGCAGGCTGGTGGAGGGTTTCACACACACACATAACTAGAGTTTGAACTGGTGGAGGGAGTCTAGCACAAGTGGTGATAGTATAGGGAGTGAGGAAGGATGTGGGGTGGCTAATGAGGGGCGGGATCAACCAGATATAGGGGAAAGCGCTGATAATGACTGGCTGGGATGGATAAATGTAGGGCTGGCGGGTAAAGCTCCCAGCGCTAACTTTGATTATGCATGCTCGCTGTGTTCTGCTGTTTCTCAGGTCTGAAGGAATACGGAATAAAAGGCTGCTGCTTCTGTGAAAAGTTATGCGTGTCAACTAAAAAGATACTCCTTTGGTCTTTTTAGCTGCCAGAGAAAGCGAGTGGGGAAAAACAAGGCATTCTTGAATAGATATCAACTCAGCAGCACAGCAGTTGGAGTATAAGAAGGTTATTGGAGAGCATGACGGATGACTCTTGGAAATTGATGTGTACTATTGGAGAAGTCACATCCAGGGGGTAGGGGAAAGACCTGGGTCAAGGGGGAAATGTATGATGTGATTTAGTACCGACTGCACCCAGCAATGCACCAACATGGCAAGTTCTAGTAAACCAATTTACTTTTTCTGTGATGTGGCTAGAGACTTTTTCTTTGAATGAAAGGGATCTGTTGGAGCCCTGACAGCCAGCTGGTACTGTAAAAATTCAACATTCCGGGATACCTGACCCCCAGACTCTTCAATCGCTTCCCAACATCTGGAATGCCTGGAGTAAAAGTCAGGTCAAAATGGCAGAGGTGGGGGCCTCTCAGAAGAAAGCCCAGCTACAAACAGAAGCTGAAAACGTAATCACAGGCGAAGCTGAGAAGCCCGAGCAGATAAAGGAAACGAAATTTCCCACAGCTTTGGAAGGTGACCTCCCCCAGCTTAAAAAGGGAGGAAGGGCCCTGAGTGAGCTGACAAGAGTGGAACCCCTTAAAACATAGAGAGCCGAGCCAATATGCAGGCTGGTGGAGGGTTTCACACACACACATAACTAGAGTTCGAACTGGTGGAGGGAGTCCCGCACAAATGGTGATGGTATAGGGAGGGAGGGAGGATGTGGGGTGGCTAATGAGGGGCGGGAACACCAGATGTAGGAGAAAGCACTGCTTTATGACTGGCTGGGATGGATAAATGTAGGGCTGGTGAGCAAAGCTCCCAGCACTAACTTTGATTATGCATGCTCGCTCGCTGCATTCTGCTGTTTCTCAAGTCTGTGAAGGAAGACAGAATAAAAGGCTGCTGCTTCTGTGAAAAGCTACGCATCTGCTGTTCTTTCCTTATCTGCTTAAGTAGCCCAGTTTGCTGCTAAGTGAGGTATTTTGCCTACCACATGTATATATCTGTATATAACTGTAGTATATAAACTACTGTAAATGTTTAAGTCTCTGTGTGCTGTGTTTTGCTCCTGGGTTATCTCATAAAGATAGTCACACTGCCAAATGCTCTGACAGGTTATGGGCCCAGTATAGGGAGAAAATCAGAGTGATTGTAAAGCCTAGAGAGAAGAGAAAAGTGGTTTAAAGCATAGTTAATGGCTTGTGAAAGAAAGCAGGCAGCATGGCCTCCATCGGCGTAATGGGAGGAGATTTGCTGGTGTCCCGGCTGAATGAGATAAACTACCTCTCCTGGAATGTGAAGATGGAGATGTATCTTTGGAGGGAGAAGTTGTGGACTGTTGTTGCTGAGCCAACGGCCATCCTGAATGATGGTGATCAGAAGTAAAATGAAAAGGCTTTGGCCAGCATAATTTTGGCTTTGGAGGACACTCAACTGATACATGTAAGGGGTCTCCAGTCTGCGAAAGAGTGCTGGGAAGCATTGCTGCAAAAGAGTGCAAGGAGGTGAGTGTGTACGTGAGAGAAACTGCATGCAGTAAAGTGTTACTGACCATGAGACTGTATAAAGCACAACTGAAGCTGGGGGACTGTATGTCCACACATCTGCAGAATATGAGAAGGACATTACTTGAGTTGGAAGAAAGAGGAATTGTCAAGCTCTGGCCAGAGCTCACCAATGAGCATCGTGGTTCACCCAGGCACTCCCAGTCAGCCTCCGAGATGTCCACAGCCAAGACCCTTGCAATGCTTGCAATGCTTGCAACGCTTGCGATGATGTGCAAAGCCAGCACCACTCAGAGGTGAATATGGTGGCCTACTGGTTCCTTGCATCTACAAAGCTCCGCGTGAGGGAGGATCGTGGCTACCAACTTTTGGCGTTGGATACTCGGACTGTAATTAATGTGATGGGGTTGGTCGGTGGGTGAATTATGGCTAGGGGGTGCCAGATGTGGGGTGAACGTAATCGGGGGCTGTGCATCTATTTAAGAAGTGCTGGGAGGCGGATGCTTTCAGCACTGACTTCACAAAGGTAGTCTTGGTTTATGTGAGATACTCTGCTCTTGCCTTGAATCTTGCTGGAGACTTGTACACAATAAAGAGAACTGATCTGGTCTGTATTGGTTTCTTACTTTTGCTACTTGCTTACCAGACTTGCTCAGGGCATTGAGAGAAAGTCAGCACTGCCATTTGGCATTGTTGCTCTTTCTTTTTCCTTTGCTCCTTGCCGATATGGCTGAGGGGACGGCGCCAGGTGTACATTCTGCATCAGAGGCAGAGGAGGCATTAGAGGATGTGGAAGAGCCGTTGCACCAGGAGGAGATTCCAGGTGTGCAACAACCAGTGGTCTGGCCAAAGACACGGGATGGACACCCGGCCTCTCTGAAGATGGGACAGGATTTGGGGCATATGTGGAGCAGCCCAGAGGAGGCAGGGCCACATCAATGTGAACCCAGACTGGGTAGCATTATTTCTCAGCCAGGTAATCAGCTACTTGGATTTGTATGTAGGATTCTACCCATCCCAGTGGGCTATGGTGGTGGCTATCACCAGGGTTTTAGACGGTGAGGCTGCTGAGTGGGCAGCCAACCTATACAATGAGAAGGCACAGGAATTGGCGGATGTGGGCCTATTCCTTGAGGCACTTAGATCCCATTTTGAAGATGGATCAAGGGCCCAACAAGCAGAGGGAGAGATCATTGAACTGAGACAATGTGGCAGGCCAGTCAAAGAGTATGTATGGGAATTCAGGAGGCTTGCTGGTAAACTGGGGATGTGGCAAGAGCACTTATTGGTACATCAGTTCCGAGAGGGTTTGGACAAGGAGATATGGCAGGCTTGCCTGTACCGGGGTCTCCCATACTGGTTAATGGACTGGTACCAGGCAGCAGTGGAACTGGAAACTGGCTTAGGAGAGTTCCGGGTTTGGGGGTGTTCGGAAATTCCCAACCAGGGGAGTACAACCTTTGGCAACTGGGCAAGGGCCTGTATGTACCAGGCCTGGCCCAGATCCACCTGTGGCTATGGTGCAACAGCCGAGGCCAGGCCTACAATGTTTCCACTGTAACCTCTGGGAACATCGAGCGGCAGAGTACAAAACCCAGCTCCCCCAATCCACGACGGGGAGAGCAACTCAGGTCCCAAGAGGAAGTGCCCTTGAGAACACGATCAAGATGGGGAGGATGCCAATGCCTGAGGGGTCACGAGGAGCAAGGCAACTTAATCCAAGGAGCATCCAGGCAGACTCCACATCTATGACAGAACCCAGTGTGAATGGTGGGGTCTCAATGACGGAGGTGGATAGTGGATAAATAAAACAACTATTGCATGATGATTTATATCAGGGGGTGTTTCTGTATCTGATTGATATTCTGATTTAAACCACCAGCTTAGAGGAACATGTACAGTTGGTCTGCACGGTTTTGAAAAAACTGTTGGATGCCAAGTTATATGTGAAACTATCAAAATGAGAGTTTCACAAAACCCGACTGGACTATCTGGGATATTGTATTTCTGATTATAGTATAGAGATGGATCCATGCAAGGTGGTTGCAGTATTAGAATGGCAACCTCCTCGTACCCGGAAACAGCTTCAGAGCTTTTTAGGGTTTGTGAATTTTTATCGGCAATGTATACCATCATTTGTGGCAGTTGCCTTACCACTAACCAATGGACTAAACATCTCACCACAAAGCCATGACCTAGTCAAACTCTAGTTAGGACCCCAGTGCCAACAAGCTTTTGTACAACTAAAAACTTTGTTTTCGAAGGAACCAGTGTTACAACATCCCAATCCAACTGAACCATTCGTGGTTTCACTTTGTGAAGCCTAATCTGGCGGAAGTAATGAACTTCTTAAAGAAAGCATGGGATACCATCACTGACACCTGTGTTGCCAATGCACTACGAGCAGGATACATGGACAAGAGATACTCGTTTAAGGAGACCTCTATTGCTAAACATCAGCAATTGGGACCAATCCTTTTACAGGCAATGGAATCACAAGAGATTCCAGCCAGAATTCAGGGTTTGGAGAGTTATGACGATGTTCCAGAAGATGACATAACTGTTTTTGAATAAATTGTTCCTATGTTTGCATAAATTGTTCCTGTGTTTGAATAAATTGTTCCTGCATTTGAATAAATGGGTTGGTTTATTTATTTTATAAATGGTGGATTTTTAATAAATTGGGGTGTTGCTTTGTGGTTCCCCTGGGGAGGGGTGGCTGGGATGTGGCATGCAGTTGGTAAGTTACAAAAGGGTTGTTTATCATTAAGATCTGCTTTGTGATCAAAGGCAATGTGAAATGAGGGCAGGGAGGGAAGAAGAAGTAGCAGCTTGCACTTAACTGAGAGTTTTTGAACCTGAAGGTTCCTGCTCTTCCGCCACCTCTCTTTTGTTGGTGCAATTTACCTGGCCGGGGGGGGGGGGGGTCCCCAAACCCTTTGAGTTTATTCATTTATTCATTTATGTTTCCCCAAGGGGCTTTTGGGGGAGGGTGTTTCTTCCTGGCAACGCAGTCATCATCTCTCCCAGGCCCAGAAAGATGCCATCCTCCCCACTGGAGGGAGTTGGGGGTTCAGGGAAGTGTCCTGTTAATCATTAAAGCAATCTGAAAGACCACCCTTTGGGCCCAGCGGGATGCTCTTCACCCAGCTCAGCCAAGAAGGGCTCTGCCCCCTCCCTGACCCCCCTCAGTGTCTGCTCTGCTCAAATCAGAGATGGGGGACAGAACTGGTCCTTGGATTCCCAGAGCACATGAGGGGGGCTTGTCTAGGCTGGAAACTAAGCAGGGTTGGAGCTGGGATGGGGTCCCCAGGAGAGGATTTCCAAGGCTGGAGAGAGAAGTTTAAAAGAGTGGGACAGAAATATTAAATATTTGTGAAAGAAGATGTAAAAGCAGAATTAATCTGGTCGGATCCGGAAGGAAGAACTCTGGTTATACAAATTTGGATTAATCATATTACATTTTTATTGGTAGCAATCTACGCGCAAATGAAGAACAAGGAAATTTTTAAAGATCTTCATCAAAAATAATAGGTTTTGAAAAAGGAATATTTGCATGATAGGCGACTTCAACTCCATTGCTGATCATCAAAAAGACCATAGTAATGCGAATAAGAACAAGAAAGGGAAAAGAGAATTTTCTATGCCCTGTAAGGACATGATGAAAGAACTAAACTTAATAGATTTATGGAGAAAACTAAACCCAGAAGAGAAACAGTTTACATATTATTCCAATCCACACAAAATTTGGACCAGAATAGATATGTCCTGGATGGATGGGGAATTGGCTAATGAAATAAAAGAAATTAAAATCCTACCAAATGAATGGGCTGACCACAACCCAATACAATTAATTTGGAGAGATAGGAGAAAAACAAAGAAAAGATGGACACTAAATACTCAGTTAATAAACGAAGAAGAGTACATTAATAAGCTGAAAGAGGAATTAAATTATTTTCTAAAAGAAAATAATAATGAAGCAACCACGAAACAAAATATTTGGGATACAATGAAGGCAATTATAAGAGGAACAACAATCTCTTATAACGCCATGAGAAATAAAAGAATACATGCCCAACAAAATAAATTCCAACAACAAATTAAAGAATTAGAAATACAACTACAAAAAACCCCTAAAAACCAGAGAATACAAAATCAGTTAATAACAATTAAACATAAATTGAACTTACTTGAACAAGATAAAATAGAAGTTAATTTGAAAAGGTCCAAACAAACTTATTTTGAGTATGCAAATAAACCAGGAAGATGGTTATTCCATAAACTTTAAAAAGTGAAAGAAAAGAGATTGATACATCAACTAATGGATGAGAAAGCTGTCTTACAACATGAGATAGAGAAGAAAAAAGATATCATTTACAACTATTTTCAAAGATTATATAAAAAGGAGGAAGTTAATGAAGATAAAATAAGAACTTATTTAGAGGAGACGAATGACAAGGTAATTAGAGAGGAATGGATAGAATTATTGAATAAAGACATTACATGGTCTGAATTGAAGTCAGCAATGGAGAACCAAAGTAATAACAAATCTCCAGGACCAGATGGGATTCCGGCAGAACTATACAAAGCAATAATGGAACTAGTAGGACCACTGATACTGGAAGTGTTTAACGAGGTACTTCTGGCAGCCAAGATGCCGGACTCGTGGAGGGGGGCGCTGATTTCGCTAATCCTGAAGGAGGATGCAGATCATAGATATATTAACAACTATAGACCGATTTCACTTTTAAATGCCGACTATAAATTATTTACTTCTATCATAGCTAATAGAGTTAAACAAGCTTTAAATCCACATATCCACGAAGATCAAAATGGATTCCTTCCGTCCCGACAAATAAAAAACAATTTAAGAACCGTTATCGATGTCCTAGAATACTATGAAGCCCATCCGGAGAAACAATCCGCACTCATGTTTTTAGATGCTGAGAAAGCATTTGACAACTTAAATTGGCACTTTTTAATTCAAAAAATTTACAATATGAGTCTTGGCACCAAATTTGAAAACATTATAACAACAATTTACAATACACAACAGGCTAATATACTAATTAATGGCGAACAAACAGGTCCAATAAATATAGAAAAAGGTGTTAGACAGGGCTGCCCTCTCTCACCTCTTCTTTTCATATTTGCCCTAGAATCACTTTTAACACGGATTAGACAAAATTCTGAAATTAAAGGAGTGAGGGTCAAATCAGAAGAATATAAACTTCAAGTGTTTGCTGACGATATGGTTTTCTTTTTGGAGGAACCTATGGAAAAAGGATATAATCTAATAAAAGAATTAGAACAATTTGGCGCAGTGGCAGGATTAAAAATTAATAGAAAAAAGATGAAATTAATGACCAAAAACTTAACAGAAAACCAGAAGGAAGAATTAGAAGCAATGATGGGGATACAGGTAACAAAAAGGGTCAAATATTTAGGAATATGGTTAACACCACAAGGTAAATCACTCAAAGAGAACAATTATGATAAATTACTTCAACAAACAAAGAAAGATTTAGAATCCTGGAATAAGCTGCAGCTCTCCCTATTGGGCAGGATTGCCTCGATTAAAATGAACATATTACCAAAATTTCTTTATTTATTCCAGACAATTCCAATTAAGTTGCCAAAAATTTTTTTCGAAGAATTAAATAAGATTACACTTAAATTTATTTGGCAGGGGGAAAAAGCCAGGATCAATGTAAAGGCCTTACAAGATGCGAAAAGTAGAGGGGGTCTAGCTCTTCCAAATTGGGAATTATATTATTCGGCAGCTATCTTATTATGGTTAAAAGACTGGGTGAACTTACTTAATAAAAGAATTTTAGCATTAGAAGGGCATGACCTCCAGAGAGGGTGGCATGCCTTCTTATGGAAAGGGGGGGAACCCAAGCAGTCTTATTTTCACAGACACCTTATTAGGGACTCATTATTAATTAATTGGAAAAAATATATGCAAAAAACACTATCTAAAAATTCCAATCTGGCTATCAACAATGGAGGCAATGGTACATCCCAATAATTTGGACATAACAAAAATGATTAAATACAAAGATTTATTAGATCCGCAAGGAAAATTAAAAACTCGACAAGAATTACAGGAACAGGGATTTAAAATTGATCAGTGGTTATATATTCAAATTCATAGCAGATACAAACAAGACATTAAAGACTTCGGAATTTATAACAAACTGCAGTATTTAGATAAAATTTTATTAGGATCAAACAAAAAGAACATATCTAAATTCTATAAATATTTACTGGAAGTAGAATTAGAACAAGAGATAATCAAAGGGAACATGATATCCTGGAGCAGGAATGTCGGAAGAAGTATTACATTATCAGAATGGGAAAAGATTTGGAACAGAAATATCAAGATTACAAAATCGGCAGCGTATAAAGAAAATACATACAAAATGTTTTATAGATGGCACTTGCCCCCTTCGAGGTTGGCGAAAATGAACCCTAACACGAGTCCAAAATGCTGGAAATGTAAAAGCATAGAAGGAACCTTTTTTCACATGTGGTGGTCCTGCAAGGAAACCCAGAAATATTGGCAAAAAATCAGAAAATGGTTGGAGGAGATAACCAAAGAACAAATCGAATACAAACCAGAGTTCTTCCTACTAGGGATCTCTGTCAAACATTTATCCAAAAAGATGAAATATGTAACAATTCATATTTTAACTGCGGCCAGATTAGCATTCGCTCAGTGTTGGAAATCACCTTATACACCTACAGAACAAATGGTTATCCAGAAAATATGTGATTGTGCAGAAATGGACAAATTAACTATAGCATTTAAAAATAAAGAGCCTTCAACATTTTACGATAATTGGAACTCTTGGTATAATTGGTTAATCCAGAGATAAACTGCTTAAAAGACAATGGGTAATTTAAGCATAGATATCGATAAGATGTGCATATTCAAATTAAGTTAGGAGAATTGGATCTTGCAGAATGTCAAAAAGGATATTGTCTGTTTTTAAATGTATTCTTTTCATTTCTTTTTCTCTTTCTTTGCTTCTTCCTTTCTTTTATATCTCTTCTTCTCTTCTCTTTCTGGTTCGTAAGACCGAGTGTTTTTTTTCTTTCTTTGTGTATGTAATGTTTATATGTTTTTAATTGTAAATTTAATAAAATTTATTTAAAATAAATAAATAAAAGAGTGGGGCAGGAGAAGACAAAAGCTTCTTTAGCGACCCTCCTGGGATACAAGTGGTTGCAGTGGGAAATCAGGGGCGGGGGGAAATAGGGCTATTTGAGGAGATGAAGAAGAGCGACTGGCTCGGGAAGCAGAAATGCAGCAGGAATCTTGGGGTCATCTGATATTTACTCTGACAACAGCATATGTACGCGGTTGAGTTTGCAGTTGGGAACCTGATGCATAGCCACACCTCGCCCCGAAGCGGCTGGTGACTCTGCTTTTGGGGAACTTCCATTGGCCAATAGAAACAGCTTCGTGGCGAGGGGAGTGCACTTTTTGGAATCTGAGTTAAAGTTAGGATTAGGGAGTGGAATTATGCACACCATTCACACCGCTTGGTTGCTTTTGGAGAAGCACCGTGAGAAGGTCAAACCTGTCCATATGCCATTCCTTGATCTGGAAAAGGCCTTTGGTCGCATCCCACATAAACTCATTTGGCACATCTACAATCCCCCCAATGTCCCTGAAGCCAATGACCAGTGGATTCAATGATTGCACCAGAGTGTCATTAGCATGGAACATCTCCCTTCATCATCAATGTCAGAGTACATCAAGAATTGGCAATTTGCCCCTGTTATTCATCTTTTGCATGGACACTGTGACATTTGAATTCCAACCATCCCATTGCATGGTCTATGCTCTATGCAGATAATGTCTTCTTGGCAAAGGAACAACATACAAGAGCAAACAGCAATGGAATGAACAGCTTGGCAAATATGGACTTTGACTGAACATCAAGAAAACCAAACATATGCAGTGTGGCCCCCAAACTGATGGAACCATCAACACTGCTGAAGAAAGTAGAGCAATTTAAGTACCTCAGTTCCCTCATATGCAGCGACAGCAATAGCTTTCTGGATGCCCGCACCAATGTCAATATCACCTGGGTGAAGTAGCACTGGGTGACTGGATTCCTATGTGATCGTTGGATACCCCTACACCCCAAGGCAAAGATTTAGAGAATGATAATGCACCCTGTTGCCCTCTACAGATTGGAGTGCTGGCCACTGACAGCAAAGCATGAGGCCCAACATAAGATGGAAATGCAAACATTTCCATGGTGCTTTTGACTAACATGATTCGACCACGCCATGAATGATGATATATGACGTTTACTGAGAGTCCCATCAATCATAGCAAAACTGTGGTAAGGAAGACTTAGATAGTATGAACACCCCCTACACGATAAAGAAGACTCAGAGGCGAGGACATCCATAATGATAATACAAGAATTAAACCTGCAAGATACATGGAGAGACAAATTAAAAAAAGAACCCATATATAAAAGGCACTACTGACAAAATCAGCAAGATCCTCCAAAAACACAACATTAAGACAGTATTTTGCACAAACAGAAAGATATCCACCATCCTAAGAAACCCTAAGGACAAAATCAAGTTAGAAAACCAAGGAGTATATGAAATCCCTTGCACTGCCTGTCCCACCACATACATTGGACAAACTAACAGAAGAATAAGTGCACGCATTGAAGAACATAAGAACTCAATCAAAAAAGAAGAACCGACCTCTTCCCTGGTCCAACACCTCAAAGCCACAGGACATGAGATTGACTTTAAAAATACCAGAACTATCGCCAAAACCGAACACTTCAGCAGCAGAATAATCAGAGAAGCCATAGAGATAGAAAAACGCCCACACAGCATGAATAAATGAGATGACACCTCCCCCCTACCAGCCATTTGGAAACCCGCCCTCATGAACAGACGAGTACCTAACATGAAGAATGACACCAGACCCACACCCATGAGAGCCACACAAGATGCCACCACCACACTTCCAGGTAGAAAACAGACTCACACCCACACAGAAGATGAGACACGACCACGGACCAGAAGCCGCACTGCAGCTGCATCACTACCCACTTCAAACCCCTCCGAGCCATACATGAAGCGAACTGACACCCACCATGAAGATGCAGCACGACCACGAACTTGAAGCCAAACAGCAGGATCACAGCTCACCAGCTCAAATCCCCCAGGAACTAAGACTAACCTGAGCACAACCAAGCCCCCACCTGAACAGAACACGCCTCCAGCGTGTATATATATATATGAGTATTATCGATGCTGGAGTGCTGTAAAGATTGTAAAAGTGATTATAAAATGATGAAATATGTTTAATAAAAATAAATATTTAAAAAAACCATAGCTGTGGTAAGGAAGACTTAGATAGTGTGGACACCCTGTACACGATAAAAAAGACTTGGAGGCGAGGACATGCGTGTGTCTAGAACCTGATAGCCAGCATCCCCATGGCAGACTTGAGATACAGTGGATGGATTGCATCAACAAGGACATGAAATGCATGAATATCACCCCTGAAAGTGCCCTAGATCGAACCAAATGGAGACGGATATGTTGACAAGTAGACCCTGCTATAGTGCGGGAATAATGCTAGGAAGAAGGAATCTGCTTGGATTTTGGAATGGAACTATTTGCAGGTACTTTACCAGCAAGGAAAAAGAAATATATGCAATTATGACCAAAAAAGCAAATATTTTAGGTATTGGTAAAGTATGGTTCACATTTCCTCCAACTGAGATTTTTCTGGACCCTGGCAACAAGGCTGAGGTCCAAACCAGATGAATTACAGATTATGAGACTGCAAATAGCCCAAGCAAGTTATGGCACTGATCAATTTACCTGAAGTCTCTTCAATATCTGCATTGCATTTGCATAGCACCTGAGACTGCTGGGAAGAGCTGCTCACTGAGTTCAGGAGGACTGAGATGAAATCTAGTGGACCAAGGTAGTTGTCCACACACCTAAAGGCATGTGAATCATGTAACTGAAAATCTACAACATTAGAACAGTAATTCATCATTGGAGGTGCTTCTGTGATTACAATTTTATTTTAGAATGTTTGACTTGTTTCAATGCAATACTAGTTTTGCAGCTGTCTTTCATAGTACTCTTTTTTTAAATGTGGATACTGTCCTATTTGTAAGCAAATTCTAGTCTACATGGACAGATTGCTTATCTAGAATCTCTCGTCTGTGCTCTCCAGGCAGAAATTAGGTATCCAACTCAGCCATTCTGTTCTATTGAGCCCCCTCTGCCATAGAGATCCTGCAGGAGAAGGAGAGTAAGGACAACTGTGGGATCTGGCCGGGTGAGAGCTGTGAACCATAAATACAAAGCTTTGGTATCTCCTTACATAACAGATACACTGCTGTTGCTGAACTTAATAGGGATATTAAGGTGGCAGTCCAAGCTGTTTGTGATGACAATGATAATTCAACTGAACAGGAGATTGTGGTTTGAGAGGAAGACTTTGTTTTGGATAGAGGAAGGTATGAATCAGGTATTACACATCAGTCATTTGAAATGAGCAAGGTATCTAAAAAGAGAAGCCACCTTCTGATTGGTGATTCAATTGTAAGAGATGTCAATTTAGGAAAGGATGTGGAGGTTCTGGAAGAGGACAGGTGTCTGCCTGGTGCCACTGCCAGCAGAGAGAAGAGGCACATTGTTAAGATACTCAAGAATGCTAGTAAGGACTGTGGTGTTGGTGTTATTGTACCCATCTGAAAAAGATGAGTTTTCTGTGCAGAATGATTTCTGTTATTCTGTTAACAGCTAATCTGTCTCCTGGCTGGGCATGGATCATTGAAGGAATAGAAGCCACTTTGAGATCAAGACACCCTGAACTCCAATCAACAATTTGTTGATCCTCACCCAGTCTATGCCAAGCAAGAGAGAGAGAAGGTTTACACAACTCGTGCGTAGAAAGAAGAACCTGCTTTCCTGCTGGTGAAAACACTACAGGAACAGACCTGAAAATGCACAATGACATCAACATGGAACCTGAACTGACAGTCAGTAAGAGACTTGGCACCACTGGTTATAGATGTACAGTTAGTGTTAATAGAACCCTGGCTCCCCCACAACAATGGCTAAGGATTGTCTTTTGATTTGGTAGACTTCAATAGGAGAATCTGCAGTCACTTCAGGAACAGTTCCCTAAGCGATTGAAAACTAAACAGCATTGGACTTGGTTAACCTGTACTGACTGTCTACCTTAAATTCTACTGCTCCTTTTCCTGCTGGTAACCCCAGACACCAAGCTCCCTCTAAAGCAGATCATTTTTGTATCTCATTTTTGTAGCTACCCCCACAGGCAAATCTTGTGCAATCCTAGGTTGAGTTGGAACCCCAGGTTATTCTTCTGACAGTAGTTTGGTTGGCAACTGTGGAAAGAGTTAGGCAGATAGAAAGGTGTCAAATCCAGGATGAATTTATTGGGTTTGCAACATTTTTATATATTTTAAACATTGTTTTTTTCCGTAAGTTAATAAACCCCAAATTTTTGTTTACAAACAGCTGGGTCAACATGGAAAAATGTTTTAATCCAGCCTCAGGAGAGACAATTATTTTTTGTTTTAAATCTACCTAGGTATTGCATTTTCAGGATCCTGTCTCTTCAGAATAGAGCCTTTTCTTACAAAAAAAATACTATAACATTTATTTGGTGACCTCTAGGGATGCTACAGGGGCTCAGAATTCTCAACCAACCTAGCCATTGCCGCCCCGAAAATTGAATACTTGAAAACTGTAGTTGTCAAACATCTGGGAAAACAGGTCATGGTTTCTGAGTGCTAATGACATTAGGAGTCTAGAATATTTCAAATGTCTTGAATTTGAAGGTAGTGAAAGCTAGCTTTGCTTTGTGAGCTCAGATACATTAATTATTATGGTAATATAGGTCTCCTTAGAATTGTAACATCACTTGAAGCATATTTCTTTGAATGTGAAGTTTTGTATAGACCATATGTTTAGTAGGAACTCTCACAAATGTATCTTCATTTTATTGCATACTTATTCAGAATATTTATTATTACCTAGAGAAGTTTGTCTGAAGTTCTATATTAGTGTAGGACTCTAATTAGAAATGGATACACAATGCCCAGTGTCCAATTAGACTTCTAATTAGTGCTAGCTAAGCTTCAATAGAAGAATTTGGCCAAGACTCAAGTCAATAAGTACAAAGTAATTGCATGAGTTTCTTCTCTTCAATTCTCTGCCGTGTCTGAACTGCTCAAAATAAAGTAATTCTCCATGGACAAAACATTGAATAAATAAAGTTAATGGTTAATTGTGTCTCCTTTAAATCAGGAGAGGGCAATCTCAGGTCCAGGGCTGCAAGTCCCCTGAAACAAAGTTGTGTAAGTGTGTGTATGCGTGCATATGCCCCCAGAGATACCACTGACTAGAGTTTATGAAAATTGGTACCATAATATCCTACTATTCTGAGATAGAACCCCACCCCCAAGTCATGCTTTAAATCATTGGTTTTAACCCCAGCAACCCCAGCATCCTGGTTGGGGAATTCTGGAATTCCAGAAGTTGAAGTTCACATATATTAAAGTTGCTGAGGTTGAGAAACACTGATTTACAGGCATTCTGCTGAATCCTAATCCTATTGCAACTACCTTAGCGCTCCAAAGTAAGTATTTGAGATTTCCTAGAAGTATTTTTTTATGCCTTCAAGTCAATCAACTCCTGGTAACTGCCAGTCTCTGCGGTCTGTGCATTCTGCTACACATATACAGAACATGAATATGGAAGACAAATTGCCTTGTTTTGTTCACTTCACCTTTTTCCCCAATGGCCTTACAGTACAATTTCTGTATATCAACAAAGAATACCTAATAATTCCAAAGGGAGGGAGGGATAAAGGTCACCCCAAGTCTAATGGTCAAATGAAAATCGCTGTTGTGGCCTGACCGCAGCCAGTTGAGCTGGCGGCAGATTCGGACAGTGAGGAGGTTGGGGAGGAACTTGGGCCAGTCCTGGAGTCTGGGGAAGGCTCTGACAAGAGCTCTGCGTCATGGTGATATGGAGTCAAACAGAGATAGGCATGGTGGCCCATGATGCCAATTGAGAAGGGAATCTTTTACCCAAGCTGCAGATGCATTCTTAAGCAGCCACATTCCCTAAAAACTCTTCCAACATCACAGATTTGGCCCTGACCCAATAATAAAGTGGTCATTGCATTGGTTGCCCGTTCATTTCTGAATTCAGTTCATGCAGAAATTCCTGTGTGGCTCAAATCCTGTGTACCTATGGTACTATCTCTTCTGACAAGATCTGACTTGCCCTGTGTATTTTTTTTAGGGAGGGTGTATAAAATATGCCCATCCCTTGATTGGCTCCACACTTTGGAACTGTTGCAAAATGACTGAAATTTCCAATTTACTTTCACCTTCATGTCTCATGTCCACTCAGTCCCTGTGTGCAGATCAGAACAAGAGGATACATCATCCTCAGATCAGCCAGCAAAAGAATAGCTTGATGCTTAGCAAGCATCAACAAACACCCGGACTGTAAACTGGTGAAATAGGATGAAGCCAGGAAAAATCAAGCAAGAATTGATGTTATATTTATCAAAAGGCACGAAACTTTCCAGAGCTCTAGCAACCATACTGTGAATAACCAACAGTCCCCAAATAGCTTATTCTCAGCCGATTCTCTAAATCATGGCATAATAATGGAAAGCAACAGCTGCCAGTGATCCATCCTTTCTTCCACACCCGGAAAGAAATAGTTCCTGATAATATTCCAGTAAAAATTTTAAAATTGCTGGAAGACAATGGGAAGGAATTTTTTTCTGCAGCTCTTCAATCGAATATGTGAAACAGGGAAGACACCAAATGATTGGCGAAAGTCAACTTTTGTGACAACCCCCCCCCAAAAAAATATGCAAAGAAGTGTACTGAATACAGAATAATCTTAGTCATACCCTGAAAATATTCCTAAGAATAATTGACACAAGAATATACAAAAAAATGGAGGAGCTTCTAAATAACACACAATCCAGTTTCAGAAACAATCTTGGTACAGGAGACACCCTATTCAGCATTCAAGTTCTTGCACAGCATTATGGAGATGTCAATCACAGTGTTTACATGTGCTTCATTGATTTTGAAAAAGCATTTGATAAAATAAGACACAGCAAACTATTACAAATCCTGAAACAAGGGGGATTAGATGACAGAGACATCCAAATCATAAAGAATCTATTTTGGCATTAGGCCGAAAATACTCAGATGATGCAGAAATATGAAAAGGGGTCAGACAGGGGCTGTATTCTGTCTCTGCCGTTGTTTAATATCTACTCTGAGTCAATTTGCAACGAAGCACTAGAAAACATTGGTGATGGCCTCAAAGCAAACAGTGTTCAGATCAACAATTTAAGATATGCTGATGACCCAGTTCTGCTTGCCAGTAAGCATGAAGACCTTCAGTTCCTCATCAACAGAGTCACATAAATATCTGAAAAACACGGCTTGAAGCTTAACACTTCAAAAACCAAGATCATGGTAATCAGCAAACAACCCATTAACTTAGGAAGAAATGCCACTAAAAAAAGTTGATCACGTGCCTCAGTTCTAATTTATATGAAAGCTGGAACATGACTACTGAAGTAAAAACAAGGATAGAGAAAGCTCAAAAAGCATTCTTCAAAATAAAAAAGGTCTTCCGCAGTCATGACATAAACCTCAGATTGAAAATCAGGCTTGTCAGATCTTTTCTATCCTGCTCTATGGAGTGGAGATCTAGTATGTGACCGAAGAGACTTAAAAGCAGTTGAAATGTGGTTTTGGGTTGATAAAATCAGGAATGAGGAGGTGATAAGCCAAGGGAAATCATCAAAACCATAAAAAGCTATGTTCCTTCCTGCTTCAAACACTCTACTATCATCCCAGTGCCAAAGAAGACCTCCATCAAGGAACTGAATGATTATAGAACAGTTGCTCTAACATCTGTAGTTATGAAAATCTTTTGAAAGGCTTGTGCTGTCCCACCTAAAAACCATCACGGATCAAGAGATATTTATATTAGGCATTATACCTGAAACATACAGTAGAGAATTGATATATTTGATTGTAAATGTACTGACAGCAGTTAGAATTGTATTTGCTAAAGATTGGCAAAATGATAAAATTCCAATGGAAGATGAAGTCATTAAGAAAATAATGGACTGCGCAGAAAAGAGTAAACTGATATTTGAAATTAGCAAGAAGATAAACAATTTTATAAAATATGGGATTTATTTTATCAATGGTTAGATAATAAAACAGGGAAATGAAATATTTTATAATACTCTATAATATAAGTATAATAGAACTGTAGAGATAATGTAATGTAAGGATAAATTACTATTGAATAGATTGGTGATGATGAAATGAATGTTATAAAATAGGCTAGGTTAAAATGAGTAGGGAGTTGGGGGTTCAGGGAAGTGTCCTGTTAATCATTAAAGCAATCTGAAAGACCACCCTTTGGGCCCAGCGGGATGCTCTTCACCCAGCTCAGCCAAGAAACTCAGGAGCCCCTCCTCTCTGCCCCCTCCCTGCCCCCCCCCCCCGCAGTGTCTGCTCTGCTCAAGTCAGAGATGGGGGGCAGAACTGGTCCTTGGATTCCCAGAGCGCACAAGGGGGGCTTGTCTAGGCTGGAAACTAAGCAGGGTTGGAGCTGGGATGGGGTCCCCAGGAGAGGATTTCCAAGGCTGGAGAGAGAAGTTTAAAAGAGTGGGACAGGAGAAGACAAAAGCTTCTTTAGCGACCCTCCTGGGATACAAGTGGTTGCAGTGGGAAATCGGAGGCGGGGGGAAATAGGGCTATTTGAGGGGATGAAGAAGAGCTGCTGGCTCAGGAAGCAGAAATGCAGCGGGAATCTTGGGGTCATCTGATATTTACTCTGACAACAGCATATGTACGCAGTTGAGTTTGCAGTTGGGAACCTGATGCATAGCCACACCCCGCCCCGAAGCAGCTGGTGACTCTGCTTTTGGGGAACTTCCATCGGCCAATAGAAACAGCTTCGTGGCGAGGGGAGTGCACTTTTTGGAATCTGAGTTAAAGTTAGGATTAGGGTGTGGAATTATGGACACCATTCACACCGCTTGGTTGCTTTTGGAGAAGCACCGTGAGAAGGTCAAACCTGTCCATATGCCATTCCTTGATCTGGAAAAGGCCTTTGGTCGCATCCCACATAAACTCATTTGGCACACCTACAATCCCCCCAATGTCCCTGAAGCCTATGACCAGTGGATTCAATGATTGTACCAGAGTGTCACTAGCATGGAACATCTCCCTTCATCATCAATGTCAGAGTACATCAAGAATTGGCAATTTTCCCCTATTATTCATCTTTTGCATGGACACTGTGACATTTGAACTCCAACCATCCCATTGCATGGTCTATGCTCTATGCAGATAATGTCTTCTTGGCAAATGAACAATGTGAAGACATACAAGAGCAAACGGCAATGGAATGAACAGCTTGGCAAATATGGACTTTGACTGAACATCAAGAAAACCAAACATATGCAGTGTGGCCCCCAAACTGATGGAACCATCAACACTGCTGAAGAAAGTAGAGCAATTTAAGTACCTCAGTTCCCTCATATGCAGCGACAGCAATAGCTTTCTGGATGCCCGCACCAATGTCAATATCACCTGGATGAAGTGGCACTGGGTGACTGGATTCCTATGTGATCGTTGGATACCCCTACACCCCAAGGCAAAGATTTAGAGAATGATAATGCACCCTGTTGCCCTCTACAGATTGGAGTGCTGGCCACTGACAGCAAAGCATGAGGCCCAACATAAGATGGAAATGCAAACATTTCCATGGTGCTTTTGACTAACATGATTCGACCACGCCATGAATGATGATATATGACGTTTACTGAGAGTCCCATCAATCATAGCAAAACTGTGGTAAGGAAGACCTAGATAGTATGAACACCCCCTACACGATAAAGAAGACTCAGAGGCGAGGACATCCATAATGATAATACAAGAATTAAACCTGCAAGATACATGGAGAGACAAATTAAAAAAAGAACCCATATATAAAAGGCACTACTGACAAAATCAGCAAGATCCTCCAAAAACACAACATTAAGACAGTATTCTGCACAAACAGAAAGATATCCACCATCCTAAGAAACCCTAAGGACAAAATCGAGTTAGAAAACCAAGGAGTATATGAAATCCCTTGCACTGCCTGTCCCACCACATACATTGGACAAACTAACAGAAGAATAAGTGCACGCATTGAAGAACATAAGAACTCAATCAAAAAAGAAGAACCGACCTTTTCCCTGGTCCAACACCTCAAAGCCACAGGACATGACATTGACTTTAAAAATACCAGAACTATCGCCAAAACCGAACACTTCAGCAGCAGAATAATCAGAGAAGCCATAGAGATAGAAAAACGCCCACACAGCATGAATAAATGAGATGACACCTCCCGCCTACCAGCCATTTGGAAACCCGCCCTCATGAACAGACGAGTACCTAACATGAAGAATGACACCAGACCCACACCCATGAGAGCCACACAAGATGCCACCACCACACTTCCACGTAGAAAACAGACTCACACCCACACAGAAGATGAGACACGACCACGGACCAGAAGCCGCACTGCAGCTGCATCACTACCCACTTCAAACCCCTCCGAGCCATACATGAAGCGAACTGACACCCACCATGAAGATGCAGCATGACCACGAACTTGAAGCCAAACAGCAGGATCACAGTTCACCAGCTCAAATCCCCCAGCAACTAAGACTAACCTGAACACAACCAAGCCCCCACCTGAACAGAACACGCCTCCAGCGTGTATATATATATATATGAGTATTATCGATGCTGGAGTGCTGTAAAGATTGTAAAAGTGATTATAAAATGATGAAATATGTTTAATAAAAATAAATATTTAAAAAAACCATAGCTGTGGTAAGGAAGACTTAGATAGTGTGGACACCCTGTACACGATAAAAAAGACTTGGAGGCGAGGACATGCGTGTGTCTAGAACCTGATAGCCAGCATCCCCATGGCAGACTTGAGATACAGTGGATGGATTGCATCAACAAGGACATGAAATGCATGGATATCACCCCTGAAAGTGCCCTAGATCGAACCAAATGGAGACGGATATGTTGACAAGTAGACCCTGCTATAGTGCGGGAATAATGCTAGGAAGAAGGAATCTGCTTGGATTTTGGAATGGAACTATTTGCAGGTACTTTACCAGCAAGGAAAAAGAAATATATGCAATTATGACCAAAAAAGCAAATATTTTAGGTATTGGTAAAGTATGGTTCACATTTCCTCCAACTGAGATTTTTCTGGACCCTGGCAACAAGGCTGAGGTCCAAACCAGATGAATTACAAATTATGAGACTGCAAATAGCCCAAGCAAGTTATGGCACTGATCAATTTACCCGAAGTCTCTTCAATACCTGCATTGCATTTGCATAGCACCTGAGACTGCTGGGAAGAGCTGCTCACTGAGTTCAGGAGGACTGAGATGAAATCTAGTGGACCAAGGTAGTTGCCCACACACCTAAAGGCATGTGAATCATGTAACTGAAAATCTACAACATTAGAACAGTAATTCATCATTGGAGGTGCTTCTGTGATTACAATTTTATTTTAGAATGTTTGACTTGTTTCAATGCAATACTAGTTTTGCAGCTGTCTTTCATAGTACTCTTTTTTTTAATGTGGATACTGTCCTATTTGTAAGCAAATTCTAGTCTACATGGACAGATTGCTTATCTAGAATCTCTCGTCTGTGCTCTCCAGGCAGAAATTGGGTATCCAACTCAGCCATTCTGTTCTATTGAGCCCCCTCTGCCATAGAGATCCTGCAGGAGAAGGGAAGTAAGGACAACTGTGGGATCTGGCCGGGTGAGAGCTGTGAACCATAAATACAAAGCTTTGGTATCTCCTTACATAACAGATACACTGCTGTTGCTGAACTTAATAGGGATATTAAGGTGGCAGTCCAAGCTGTTTGTGATGACAATGATAATTCAACTGAACAGTAGATTGTGGTTTGAGAGGAAGACTTTGTTTTGGATAGGGGAAGGTATGAATCAGGTATTACACATCAGTCATTTGAAATGAGCAAGGTATCTAAAAAGAGAAGCCACCTTCCGACTGGTGATTCAATTGTAAGAGATGTCAATTTAGGAAAGGATGTGGAGGTTCTGGAAGAGGACAGGTGTCTGCCTGGTGCCACTGCCAGCAGAGAGAAGAAGCACATTGTTAAGATACTCAAGAATGCTAGTAAGGACTGTGGTTTTGGTGTTATTGTACCCATCTGCAAAAGATGAGTTTTCTGTGCAGAATGATTTCTGTTATTCTGTTAACAGCTAATCTGTCTCCTGGCTGGGCATGGATCATTGAAGGAATAGAAGCCACTTTGAGATCAAGACACCCTGAACTCCAATCAACAATTTGTTGATCCTCACCCAGTCTATGCCAAGCAAAAGAGAGAGAAGGTTTACACAACTCGTGCGTAGAAAGAAGAACCTGCTTTCCTGCTGGTGAAAACACTACAGGAACAGACCTGAAAATGCACAATGACATCAACATGGAACCTGAACTGACAGTCAGTAAGAGACTTGGCACCACTGGTTATAGATGTACAGTTAGTGTTAATAGAACCCTGGCTCCCCCACAACAATGGCTAAGGATTGTCTTTTGATTTGGTAGACTTCAATAGGAGAATCTGCAGTCACTTCAGGAACAGTTCCCCAAGCGATTGAAAACTAAACAGCATTGGACTTGGTTAACCTGTACTGACTGTCTACCTTAAATTCTACTGCTCCTTTTCCTGCTGGTAACCCCAGACACCAAGCTCCCTCTAAAGCAGATCATTTTTGTATCTCATTTTTTGTAGCTACCCCCACAGGCAAATCTTGTGCAATCCTAGGTTGAGTTGGAACCCCAGGTTATTCTTCTGACAGTAGTTTGGTTGGCAACTGTGGAAAGAGTTAGGCAGATAGAAAGGTGTCAAATCCAGGATGAGTTTATTGGGTTTGCAACATTTTTATATATTTTAAACATTGTTTTTTTCCGTAAGTTAATAAACCCCAAATTTTTGTCTACAAACACCTGGGTCAACATGGAAAAATGTTTTAATCCAGCCTCAGGAGAGACAATTATTTTTTGTTTTAAATCTACCTAGGTATTGCATTTTCAGGATCCTGTCTCTTCAGAATAGAGCCTTTTCTTACAAAAAAAAAAAATACTATAACATTTATTTGGTGACCTCTAGGGATGCTACAGGGGCTCAGAATTCTCAACCAACCTAGCCATTGCCCCCCCGAAAATTGAATACTTGAAAACTGTAGTTGTCAAACATCTGGGAAAACAGGTCATGGTTTCTGAGTGCTAATGACATTAGGAGTCTAGAATATTTCAAATGTCTTGAATTTGAAGGTAGTGAAAGCTAGCTTTGCTTTGTGAGCTCAGATACATTAATTATTATGGTAATATAGGTCTCCTTAGAATTGTAACATCACTGGAAGCATATTTCTTTGAATGTGAAGTTTTGTATAGACCATATGTTTAGTAGGAACTCTCACAAATGTATCTTCATTTTATTGCATACTTATTCAGAATATTTATTATTACCTGGAGAAGTTTGTCTGAAGTTCTATATTAGTGTGGGACTCTAATTAGAAATGGATACACAATGCCCAGTGTCCAATTAGACTTCTAATTAGTGCTAGCTAAGCTTCAATAGAAGAATTTGGCCAAGACTCAAGTCAATAAGTACAAAGTAATTGCATGAGTTTCTTCTCTTCAATTCTCTGCCGTGTCGGAACTGCTCAAAATAAAGTAATTCTCCATGGACAAAACATTGAATAAATAAAGTTAATGGTTAATTGTGTCTCCTTTAAATCAGAAGAGGGCAATCTCAGGTCCAGGGCTGCAAGTCCCCTGAAACAAAGTTGTGTAAGTGTGTGTAGGCGTGCATATGCCCCCAGAGATACCACTGACTAGAGTTTATGAAAATTGGTACCATAATATCCTACTATTCTGAGATAGAAACCCCGCCAAGTCATGCTTTAAATCATTGGTTTTAACCCCAGCAACCCCAGCATCCTGGTTGGGGAATTCTGGAATTCCGGAAGTTGAAGTTCACATATCTTAAAGTTGCTGAGGTTGAGAAACACTGATTTAGAGGCATTCTGCTGAATCCTAATCCTATTGCAACTACCTTAGTGCTCCAAAGTAGGTCTTTGAGATTTCCTAGAAGTATTTTTTTATGCCTTCAAGTCAATCAACTCCTGGTAACTGCCAGTCTCTGCGGTCTGTGCATTCTGCTACACATATACAGAACATGAATATGGAAGACAAATTGCCTTGTTTTGTTCACTTCACCTTTTTCCCCAATGGCCTTACAGTACAATTTCTGTATATCAACAAAGAATACCTAATAATTCCAAAGGGAGGGAGGGATAAAGGTCACCCCAAGTCTAATGGTCAAATGAAAATCGCTGTTGTGGCCTGACCGCAGCCAGTTGAGCTGGTGGCAGATTCGGACAGTGAGGAGGTTGGGGAGGAACTTGGGCCAGTCCTGGAGTCTGGGGAAGGCTCTGACAAGAGCTCTGCATCATGGTGATATGGAGTCAAACAGAGATAGGCATGGTGGCCCATGATGCCAATTGAGAAGGGAATCTTTTACCCAAGCTGCAGATGCATTCTTAAGCAGCCACATTCCCTAAAAACTCTTCCTACATCACAGATTTGGCCTTGACCCAATAAAAAGTGGTCATTGCATTGGTTGCCCGTTCATTTCTGAATTCAGTTCATCCAGAAATTCCTGTGTGGCTCAAATCCTGCGTACCTATGGTACTATCTCTTCTGACAAGATCTGACTTGCCCTGTGTATTTTTTTTAGGGAGGGTGTATAAAATATGCCCATCCCTTGATTGGCTCCACACTTCGGAACTGTTGCAAAATGACTGAAATTTCCAATTTACTTTCACCTTCAGGTCTCATGTCCACTCAGTCCCTGTGTGCAGATCAGAACAAGAGGAGACATCATCCTCAGATCAGCCAGCAAAAGAAAAGCTTGATGCTTAGCAAGCATCAACACCCGGACTGTAAACTGGTGAAATAGGATGAAGCCAGGAAAAATCAAGCAAGAATTGATGTTATATTTATCAAAAGGCACGAAACTTTCCAGAGCTCTAGCAACCATACTGTGAATAACCAACAGTCCCCAAATAGCTTATTCTAACTTCAGCCGATTCTCTAAATCATGGCATAATAATGGAAAGCAACAGCTGCCAGTGATCCATCCTTTCTTCCACACCCGGAAAGAAATAGTTCCTGATAATATTCCAGTAAAAATTTTAAAATTGCTGGAAGACAATGGGAAGGAATTTTTTTCTGCAGCTCTTCAATCGAATATATGAAACAGGGAAGACACCAAATGATTGGCGAAAGTCAACTTTTGTGACAACCCCCCCAAAAAAATATATGCAAAGAAGTGTACTGAATACAGAATAATCTTAGTCATACCCTGAAAATATTCCTAAGAATAATTGACACAAGAATATACAAAAAAATGGAGGAGCTTCTAAATAACACACAATCCGGTTTCAGAAAAAATCTTGGTACAGGAGACACCCTATTCAGCATTCAAGTTCTTGCACAGCATTATGGAGATGTCAATCACAGTGTTTACATGTGCTTCATTGATTTTGAAAAAGCATTTGATAAAATAAGACACAGCAAACTATTACAAATCCTGAAACAAGGGGGATTAGACGACAGAGACATCCAAATCATAAAGAATCTATTTTGGCATTAGGCCGAAAGTACTCAGATGATGCAGAAATATGAAAAGGGGTCAGACAGGGGCTGTATTTTGTCTGTGCCGTTGTTTAATATCTACTCTGAGTCAATATGCAACGAAGCACTAGAAAACATTGGTGATGGCCTCAACGCAAACAGTGTTCAGATCAACAATTTAAGATATGCTGATGACCCAGTTCTGCTTGCCAGTAAGCATGAAGGCCTTCAGTTCCTCATCAACAGAGTCACATAAATATCTGAAAAACACGGCTTGAAGCTTAACACTTCAAAAACCAAGATCATGGTAATCAGCAAACAACCCATTAACTTCTGAAGAAATGCCACTAAAAAAAGTTGATCACGTGCCTCAGCTCTAATTTATATGAAAGCTGGAACATGACTACTGAAGTAAAAACAAGGATAGAGAAAGCTCAAAAAGCATTCTTCAAAATAAAAAAGGTCTTCCGCAGTCATGACATAAACCTCAGATTGAAAATCAGGCTTGTCAGATCTTTTCTATCCTGCTCTACGGAGTGGAGATCTAGTATGTGACCGAAGAGACTTAAAAGCAGTTGAAATGTGGTTTTGGGTTGATAAAATCAGGAATGAGGAGGTGATAAGCCAAGGGAAATCATCAAAACCATAAAAAAGTGATAGAACCCTGGCTCCCCCACAACAATGGCTAAGGATTGTCTTTTGATTTGGTAGACTTCAATAGGAGAATCTGCAGTCACTTCAGGAACAGTTCCCCAAGCGATTGAAAACTAAACAGCATTGGACTTGGTTAACCTGTACTGACTGTCTACCTCAATTTCTACTGCTCCTTTTCCTGCTGGTTACCCCAGACACCAAGCTCCCTATAAAGCAGATCATTTTTTGTATCTCATTTTTTGTAGCTACCCCCACAGGCAAATCTTGTGCAATCCTAGGTTGAGTTGGAACCCCAGGTTATTCTTCTGACAGTAGTTTGGTTGGCAACTGTGGAAAGAGTTAGGCAGATAGAAAGGTGTCAAAACCAGGATGAGTTTATTGGGTTTGCAACATTTTTATATATTTTAAACATTGTTTTTTTCCGTAAGTTAATAAACCCCAAATTTTTCTCTACAAACAGCTGGGTCAACATGGAAAATGTTTTAATCCAGCCTCAGGAGAAAAAGGTCTTCTTCAGTCATGACATAAACCTCAGATTGAAAATCAGGCTTGTCAGATCTTTTCTATCCTGCTCTACGGAGTGGAGATCTAGTTTGTGACCGAAGAGACTTAAAAGCAGTTGAAATGTGGATTTGGGTTGATAACATCAGGAATGAGGAGGTGATAAGCCAAGGGAAATCATCAAAACCATAAAAAAGTGAAAGCTAGAATATTTTGGACATGTGATGCAACACTGGGAAAAATACGGCATCCTTCACTTAATCCTCCAGGGAAAGATTGAAGGCAAACGAGGTCCAGGCCAAAGTAGAACATCATTGGCTTCAAAATCTAAGGGACTGGTTTGGACAAAACTCAACAGCACTTTTTCTGTGTGGCTGTTGATAAAAATCGTCAACATCCGATGAGAGTTAGGGAACAAGAACAAGAACAAGAAAAAGAAGAAGAGAAACAATTTGGTGGATGGAGATGAAGTACCTAAGGGGGTGGCACCTTTGCTCACTAAAGTACAGGGTGCTGTAATTGCAGAGGTGTTTGCAGGATTTCATGCATTCATCAGAGTGACCAAAGCAGCATCGCATCATAAGTGCTGTTCGGTTGTTGTGACTCCCAACAAAGGGACAGAAGGAAACTTGGGTGGGATCACTGCAAATCATCATCAGCCTTCGTTTGGCACGCGCACTGATGCCTCTATGATGGCGTTTCACAATCTTAGTAAAACTCTTCAGATGTGTGGACCTCAACTTGCAGAATCCTAAAAGTTGCCAAGGTTGAGAAATGCTGCTCTGTGCCAAGAAAGAGAGATATCTTGTTTATTGAAGAAGGACGGGTGGCCAAACTGGAAAAAGTTTAGTTTCTTTGCCCACGAGAGGGCTCTCTGGTTTTTCTTTGCTAGACCCGAAGTACCTGCTTGTTTGTTTTTTGGTTTGTTTGGTGTTTTTTTTTTCCTTTTAGCTGCGAACAGCATGCAAGAGTCCCGTTTTGTTTTCCGGGTTATTGGGAAGTTATTGCTGTGATTGCTCTGCTTCCACGGCCGTCTTATTTCGATGCAAGGAGGTCTTAAAAGCAGAGACCTCTTCCTCCTTTTTTGCCTTAACGCTAAAGTAAGAATTCGTTTCCTTCTTTAGATATTCGGTTAAGGGGTCTTCTTGACACGGCTGAGTCTGAGCAGCCCCTCCCCCCTCATCCTTCCGTCCGCCCACCCGCCTGCAGATCCAGCTTCGTTGGAGGGACTTGACAAGCGCAACGCCCGGGGGTCTCTTTTGAACTCCGGCTTTGCTGACGAGATTTTTTCTCCGACTTGGAAAGGGGGAACTGGATGAAGATTTATTTCTCAGTATAGGGCGAGGGGGGAGGGAATTCTGCGGTGAAAAATCGGTTTCTTTCTCTCTGAGGGGAACGTGTTATGGGCAGGGGAACTCCAGGCAGCATGGGAGGGCAAGCAACCGGGCCCTCTTATTTACAAGGAGAATAAGGTAGCAGAATCAGAGGGAAAACATTTCTCTCTCGAGATGACAGAATGAGCCAAAACAGCAAGTGTGTGACCGTTTCTCTCTGTCAGTTACGAAGTATTTTACATGCCTTGTGTCTTGCTTTTGCAGTTTTGCTATTTTTGTTTTCAGCATGGCCCAATATGTAAAAAAATTTTTTCTCTTTTTTTCTCTTATAACTAGTTGCAAGATTTTCTTTGAGATGGACCCCCAGACACTTTGGCTTTCCCAAGACCCAGCAGAGGAAGCAATTTCTTGGGTGCCAGTGAATCTACTGGATGGCTGGTGTAAAAGAAGATCTGCTTGGTCAACATCCATGAAAGACCCAGAAGCCCATCGCTTTGGGAAAGAGGAACCGGAGGTCAAGGTGGATGCCCTGCTCAAAGACATTGAGGAATACAACAGGCAGAGGTTTCGTTCCGACGCTCTTCCTTTGGGAAAGCGTCCCTGGCAGACTCTGTTCCAGCTGGGAGAGGCCGCTCAGAGGTGGCTAAGACCACAGGACCGCACTAAAGAACAGATTGTAGATGTGGTCATCTTGGAGCAGTTTCTGCATGTGCTTCCTTTGGGAATGCAGGCTTGGGTGAGATCCAGGAAGCCAAGTACTAGCCAGGAGGCAGCTCAGCTGGCTGAAGCTTACCTGGAGCAACAGGTATCCTTGCTAATAAGAAAGGAAACCCCTGATTCATAGCCTAATGCTAGGAATGTTGTTGTTCCTCTGACCACAAGCACTGGCCAAGGAAGAAGGGATCTCCAGTAGGCTGGATTCTGAACCCACCTGAATTTGTCCTGCAATAGGTTACAAATGGAATGGGCAGTAGAAAGAGGGAAGGCTAAAAACTTCATCTCCTTTGATAACAGTTGCCAGATTTTCTAGGAAAGCCTGTTCTTGGAGAGCTACAGATATATTTTAGATAAAATATACCGCAATATCTTGGTTCATACTGTGGTTGGTTCATACTGAATATTTTTGTTAAATAGCATGGCTACCAGTCATCAGAATAGTAGAGAGATCAAAAGCATTGATTTATTCCATTTTCTTCCTCTTATAGTGTCCTTTGGCATTCCAGGATGTGGCTGTATACTTCACCCAAGAGGAATGGGACCTTCTAAATGAGGAGCAAAGAATATTGTATTACACCGTCATGCAAGAAAATTCTGAGACCATAACCTCTTTAGGTAAGGTTTCCATTCCTATAAGATAATGGAATCCTTTCTGAAGCTGTCAACTCCATTTTGCTTATACAATAGTCCTTGCGAGATTTATTTATTTATATAGCAAATGTAATAACCCGGGAGCAAGGTACATTTTACTTGGGCATCTGTTTTATCTCCAAAGCAGACTTTTGTGCTGAGACACAACAGGTGCAAGGTTCCCTAAGGTTTCCATGGCTCAGGGTGGACTTTAACCTGGTTCTTCCCAAATCTAGTCCATCATTTCAACTACACTACATTAGTAGACAATTCTAAGCTATTTGGTTCTTGGTATTCTCTGAGCTTGGCTGTTCTCCCACAAATAAGTCAGATGACCAAGAGGTTCAATATCATTTTGCACCGTGCAGGAAATGGAACCAGAGAAACAAGGAAGAAACAATGTTGTCATCAGGGCACTATCAAAAAGGAAATTATATAGATGACAGATTGGAATCTACCTTTATGAGGTGTACCTATATTGGAATTCTGAGCTAGCTAATTTACCCAGCCTGTCCCTGGATAAGACACTTTATTGTGTTAGAATAGCTATAAAGAAAATCAATAATCTTCCTTTATTTTGTTGTGTTTCTTTCCCTTCCTCTAGAGCTTTTGATTTCCAAACCAGATCCAAGTCTCCAACCTGACTGGGATGAAAAGGCACAGAGGACTGATTTCCAGAACTTCAAAGGGAAAGACTCTATTGTTCAAGGAGTTATGAATTGGGAGGACATAACTGTGGTCGGTGAGAAAGTCTTACTCTAACAACAACAACAACAAAAACCTACCTATTTTAAGTCTTATTGGATTACATACGTTACTTTTTTTCAAAGTCAAGCACTTTGAATCACCTCTCACACATCCACACCTCTCACACATGGCAGTTGGAACATACAACATTGATCAGAATGTCCACAATGTCCTTTGGTACATACAGTTTAGCTCATATGCTGGTGACTTTTTCCTTTTCCGCCATTAACTTAGCTGTTGCCCTGCTGATTTCATTACTTCCCACTGTCAGGGACCTGGGCTGGAAGTATAAAATCAGAGACGTGTTTCTGAGGGCTCACATTAACCACTGGATGGATGCCCTCAGCAGAATCTGGGGGACGTCCGTTCCAATTCAGCAGCCCCCTTTGCCCATTTTAATTGGCCCATTGCAGCTGCCGTAACTCTTAAGTCCCAGTAAATCTTAACTCCACCCAATAAGGTAATCTCTTCGTGTCTGCAAATCACAAAAAGTTGCACACACTTGAATCCCTCATCAAAACTGCGACTGAGATTACTTGGGTAATCAGCGGGAAAGATCTTAGACCCATTGAGAGTATAGTGGCTGGCAAAACATCCCAGGAAGACTTGGGTGTTCCCCTAAATCAACCCTAGCCAGTTCCAGCGTGGTAATATGTTGAATTAAAGCCCGAGAAAAACTGGTCTCCACTCAAGACAAAAATTTCATGACTTTTAGGCATCTGGTACTAATTTCTTGCATGGTTTCTGACATTTCCTCACTTTTTTCCTTATTTTAGAATTGCCACCCCAATATCCATATGACCGCTTCCATAATGGCAAATCTGACACGATCTTCCAGATCAGAAGAGATGGGATGACACAGGAGTCTGAGGAAAAGAATAATCTGAGATATTCTTCTCCAGGTAAACTGTTAGGATTAGGGTTTGGGGGGGAGGTTGAAACCACCTGGGGAAGGTGAGGATGGGAAGAAAGAAGAGGACAGATGACACTGTAAGACAGATCCAGATTCCTTTTGAATGAACAAAACATAAGCCTTCAGGAACCAAACATTCTAAACAATGCAGAACTTTGTTTTCCTACAGGCCGTGTATCTGGCACCCCTGAGCCCAGCCGTTTCCCCAGTGTTCAAAATATTCCAGTGCCACAGCAATTTCACTCCATCCTTGTTATTACTTCTATATCTAGAATGTCAGAGAAAGTGAGGTTTTTTTTAGTACTCTGTTACTTCTTTTGCTTCTATCATCAAAACTTAGCATATATCTTCTTTGTTCTTGCAGAAAGCCTGACTACCAGGAAAAAAATGCACCAAGAAGAGTTTGGAGCAGAGCAACTTCAGGAGCCAACGCAGTGGGATGTGCTCTTTGATCCCGAAATTTCTGAACCAATGGAGGTCAAATCTAGAAGACAGCAAGGGTTATTCCTGGAGCTGATACAAGCTTCTAAGGCTGACGAGAAAATGCCCAGCAGAAGCTCCCAAGTAGGTTCTACTGTATCAAAAAGAAACTACCCCTGTTCTGAATGTGGGAAAAGTTTTGATCGCCGTTCCAACTTAATTAAACATCAGAGGATCCACACGGGAGAAAAGCCATACTCCTGCACTGAATGCGGAAAATGCTTTGACCAGCAGTCCAATTTAAACGTCCATCTGAGAGTTCATACTGGAGAAAAACCATATGGCTGCACTGATTGTGGCAAAAGGTTTAGTATCAAGTCACATTTACATGGACACTATAGGATACACACAGGGGAGAAGCCATTTGAATGTGAAGACTGTGGGAAGAGCTTCCGTGTGAAATCTTCCCTAAATAAGCACCAGCGAACCCATACAGGAGCTGCCAAACCATCTGAGATCAAATCAGAGGGTCCCCGGGCAATATTCCCAGAAGTGACACGCGTTTATGCAGCTCCCGAAACAGAAAAAATAATTAAAATTATGAGTAGGAAGCCCCCTATAGAAATCACAGTGTCAAATAAGAATTTTTCCTGTTCAGAGTGTGGGAAATGGTTTGATCGACCTTCACATCTCATCACCCACCAAAGGATCCACACTGGGGAAAAGCCATATCTGTGTATTCAGTGCGGGAAACGTTTTCATCAGCAGTCTAACCTTAATGTCCATTTGCGTCTCCACACTGGGGAGAAACCTTATGGCTGTCCTGAATGCGGCAAAAGATTCAACATCAAATCCCATCTACATGGACACTACAGGATCCACACAGGTGAGAAGCCATTTGAGTGTGAAGACTGCGGGAAGAGCTTCCGGGTGAAATCTTGTCTAAACAAACACCAACACATCCATACAGGAGAAAAACGATACAAGTTTTTCTCCTGATAAAAAGACCTGCAGCTCTATCTTAATTAAATACCAGGTCATTCTGGAGAGGAAGATTACAATGCTTTAAACTTGGGGAAAAGCAACTTTTGCAACAGACGAGACTTTGCCAAAGAGGAAAAGAATTTGCACAGGAGGAAATTCTTCTGTTTTCCTTCCGCAAGAAATAACCATCTGAAAATCTACAGAGAAGGAAGTCCTTGTGGGTGCTTAAATCTGTGGGGAAATGTTCAAGAAGATAGTTCTAGCAGTGATTGGAAAGGGCTGGATTTAAACACACAACTGATCATAGCAGCACAAAAGCAGGCAATTAGTACATGATCCATAGAAACAGGGGTCTACTATCTAGACAAATGCAAACTCTGCAGAGGCGCCTCAGAGACAGGCCAACACATAAGTGTCTAGATACAACACATAGATGCAGGCAGAAACAGCACACTCTGAGCAGCCCAACAAGATAACTAGCATTGTGTACAGGAATATATGCACAGTGTATGTGCCACATCACATCCAGATGGGAGTATCAGCAGAAGGTCATGGAAAATAATAGGACTAAGATCCTGTGGGACTTCCAGATTGAGACAGATAGGCAGGTACTAGCCAATCAACCAGACCTCATGGTAATCGATAAGGATAGAAGACAGCAATGTGATAGATGTATTGGTAACCAAATGACATCAACGTGTGGAAGGAGGAGTATAAGAAATTGGAGAAGTTCCAGGCCCTGAAGAAGGAAGTAGAGGAGAGGTAGAAAGTCGAAGTGGTCCCAGTGGTGGGAGGACTACCTGTGGCTGTGACTCCTAAATTAGGATAATAGTTCCAACAGGCCTCAAGAATAACACCAGAGCTCTCTATTCAAAAGAGTGCAAGGTTAGGAAGCTAAGATCCTACCAGAACCTTCAAACTCCCAGGCCTCTGAAGAGAGGGCCAGAGATTGAAGAAAACACATCACCATTGGGGTGAGAAGGGAATCCTTTGAATGTACAATATAATTCATATGGTACAAGCTGTAACCATTCAAAATGCAACAATTGAGAGATGTTTCCATGTTGTTGTTTTTTTGAAGGAGGCTATTGTTTAGTAAATTCCCTAAGGAACAAAGGCAAATGCTTCTATGGAGTCAGATGGAACTTAAATGTCTTAAACTTTGTGTTTGGAACTTAAATGCCTTAAACTTAGAACACATTGAGAGCCAGTTTGATATAGTGGCTAAGGTGCTGGTCTAGAAACCAGTAGACTTGAGTTCTACTCCCTTCTTTCTCAACCCAACCAACCTCACAAGATTATTAGGGAGAAAATAGGCAGAGGAAGTCGTGTTGGCATAGCACAAAGTTCAGTGGTTCATTTCACCTGTGCAATTTAGCCAACAACCACACAGAAGTGGGTGGGAATACATTAAGTACTTCATTGCTGCCCAAAAGAGCTCACACTTGGATTAGAGTCACAAAGCAAGCACCCTCTGCATTCCCCTCACAACAGATATTTATATACGCTACAGATTGCGTTGTTTTGGATGGTTGAATCCATTTGCCTTATGATACCTCTTTTTTTTTTTTTTTGATGGGTTCTTCCCTTTCTCTGAACAGATATTCTTAATGACCTTATGAGGGTGCCTGGTGACTGCCCATTTTTCCCTTAGAAAGTTCGCACAGCTTCTAGTGTGGTGCAATTAGCTCATGACTTTTATTGTTTTAGCAATGTATAAAATTCAAAGAAAAAGAAGAATGGGACATTAAGGGAAGGAAAAAGTTGGGGGGGGAATATGAGGTACAAGGAAAGAAAGGAAAAACCGGTGACTTCCGACTTTTTTTAATACTGTACATTACAGCCTCAACTTTTTACTTTTACACATTAGTATATAACTAGCCATTTATATCACAAATCTACCTAATTGGCAAAGCTAATGCAGACCCATTGTCATATGGAAGATCTTGTGGGCGATTCTAGGACACTCTAGCCCAGGAAGACCTATAAACTGAAGGAATGCCAGTTCCTTCTGTTGGTAAATGGAAAAAGCTACAGTCCAGGAAAAACCCTCCAGGGAAATGTCATCAGTTGGCCATTTTTTAACTGGAAATCAATGTGGTGCAATTATTTGGTATGTTGGTCCCCTTATATAAAAATAACGAAGATGGGGTAAAAATAACTTTTTTGTTCATGCCCCAAGCTGATGGGAAATGAATCTTCACAGCCCTTAAGCCCTCTGCTGCTTTTTTATGATTGGCTTGAAGGAACTTAGTAAACAATCCTTCCATGTGAAGGATCGATGCCAGGCTGGCTGGCTTTGATTTTCCTTGCAACAAGTGGCATTACTTTCCAGATAGGTAGTTCTGCACCTCAGTATAACCTGAAACTAAGTAATAGTCGTTAGCGTTTTCTAAGAAAATTGAGTTGAGAAGAGAAAATCTTTAGGTTAATCGTGTTTATGGCTTCCCACTCGTGCATAACTTTTACTGAAGCTTATCTGAAAATAGCACAAGATGCTTCAGGAAAAGATGTCCTTGATCTGGTAGCTGTAAGGCAGAAGATTTTAAGACTTGCCTTTCAGGCCCAATGGGAGTCTAAATGGATTGGATGGAATACGCACATTGGAAAAATAAAATTGTCAGATAAGGAATGTAGCTTTTATTTCATGATACTGCTTTCTTCAGAAACATCAGTTGAAAAAACGAAGTGCTTTTCCTCCTCTTCCTGAGTTTTCATTTCTGTTCCATTCCATTTATACATCTAGATGACAGTGTTAAACAGCCTGGTTCACACAACATACCTGAGTCATGAAGACTATGTTGTGTGAACCCAAAAACTGTATTGATTGATTTCACCAATTAGCCCTTAGAGAATTCATCTTTAAACGGTCCTAGTTTTCTGGAGATAAATTAGTCCACACAGGCACAATCTTTAAGTTGAATATTCTGGACAGCTGACTTGGAGGTTAAGTTGGAGGTTTGTCTGAAGTAGTGTGGGGTTTCCTCATGCCTAGACAGGGGGTTGGACTAGAAGACCTCCAAGGTCCCTTCCAACTCTGTTATTCTATTCTAATATCTCTGCCTTCAGTGGCCAGGTCTTAAGAGTCAATTTTGCCCTACAGGTAGTCCTCATATAATAACCATTAGTTCAGTGACTGACCATGATACAAGTCAGGCACAAAAGAGTCTACACATGAAGGGTTCAATTAAATCAACGTATTGCTAAATAAGCTATACATGGAAATCTTCTCAATGAATAGTTAAGCACCTGTTTGGCATTAGATAAAAACCATCAGAATTCAAAGAGGGGTGTGTGTGGATGTAAGGATTCTAGGCTGATCACTTTTTTAAGCTTGTCCCCAGGTCTTGCCCATTCCTTCTCCTACAGGCACTGAACAAATGGTCATTGTGGCCAGTCCCTGAATGTATGGGTGTTTGCAATTCCACATGGTCACACGGATCAAAATTTTGGTGCTTGTGCACGCTTAAAACCATAGGGGCACTTCAACTCCTTTTGCTCGATTATTCTCACCATCTCTGCCCTTGGCTGCCCTGCATAGTGGCATTCTTGTGATTTCCTCCCACTGCTGACAGGGTGTGCCTTATGTAAGGTAGCTGCTGCCCATGGCAGCAGCCCTTTTTCCTGAGGCTTCCTGTGGTTCAAAATGTCAAAAGAATGGGGCGAACCATTTGGAAAGCAACACAGCCTCAGGAAAAATTGTAGTAGTGTAATGGCAATAAGTGACAGGACTTGGCCTCCTTTGTTAAATCACTTTGCCTTTAATCCTTTGATTATAATATTTTTCTGGCTTTCTCTGGCAGTTGCTGAATGTGTCCGAGCAATCTGTCCAAGGGCTTACAATATTCCTTTGCATTAGGATACATTCAGTTAGGCTTTTCAGGCCTACTATGTTTCTACATCAACCTTCTTTAATGATATCTAGAGCATCATGAGGTTTTCTTCCGTACAGTTATTAACTCAAAGGAGTTGAATACTGTGGAAGCCTGGGAATTTCCCTGTATGCAAACCCATCAGCCACATATCTGCATGTAGATATTTTAGCAGTGCTGATTGAAAATTGGTCCCTTGATCCATCAGGATCTCATTTGATATGCCTACAGCACTGAAGATTTTAGCTCCTCTGCTGTTTGCTTGGCGATCACATTGGACCAACTTCATAATGGACCAACTTCAAGGTACCAAGTGACATAGTCACAGACAACCAGGATACACTCATTGTCTTCACTAGATTGTGGCAAAGGGCCTGCAATATCCACGGCTACTTTAGATAAGGAAATAGAGACTAAAATGTACCCTTTTCCATAGGAACATTTTTCTGTTCCCCTTTTAGCTTTACCAACTGACACATAGGGCAGATCTTGCAATACCATCACTCTTCAGTTCTCTGGCCAATACCACTTTATCCAAAATTCTATATCCACCCCTTTTCCTACCCATACATCTGGACCATGGAGTTTCATGGGCTAGCTCTAACGTTGCTTTGTGATATCCCAGAGTAGCTACTATTTGTTAATGTTGTTCCTTTGTATAGGGATGAAGCCTTATTCGTTACAACATCTCTTCTTTTTTCCTGAAATCTGGGTGTTGTGTCCTTGTTTCTCTCCTTTTCTGTTGCTACCCAACAATGTTTTAGGATTGGCTCTTTCTTTTGGAAGGGTCGCAGGTGAATTTCCCATTTAGGAGTCTATCCCTATGGGTTCACCCCTAAAGCTTTGTTTTTCCTGGAACATCTCACTTCTCCTTTAAGTCAAGATTGTTAGGAAGAATCCCAGGTTAGCTCCCTTCCTTTTTCAAGCTGCATTCTCATCCTTCAACTGGTTCCTTGTGGTTACTCCCACTATCTTAGCTTCTTTCTTGACTCCTTTTCTCCAGAGCCAACCTTCAGTAAATGGGAAGTCTTTTCTCATTATTAGGTTATGTGGCATGTTAGGGATTGCTCCTACTACTGTTGTATGTTCCTTTCCCTTTGCCTGTTCTTTGGCTTTAACCAATGCGACCATCTCAGTCTGCTAAAACACTTATAAGAAGCTCTTTCTCCATACATGCTGCCTTTTTGTTACTAAATGAGGATGCAACAGGGTTAGTTTACTCCCAGTATCTACTAAACTTTTCACACTGGCCCCATTACTTTTTGCTGAGATAATTTTTCTTCCCAAAAACATTTGTACTATTGCAGTCATCCTTTTTTTTTGTTTGTTTGTTTCCCCTCTGGCTTTTACAGACCTTGAATAAATGGCCATTTTCCCCACAGGTGTTAACTGCTACAGGTTCCTGACCTCCCAATGCCTTCCTTTGGTTTGGGTAAGAACTAAAGGCTTCTTTCTCCTTTTACCTTTCTCTCTTTCAGCTCCTTAAAGTTCTTATTTTCTGGAACAAGCTTTCTTATTCCTTAACTCTGCCCTTTCCTTTCTAATATCCTCTGGTTTCTATATTGCCGCATACTCTTCAGCTAGTTCAACATTCCTTTGATCTGACTTGGTTATGTTCCTGCACCCAAGACCTCAAATTGGTAGGAAGTATCTGTAGAAAAACTCTTCTAAAATTACTTCCTCTACCACTTTTTCCTTGCTTCTTTCATCTGGTCTCAACCACTTTCTTGCCCAGGTCTTCCCACCCTGACCACAATTCACAAATCCCTTCATGTTTGTTGTAGGTGTAGCTCCTAAACCTCTGCCTATAGATGTAGGGAGTGACTAATATAAGATTGTCTCTTTAACATGAGAGTAAACCACTACTTCTCTTGCTGGAAAACTACTATAAGGTCTCAAAGCTTTTCCTATTAAACAGAGGGCTACTCTGGCCTCCCATTGACAAGCCACTTGCAAGAGGTAGCCACTTTCAAACGTTGTAAAATAATCTGTCTTCCTCTCACAACTTAAGTATTGTGATGTCTTTGGGACCACCTCCACACTCTATGCCTTATGAAAGTTGAATATGCTCCTTCTGGTGACTGTATTTCTTTTATTATTTATGTATTGGATTTATATTGCCTATTCACCCATGGTGACTCAAGGTGGCTTACACAATGTAAAACCATATTTAAAACAGTAAAATTAATAAGAGTCAAATAAATTAATAAAATCTCCTCCCATCCCAGCAACAGCCAGGTCACATGAGCCATTTAATGGGCTCCATCCCACTCTGGGTTCCCCAGGCCCACTGGTAGAACCAGGTCTTCAGTGCCTTAGGGAAGAGAATTAGAGTGGGGGCCATTCTAATCTCTGGGGGAATGATGTCCCAGAGAGAGGGAGCCACCATGGAGAAGGCCCTTCTTCTGGGTTTGAGTAGATAACCACCCCTCAAAATTCTCTTTTTTCCTTTTTACTCTTTTCCCATTCCAGGCAATCTTTCCTTCCCCTCCAGAACAACCCTTCTTCCTCTTTCATTATTTGCAGCCTTTCCTCTTGTTGCAGCCTTATCAGTTACCACAGATTTAGTGTAGACTCCCATTTTTAACCCAGTTAGTAGCCTCTTCTAAGGGAGAAGCTGTCCCTTCTTTTTCTATGTTGGTGTGCTTGGTGTAAGCTCTGGAACAAGGTTTGCTTTCCTCATCCAGGATGTTAATTTCTGTAAGCTCTGGGCTTCACAAGGACCAAGCTCTCTTCTTTTTACAGCTCCCCTTTTAACCAAGGCTTGTTTTTTTTTTTCCCCAGAGCATACTGAACTGCTTGAGTTTAAGCCACTGTCACCTCCACCAGTATGACTGCTCCCTTGTATTGGATATCCCCTTTTTAGATATCCACCTTACTTTATGAATATCCCACTTCATGGATATCCTACTGCCACCATTTTGTCAATGGTTCCTTTATATATACCCATATCAATGGGGTGGAAAAAAATGCCAGAAAGCCAACACAGCCCCACCTAGACACCCATCCACAAAAACTTAAAAGGTTACTACTCATTGTTTACCACCTTTCCCCAATTCTACTACAACTCCCATTTCCCCACTATTCTTTGTTAATCCTACTTCTGGAGAAGGGTAACTTCTATTTCCCACAGGCTGCTTCATGCCATTTTTAGGTTCCCAAACGAACACAACCCACTTTCTCCCCTACCGCTCCCACACCAAATGCGCTACAGCCAGCTGCCTCTCTGCTCGCCTTTTATATCCACAATTGCTGGGCGGGCTAGGGAGCGGTCTTAAAGGGACAGGCAGCCCAGGTGCTGGCTATTTTGTTAGCAGCCATTCCTCTCACATTCAGCAAACGCGCAAGCTGTGATCTGGTGAAATAGAATAAAGGCAGGCAAAATTAGGCAAGAATCGGGATTATACTCATAAAAAGGCACAAAACTTTCCAGAGCCCTAGAAATGATAGAGAATAATTAGCATAAAGGGTCTCTAAGGAAGTAGAATAGAATAGAACAACAGAGTGGGAAGGGACCTTGGAGGTCTTCTAGTCCAACCCCCTGCCTAAGCAGGAAACCCTACACCACTTCAGACAAATGGTTATCCAACATCTTTTTTAAAACTTCTGGAAGATTAATTGTTCTAATCATAAAACTTCTGGAAGATTAATTGTTCTAATCATGTCAGGAAATGTCTCCTTAGTTCTAGGTTGCTTCTCTCCATCCATTAGTTTCCACCCATTGCTTCTTGTCCTGCCCTCAGGTGCTTTGACTCCCTCTTCTTTGTGGCAGCCCCTGAGATATTGGAACACTGCTATCATGTCTCCCCTAGGCCTTCTTTTCACTAGACTAGCCATGCCCAGTTCCTGCAACTGTTCTTCATATGTTTTGGCCTCCAATCCCCTAATCATCTTTGTTGCTCTTCTCTGCACTCTTTCTAGAGTCTCAACATCTTTTTTACATCGTGGAGACCACAACTGGATGCAGTATTCCAAATGTGGCCTTACCAAAGGCATTATAAAGTGGTATTATTAACACTTCACGTGATCTTGATTCTATCCCTCTGTTTATGCAGCCTAGAACTGTGTTGGCTTTTTTGGCAGCTGCTGCACGCTGCTGGCTCGTATTTAAATGGTTGTCCACTAGGACTCCGAGATCCCTCTCACAGTTGCTCCTTTTGAGCAAGGTACCACATATGCTGTACTTGTGCGTTTGATTTTTCTTGCCTAAATGTAGAACCTTACTTTTTTCACCACTGAATTTCATTTTGCTTAGATAGCGCCCAATGTTCAAGTCTGTCAAGATCCTTCTGTATCTTAAGCCTATCTTCTGGAATGTTGGCTATTCCTGCTAACTTGGGGTCATCTGCAAATTTGATGAGTTCCCCATCTATCCCCTTGTCCAAGTCATTGATAAAGATTTTGAAGAATACTGGGCCTAAAACAGAGTCTTGGGGTACTCCACTGCATATTTCCCTCCATGTAGGTGCAGTTCCATTGAGGACAACACGTTGAGTGTGGTTGGTGCAGAGTTTGTCTCCCAATTGATATCAGGGTAGTTGAAATCCCCCATTACTATTGTAATGTGCTTCCTGCTGTTGGAAGTTAAAACCCATCCCTCTCCTAGGAAAATGAAATATTTTAGGATATACAAAAAAGGCAGAATATTTCTCCTAAAAAAAAAAAAGTAGAAACTCAAAAAGGCAGGAACTCATCACCCCCCCCCTCCACCTTTGCTAATGGACCATTACTCTGGCCTGGGCCAGTCTATTTTACATAACAAAGTTCTACTCCAGGTAGAGCTATAATAGGAATTGCCCAAAGCCCTTTCATTACATCATCATCCAGTAAGGCTCAACCAAGCCTGGGACTCAGGACAGCCTACAGAGTTGCCCCTGCATGGCCCCATGGGAGTCTGACAACCAATCAGAATACAAGCTCAAATTCAAATCCCAACAGAGGGTATAAAACAATTGCACTCTCAGCATATCAGCCATTCTTCTTTCCCTTTACCCAACATCTTGAAGTATGTGATTGTCCCTTTTCACTTTGGAGTTCCAAGCCATGTGGTCCTGTCCACCATTAAAGCATCTTTCCAAACAGCCTCCATGTTTCCAGTGTCTTTTCCCCCACTTGGAACTGAACCCAGAAGGATAATTCTTCCAACACTACCTACCTTACTTAGCTGACTACAAAAAGTTTGTCTATTTCCCCTGTTTGGTTGAGTGGTTTATAGTATAGACCTATGGCAATGTCATTCCCCGCCCCCCCTTTAATATTGATTGACCCAAATGCATTCAAGTGGCCCTTGGTTATTCCAGCTTCAGCCTGTTCTGTAAATCATGACATAATAGAGGTGGAAAGCAGCTCCCAAGTGATTCCTCCTTTATTCCGTACTAGGAGGAAACAATTTGGTGAATGGACACTTCCTCCCTGGTGCTCTAAGCCCGAAGCGTCTACAGGATGCATTCATCCGAATGACCAAAGCAACATTGCACCATAAGCTCTGCTCTTTTTTTTAGAGAGAGTAACTCCCAACTATGGAACAGAAGGAGACAGGACGATGCTTGAATGGGATGACTGCTGTTCATCCGCCTTCATTTGACACGCACAAACCACTGATGCCGCCATGCCAGCATTTCGCAATCTTAGCAAAACTATCACATATGTGGACTCCAACTCCCAGAATGCACCAAGCCAATAAAGCCCTTGCCCTCTGAAAGATGAAATATATATATATTTAAAAACCCTTTTCTTTCCCTCTGCCCACAAGAGGGCTCTCGGTTTTTTCTTTGCTAGTCCCGAACTACCTGCTAGCTTTTTTCTCTTCGCTGCGAACGGCATGAGAGATTCCTATTTTGCTTTCCGGGTTATTGGGAAGTTGCTGTGATCGCTTCGGTACATGGCCGTCTTATTTCGATGGAAGAGAAGAAACTCTCTCTCTTTTTTGGCTCAACTCTAAAGTAAGAATTATTTGCCTTCTCTAAATATTCGGGTAAAACGGCTTCTTGACACATGATTGAATCTAAGCAGGTAGAAACCGAGAGGGAGTGAGATTCCCCATCCTTCCGTCCGCCCATCCACCCGCCTGCAGGTCCATTTTTGTGTAGTCGTTCCTAGCCTCGCGGAGGCTCCCTCGGCAGCAGAGAAATTGGCCGGGTTGCAGAGTAGTCAGAAAAGAAGCGGCGGAAGAGGACTGAGATGGAGGGACTGGCAAGCACAGCAGTTTTTTTCTTCTTCTCCAACATGCGAAGGGAACAACTGGACGAAGATTTATTTCTGAGTATTGGGCGGGGGGGGGGTAGGATTCTGCGATGCAAAATCGCTCTCTTCTATATGCAGAGAAAATCCTAAAAGCAGATGAACTCCAAGCAGCATGAGATGGCAACCAACTTGGTCCTCTTGTTTACAGGGAAGCCATCTTAGTACAATTAGAAGCAGGTCGTGGTGATGTTTCTGTGTGGAGAGGGGCAGAAGAGCCAAAGCAGCCAGTGTGTGTCTGTGTTTCTCTCCGACCACCCCATTTATCGCTTAAGAAATATGGCTGTTGGTTTGAGCTCCGTGCTTGGCAATTTGGTTGCAAACGTTTTGTCGAGGAGACATCAATACATTTTGGAATTGTCGAAACAATGTCTCTTCAAATGGTGATGAAACGTTTGGAATCAAATTGCCAAGCTTGGAGCTCAAACTGCCTAATTACCAACCAGAGCTACTAATATTCAAACACATGTCAACACTTGAAGTATTTTACATGCCTTGTGTCTTGCTTTTGCTGTTCAAACCATCTTAGTGGAATTAAAAGCAGATTGTGGTTATATTTGTCTATGGAGAGGGGCAGAAGAGCCAAAGCAGTAGATGTGTGCCTGTAATTCTCTACTCACCCCATTCTGCCAATTATTAAGTATTTTACATGCCTTGTGTCTTGCTTTTGCTGTTCTTGGGTGTAATTTTTCGTTCCCTTTGCTATTTTTGTTTTCAGTGTGGTTCATTGCCCAATAAGTGAGATGTATTTTCCTTTTCTCCTAAAACTAGTTGCCAGATTACCTTTGAGATGGACCCCCAGACGTTTCTTCTTTCCCAAGTCCCAGCAGAGGAAGCAATTTCTTGGGCGCCAGTGAATCTACTGGATGGCTGGTATAGAAGAAGATCTGCTTGGTCAACATCCATGAAAGATCCAGAAGCCCATCGCTTTGGGAAAGAGGAACCGGAGGGCAAGGTGGATGTGAATGCCCTGCTCAAAGACATTGAGGAGTACAACAGGCAGAGGTTTCGTTCGGACACTCTTCCTTTGGGAAAGCGTCCCTGGCAGACTCTGTTCCAGCTGGGAAAGGCCGCTCAGAGGTGGCTAAGACCACAGGACCGCACCAAAGGACAGATTGTGGACGTGGTCATCTTAGAGCAGTTCCTGCATGTGCTTCCTCTGGAAATGCAGGCTTGGGTGAGATCCAGGAAGCCAAGTACCAGCCAGGAGGCAGCTCAGCTGGCTGAAGTTTACCTGGAGCAACAGGTATCCTTGCTAATAAGAAAGGAAACCCCTGATTCATAGCCTAATGCTAGGAATGTTGTTGTTCCTCTGACCACAAGCACTGGCCAAGGAAGAAGGGATCTCCAGTGGGCTGGATTCTGAACCCACCTGAATTTGTCTTGCAATAGGTTACAAATAGAATGGGCAGTAGAAAGAGGGAAGGCTAAGAACTTCATCCCTCTTGATAAGAACTCCTAACTTTCTAGGAAAACCTGTTCTTATTTGGAGAGCTACAGATCTAAAGTCAATATCTTGGTTCACACCCTGCTGATTTACAAACTCTGGGTTGGTGTCCCAGGTTCACATAACATCTTATAGCCGAACCATATTATGACTCAACCCGTGACCTGCTCATATTATAAGTCACTGACTGGGCTGCTACAGCTAAATGGAATGGTTAGTAGTCATTGGAAAAAGTAGACAGATCAAATGAATTAAATCTATCCAATTTTCTTCCTCTTCTAGTGGCCTGTGGCATTTGAGGAAGTGGCTGTATACTTCACCCCAGAGGAGTGGGACCTTCTGAATGAGGAACAAAGAATCTTGTATTACACGGTCATGCAAGAGAATTCTGAGAATATAACCTCTTTAGGTAAGGCTCCCATTCCTGTAGGACCATACAAACCTTTCTGAATGTGTCAGACCCAATCAAAGAATCGGCTCCTCCTTGCCTATGTGGAACAGGCAAATTGCATGTTTGTGTAAAGTCATCTTCCTTACTTTTAAGGTTTTTAGGCAAGCTCTTCATATCCCCAAGGGCTGTTCCTGCCTCGTGCTACCTAGTCTAAATGAAACTCATCATACTTCTGAAAATTACGACTTGACATTGACTATCCAGCATTGGCCAAGGAGGCAAGCAGTTGAAATCTATAATGCTTAGGACTTGCTCTACCAACAGTGACTTTAAATTAGCATAGGTTGATCGGAAAGAGGTGGATGTCAGGAACACAAATAAAATTTTCCACGATTGCACAAATAAAAGTATCCTTGACTTATAACTACAGGGGGTGCTTGGAATTTTGGTTGTAAGTCATTGCACTTGTAACTAAAGGCACCATATGATTGAACTTTGTCTTCCAAGTGTTTAACTCTGTTTTTAAAGTAAGTCACTTTAGTTGTTAAGCAAATAGAAATAGCACTTAGACTTATGTACTGCTTTACAATGCTTTACATCCCCCTCTAAGCAGTTTACAGAGTCAGCCTATTGCCCCCCAACAATCTGAGTCCTCATTTTACCCACTCCGGAAGGACAGAAAGCTGAGTCAACCTTGAGCCTGGTGAGATTCAAAGTGCCATATTGCAGGCAGCCAGCAGGCAGCAGAATTAGCCTGCAGTACTACGCTCTTAACCACTAAACAATAATGATATTAAGTGAATCCAGCATATCCAATAGAAAATTGGCAAATTGAGGTCACATAACCACTGGATGGTGTAACTTGTCTTAAATCTGAGCAAGTTGCCAAACACCCAAAATACAAGTGTCTGTGTGTACCTGCAGCAGTTATAACTTTAAGGGTGAGTCATGAATACCTTTCTTGAAGTCTATCATAATTGTTGTTAAAGAACCAGACATAAATTGAGGACTACCTGTAATGGATTAAATATTCCAGAAATAAAAATGTCTGTTGTATCACATTTCATGCTTAATTTCAAATAATGGTATTTTTTTTCCCCATAGTGAATACTAAGGAATACTTCTAAGATTTAAAAAGTATTCAGCAGCTGAGAATAGCATAGTCCTCTTTAGGAGAATCTGGAATGCCTTCTAACCAATTAAGATATTTTCTAATTTGTGGTTTCTCAAATTTCTATCACAGGAACAAAAGAGAGGTTACTTGGGAACCTGTTTTGTCCCTACAACAAAAATAAGAGACAAGGACAAATGCAAGGTTTCCTGAAGTTCCCATGGCTTGGGCTGGACTGATTCTTCCCAAATCTAGTCCAGCACTTCAACCATACTATACCGGTAGACGATTCTAAGCTATTTGGTTCTTGATGTTTTCAGAGCTTGTTATTCTCCCACAGACATCTCTGAGACAATCAAAAGGCTCGGTATCGTTGTTGTGCAAAATAAGGAAATGGTACCAGAGAAACAATGAAGAAAGAAATAATACCCTGATCAAGGCACAACCAAAAAAGAAAGTGAACTCCAACCAATCATCTATAAACAACCAGCAGACTTCTCCCTTTCATGCACTGATGATGTTATCTTGCTTGGTAAATGAAATGTGTGCAGGAGAACATCCAAAATAACAGAACACCTGCATGTTGCAAAGTGTCAGCTGTTAGTCATATGACCCCAGGAACACTGATGGTTGTAAATGCAACACTCATTGTGAAGTTTTTGTTTTTTTAGTGCCATTGTAAGTTTCAATGGTCACTGAACTAGACAATTGTTAAGTGAGGTTTTCTTGCATTGGAATTCTGAGGTAAGTAACTGCACCTTGCCCAGGATAATACACTTTGTCATATTATATAGCTATAAAGAAAATCAATAATCTTCCTCTCTTTTGTTGTTTCTTTTCTTTGCTCTAGAGCTTTTGATTTCCAAACCAGATCCAAGTGTCCAGACTGAATGGGAAGAAGGGTTACAAATGGCTGATCTTCAGCTCTTCAAAGGAAAAGACTCTATTGTTGAAGGAGTTGTGAATTGGGAGGACATAACGGTGGTTGGTGAGAAGGTCTTACTTTCTCTGACAAAAGAACTCTTATGTTTTATTGGGTTATATATTTTAATTCAAGCACTTTTGAATTTCCTATCTGCCACCCAGACTCAAGGCAGCTGGAATATACAATATCTAATTAATCAGAATGTCCTCAATGTTAGGTTGCATTCCTTTAGTACATAAGGTTTAGCTCATGTGCAGGATAACATATTCCTTTTCTTTCCTTAACATAGTTGTAACTGTTGCCCTGCCTATTTCATTATCTCCCACTGACAAGCAGCTGGCTTGGCTGTAGGATGTCGAGATGTGTTTCTGAGGGCACATGTTAACCACGCAGCCACTCCAGTGGATGCCCTGAACAGAATAGGGGACATTCAGTAAGAGCCATTCCAATTCATCAACCCACCTGTTTTAACTGGCCCACTGCCACTGACGTAGCTGTAAATCCCACTAAGTCTAAGCCCCATACTGTTGTTTCTTTGTGCCTGCAAAGCCACAGAAAGTTCCACACATTTGGATCACTCACCAAAAGTGTTATTGAAGTGTGTCTCATAATCAGTGGGACAAGATCTTCAGTGGACACACCCACTGAGAGTATGATGGACAACACAACAACCAAGAAGGACATGGGTGTTGTCCCTAAATCAACCCTAGCTAATTCCAGCATGGTAATACGTTGAATTATAGCCTGGCAAAAACCACCTGAATGGTTACCACTCAAGGTAAAGCTTAAGATCTTGATGGTTTTGAGACAGTTTAAAAACTCTATTTTCCTGCATCAGTTTTGATGTTTTCTCTGGTTTCACTTCTTTCCTTAATTCAGAATTGCCAATGCAATATCCATATGAGACTTTCCATAATGGTCAATCTGACATGGCCTTCCACATGAGAGAAGATGGAACAATTCAGAAGTCTGAGGAAAGGAGTAATCTGAGGCATTCTTCTCCAGGTGAGTTATTAGAGCAATTGTTTTTGAAACAAACCTGTGAAGGTGCAGGTAGGAAAATAAAGTTCCAAGAAACTGTGAAAGCAAGAAAAGAGGAAAGATCCTTCTACATTATGAATGAGCAAAACATAAACCTTCTGGGAACGGACCATTTATCTGTAGTGGTGCAGTGATTAGAATGCAGTACTGCAGGCTACTTCTGCTGATTGCCAGCTGCCGGCAGTTCGGCAGTTCAGTTCTCACCAGCACAAGGTTGACTCAGCCTTCCATTCTTCCAAGGTCAGTAAAATGAGGACCCAGATTGTTGGGGGCAATATGGTTGCTCTGTAAACTGCTTAGAAGGGGCTATAAGGCAGGGATCCCCAACCTTTTCGCGCCGCGCCCGGTTCCGGCGCTCAGCTGGGCGCGCATGCCGGTTCGGCGTCAGCTGGGCGCCGCCATCTTTTTGACGAAAATCACTTCCGGTGACGTCACGGTGATTTTTCGTCAAATATGGCGGCGCTAGCGCTTCTGGTGAGCTTTTTCGGGTAGAAATGGCTTTCTACCGGAAAAGCTCACCCAGCGCTAGGCGCCGCCATCTTTTTGACGAAAAATTGCTTTTTTACCAAAAAGATGGCGGCGCCCAGCAACCAGCGGCCCGGTAAGGCTTGTTCCGCGTGCCCGGTACCGGTCCGCGGACCGGCGGTTGGGGACCCCTGCTATAAGGCACTGTGAAGTGGTATATAAGTGCTATTGCTATTATCAAAATTCCTGAAAGGAATGTTTCTCTATTAGTTGTTGGGACTCTTACCCCAATAGCCTGGTTATCAGATCCTTGTCCCACTTTACTGGTTAAAGCCACCTGGGAAGTGACATACATTTACGTCCATGAAGTGCTTTGACTTACCTTAGGGAGGAGGTAGTACATGCCATTCTGAAGATATCATCTCCGGACTGATCTCTTCTGTATCATATTAATCCAGTCTCCAACCTCCCTTTTTTGAGAAAGTTGTTGATTGCACCTGAAGAAGCACTGATCATGCTAGTAGAGGCTAACCAGGCTTCAATGGGGAGAAACTGTTTTAAGCTCAGCCTTAGCAAAACTGAGTAGCTGTGAGTTTTTCAAATACCTGTAGTTCCGCTTTTGTCATTACAAGTCCTCCCACAAATGAATTAACATGCCCTTAAGAATTTCCTGGTGAAGAAGGCGGAGCCTCCTCACTGACGGACCGTAGATCGCGACTCTCTGCAGCTATGGTCCGTGCTCTTTCGTTGGAGAGCCCCCATCATTACGATTAGGGGCTGAAGCTGCCTTGGAGGGGCGGCGGAGTAAGGGGAAGCCACAAGCCAGGTTGAGGGGAGCCGCATCTCCCCCCCCCCAGGCTTGGTCTCCCCCGAAGATGACTGCAGCGGTGGTTTAAAATGGCCACCCCAAAGAGGAGGACTCAGCTGGATTAAGATTTGTGCAGGAGGGAAGAAAGAGGTGGATAACATCTGAACCGGGACAACTGGGCAATACAACTAAACAAAAGTACCCCGGGATTAAGGTAACATGGAATTTTTAAGAAAAGAAAAGTGAGCGGCGAAATTACAAAGGGACAGGAAAAAAAATAAGAAAATATTTTTGACAGCTAAGCGGGGCTTCGAACCGGGAAAGGAAGAAGCCGGAACTAAAGATTTAACTAAATTGGACTAAAATATTTTGGGAATAAATAGGCATAAAACAAAGCTGGACTTAAGATTGTCAAAAAATAATAATAATCAACTTTACAAATTGGAGACTGGACTGTGCTGGAATATTGAGGTTCGAAAAACCCTAAATAAAAAAATTGGGGGAAAAGGTGAAGACTTTGTATAATGGAGAGTGCCACCTTTTGACAAAAACTTGAGCTCAGACAAAATGGAAAGCATCCTGTTTCTGAAGGAACTTGTGTGGATATAACATTAAAGAAATATTGAAACAAAGTAAGAATCTTAGAAAGTGAAAGCAGAACCAGAATAAGGGAAAAAGCAAGGAAAGACTGACTGTGGGATTGATTGATTGATGTTTTTGGTATAGACCCTGGGCTGGAATAATTGAGAACTTTAGAAAATTGAAAGAAGAAGGAAAGTAAAAGTGGTTGGTTTTTTTTGTGGACTTTAACGATCATAAAATATAAGAGTGTGTAATGATATCTCTTCAGGAATTAAAAATGGAACTTAAAAATATGAGAGAATTACTACAGGAAAGAGGCGAATCACTTTGCTCTGTTGTTAGAAAAAATGGAAATGGCGATTGAAGAACAAGAAGAAAGAGCTTCAGAGGAGGAGGAGTCGACTCAAGGAGAAGGCATTTTAAATAGACAATTAACACAAAGAACACTACAAAGAAGTGGGGAAAGAAGGAAGGTTAAAAAGTTGAGATTTAAGAAGGCAATCAAAGGGAATACCTGCGAAGTTGGGAAAGGCAGAAAGACCCAGCAGAAAAGGGGAAAGGAAGATATTAAGAAAGAGAGGGATATAAACTGGAATGAGAAAAGATATGGGGAAAAGAAGGGGAGGAGAAGCAGTAAGAAACAGGTGCATGAAATAAAGAAATACGGAAACAGTAAAATGTTGAAAAGAAATTGTTTTTTCAGAGATAATGGTTGATGAATTAAAAAGGGGATTCTGCAGGGTGACAAGGGGTAATAAGAATATTTCTGCAATTAAAAATACTTAGAAAATAGGGTAATATAGATACTGATAACTCTTATTAAAAATCAAGGGGGGAAAATATGCTGCAGAATCCAAATGAAAAGATGTAATGATTATTATTGTAACTTCTTAAAAATAATGGTTTATTGGGAATCAAGATGAGAGAATAAAGGTATATTTTAATCATTGAGGTGTCACACTCAAAGCAGTAAAAGGGGGGGAACCTATACTTATTTTTTTTTAGTGTTAAAATTTGTATTAATCTAGAATTTATAAAAAGAATGTGTAATGGAAAGGGAATCTGAAAGACTAAAGAACCAACTAAATTAATAAGTTAACACAGACTATTAAAAGCAAGGAGAGACATTGGTAACTTTTTTATTATTATTATCATCATTATTATATTAGGCAAACACATTGTTTATCTTTATTTTTAAAATAAATATTAAAGGATTATATTTGAAATAATTGAAATGAAACAAAAAGATGTTTCGATTGAGATTAATGAAAGAGGCTAGAATTAATGTGTTTGATTCTCTCCTTACTGAAAATTTGGAATGGAAAAGGTAATAATAGAATTAAGTATGCATATATGAATGTATAATTGCTGTCATATTTGTATGTAAAGGTGATGACCCGGAAACATGTTGTCCACTAAAAAGAGATTTTTGTTTTTAATGTGAAAAACTGAATAAATTTGTTTAAAAAAAAAAAAGAATTTCCTGGGAGATACTTTGAATCACTATTGACCATCCTTTCCCATTCTTGACTCTTAAATATTTTGGGACTATAGTTGTCAATTGCTCATGCATCCAAGGCCACTGGTCAGGAGTGAGTTGGAAAGTCAAGTTAGGAAAAGTTATTTCCTTTCATATGTTGAAAGCTCCTACAGACCTTGCCTTTTTTTAATGATTGCCAGAAAAATTGTCTGTACCATTGTCATTTGTTATCCTTACGTTACTGGCAAGCATAATTTTGCATCACAGATTAACTAACAGAATCTTCCTATTGAAATCAAGACTGTATTTTTGCCCTTTTCTTGCTTTGCTCACCCACCCCCTTATTTACTTCTTCTGCTTCTATCATCAAAACTTAGCATATATCTTCCTTGTTCTTGCAGAAAGCCTGACTACCAGGAAGAAAATGCATCAAGAAGAGTTTGGAGCAGAGCAACTTCAGGAGCCAACGCAGTGGGATGTGCTCTTTGATCCCGAAATTTCTGAACCAATGGAGGTCAAATCTAGAAGACAGCAAGGGTTATTCCTGGAGCTGATACAAGCTTCTAAGGCTGACAAGAAAATGCCCAGCAGTAGCTCCCAAGTAGGTTCTACTGTATCAAAAAGAAACTACCCCTGTTCTGAATGTGGGAGAAGTTTTGATCGCCGTTCCAACTTAATTAAACATCAGAGGATCCACACGGGAGAAAAGCCATATCCGTGTATTGAATGTGGAAAATGCTTTGACCAGCAGTCCAATCTAAACGTCCATCTGAGAGTTCATACTGGAGAGAAACCATATGGCTGCCCTGATTGTGGCAAAAGGTTTAGTATCAAGTCACATTTACACGGACACTATAGGATACACACAGGGGAGAAGCCATTTGAATGTGAAGACTGTGGGAAGAGCTTCCGTGTGAAATCTTCCCTAAATAAGCACCAGCGAACCCATACAGGAGCTGCCAAACCATCTGAGATCAAATCAGAGGGTCCCCGGGCAATATTGCCAGAAGTGACACGCGTTTATGCAGCTCCTGAAACAGAAAAAATAATTAAAATTATGAGTAGGAAGCCCCCTATAGAAATCACAGTGTCAAATAAGAATTTTTCCTGTTCGGAGTGTGGGAAATGTTTTGATCGGCCTTCGCATCTCATCACACACCAAAGGATCCACACTGGGGAAAAGCCATATCTGTGTATTCAGTGCGGGAAACGTTTTCATCAGCAGTCTAACCTTAATGTCCATTTGCGTCTTCACACTGGGGAGAAACCTTATGGCTGTCCTGAATGCGGCAAAAGATTCAACATCAAATCCCATCTACATGGACACTATAGGATCCACACAGGTGAGAAGCCATTTGAGTGTGAAGACTGCGGGAAGAGCTTCCGGGTGAAATCTTGTCTAAATAAGCATCAGCAAATCCATACAGGAGAAAAGCCATATAAATGTGTCTCCTAAGAAAATTTGACCTAATTCAACACTGCTCTCATCCTGGGTAGAAAAATTGCCTATGCTGTGAAGTTGGGAAAATAACTTTTGCAACAGATAAAATTTCACTAAGCATGAAAGAATTCACACAGGAGAAAATCCTTGCCTGTGTTCCTTTTGGCTGAAATAAGCATCCATAAATCCATACAGAAGACAGATATTATGGGGGACCCATCTGTGGGATAATGTTCAGGAATGATTCACAGCAGAAAACTTGGAGACACATATACATACACCATATATTTAGTTATATGGTTATTTTTCAGTGAATTCCCTAAGAAACTTAACTCTTGCAAATGTTTTTATGGGATCAGAGGGAAACAGTGTGCATTTGGAACTAAAATATTTTTCTCTGAGGCCTTGGAAATGACTAACTTCTACTGTCCTGAAGTCCCCTGTTATTTAAAATGCCTTCTTTAAGGATGGCCCAAAGGAAGCTAGTAAACAGTAGATATTCCATATGAAGAGGTTTATGCCATGCTGGCTAGCCTCGATTTTCCTAGGAACGTGGCATTACCTTCCAGCTAGGTAGTTCTGCATCTCATTGTAACCTAACCTTAGTAATAGTATTAATGTTCTCTAAGAAAACATCAATTTGGACTATTAGAATACCTTTAAATTAATTAATAATAATAATAATAAATAATTTTGTTTCCCACTCATGCATGGCTATTTCACTGAAGTTTGAGGTGCTTCAGAAAAATATGTTCTCAATCCGGTAACTATAAGGCAAGAAGCATTTAAGACTTGCCTTTCAAACCCAGTGGGACTCAAAAGGGGTGTATGAAACGTGCACAGGTTGGAAAAATTGAACATTAGCATATAAGGTATGTTCCTTCCATTCATGATACTGTTTTCTTCAGAAATATCATTTGAAAAAAGAAAGTGACTTCCTGAGTTTTCATTTTTGTTCCAGTCTATTTATGCACCTTATGACTGTAACAGCCTGGTTTACACAAGATAGTTAACTAAGTCATTAAGTGTCATGTGTTATGTGAACAGGAAAAATAAGTTGATTGATCCTATTAATTAGCCTTAAGAGACTTCATTTTCAAAACAAATTGCCATAGGTTTCTGGACATAAAGTAGCCTGTGCACAAGAGCAGACACACAAACACACATACATGCACATGCAGACACATCTAAGCTGTATTGCCTAAACAGCTGACCTGGAAGTTAAGTAATATCTCTGCCTTCTATGGCAAAATCTTAGAATTGAAATGAACATTCTAGGCCAGGGGTCTTCAAACTTGACAGCTTTAAGACTTGTGGACTTCAACTCCCAGAATTCCTCCTCCAGTCATGTTAGCTCAGGAATTCTGGGAAATGAAGTCCACAAGTCTTAAACTTGCCAAGTTTGAAGATACTTGTTCTAGGCACTCCATTTTTGTGGCTCTTGGCTCTCACTATGAGAGCCACATAGAAGTTGTGAAAAGGGGGATAACTTGGTGGATAAATGGTCCAAGCCCCTAAAGTCTATAGTGAATTGAGGATGGTTGTGCCAGGGCAGGATCTCCCCTCCATCATAACAGAAACCCAGGAAGCTCTGGCCTCTCTGCCTTTTCAGCAGCAAGTGGAAGGTGTAACTGCTAAACAGTTGGTGCTGCCCCAATGGTACATAGGTAATTGGGTGAGATGCCAATCAGCAAGGTTGTATGAAAATGGACTCCAGGTCCTACCAATCTTTGCATGCTTGTCTTTGTAGTAATAGTGGGGAGCATTCACAAGTATTTCTATTTTCTTGTTCTACAGCATTTGTCAGTATAACAAATGATCCTTTTAATACCAACATTTCAAAATCAGGTAAAGTTGTAAGAAACAACTTGCTCAAGAATAATCACCTGCCATTTTTAATGCATAACAAACCCAGTTAAATCTGGGTTTCCCACTTATCATCTGCAGACTGTGGGTCTCTGATGTGGAATAAAGACCCATTCCTCTTGTCCTGAAAGAGGAACTTTTTGCCATACAGGTAGTCCTCATTTAACCATCTTTCATTCAGTGACCAAAGTTAAAACGGCATTGAACAAATGGTACTTGAATCCAGTCCCTGAAGATACGTCTTTTACAGCAACCCCATGGTCACATGAGGAAAATTTGGACACTTGGCAGCCCATCTGCACTTAGGATTGTAGGAGCACTTCAATTTCTCCCTCCCTCACACACACACACACCTACCTATTGCCTCCCACCATTATTCCTATCCTTTTGAAGGCTTCTTTCTGCTGCTGTTGCTGAAGCGCAGCCAGCCTAGTAATGTGCAAGGCAACTGCTGTCATGCCTGGCCTTGTTCCTGAGACTGCATGCACCATTCTCCCAAAAACTTGAGAACTTGTTTTCATTTAGAAAACATGTGCAGCCTCAAAAAAAGAAAAAAAAACTACTGTGGGCAGCAGGTGCCTCATGTAGGAAGAAGGTCAGCTGCATGTGGTAGGTCTGGCACAAGGTATATCAAACTGGGGTTCTGCAGTGGGGTGGGTGGCTGCAGCATGGACTCGAGGTAGCACTCCTTGAGGGCAGTGGTGGCACCTTCGGTACTGAGGCCGAGGTAGAAGTCGGGGCAGCTGAGATTACTGAAAATCCTAGGCCTCTATGACAGGGAATTGTGCAGCCGGTGTCCAGATGAAGTCAGAGACACTGACACAACTTGTGGTTTTATATAAATAACTATATATGCACCAAAGAGAGTCAGGCAAACAGGAGCGTCATAAATCATAGAGCACAGAGACATAGGGGTGGAAGGAAACTCCCTCTCCACACCCACAGCAACCAATCAGAGTGCAGATTGCCTCACACATGAGCTACCGGTAGCACTCTTCAATGATCAGTTATAATTGTGTGTTCTGGCCCATCGCACAACCCTACTGCTCCAGCTACTACTAAATTTAAATGTCTTTTAACACTCTATATCAGCCCCAGCACTGGTATCATCAACAGGAGGCAGTCCCTTAACCTTACTTAGTGAGGCTTGAGACTGGAAAAGACCAAGCCAGGAATGTTTTGTACTGAGATGGATCCTCCCTTGATGAATTTGGTTAGTGATGGCAAAGAAGACTGCCAGGATTTCCATAGCTAAGCAATGGGGTTATGTGATGCTATGTTTTACAACTGCATCGCTTATCTGTGGAAATTCTAGTCCCGATTGTCATTGTCAACCAAGGACAACCTGTACAACCTATAATAGTTGTGTTATATGGAAGTCCCAATTTCTTACCATGTTTGTTTTTTGGATGCCTTGCTAATTAGTTAAACTTTGTTTTTGTCTAGGAGATTGTGCTAAACTCTAGAATGCTTATTTTTTTAAAAAAAGCAAAGAACAATAAATTAAAACTTTTCCAACAGATTTAGTCCTGGGATAATAATGCAATGGTCACCATGTAGGTTATACCCACACTGTTAACTGGCAAAACAGAATAAAAGCAAGCAAATCCAAAGAACAATTAACATTATATTCATTAAAGGGCACACCAGAAACCATACTGTGAATAATTAGTACAAACAAGTTCCCAAGAAAGTGGCCTTTGGTTATTCCAGCTTCAGCCTGTTCTGTAAATCATGGCATAACAATAGAGATGGAGAGCAGCTGCCAAGTGATCTCTTCATTCCACACCTCGAAGCAAACAATTTGGTTAACGGAGATTTCCTCTCTGAAATACAGGGTGCTCTAAGCCAGAGATGTCTGCAGGATTTGATGCTCATGCATCTGAATGAGCAAAGCAGCATCGCGCTTTTAGGTGCACATACGACTCCCAATAAAAAGGACAGAAGGAGACGGGGGCGAAGCTTGGATGGGATCATCACTGTTCACCTGCCTTCGTTTGACACGCACACACCACTGATGCTTCCCTGCCAGTGTTTCTCAGCAAAACTCTCAAATGCGGGGGCTTCAATTCACGGAATTGTTAAAGTTGCCACGGTTGGGAAACGCTGCTCTGGGCCAAGCCAATAAAACCCCTCTGTTCGCTGAAGAATGGCGGGAGGCAGTTTAACTGTAACTCAGCAGAGGCAAAGCTAGGAAACGTTTCTTTCCTCTGCCCACGAGAGGGCTGTCGGGTTTTTCTTTGCTAGACCAGAAATACCTGCTAGCTTTCCTCTTTGCTGCGGACAGAGTGCAAAGAGCCCTTCTTTTGTTTTCCGGGTTATCGGGAAGTGGCTTATGATCGTTCCGCTACATGGCCGATTGGCCATCCTATTTCAATGCAGGAAGGCGTAGCAGAGAAAAATATCTCTTTCTCGGCTTAATCGTAAAGTAATTTTCTTTATTTTCCTTCTCCAGCAGCCGGATATTCGGCTAAAAAAATATTCTTGACACAGGGCTGAACCTGGGCAGGTAGAAAGCAGGTGGATCCCCATCCGCATCTTTGTGGATTTGGCCATCCTGCAGGTGCATCTTTGTGTAGTCGTTCACAGCAGCAATCTCTCTTTTGAGCCCCGGCTTTGCTGACCGTTTTTTTTTTTTCCAACCTGGAAAGAGAACTGGACGAAGATTTATTTCTGAGTATGGGGAGGGGGGGGAATTCTGCGATGCAAAATCGCTCTCTTCTCTATGCAGAGAAAATCCTAAAAGCAGATGAACTCCAAGCAGCATGAGATGGCAACCAACTTGGTCCTCTTGTTTACAGGGAAGCCATCTTAGTAGAATTAGAAGCAGGTCAGGGTGATGTTTATGTGTGGAGAGGGGCAGAAGAGTGTTTCTCTCCGACCACCCCATTTATCGCTTAAGAAATATGGCTGTTGGTTTGAGCTCCGAGCTTGGCAATTTGGTTGCAAACGTTTTGTCGAGGAGACATCATCAATACATTTTGGAATTGTCGAAACAATGCCTCTTCAAATGGTGACGAAATGTTTGCAACCAAATTGCCAAGCTTGGAGCTAAAACCGCCTAATTACCAACCAGAGCTACTAATATTCAAACACATTTCAACTTTTGAAGTATTTTACATGCCTTGTGTCTTGCTTTTGCTGTTCAAACCATCTTAGTGGAATTAAAAGCAGATTGTGGTTATATTTATCTGTGGAGAGGGGCAGAAGAGCCAAAGCAGTAGATGTGTGCCTGTAATTATCTCTACTCACCCCATTCTGCCAATTATTAAGTATTTTACATGCCTTGTGTCTTGCTTTTGCTGTTCTTGGGTGTAATTTTTCGTTCCCTTTGCTATTTTTGTTTTCGGTGTGGTTCACTGCTTAATAAGTGAGATGTATTTTGCTTTTCTCCTAAAACTAATTGTAAGATTTCCTTTGAGATGGACCCGTATACATTTCGCCTTTCCCAAGTCCCAGCAGAAGAATCAGTTGGTTTTGCCCCAGTGGATCAGCTCAGTGCCTTCTCTGGGAGAAGATGCATTTGGTCAGCCTCCATGAAAGCTTCAGTAGAAGTGACTACTCTGTTCATGGACATTGAGGAGTACAACAGGCGGAGGTTTCGTTCCGACACTCTTCCTTTGGGAGAGCGTCCCTGGCAGACTCTGTTCCAGCTGGGAGAGGCTGCTGAGAGATGGCTAAGACCACAGGACCGCACCAAAGGACAGATTGTGGACGTGGTCATCTTGGAGCAGTTCCTGCATGTGCTTCCTTTGGAAATGCAGGCTTGGGTGAGATCCAGGAAGCCAAGTACTAGCCAGGAGGCAGCTCAGCTGGCTGAAGCTTACCTGGAGCAACAGGTATCCTTGCTAATAAGAAAGGAAACCCCTAATTCATAGCCTAATGTTAGGAATGTTGTTGTTCCTCTGACCACAAGCACTGGCCAAGTAAGAAGGGGTCTCCAGTAGGCTGGATTCTGAATCCACCTGAATTTGTCCTGCAATAGGTTACAAATGGAGTGGGCAATAAAAAGAGGGAAAGCTAAAAACTTCATCTCCCTTGAGATAGTTCCCAACTTTCTAGGAAAGCCTGTTGTTACCTGGAGAGCTAGAGGTTTAACATAAAGATATTATCCCAGTACCTGGGTGACACAAGTTGTAATGACAAATCCTGGGTTAGAATCCCAGCAATATTATTAAGCCATTTTATGACTTAACTCAATTTCCTGGTTCACCTCATAAGGCAGTGGCTGGATTTCTATAGCTTGCTGAATTACAATCCCAACCAAAAGTCCAAACAGTGAATTGTGTTTCAGTTATAAGAGTACAGTTAAACCTCTAATCTCCCTCCTCTTGCCTTAATATGAGTTGGGCAGGCCCTTCTTCAACATTGTGTTTGTCATTCAAGCTTAATATAAACTTTATATAAACTTGAATAAGGAATTACAAATTCAAGATACAAAGCAAGCATAATTGCTGAATATTTTTGCTAAATGACATAGCAGCCATCAGAATAATAGATCAAATGCATTGCTTTGTTCAATTGCCTTCCTCTTCTAGTGCCCTGTGGCTTTCCAGGATGTGGCTGTATACTTCACCCCAGAGGAGTGGGACCTTCTGGATAACGAACAAAGAATCTTGTATTACACGGTCATGCAAGAGAATTCTGAGAACATGACCTCCTTAGGTACCTATGTACCCTATGACTATCATTAAGTGTTGTACCTTATGATTCTTGACTCTTGACAAATGTATCTTTTCTTTTATGTATACAGAGAGTATTTGCACCAAGACAAATTCCTTGTGTGTCCAACTACACTTGGCCAATAAAGAATTCTATTCTATTCTATTCTAAGGTTCCCATTCCTGTAAGACCATACAAACCTTTCTGAAGGTGTCAGCCCCAACCAAAGAATCAGCTCCTCTTTGCCTATGTGGAACAGGCAAATTGCATGTTTGTGTAAAGTTATCTTCCTTACTTTTAAGGTTTTTAGGCAAGCTCTTCATATCCCCAAGGGCTGTTCCTGCCTCATGCTACCTAGTCTAAATGAAACTCATCATACTTTTGAAAATTAGGACTTGCCATTGACTATCCAGCATTGGCCAAGGAGGCAAGCAGTTGGAATCTATAATGCCTGTGGAACATTGTTTTTATATATGATATCTGCACTGAGATTATTATATGCGCAAAGAGTGAAAGATTTGACTTACCCACTATGGAGGAATGCATGGTAAAGATGATGACAGCTTTGGTCAGAGAAAACCTATTGTCTAAGTTTAAAACTGATTGGAAACTCCTTTACTGACTTTTTGCATAAAACAGGAAAATGGAAATAATTTTAATCATATAAATGATTATATAATAATTATATATTTGATTATTATAAAAAATAGTTGATACTAAAATTGTAAGTAATGCTCTAATGAGAGAATAAGAGGTTAAATTACATTTTTACAACTGCGGTAAAAGAAAATGATAAAATCACTTCTTTATATTTCATTTTTTCTGTACTTCTGGCTGTCTTTTCTTACCTCTTCTTTCTCTTTTATTCTAAATCTTAGTTTTTGTTAGTTCTTATCTTCGTTAAAACTATATATATAAAAAACTAGAACACCCAGGACTACCTCAGCCAACAATGGCTGGAAATTACCATACTGAAAAGGAGAGAATGTAAGGAACACAAGTAGTTAAATAGCCTGAAAAAGAAAATGTCAGTTAGATATCTATCCCAGAAGCTAAATCTTATTTGGGCATCTCATTTCATCAACAACCCTGTATGGTAGGTTGAACTCAGAGAGAAGGACGGATGCTAAGTCACTGGGAGTTTCCATGGCATAGGTAGATTTTAATTTGGTTCTCCCCAAGTCTAATGCACTATAGTCTAATGCACTTTTACTATACTACACCAGCAGATAATTCTAAGCTATTCAGTTCTTGATGTTGTCTGAGCTTCGGTTGTTTTCCTACAAATATCCCTGAAACAACCAACAGCCTTGGTATCATTGTTGCATACTGCAGGAAGCAGCACCAGAGAAACAATTAAGAAAGAAAAAATATTCTGATCGAAGCACAATCAAGAAAGCAACTGAACCCCAACCAAGCGTCTATGAACAACCAGCATACTCCACACACTCATGCATTGATGATGATATCTTGCCTGGTAAATAAAATGTCTGCAGAAAAACAACCAAGTTAAGAGGTCCAAGGAATAAATAGTTCAACTTTGAGCTCCACATCTTCTTTACTATAAGTAGTTCTTGCTTAGTGACAATAATTGGGACCAGCAAGTCTGTCACTAAGCAGCATAGTCACTAAGCATAACACATGACCATGATCAATTTAGGAGTTCAGTTCTCCTTCGGTCATTAAGCAAATAACCATAAGTTGTAAAGCAACATCATGTGGCCACAACCTGCCAGTTTTTCCATTGACTCCTCTTGTTGGAACCTGGTTGTGAAGTGCACAAATAGTGATCACATGACTGTGGGATACTGCAATGATTATAAACACTGTCCACTTGTGAAGTTCCTGAACGGTTATTTATGACATTGCAACAGTCATAAATGTGAGGATTGATCATTAAGTTATTTTTTCAGTGGCATTGTCACTTTGAATAGTTGCTGAACTGGGCACTAAGTGAGGTTTACCTATGTTGAAATTCTAAGCTAACTAACTAACCAGCCTGACCCAGGACATTTTATTGTGTTAAATGGCTATAAAAGAATCAATAATTCTCTTCTCTTTTATTGTGTTTCTTTCTCTTACTCTAGAGCTCTTAATTTCCAAACCAGATCCATGTCTCCAGCTTGACTGGGAAGAAATATCACAGATGACTGATCTCCAGACATTGAAAGGAAAAGACACTATTGATCAAGGGGTTGTAAATTTTGAGGACCTAACTGTGGTTGGTAAGAAGATTATTTTTTTTTTTGACAAAAGAATCCTTTTGTTACATTTTATTGGATTATATAATTTATTTATTTTTATTCAAACATTTAAATCTGTTTACTGCCCAGATCCAGGGGAGTTGGAAGATACATCTAATTGATCATAATATCTCAAATACATAGGTTTTAGCTCATGTGCAGGATGACATATTCCTTTTCTTCCATTAACATAGCTGTAACTGCTGCCCTGCTGATTTTATTACCTCCCACTTTCAAGCAGCTGAGTTGGCTCTACTAAATCAGAGACTATTTCTGAGGGTGCATGCTAACATCTCAGCCATCCTAACCTTCAGCAGAATCAGGGAGACCTTAATAGCCATTCCAATTCATCAGCCCCCTGGAAAATCCTTTTTTAATTAGCCCACTGGGGCTTCAGTAATTTTAAGTCCCAGTAAGTCTAAACTCCACCCAATAAGGTTGTCTTTTCTAGGTGGCCACCACATGCTTTTAGACTTACAGAAGAAATATATTTTCCTGCAATGTTTCCATGATTTCGTCTGCTTCACTTCTTTCCTTAATGTAGAATTCCTGCAGATAGCCCAACAATTTCCCAGTGTTCTTCAATATGTTTCCCGCCCCCCCGCTTCTAATATGTCTCTTTTGCTTTTCTATGGTTTTGCCTCTAATTTACTGAGCTGAGGAGCAAGCAATAATGCCACTAGGATGATCTAGGACAATCTTAGCTCTTCCAGGTATTTCTGAATTGTTGCATCCCTCAGCATGGACTAGGAAGTTGACTGAGAGAGCATTCCTCGCTTTTGCCTAGACTCCTCAGATCACCCTTCAGAATCCATGTGTTTCTGGTTACCACCCTTAGGAACTATTCCAATAATAATTGGAATGTGTTAAATGGAGTTGGAAAGTTGAAACCACATCCTTAAAAAGTATTGAAATTTTAAGCCGTCGTAAAAAAATAATAATTAAGGGGGAAATACTGTATAATTATAAAAATTCCTGAAAGGGTGTCAGGCAGAAGGAATGTATCTCTATTAGACAGTTGTTGAGACTCTTGCTCCAATAGTTTGCTTATCAGATCTTTGTCCATCTTCACTGATTAAAGCCACCTGGAAAGTAACATGTGATTGGGTCCATGCAGTGCTTTGACCTGTTTGAGGGAGGAGATGGTACATGCCATTCTGAAGAGGCCACATTTCGACTCAAGTGATGTAGATCATTTTCATCCAATCTCCAACCTCCCCTTTTTAGGGAAAGTTGTTGGTTGCACCAGAAGAGGTACTGATCATACTACTAGAGGCTAATCAGGCCTCAATGGGGGAGAAACAATTTTAAGCTCAACCTTAGCAAGACTGAGTGGCTGTGGGGTTCTTTGACCATCTATATTTCTACCCTTGTCGTGACCTGCTCTTCCACCAACAACTTTCCTATTGAACCTGAGACCAGAGGTGATATTCAGCAGGTTCTGACCACTTCTGGAGAACCGGTAGTGCAAATTTTGAGTAGTTCGGAGAACCTGCAAATACCACCTCTGGCTGGAGATTTTACAGTATCCTTCCCCTGCCACGCTCACCAAGCGACACCTACAGAACCGATAGTAAAAAAAATTGAATCCCACCACTGCCTGAGACCGTTTTTTTTCCCCTTGCTTTCCTGGCTACTACCTTGTTGCTTCTTTTGCCTCTGTCTTCATTACAGAATATCTTTGTTGCTCTTGCAGAAAATGTGGATACAAGAAAGAATCCTCATCAAGAGAAGCCTGGAGCAGAGCAATTTCATGAACCGTTGCGGTGGAATGTTTCCTTTGATCCCAAACATTCTGAAAAAATGGGGATCAAATCCAGAAGGCGGCAGGAGTTATCACTGGAATTATCACAAGCTTCTAAGGCTAACAAGAAAATACCTAGAAGTAGCTCCCGGTTAGCTACTATTGCAACAAGAAAAAAATATGGATGCTATGAGTGTGGGAAAAGGTTTGATCAGCCGTCACAAGTTATTAAACACCAGAGGATCCACACAGGAGAGAAGCCATATCCGTGCCCTGAATGTGGGAAGCGTTTTAACAAACAGTCCAATCTTAATGTCCATTTACGTCTGCATCGTGGAGAGAAACCTTATAGCTGCCCTGATTGTGGCAAAAGATTCAATGCCAAATATCATTTACGTGGACACTACAGGATACACACAGGGGAGAAGCCTTATGTATGTGAAGACTGTGGGAAGAGATTCCCTGTTAAATCTTCTCTAAATAAGCACCAACGAATCCATTCAGCAGATCCCAAGCTGTCCATACCATCTGAGATCAAATCAGAAGGCAATACCCAGGCAGTATTACCAGAAGTGATACAGGTGTGCACAGTTCCTGATACAGAAAAAATAGTGAAAATTATCAGCACCAATTCCCCAATAGGGATAACAGTGTCAAACAGGAATTACGTCTGTTTTGAATGTGGAAAATGTTTTGAGCGGCCTTTACACCTTACTAAACACCTGAGGATTCACAAAGGAGAAAGGACATACCCATGTATTGAATGCGGGAAACGTTTTAATAAGCAATCTAATCTTACTGTCCATTTACGTCTCCACACTGGAGAGAAACCTTATGGCTGTCCTGAATGTGGCAAAAGATTTTGTACTAAATCTCATTTACTTGGACACTATAGGATGCACACAGGGGAGAAGCCGTATGAATGTGAAGTCTGTGCGAAGAGATTCCCTGTTAAAGCTTCTCTAAATAAGCACCGCCGAATCCATACAGTAGACCCCAAGCTGTCCAAACCAACTGAGACCAAATCAAAAGGCAATACTCAGGCAATATTACCAGAGGTGACATATGCAATTCCTGATCCAGAAAACTTCATCGAAATTATAAGTAAGAAACCCCCGATAGGAATTACAGTATCAGACAGGAATTTTGTCTGTCGTGAGTGTGGGAAAAGTTTTGATCAGTCTTCACACCTTACTACACACCAGAGGATCCACACAGGAGAAAAGCCATATCCATGCAATGAATGTGGGAAACGTTTTAATAAGCAGTCTAATCTTAATGTCCATTTACGTCTCCATACTGGAGAAAAACCTTATGGCTGTCCTGATTGTGGCCAAAAATTCAACATGAAGTCCCATCTACAAGGACATTACAGGATCCACACAGGTGAGAAGCCATTTGAGTGTGAAGACTGTGGGAAAAGCTTCCGGGTGAAATCATGTCTAACTAGGCATCAGCAAATCCATACAGGAGAAAAGCCATATAAATATCTCTCCTGAGAAAAAAAATAATCAGCTAATTAAACACCAACTGTTTCACTCTGGGAACAAAAATTGCCTGTGCTTTGAATGTCAGAATACTTTTTGCAACAGATCAGATTTTATTAAGCATGAAAGAATTCACAGAGGAAAAAATCTATCTATGTTGCTGCAAACACTGGAAATGCACTGAGAAATATTTCCATGCAATTTTTATATGATTATTTTCCAGAAATTCTCGAATAACTCTTGCAAATGCTTTTATGGGGCCAGAGGGGAGCAGTGTGCGTTTGGAACTTAAATTTTCTGTCCATCTTCTATAAGAACTGCAGGCCTCTGTTGTTTAAAATGCCTTTTTTCGGATTGGCCTGAAGAAGGTTAGTAAACAGTAGACATCCCATGCGAAAGCATTGATGCCATGCTGGCTGGCTTTGATTTTCCTAGGAACAAGTGGCACTATCTTCCAGATAGGTGGTTCTGCACTCCAGGATAACCTGAAACTAAGTAATAATTATTGCTGTTCTCTAAGAAAGCCTCATTTGGGACTATGAGAAACCTTTAGATTAATTTTGTATCTGTTTCCCACTCATGCATGGCTATTTTATTGAAGCTTGTCTTGAAATGACATGAGGCACTTCAGAAAAAAAATATCCTAAATCCAATAGCAGTAAGGCAGAAGAAGCATTTAAGACTTGCCTTTTGTTCTCAGGGGGTTTCAAAATCAGAGGTATGAAATTTGCACAGGTTGGACAAAATCAAAAACTGACAGATAGAAATGTAGCTTCCACTTCAAGATGCTACTTCAGGAACATCACTCGAAAAAGGAAGTCCCCCCTCCTCCTGAATTTTGATTTCTGTTCCAGTCTTTTTATTCAGCCAGATGACTATATAACAGCCAGGTTCACCCAACATGCTTAACTGAGTCATGAGAGGTAGTGTGTTGTGTGAATAGAAAAACTGTTATGATTGGCGCCCACCTAAGAAAGTTTATTTTTAAATCAAGCAGCTCTAGTTTTCTGGAAATCAAGTAGCACGTGTGTGAATGTACAGAACACACAACCTTCCATAACCTAGTGCTAGAGTCAACTTACAAGGCATGGACATTCTAGGCCAGTGTTTCTCAACCTTGGCGATTCTTAAGATCTGTGGACTTCAACTCCCAGAATTCCCCAGGTAGCACAGCTGACTGGAGAATTCTGGGAATTGAAGTCCACAAAACTTAAAGTCACGAAGGTGAGAAACACTGTTCTAGGCATTCCATCTTTGTGGTTCTTTTGGCTTTTACCAACAGAGTCACATAGAAACACTGAAAAACAGACAGAACATAGTAGATATGTTCAGGCCCCTAATATTGTCCATGGTGGATTGATGGTGATTATGCCAGTGCAAGAGCTCCCCTCCAGCAAAACAGAAGCCCAGGAATCCTGGCCTTTTTGACAACAGTTGGGAAGACTGTTGATTTAGATAGAGTGGCCAGACAGCTGGTGTACCCCAGCAATGAATGGAATGGAGGAAAGTGACTGGGTGAAGGACACCAATTAGCAGGATTGTCTGAAAATGGTCACCAGGGTTCCATCAAGCCTCGCACTGTTGAGGCTTGCTTACTTTTGTAGAAGTCCAACAGAGAATATTCTAAATTATTTCCATTTTCTTGTTATACAGCAGGGATGTCAAACTCAATTTAATTGAGAGCCCCCTCAGGACTGTGGTTGGCCTTGGAGGGCCAGATGGGCATGGCTAACTGGGTGGGTGTGGCCAGCTTGATGCCACTCACTGGGCATGGCTGAATGGGTGGGTGTGGCTACTTGATGCCACTCCCAAACTGCTGGTATATTTCCTCTTTGCATTGGGTAGACTGGGCCGAAGCCACGCTGGTCCGATGTTTCTCCTTCACATTGGGTAAACCGGGCCAAAGCCATGCTGACCCAATGTTTCTCATTGGGTATCCCCAAAGGTTTGCCCTGCCTGACATCAATAGTAAACTATTTTAACATATTTTAAGAATAAAGAATAAAATATTATGGTTGCTTCAGCAGTTCTCTGTATGCAGCCTTTCCTGAATGTGCTACTTACCGGTAGGTTCTTTGGCTGGCTTCAGACCACTGGAAAACATCTTAGTAAATATGTGAGTTCAGGGATTCTAGTCCAGTGATTTGTCTCAAGAAAGCCTGTACCTTGAAGTGGGCATGGTAAAAAGAGAGATTAAGATACAGATAGCTATAAACAAGGCTAAAGTTTGCTCTCTTGTGCAGCTAGTCCCTACAATCTTGGTCTGAAACATCCTGTTTTTACCTTCAGAAAGCCTTTAAAAACCTGGAATTTTTTTCTAGGCTTGAGGGCCTGGATATTGGCAGCTTGCATTCTTGCCCTGGGCTGATGTGGGTTTTTTCTTTGCCTAACATCCTGTGTTGTTGTTGTTTCTATTATTTTTATCTGTATGTTTCTGATGGCTTGTTGGTTAGTCACCCAGAGCTACTTGATAAGATAAATCTATATAATAAACTAATAAACAAGCTAGCTCTTGGAGATGATTTTCAATTGACTCTAAACATCGACTAACTCATAACTCATTTATGAAAAGTCTTTGATGCACTTTGCATCAGATTTTAGACATGGAGCAACAGTCCTGTCTTTTAGGATGCCTAATCTACCATTGCTGGGAATCATAGGTACAAAATAGTACTATGGAATGGAAGGAAATAAATAATAAGTTACTCTTTTATGAAAGTATTAAGTGTATTTTTAAGCTATGATGTCCTTGTTGTTCCAAAGTATGTCCATTTAAATAGTACATGATGACTAGCTGCAGACTTGTTGGAAAACAGGAACATCTCCCTTAGGCAAGGCCACAAGTAAATAAGATAGGAACATCCACCCAAGGCAAAGCTACTTGCAAACAAAATAAGATATCTGTGGTCTTTGAAGAAAATGGTCAAGTTGACCCTTTACCTTATAGTATGAATTAGAAATAATAAGGGAGTGGGGAGGACTTCTTAGGTGTGGCATGCATTGTGTAGAGAGTATAAAATGTATTGCTTGACTAGTGGATTTTACTCTCCTTGTATTCAATCCACTTGGGAAGGGACTTGGAGTCTGCCTTTGCAAATAAATGCCTTTTAAAAAATAAATAAATAAACCTTTGAATTGTGAATCAGACTTGTCTCAGTATTGTGAGGATAAAATAATTCATGCCATGCATCTCACAGAATGGAATGTGGGAAAGACCTTGGGAGACAAAGAGAGCCTGCCTAGAGAATGGGCAGATAAAAGGGGTCTTAGACTACAGCTGGATAGTGAGTAGAGCAAGAGACTCAAAAGGGACCCTCCCTAGTTTCTCAAGCTATAAAGGAAATGGTGGGAGGACTGTGCTTTCATATTTTTAAGCTTCTATTAATGTAGCTTTTCTGCTTGTGTGCTTCCTGTGTGGTCTGCCTGTTAAGGCTGACATCATGCTCGAAGCATTTTCCAGCTGTAAGCTATGCTCTCTCTTATCTGACTATTCCCTAGGCTGCATTTCTTTGCCCCCTCTTCCAAGGTCTTTCCTGTATACCATTGCATACCAGCAGCATGTCGCATGAAATTATAAATCCCAAAGCAGAGAAGGCCTTGTACATTAATACAGCAGTCCCAAAAATTTCTGCCTCCACGGACCGGCAGCAGCAGTGGTGGCAGGGGAGGGGAGGGTTTTACATGCACAGCCTAATTCTCATGCATGTGCAAATAAAGCTTTGTGTACTTGCCCACCACTTGTGCAGCTTGGTCCCCAATAGGCTGCAGCCCAGGGATTGGGGACCTGTGCATTAATGCACCTGAATGCCTCCCCTTCTGCGGTTTCAAAACCAAGGTATAAGAAGATCCTGAATATAAAATTCTTTTTGTTGCACTGGGCGTTTTGAGCTGGCTTGAGCATGGTGCCTGCTACATGAAGGCACACATTAATGTTCCCCATAATGGAACATTATCCCCCCTGGAATTGGATTGTCTTGGGGCCCTGAATGTAGAAAAGAGGCCATTTTTTTGAATCAACATTGCCTGGCTGCTATGTGTCTTATTTGTATTTTTGATATTGTGTATTTTAGGTATTTTACTTTATTTATTTTATTGTAAACCTTCTAGGTCATATAAAAGTGAGGTGGTTGGCTACATACATGGAATGAATGAATGAATGAATGAATGAATGAATGAATGAAGGCCAACAGGGCATGCTGATCAGACACACTTGCAAATTGAACTGATCGTTTATATTTCTTCAATAACATCCAAAATGCTTCTTTTTGTGTGTGTGTTTTGTACTTATGTTTATAAAATCCATCTGGAATTGATTAGGAAAAAAGATTAGCAACTTTGGTAAATTTTAAGGTGCTATTATATGAACTTTTATTTATTGCAATCTACACTAAACTGATAATTTCTTATTTTAGATGTATAGTTGATTTCTACAAAAACTATTTTATAACCTTGTACCATAGCATTTATATTTTCTCAGTTTATGTTAGTATTATTAATTAATTCATTGGAGTTGGAGCTGTAATATTACAATGTTAAGCTACAATATTAAACTTCAGTTATTGTTCAAATTGCTGTCATTTTTATATCCTCATGGTTTCATGTTGTGCTGGCCTGTGACCAAAATAAAGAGTTTTGTTATTGTTGACTAAAAATCATTCTAGTACAGCCTTCCTGATGATCTATATTGGTCTAGATCATTAAGAGTTTGGTTAAACCAGATTTAGGAAATAGATTTAGTTCATGTTAATTTAAAGGAACAAAGTTACCAATTCTGTTCATACCAAAATAATAGCCAATAGCCATTAATGGCATTTCTTGGTTCAAAACTTCCTAAATTAGATTTTCCCATGTGGATGTCTCCAGATGTATACACAATTCCCATCTCTTTCTTTCTGGGAAGAAATGGTTGTGCAACAAAGAGGGCAAATACGTGTGATGGTTGCTAGTCCTCAGCATTTATCATTTCCCATAGAACTAAATGGGTCTCATATATGTGTGTGTGTGTGTGTGTGTGTGTACATATATACATACATACATACATACATACATACATACATACATACATACATACCCTGTTTCTCATATAATAAGGCCGGGTCTTATTTTTTTTTGAGCCCCGAAAAAATGGCTAGGCTGTCTTTTCGGGGGTGACTTAATTCCCCCCCCCTTGCATCTTCGGGCAAGGCCTTAATTTGGGGGGAGGGGCTTAATTTCATTTCATGCCTATAAAGCATGCTGGGACTTCCTATTGGGGGAGGCCGCATTGTTGGAGAAACAGGGTACATACATACATACATACATACATACATACATACATACATACATACATACATACATACATACATGTGTTTTCTTAAGTTTTCGCGGGTACTTACATGTATGGTATTCAGCTTTGTTCGGGTATTTTCCACGTCATTATAGTTGTGCTTTTAAAGTTGTAGCAACGTTTCAGCAGAATCTCATCTGCCATCATCAGGCTTCTATATTGTGTTCGTCGGTGAGTCAGACTTTCACAGCCATTTCAGTTTTAAATTTGGGGCTAGCCTACTGCTGGGTACTTATTCTTCTGTAGCAGCAGATGCTGTTTCCAAATCAGGACTCAAGACCACGAAAGGTTGGAGAATACAGGTTTATTTGTGCACAAGGTTCAGAGCATTAGCATGGCAAATTCTGAACCCCTGGCTCTTCCTGAGGCGTCACTTTTATACATTTTATGGCCTCAGTTTAGCCCGAGGCGTTTCCTTTATTAAACTATATCATAACATATGTACCAAAAAGGAGAAGTTCATTCAATTAGTCATTTTATCTTACACCATCTATTATTTTCCATACCCACCCTTGTTTACTGGAACATGGTTAGTTCCTTGGTTCAGTAACTTCGTGGTTTTGCACAATATTGTATTAAGCAAAGCTTGGGGGTCAGGGGACTTCTGCTAAAAATACAAATATTTTATTTGTATTTTTCCATACCGCTTCACTATTGGTCTGTCCAATCTATGTGGTCGGGCATGATGCACAGGAGACTTCATATATGCCTTGGTTTTCCAGGTCAGTTTTATCTTTGGGGTTTCTAAGGATGGCTGCCGGTAATTTTGCTTTTGTGGAAGCCGTTGGCTGTCAGTACTTTAGTCAGGGTGCATAGTTCAGTCTTTATGTGTGCTGTTTCTTTTATCGGGACTTGAGTGAATAGTGAAACCACGTCGAAACTTACAAGCAGATCTTCTTGTTCCACGTGTAGATCTTTGATCATTTCCAAGAAGTGGTATGAGTTTTGTACATGTGAAGCTGCTGTTTCAGCATGGGGCTGTAGCTGTTTTGCTAAGTGTTTAGCTAGGTTTTGTAGTGGTGCTCCTCTGGAGCTGACTATGGGTCTGAGAGGTATGCCTTCTTTGTGTATTTTTGGGAGGACGTATAGTTTGGGGCATCTGGAAGATTTTTTTCTTGGGATGATCGTCTGTTGAATCTCTTTGCTCATGTGGCAGGTTATAATTTTCTTCTTGGTTATTTTTTCCAGATATGTGGTTGGATCCGTGTTTATGGGTTTGTATGTGGAGTCTTGGAGTAGGTCTGCCAATTTTATTTCGTAGTCTTTTCTATCCATTACTACTGTTCCTAACACACCTAAACAGCACACACCCCAAAACCAAGTTCACCATGGAAATGGAAACAAACAAACAACTACCATTCCTAGATGTACTAATCTACAAAAAAACAGATGGCACACTAGGACACACCATATACCAGAAGAAAACACACACCAACCACTACCTCAACGCCCAATCCCACCACCACCCAGCACAGATAAACTCCGTGGCCAAAACACTAATCGCCAGAACCAAACGCCTGGCAGACAAGACACACATAAAGACTGAACTATGCACCCTGACTAAAGTACTGACAGCCAATGGCTTCCACAAAAGCAAAATTACCGGCTTGATCCACAAAAACACACTGAGACATAATGGAGACCTAGAAGATGAACAGACCTATGGAACAGCTGTCCTGCCCTACATAAGAGGTACTACAGACAAAATCAGTAAGATACTACACAGGCATCACATCAAGACTGCCTTCAAAACAGACAGAAAAATAGCAGCCATCCTTAGAAACCCCAAAGATAAAACTGACCTGGAAAACCAAGGCATATATGAAGTCCCCTGTGCATCATGCCCGGCCACATACATTGGACAGACCAATAGTGAAGCAGTATGGAAAAATACAAATAAAATATTTGTATTTTTAGCAGAAGTCCCCTGACCCCCAAGCTTTGCTTAATACAATATTGTGCAAAACCATGAAGTTACTGAACCAAGGAACTAGCCATGTTCCAGTAAACAAGGGTGGGTATGGAAAATAACAGATGGTGTAAGATAAAATGACTAATTGAATGAACTTCTCCTTTTTGGTACATATGTTATGATATAGTTTAATAAAGGAAACGCCCCGGGCTAAACTGAGGCCATGAAATGTATAAAAGTGACGCCTCAGGAAGAGCCAGGGGTTCAGAATTTGCCATGCTAATGCTCTGAACCTTGTGCACAAATAAACCTGTATTCTCCAACCTTTCGTGGTCTTGAGTCCTGATTTGGAAACAGCATCTGCTGCTACAGAAGAATAAGTACCCGCCTGGATGAACACAAAAATGCAGTAAAAAAGCTGGAACACACTTCCTCACTAGTCCAACACATGAAAGCCACAGGTCATAGCATCAACTTCAATGGCACCAAAACCCTAGCCACTATAGAAAACCCCAGCCACAGAATTATCAGATTAGCCATAGAGATTGAAAAAAGACCTGAAAGCATGAATAGAAGAGATGATCCCACCAGACTGTCAATTATTTGGAAGCCTGCAGTCACAAACAAAAAAATCTCTACACCACAAGCCAGGCAAACACCTGGGCACAAACAGATCCTCCCTGATACCTCCAGCTCAAACACACCCCAACCAGGCACCCAGATGAAACCTAGCTTCCTAACAAATGATAGCCATCCATTTACTTGGAGCCAAGCTGCACTAAAAGCCTCCAATACAGGAACACAATGTTGCCAGCCAAACAAGACAAAAAAAGCCACAAAACAGACAGAAGATATTAGAAACACCAATCAAGCAGAACACAGCAAACTCCAAGACCAATAAACACAGACCAAGACTCCCAACCAATCAGGATGAAGAAAAAACCATTCTGGCACAGCAGTAGGCTAGCCCCAAATTTAAAACAGAAATGACTGTGAAAGCCTGACTCACCGATGAACACAATACAGAAGCCTGATGATGGCAGATGAGATTCTGCCGAAATGTTGCTACAACTTTAAAAGCACAACTATAATGACGTGGGAAAATACCCAAACAAAGCTGAATACCATACATATATATGTATATGTATATATATATCTTGTTCATGACAGGCAAAGAAATAAGAGTTAGGAACATCTATATGTATTTGTTTACTACTACTTAACTACTATATTAATTCATGTTATATTTTAATAAGCATCAATTAGAAGTAGGGCTACTAGGTAAACCCTCTAATTTCTTTTTTTCCAAAATTCTCTTAAGCCATGTGTTCTATCCTTTCCTATTGGTCAATGGACATGTGTGATGTCACAGCCCTCTTTATTCTCCTGTGGGGGAGAGGGAGAGTTCATAATACTTATTATGAAGTGTTGGGCTTTTTGGGTACTACTGTTAACTCTCAAGGTAAAGCATTGTTCTAGCTGACCAATCAAAGGGCAAAGAGCTGGTACCTCATTTGAATACAAGTCAGTATATCACAGAAAAGGGAGAGACATTACTGAGGCACTTATCACTACAAACTTCAGGTGAGCATCAGCACAGAAGATTGAAACAATGGCTATTGTCCAAGCCCAGAAAAAGTTACAGCCTCAGAAGAAACTGAGACAGAAACAGAAAAGGAAACAAGGAAGAAATCAGCAACGAAGGAACTTGGCAATCAGTCAAATCAGGAAATGTGAGAGTTTTGAGGATAAGTTTTTGCCACCTCTTTTCCTTTCCCAGAGAAAGATGCCTCCGTCAATGAAAGGGAATAAAAAGGCAGTCTTTGCACAACGATATCTCCTGGCAACCCAAGACGGGGAGCAACAGTGCTATCTTAGCAATTACATGTCCTCCCAAGCCACCCTGGGCATCAGTGAGGTGTATCCAGCAATTGTGTGGCAATGCAAGCCCCCTGTGGTGAAATGGCCAGTGACCGTGAGACATCAGCAACAAAGTGCCCTCACCACTCACTTGTGCCAAGATGACCCACAACGATATGTCTTCAGCAGCGTCGTACCTTCACCAGTTATCTGTGACAAGATGGGGACCAAAGTCTGCACTCTCACCACTAAAGATCTTCAGTACGAAGTGAATGAAATGATATCCAGGCAGTTGATACCATGCTTGTTTGCCAGTGACCCTAGCATCTCTCCTTATTAGCAAGAGTCATCACGTCCTTCCTCCCTGGCTGGCCCAAACTAGTCTCTGAAGGGGAGAAGGCAGAGTAAAAATGGCCAGCCTGAGAAAAATCCCATCTTCCACCCAATGGAAGACCATCTAATGTACCTCCCAAACCCAATCATCTTAAGACAACAACCTTGCCACCTACAATAGTCAAGGAACATAGCAGATCTTCTCACAGAATGGCCTTGAGGAGGAAAATCAGCCAAGCAGAGGACCCGGTTTTCATTAGAAAAAGATCTTACTACTCAGGATGTTGTACTTCCAAACATTCATATTGTGAGTGAAGAATTTCCCTTCAGAAACAGCAAAAGCAACTAGTTATTGACATACAAATAAAATGGGATTTAGAATGAGTGACACCTGTAACAGTGTGATGTATCTTGACCATGTTTATTGCAAAATTTGGGGGTTGCATACATTGTTTATGGTTCTAGCACCTTTCCCCAACTTCACATCTTCTCAAGCCTTCTAGATGATTGACACATGTGAGTTTTGTCCCTTAAATTTACTAACATACTGTACATGTACAGCATACAATACTATGCTCTAAATTTCTACTATGAATTAATTTCATGCTAGTGGTCATTTCTTCCTATTACAATTAATAAAAGTGAGAAAGGGTGATATTCTTGTCTTTTTGATACTAGCAGGCCAACAAGCCAAGGGGGGAAATCTATTATTCCAAGACGACAGACACACATACTGAAGAGAAAAAAAGAAGTGTGTTTTACTGCATATAAAAATGTTGTGCTCTTTATTTAGCAAGATCTGGATTATAATAAATTCTGCAATGGCAATTCACTTTTGGTACCAATATTTAAATAGCTAACTTCCAATTACCTCAGAATTAGCCATAATTTCCCCTCCCAATGACAGGATTTTGACTCAATTTCCCTATGAATTTTTAATCATCAGTTATGCAACAATTTCCTGGTAAACAAGTTCTCTCTTTGCATTCTGGCAAATAATTTATCCCAAATGATGTAATCATTTCCAAGTGAACTTTTAAACCCAATGACATGCCCGCTAGCTGATTTTTGCATGAAAATACCTTGTGGAAAATTATTTCAAATGCATTCCATACTTCAATCTACATTAGCATGACATACAAGATATAGATTGTAGTTTAGAGGCACCACCACAGAAAAAGTAACACGAGTATAAAAATTACAATTAAGAAGATACATAACAATGATAATGGTCCTGAGCCCAAAAGTCAATGAGAAACTTCTGGAACCCAGAATGCCATGGAAAATTCAGATGTATAGAAGAGAAGAACCTTAGACTTAGACTAACTTTGTCACTTTGAATGTACACTAATCAGCATACATTAAAATGAAATTTCATTGCATACAGCTCTCAAAGGGTCTCTACGTCTAATATACACTACATAAACATGACAAAATAAATACAAAGTTATGCATATACCCACATATATGACATAGAGAAACAACACAGTCTAGTTCGGATATACAAATGTACATGGTGAGAGAAGCAAATCTTGTGAGTTTACCAGACCAATGGCATAGGGAACAAAGCTGTTACAGAATCTGGAAGTCCTGCTAGAAATACTGTACTTCGAAACCTCCTCCCAGAGGGGAGCAACAGAAACACACCATGGTGCGTGGGGTTTCTAACAATGCTTCGAGCTCTAAGCACATAGCACTTATAAGCAGTAACCTGAATAATGGGAAATGAGCTTCCTATAACCTTCTCAGCTGTCCTTACCACTCTCTGTAGGGACATTCTTTTTTTTTTTGAAAATTTTATTGATTTTTAAAAACAAACATAAAAAAACAAAACATAGAACATAAAAACATAAAACATATTTTTTGAAAGCAGCCTGATCCCAGGTTACATCTCTTCGTGCAGACACAAATTCAAGTTCATGCTCATTTTTATATTCCATTCCATATCTTATTATCATTCTACATTTTCTATATAATTTCTCCCCTCTCAACTTTCTTAATTTTATTTTATTTATATCATAATTCAAATCATCATGCTTATATTCTTTGTCTGTCCTGTTTCAGCTGTCTATTATCTTTTCTCATTAAGCAAAATTTCTCCTGTGATCACTAATTGGAGTATGACGCCTTTATATCTTTCCCCTAAAATTATAACACTTAATGTAATACATAATTTCCGTTCGGATTCTGCTTGGTACATTCTAAAACTACACAATGTATTTTAAAAAAAGAAAAAAATGTAAATATATAACATAATTAAAACAACAATCCATACCAATTCAATTCTATCATTAATATTAATATTCATTTAAATCTTGAACATTTTACACATTACTTTTCAAATAAGTATCATACTTCTATGGGAACACTTATAAACTTTCCATAATTGCTTCCTTCCCACTTCACTTATATTTTATAAAACATTGAGTAGTTAAATGTTCCCATTCCTTCCTAATTCAATTCTCTCATTTATTTCATTTCATTTATTTTGTTCACAAAAGTTTCACTAAATTACACAGACTATTTTATTCCACTTTTTAATCATATGTTGTTTCCAATTTTCTAATATTATTTCTATTACAAATATAACAATACAATCTTATGTACCTTTACAGAATCCCTTTTTCAATTAAATTTTCACCCATTATCTCTAAATAAATCCTGTTTCTTTACATCTTGCTCCAGACCTTTGTAACTTCTCTTCCCTTTCTTCTTCTTCTCTCTCCCCTTTTTACCCCCCTGTCTCTCCACCTCCATTTCCCTTTTCTGTATTCCCCTTTTCTGTTGTTTTCTAACATTATATCACCTTTTCACATTATTTCCCCCCTTTTTGGCTGTTTTTTTAGGTCTTCAATTCTCCATTCTCTTTCCCCCCTTTCCCTTTTCTTCCCCAGATAGAATTACTTGTTCATTAAAAATGGCTTCTTCTTTATCCCAATCTTCTTGTTGCGCATTCCTTTCTTGCTGTTTCTAAGAATTGAAAAGTAGAGCCAAAAGATCCCTTCCCTTCTTGTTCCTCTTCTTTATATTTTTTAAAATTCGATTTTCAGTTCATCCAGTTCATCCAGTCCATCCAGAAGTGATGCCATTGTAGAATGTTTTTTTTTAAGGAACCAGCTAATTATTTTTAGTCATTCAAATATGATTTCCAAAAATCCCAAAGTCACCAAACAATCCAAATACACACAAGCTGTTTCTTTTAACACTTTCTTCTTTTTTCACTTTCTCTTCTTGGGGTTACTATTTACTTGCAAAAATCCAGTTAAAATGTATCCTTTAGAAATCTTGTTAAGATTTAACTTTAAGTTCTTTTAAATTCCAAGCAGTCTCCTCCTTCCAAGTCCTGCTCTTATTCTTTTCCTCTCCCTTCCCACTTATAACAAAAAAAAAGGCTTTTTTAATATTCAGAAATCTTTATTGCCCCTTTGGCATTTAATTAAATTTCCAGCTTAATTACCTGTTAGTGCCAAAGTGGATTTTTCCAATTTCTTTATTCAGATCTTCTCATTATCAGCATGAGGAAGGAGAGTGGGAAAAAAAAACTTTCCCTTTTCACTTTCATTCGCTGCTTCCGACTCTTCTTTGGGAGCGATGTATCTTTTGCAAAATTTAAATTCCAGGGTACTTTAGTTGTTGCTTTTTGTCCTGGTCAGCCAAAAACTTTCACTTCTTAACTTCCTCCTGCACTTTCTTTTCTGGCTGAGTGCTTCTTTGAGGTAGCCATTTCTGACCGCCGCTCTTACCGCCTTCGGAAAAGGGAGTTTAGCCAGCTGAGGAGGAGAGGTGTGGCTCCCCTCAACTCTGCCAGGTCTCCCCTGTCTTCACCACCTGTACAGGGTGGCTTAGCCCTGAAGCCGGCTGGCTCGGGGCACTCCGGCGGCGAGCGCAGGCAGAAACCGGGCACGATCGCAGATTCCTGCCTGACGCCGAAGCGCTCTCTGTAGGGACATTCTATCGGAGGCACTGCTGCCACCAAATCAAACAGGGATACAGTTTGCTAAAATGCTCTCAATCATGCCTCTGTAAAAAGTGGCCAAGATAGTGTTGAAAGGGAACTTCACAAAGACAGTGGTGTCACTCAAGCAGGAAAAGCCCAAAGGGAACATCAGGCCAGCCATAAAACAAACTTACATAGGAAAAGGAATCAAATAAAAGGTATTAAAGAAGCCCTTTAGACAAAAGCCCAAATAATTAAGAAAACTAGAGAAATAAGAAAAGAAAACCCTTACAAACACAAGACATGCCAAATCAGCAAAACAAACAGACAAAAGACACAAAAAATATATAAATTACAAAGGAGACAGACAGGAGATTGCCACAAAACAAATATAAGAAACCATTGTAAAGCTTAAAGAGATTAGGAAGAAACCGATAATACGATCAAACCACCCCACAAAGTTCGCCTTCCGCACCCCGCAGAGTTTGTCCTCCGACGGGAATAAAGACAAACCCTGACAAGATTTGAAACATTAAAATACAAATACAAGCACTCACACACAAAAGGAGAAAAGGGTATAAAAAATCAGGGACTTACCATACGAAGGTAGCTAGCCCAGGAACACAGACTTCTTGCTATCTCTCACCTTCCTGAAAAATAAAAAGATCCAGCTTTCAAGCAGTTGTCCATATCCTTGCGCCGGAGCTCTCCCAGTGGGAAAATCGAATCCTCGGAAGAAAGGCATTTTGACACCTTTCAACAATTGGCGACCACGAAGGTTTTCCAGCCAACCCTGCCACTGGACCAGGCCCATGGATCCAAACCCAGCCGGCGTGGACCTTCTTTGTCCAGGGACAACATCCACGGACCCAGCCCGGAAGGCATAAGGGTAGTAAAGGGAGTCCTTGGGCTTTTCCGCTCAACAGCTGCTTGAAAGCAGGTGAGTACCGCTTCAAATTTATAATCTTGCTAGGGAGGGGAGTGGAAGCGTGAATGTACCAGGTGTGTGATTGTGGGTTTTCTCTGCGGAAACAGCGGGACCTCACCTCCTCCGTGATTGCCAGCCGCACCCCAGCCAGCTGCTAGCTCAAAAATGAGCCATGACCGGCTGGATTTGGGAACGCAAGTGGTGACCACGGAGTGTGAGTCCTTTTGAAGGATGTAAGAAAAACCGAGCGGGCTGCAAAAGGAAAGTGGTGTTAGGAAATAAATAAAAAGCAGAGGAGAAATAGTCCCGGTGCATCCCGCAAGCAAAGCCCAGTGCATTTAGAAGGGGCCCGTACCGGCTGCTGGCAAACAGAATTGGAAATAGTTTGTCTAAAAAGCAGAGTAGGTCCTTCCAGATTCCCACCTTTAAGGGAGATCTGAAAACTGACGGCTGAGTGTGGGAAGGGGCCCATACCAGTGCTGCTAGGGGGCAGACAGTCCTCCGAGATCCCCGTTTTTTAGGGGGGGTCTTGAAACTGACGGCTGAGTTTCCCTAAAAGAAAGGGGCCCGTACTCCATGTGTAGGGAAACCGGAGTCCTTTCCAGACCTTTTTTGTCTGAAAACTGACGGCTGTAGCCCGGCTAAACCAAAGTAATCCCCACATCAGGTAGGGAATATGGAAAGCTGTAGCTCGAGGGCAATGGAAGAGACCCCCTTGGATAAATTACTTGAGGCTTGGGACGAAAGGCAAGTGCCTGTCCTGACTGGAATGAATAAAAAAGAAGCGAAAAGAATTTGCAAAAAGTGGGCTTTATTGCGAGATGACACGGGTAGACAAATTTGGCCTGATATCGGTACTTTAGATTATAAAACCCTGAAAGCACTTAGAATACGCATTAAACCCAGCCAAATACCCTATTGGTACTGCTGGGCTGAAATGGCTAGGACCAAAGACCTGACCGAGGGAAAAGATCAGGAAAAGCCTGAAACCCATTCCCTGGAAGGAAAGACTGAGGCACGGATTATGGCTCCCCTTTTAAGCAAACCAGTGCCAGGCAGAAATAGGGGACAACTATAATACGTTTTTACCCACACTCCCTTTTCTGCCTCTGACTTGGTCATCTGGAAAAAGGATACCCCAGCTTTCAGGGCTGATCCTCAAACAGTAATTCAAACCCTGAAATCTATCATAGACAGCCATAATCCATCCTGGGGTGATATGACCCAGCTGCTACAAGTCTTTCTAACGAAAGATGAACTATTAAAACTATTTGAAAAAACAGACCAAATAGCTAAACTACCAACTATCCCTGGACAGGCAGCCCCAGCCTGCATCGCATGGCCAGTACATCGCCCTGACTGGGACTATAATGATACCAATCACTGGGATGAATACACAAGAGCAAAAGATAACTTACTATCTAGGGGCGTGCATAAGCGCACCAACGTGCCCTACCGTCCCTGTCCTATTGTTTCTCTATTCTTTTATTTTTCTTATATGTACCCATCTCATGTATTCACAACTATGTATACACTTATACTTATTATCTTGTAAACAATTGACAAATCAAATAAATAAATAAAATAAATAAATAAATAAATAAATACTAGAAGCTTTAGAAGAAATAGGTAAAAAGCCTTTAAACTGGTCTGAATTTCAAAAAACAACACAAAGAGAAAAGGAAAACCCTGATGCCTTTTGGGTCCGCCTGTCAGAAGCAGGTATTGCATATGCCCACCTAGACCTTAGCTGCCTGAAGGACCAAAGGATTTTAGCTTCAGCCTTCGTGGATCAGTCCACCGTGGATATCAAAGAACATTTCCACCGCTTCATCTCTAACTGGCCAACCTTAGAAATAGCAGAGTTGCGCAAGATTGCTAACTTTGTCTATGATCAAAGAGACAAGCTGAAAGAGGAGGAGAAAGATAGAAAGAGGCGGATAGAAAGACAGGAAGACCTAAAAATGTTTGCTGTAATGCAACATGATGCCAGACAAACACCAGGTAAAAACCCCTATAATTCAAGGAAATGCTGGCATTGCGATAAAGGAGGATGGTCGCAAGGCAAATGCCAGCATAGCTATAGGTGCGGACAGGAAGGTCATTTCAGCAGGCAATGTAGGCAATGTAGGCAATGTACCCTTCCCGCAACCGATATCACCCTCCACCTAGAAACATGCCAGGCAATAATCCAGTCAATTACACTGAACAACAAAGCTTTGATCATCATGCACCACCCAGCGCTCCTTTTCCTCCAATAAATCATAACAATAGACATCAATGGGAGCAAAGAAGAGAAAATGACCTACCCCTTTCCTGACTAGAACATGACAATGAAAGCACTGAATTCATGGCTATCTTTAACGGGCTGGCTATCCCCCTAAAAAATGGCCCTGAAGGGGAACCCATTGTCACCATTCTTATAGGAGGAAAGAAATACAATTGTTTAGTTGATACTGGAGCCACCTCCTCATTAATTACTGAACCACCATATAAAGCTTCAGTGGCTGAAGGGGCTCGGGATAGCATAATGGGAGTGGTGGTGGGGAAATAATCCCTGTACAATTTACCCACAACGTACCAGTAGAACTAGGACCTTTAACAGTAGACCATGCATTCACTATTTGCCCCCAGTCGCCACTATCCCTATTAGGAAGGGATCTCCTATGTAAAATGGGAGCTACCATAACATGTGGCAAACAGGGGCTGCAATTGGAAATCCCGGGAAAAGGCACGCACAAGACAATCATGCTGATAACCAGCAACACGGGGCTTCATGAAGATTTAAAAAGCCTGCCACCCTCCTTATGGGGCTGGGATGCATCAGAAGTGGGACTACTTAAAGGAGCAACACCTGTTACTATCCAAGTGAAACATGGACCACCTCCATGCGTGCCCCAATACAAAATCCCTGCAGAGGCAATTCTCCCCATAAAGAAATTAATACAAGCATACCTAAAGTAAGGAGTTCTCATTAAATGTACCTCTCCCTGCAACACCCCCATTTTTCCGGTGAAGAAATCTACAGTTGACAAAGATGGAAACCCCATCTTTAGATTTGTGCACGATTTAAGGCTCATAAATGATCACGTGATACCAAGAGCCCCCATAGTACCTAACCCATCAACTATAATCACCGAGGTGCCAGACTCAGCCACCTATTTTTCTGTCATAGATTTGTGCTCTGCCTTTTTTAGCATTCCAGTGGACCCAGCATCCCAATATCTATTTGCCTTTACCTGGCAAGACCAATAGTATACCTGGACTCGATTGCCACAAGGCTACACTGAGTCCCCCACCCTATTCTCACAAATATTAAAGGCAGACCTCTCCTCCATTTCCCTACCACAACAGTCCATTTTGATCCAATATGTTGATGATTTATTGCTGGCATCTCAAACCAAGCTAGCATGTAAAACAGACACCCTATACTTACTTGAAGCCCTGGCAGAGAGAGGGCACAAAGCCTCCCCTTCCAAATTGCAATATTTAAAACAAGAAATAACATATCTGGGCTAAATTATTGCACCAGGAATTAGAAGACTGGCCCCTAACCAGGTAGAAACCATTTTAGCCATGAAACCACCCCAGACAAAACGACAGGTCAGAGCCTTGCTGGGAGTACTGGGCTTCTGCCACCCATGGATCCCCTCGTTTGGAGAATTAGCCCGACCTCTCATTCAACTAACAGGCAAAAACATGCCGGACCCCATTGAATGGTCCAAACCTTTGGACAAAACACTTCAGACCATAAAACAAACCCTGGCATCAGCCCCAGCACTCGGGCTACCTGACTATAGGAAACCTTTTACCTTATACATCCATGAAAAATTAGGTGTTGCGTCTGGCGTTCTGACACAACCTTTTGGACACACACATCGACCAGTCGCTTACTATTCTGTAACCCTAGATCCGGTAGCACAAGGGACTGTCCCCTGCTTAAGAGCCATGGCGGCTACAGTCGAACTGGTGAAACGATCTAAGGATTTAGTACTAGGACATCCACTATTGCTAAAAGTCCCCCATGAAGTTTTTGCGATTCTCTTAAAGAGCCAGACACAAGCCTTTACTCAGCAGCGTTTGGCTCAATATGAAGCTGAACTTTTTACCTCTGATCACATTACGTTTGAGAGATGTAATACTCTAAACCCAGCTACCCTGCTCCCCACAGAACAGGAAGAAGGTAATCTCCATGATTGCCCCCATTAAGTGCATGACGCTGAACTACCCTGCTCCGATTTAACAGATACCCCGCTACAAAACCCCGACATTGAACTTTTCACAGATGGTTCCTCCTACATACACGAGAACAAAAGAGTAATGGGAGCAGCTGTAGTCTCCCTACAGGAAATCATCTGGGCTTCCCCCCTTCCTCCCTCCCACAGCACCCAAGCAGCTGAGCTTATAGCTTTAACAAAAGCTTGCGAAGCTGCAAGGAACCGATCTACTAACATTTATACAGATTCCAAATACGCTTTTGGAGTCTGCCATGCAACAGGAGCTCTATGGAAACAACGGGGTTTTTTAACTTCAGCGGGACAACAGATAGTACATGCACCATTAGTAGCCAAACTGTTAGAAGCCATCCAATTACCACAAACACTAGCAGTCATCCATTGTAAAGCCCACCAAACAGATGACTCTACAATAACAAAAGGAAACCAATATGCAGATGCAACAGCCAAATGGGTGGCAACCAAACCTCTACCTCACACCATCATGACACCTGCCTTAACAACGAAACCAGAAATACCATACGAACAATTTCTAGATAAAGGGGAAGCTGAACAATGGGAGAAAAAATTTTCAGCAGTTTTTGAGCAAGGATTTTGGAGAGTCCCAGATGGCAGACCTATAGCCCCACGATGTCTCCTTAGGCTAATTTGCCAAAGACTACATACAAAGGGACATTGTGGCACGCAAGCTATGGTGGATGCCATCAGGAGGGTATGGTATGCACCTGGAGCCTATAGTGAGGCTACAAGAATAGCCACAACATGCCAAACCTGCCAAGCAAATAATACCACCTCCAGAAAAACTATTCATGAAGGAGGAAGACCCTGGGCACAGAAACCATTTGAAAAGATCCAAATGGATTATATACAACTACCTAAGGTAAATGGGTATCAATATGTTCTTGTCTGCAAGGACCAACTAACCCACTGGGTAGAGGCCTTCCCATGCTGCCATGCTATTGCCCTAGAAATAGCCAGACACCTCCTCAAGGACACAGTGCCTAGGTTTGGGGTCCCCACCATTCTGGACATGGATAGGGGAAAACATTTCATAGCACAAGTCCTCACACATATATTCCAGGCTCTAGGCATTACCCAAAACCTCCATGTGCCCTATTCTCCGACATCATCAGGAGCCGTGGAGAGAGCAAACAAGGAGGTGAAGACCCTACTGGGCAAACTCTGTCAGGAAACACACCTCTCCTGGCCACAAGTGCTCCCAATTGCTCTCTTTTATATCAGAACTAGACCAAGACAGGACATAGGTATTTCCCCCTTTGAGATCCTTTTTGGTCGCCCCCTCCCCCGATACCCTACAAGGCCTTGATCCTCATTCCCTCTGCCTAGATAGGGGGGGATATGGTTCTCTCTTCTTATCTTGCAGCCCTGCAAAAGAGACTACAGACTCTCTGGACCCAGAATGCGCTGACACAGACCTTACCCCTGGAAGAAGCCCTGCATCCATATGAGCTGGGAGATTGGGTGTGGATCAAGTTCTTCACCAGAACCTCACCTCTACAACCCAGGTGGAAAGGACCCTACCAAGTCTTACTAACTACACACACCGCCATAAAGGTTGCAGAATGAGACTCTTGGATACACTTGGACACATGCAAAGCCAGCAGTCATAGACCATAGCCAAACTCCACCACAACCAATCCCAACCATCAAACTCAAGAAAGATCGGGACACAGATCAATGGATGCTTGCAGCATTCTTCAACACTGTTGAACCACACAACTGTGAGGAACCAAGTGCAAATGTTGAATTACACAAAACTGGACTCCCAGGTGCTGAGTTATAAAACTCCGTTTTATTTTTTATTGTTTTTTTTCTCCCACCTTCTCAATTTTTTCCTTTTTTTCTTTCTTAGTATTTTTTTTAAACAAAAAGAGACTTTTTAAATAATTTTTGATACTTGACCTATACCTTTTTTTTTACATTGCTATTTTGTACAAATAAAAAAGTGGGGGGAAGGGAGGGAAGAAAGGGAATCTAGCATGGGGAACATGAAATGCAATATATACTATGTATTATTATCTGTAACAATTGTAACACTTGTAACACAAGCAACTGCGTTCCTGGAACCAAAGCTTATCCGAGAGAAAGGAAACGTATGGGAATATTTAGCAAGAGAAATACTCAACACTACTAACTTTTGTTTAGCAGGAGGGAAATCAGTCAAGGACATCTTAAGCACATGCCTAATGGGAGTGGGCAACTAGGCCACATAACATCATTAACTACACCACATTTAGAAACCTTCCTGACTCCTACGAAAGCATTTTTAGCTGGGGCCACTCTACAAAAACCAAGGACCACACCATGTACACCCTACACATCGCTGCAGTAACCACCTCTGAGAGATGCTTTAATGTCACTCGGTGCAGCACACCTAGGGTCGCAGAATGCACCAGTCTTAGCAACACAGAATTAAAATGCAACTACACAGAGACCATATCATTCTCATATAGTTACCTGAAGCTCCCACCAGGATGGTTTTTCCTTTGTGGCCTAAAAGCCTACTCATACCTTCCTGCAAATGCCACCAATGGCCCCTGCACCGTGGGAAGGTTAACCATGCTTATGCCATCCTTACAGAGATGACACAGGAGAGCCTTCCAAACCCTAGACGCAGACTGTGACTCCAAAGTCTCCCTTCTCACCAAAACAGAATATGTCACATTGGCAATATCCCTGGTAGGGGTACCTGGATTGGCAGTGCGAAATTCTAGAAATTTGAATAGCCTACCATGTACCCTAGCAAAAGGCTTGAATTCGACCTCCCATGCCCTGGATGCCCTTAACAGAGAACTGAGGGAGGTCAGAGAAGCCACCCTGGAGAATAGGGCAGCAATAGACTTCTTCCTCTTGAAGCATAATTATGGCTGCGAAACATTCCACGGGATGTGTTGCTTCAATCTAGACGAAACCTCAGAACTCGTAGGGAGGGACATCCACCACCTGAAAGAGCTATCTCAGAATATTGGTCATGAGCAATCATTCCTGGATTTTTCATGGCTCTTCTTGTGGATGCCAGATTTCCATTGGCTCAAAATCCTTATAACAACCATAGTCACCATTTGTGTCTTTGGAGCCCTCATGTGTTGCCTCTGTCAATGCATACCACCCTGCCTTAGCTGCCAAAAGGCCTGTATTCCCTCTCAGAAGAGAAAATTAAAGGGGAGATAGGCGGCCATGATGATAATCCAGATTGATCACAAATACCAAGTATACCCAGACATTCAATCAGAGACCACCCTCTAAAAAAAATATTAAAAAATGAAGGATTATGGAAAGGGAACTTCACAAAGACAGTGGTGTCACTCAAGCAGGAAAAGCCCAAAGGTAACATCAGGCCAGCCATAAAACAAACTTACATAGGAAAAGGAATCAAATAAAAGGTATTAAAGAAGCCCTTTAGACAAAAGCCCAAATAATTAAGAAAACTAGAGAAATAATAAAAGAAAACCCTTACAAACACAAGACATGCCAAATCAGCAAAACAAACAGACAAAAGACACAAAAAATATATAAATTACAAAGGAGACAGACAGGAGATTGCCCCAAAACAAATATAAGAAACCATTGTAAAGCTTAAAGAGATTAGGAAGAAACCGATAATACGATCAAACCACACTGCAAAGTTCGCCTTCTGCACCCCGCGGAGTTTGCCCTCCAATGGGAATAAAGACAAACCCTGACAAGATTTGAAACATTAAAATACAAATACAAGCACTCACACACAAAAGGAGAAAATGGTATAAAAAATCAGGGACTTACCATACGAAGGTAGCTAGCCCAGGAACGCAGACTTCTCGCTATCTCTTGCCTTCCTGAAAAATAAAAAGATCCAGCTTTCAAGCAGTTGTCCGTATCCTTGTGCCGGAGCTCTCCCAGCGGAAAAATCGAATCCTCGGAAGAAAGGCATTTTGACACCTTTCAACAATAGAAAGAGAAAGATATGCTCTCCTGAGGTTCAGAACCATGTTGATTGCAACAAACATTGGGTTCCTATTTTATAAGAAAAAAGGATCCTACACGGGGCGGGATTCCACTGGTATAACAACCAGTTCAGTGATCGCATGCTCTAAAACAGCTGACTCTGTCAAGGACCTTGGAGTTCTCATCTCTAATGATCTAAGTGCTTGAGCCCACTGTAACTATGTAGCCAAAAAGGCATTAAGAGTTGTTAACCTAATCCTACGTAGCTTTTTCTCTGGTAATATCACACTACTAACTAGAGCATACCAAACATTTGCTAGACCAATACTTGACCTCATCAGTCTGGAACCCACATTACGTATCTGATATTAACACAGTTGAAAAAGTCCAGAAATATTTCACAAGAAGAGTTCTCCACTCCTCTACTCATTGCAGAATACCTTATGCCACCAGATTTGAAATTCTAGACCTATAAAACCTAGAACTACACCACCTTTGGTCCAATCTAAGTATAGTACATAAAATCATACATTGCAGTGTCCTACCTGTCAATGAATACTTCAGCTTCAACCATAACAATACAAGAGCACACAATAGATACAAACTCAAGGTAAACCGCACCAAACTTGATTGCAGGAAATACAACTTCAGCAACAGAGTGGTCAATGTCTGGAATACTCTACCTGACTCTGTGGTTTATTCCCCAAACCCCAAAAACTTTAACCTTAGACCAGGGGTGTCCAACCTTGGCAACTTTAAGACTTGTGGACTTCAACTCCCAGAATTCCTCAGCCAGCTTTGCTGAGTCCACAAGTCTTAAAGTTGCCAAGGTTGGACACCCCTGCCTTAGACTGTCCACTATTGACCTCACCCCTTTCCTAAGAGGTCTGTAGGGGGCGGGCATAAACACACCAATGTGCCTACCGTCCCTGTCCTATTGTTTCTTTTTATTTCTCTTATATGTATCCATTTCATGTATTCATAACTATGTTTGTACTTATACCTGTTATCTTATAATCGCTTGACAAATAAATAAATGAAAACCGCTCTGCTGCGCAAATCAGCTTTGCTCTAAACAAAGGAAATAAAGCACAGGAAAGAGCAGGGACAGGCAGGTGGGCCCACATGCTCATCGCAGCTAACTGGTTTGCTGCCAGCTAATCTTCGGAGCAAGGGGTTCACCCAAACCAGTCCGAACCAGTAGAATCTCACCCCTGATCTTATCTTATCCCTTCCAAGTTGCAGGACTCAGTTTTAGAGGTCCTGCATGAAGGCCATCCTGGCATTGTCAGGATGAAGGCTCTGGCTCGCAGTTACGTATGGTGGCCAGGCATGGATGCTCAAATCACAAGTTGGGTGAACGCTTGTCAGCCATGCCAGGCTACCAGGCCTGCTCCACCCACATCCACTCCTGGCAGGTGGGAAGATTCTGGGGGCCCTTGGTCCCGGTTGCATATTGATCTAGCTGGCCCTGTTCATGGGCGTACATTCCTGGTAATAGTGGATTCCTTTTCAAAATGGATAGACCTGACCTTAATGACCACCACAACTTCACACGCTGTTACTAAGGCTCTAACTAGGGTATTTGCTACCCATGGCCTCCCTGACACCATTGTGTCTGATAACGGGCCCCAGTTTACTTCCTGTGAGTTCGAGGTTTTCCTAGCCAACCTAGGGATAAGGCACGCCTTCACAGCTCCTTTTCATCCTGCCAGAAATGGCCTGGCTGAAAGGGCAATCAGGTCAGTTAAGGAGGCCCTGGAAAGGTTTGGCCCTATAGACTGGCACTCTAAGCTTTCTAGGTACCTCTTGGCCCAACACACAACCCCGTGCCACCACTAATAAGTCTCCAGCTGAGCTCCTCATGGGCAGACGTCTGAGAACCACCCTGGACAGGCTCCATCCTCATTATGCCCCAGTCACCCCCTAGGGTCAGAGAGCCAGACAAGGGAGTTCCCACAACATGACCGGGTCTATGCCCGAAACTACGCGGGTCACCCCTTATGGGTGCCAGGGCGAATTGTGGCAGTAACAGGTCCTAAGTCTTACAGGGTCCTGCTGCAAGACGGACGCATCTGGCGCCGGCACATTGACCAACTTAGAAGACACTGGAGTGTGGTTACAGACGACCCTTTGTTACAGCCCGAACGAAAAAGAACTCCCGGCACACACAGAGACTTCCTTTAGATACTACAAGCAAGCAAGCCTACCAGGTCTGCCGTCAGTCCCTCGCCCAGGGTCGCCCGAATCCGAGACTCCAGCTTCTTCGACTCCAGAAGCAGCCCAGCAAGCAGAGACTTCCTTTAGATACTACAAGCAAGCAAGCCTACCAGGTCTGCCGTCAGTCCCTCGCCCAGGGTCGCCCGAATCCGAGACTCCAGCTTCTTCGACTCCAGAAGCAGCCCAGCAAGCGGAGGACTTCTCTCCCGCGGCAGCTCCACCTGAACTGAGACTATCCGGCTGCCTGCGCAAGCGCCCAGCCTACCTTAAAGACTACGCATGCTCCGTTCTGGGGGAAAGGAGTGTAGCGTTCAATGGACTAACCCGCAGTCTTCACTCCAGTCCGTGTTTCTAGCGGGAACGTGGACCGCTCCTATTGGCTGATGCCATTTGACAGCCAGCTATAAAAGGAGCTGTCAAACGGCATCAGCTGTTGCCACCAGCTGACTGCCCTGTTAGCTCGGCATCCGCAGCAATCCTTTATTCTTGTAATAAAGTTACAGTTTGAAGTTTGCTCCGAATTTTGCCTCAGGTTATTACCGCCGCTCCACAAGTTGCCACTTTACACAAATAAAGTGTGCTTTAACATATACATCAGTCATGGTTTTACTGAGGTCTGACAAGCAGCAATACAAATAGGAGAAATTTAGAGGGTGTAGGAAGTTAGCACCCACACCTCTCCTAGAAAAAATGAAATATCCTAGGAAATATTAAAAAGACAGAATATTTCCACTAAAAAGAGTAGAAACTCAGAAGCAGAAACTCACCTCAGAAGCAGAAGCTCATCTCAGAAGCAGAAGCTCACCCCCACCTTTGTTATTAAGACCTGGGCCGGAATATTTTACATAACAAAGATCTCCAGGTAGAGCTATAATAGGAATTGCCCAAAGCCCTTTCATTACATCACCACCCAGCAAGGCTCACCCAAGCCTGGCACTAAGGACAGCCTACAGAGTTGCCCCTGCATAGCCCCATGGGAGTCTGACAACCAATCAGAATACAAGCTCAAATTCGAATTCCAACAGAGGGTATATAGGGGACTCTCGGCATCTCAGCCCTCGCTTCTTTTCCTTCACCCAACATCTTGAAGCTTGTGATCATCCTTCCTTCTTTGGAGCTCCAAGCCATGTGGTCCTGTCCATCATTAAGCCATCTTTCCAAACAGCCTCCATATTTCCAGTGTCTTTTTCCCCAGTTGGAACTGAAGCCAGAAGGATATTTCTTCCAACAAGGGCATGCTAGAACAATCTTCATTTGGAAAGGTCATTGCTGGGTCCTCTTACCTTTACTCCCTGTTGTTACCAGAATTGCTACAAACAAGGGGTTACAGAAGGGCCTATGAAAAACACCCCGTCCCACTTTCCTTCAAACTGGAGCAGTTTTTCCAACCAGACAGGTCTGCCAGAGTCTTCCTAGTGCAGTGGGCCTTTGGGTTTATTATAGAAGGGGTCTGTTACTTACAATCAGCATTTTTTTGAACCTTTGGTTCTATAAAACCTCAAACTCTGGGGCTAAAGAAATAATAGGAAGATTTTGAGAAACTGAGTGGTAGAGTCACCTAGTTCACAGTGTATCCAAGGACAAATGGGGAAAAATGTTCCAAACAATCTAATTGAATATTACAGTAATGATTGATGGACGGATGGATTATGTGCCATCAAGTCAGTGTTGACTCTTAGTGTACAGTACACTTAGATTTTCTCCATAACAATTTGTACCTAACTTGGTCTGTCAGGTCTTCTCATATTGTACCTATCACTGCTGTAATTGAGTCGATCCATTGTGCTGCTGGTCATCTTCTTCTCTTCCCTTCCATCTTTGCTTCTTTACCTCATGCTTCTCTCTTACAGTCTCTAATTACAAGACAAGACTGATATCTTATCATTTAAAATCTGTCATTATTTGTGCCAGTATTTGAATATGTGGCTTTCAAGCACTCCAGAATTTCCCCTTCTAATGAAGGGAATTAAATTACCAAGTGAGCTTTTAACCATAAACAATCCTATCTTGAGTGTCATAATATCACAGTGTTTTCCGGAAAATTCCCTCAATACTACAGCAAGGAACTTGAGTAATAATTGTTTGTGGAAAGCAAGGAAGATGACCTTCATGCAAATATGCAGAAACCATTACCTGGGCAAAAGGAACATATTTCAAATCGAAAACAAGATAACATTTGGCAGTGGCTCAGGCAGACACATCCTTAATTCACTGAAATATAAGGAGGTAGAGCAAAATTCTATTATAGCCAATCTCCATTAAAAATGTAGTTGATTTCTTGGTCTGGTCTATCTAATGGAGATGGCAGTGCTTCTTCAAGCTGTTGCTGTTCTCCAAATAAGTAATTCATTACATTTTATGATCTGGGTAAAAAGTGTTTATTCAATGAACAAAGAAGTGTCCACTCCATTTTCTCAAACCCTGTAGAAATTAGATTTAATGAAGCTGATTTTAACTGGGATCCATTGTGCCCGTGATGGCAAACCCATGGCATGTGTGCCGGAAGGGGCATGCAGAGCCATTTCTCCAGGCACGCCAGCCGCTGGTCTTCGCACACACGGAAGCACCAGAAACCGGAAGAGCAGCTCCCCAGTGTGCATGCGTGCGTTGACAGAAACTGGAAAACCAAGTAGCCGGCACGCATGCATGCACCGAAAACTGGAAGCTCAGCTTCCTGGCGCACGCATGCACATTGGGGAGCAACTCTTCCAGTTTCTGGCACTCCCATGCATGTGCTGAGGAACTGTTCTTCCAGTTTCTGGCGCTCCCACATGCTTCCGTTTCGGCATTCAGTGCCAAAAAGCTTTGCCAACCCTGCATTATGCCATGCAAAGACCAGGATCTGCTTTCTTCCAATGAATGCAAGACAAGAGAGGACAAAAACCACCCAATTATTTTATGCAGAAAGACTATGGTTTAATAGCAGTTAGATTCTGAAATGACATTCTATCAAATTTATTATTCCTGTTTAATCCAAGTTTTATGTCCTCACCTCACCCACCTTCACAGATAGCAAAGAGAAACGGCTCATAGAGGCATATTATGAGGAGATCCTATCTGCTCAGGTACTATGGTTACATCTCAAAACAGAGTATTGTTCTAGCCAACCAATCAGAAGGCCAAGAGCTAGTCCCTCATTTGAATGTAAGCCAGTATATCATAACAAATGTAAAGGAGATATAGAGGCATTCATCACCAAGTCACAGGAGTGAACATAGACAATTGAAACCATGGCTGCTACCCACAACCAGAAGAAGAAGCAACCACAGCAAAGGAAGAAACGGCAGCCAAGGAAGCCGCAGAAAAAGCAACGTCAGAGCAAGTTGAACACAAAGCAAGTGAAACATCCTTCCAAAAGCTTTGTGCCTAAGGTGCTGCAAAACCTGTGCCAAGGAAAAGCATCCCAGCTGGCTAAGGCCAATGAGAATGCAACCTTTACCCAACGCTGTATCCTCACAGCCCAAGATGGGCAGAAGCAATGTTTCCTCAGCAACTATATATCCTCACAAGCCACTGTGGGCCCCAGCGCTGGGACCCCGGCAGTGATATGGCCTGGCAAAGCATCCATGACAAGTTGGCCAGCAACAATGTGTACTCCACAACACAGTTCCCTCAACAACCAGTTGTGGCAAGCTGGACAGCAATGCATTCTCAGCAACACAGTGCCTTCTCCAGCTCTCTGTGGCAAGATGGGTAGCAATGTCTGTACTCTTAGCTCTAAGGATCTCCAGTATGAAGGAAACGAGATGGTGCCTCGTCAGTTGATACCATGTGTGTTTGCCAGTGATCCCAATGCCTCTCCTTTTTAACTGTGTGTGGCTCCCTGGCTGGTCTAAATAAGAGAAGAATTGGCCAGCCTGATCTTCCCATCATCCACCCTGCATCCAGGGAACCAAGAAGTCTAGCATCTGGAAGGAAAAAAAAATGACTTTGCCCACTTCTTAAAGAATTAAACAACATAGCCAGCCTTAAGATTTTACAAACTGCTCAATCACCAGAGGAATCCTAGTTTTCACTAGAAGAAAAATCCTATTGTTTCAAAGGATGTTGGATTTCCCATCTTACCCAGCATGTAAGAAAGTTTCCATCAAGAGAAAGATAAAACAATTAAACAATTAAACTAAACAAAAACTAATAAAGTGGGATTTAGAACCAATACCTTCAATATCTTAGCAGTTTCTTCTGCATTTGTAATTTGGTATGCAATGCAAAATCATTGTTTTTTTTGTTTTTGTTTTTATTTATTTATTTGATTTGATTTGATTTGTCAATCACTTACAAGATAATAAGTATAAGGATAAACATAGTTATGAATACATAAAATGCATATAAGAAAAATAAAAGAAACAATAGGACAGGGATGGTAGGCACGTTGGTGCACTTATGCACGCCCCCTACAGACCTCTTAGGAAAGGGGTGAGGTCAATAGTAGACAGTCTAAGGTTATTGTATGAGTTAGAATTTTGATACTTTATTTCCTATCTGCCTGCGCATGAAACATATAAAATAGCTAACAATTATAAAGAGCCTAAGTTTATAAATACAATTAACATTGCTATTATATTCTCTAAAATTTGAAAAAGCCTCTTTTTTTTTCAATCCTCCATCTTAGCTAAGGCATTTTCTGCTAAATACATCTAAAAGTTGGGTCTAAAGTTCTAAGAAACAGATGATTCTTACTGATAGGATAATATATTTTAGCAAGTACTAGTCCTGTTCTCCTTGTAGATGTTGGTAAATAAAGGGTATATAATCCATTCCTTAAACTATTGTTCTTGGATAATTGTTCCGCATATTATCCACATGCAACAATAATTGCAAAAAAGATAATTGTGTAATTGCATCATATTTTTTTTTACATATTTGTCACAGCTGAGATCCAGCATAAGTTTCCTTGCAGTGAAAAAGCTTCTTCCCTCTGCAGAATGCAGCAACAAAGGTGGTGCTGAAGTTTTCAGCTGAAACATTTAAACACTGTTTTCTCTCCACCCAATCAATGCAGTTGTGAAATTAATTGCATAATGGGTAAGGGTGCCCAACAGTTTAGTCATTTTCAAAGCTAAGCAGGCAAGAATTTAATTACAAGTAGTCCACAGCTTTAACCTTGACCCCCACAATTTCAATCATAAATCATGACTCATAAAGTCACATCACATTAGAAACCTTTTTGCAGTGTTCTTTAAGTAAACATCATAGTTGTTAAGTGAACTCATCATTCACTAAGGAGCACATTTTGCCAGAAACCAGTAGTAAACACCTGTTTCTGGCAAAACCATCATAAATAGTTATCGTGTAATCACAGGGCACTGCAAATGGCTGTAAATGCAGGGCAGTTATTGACCCCCCCAAAAAAATGTGGTGATATGACTGCAGGGCAGATGGATATGTGAAAGTTGGAACTTCAAATCCAAGATTTTTGGGGGGGATTAAGGTAAGCAACCAATGAGGACTACCTGTAGTATTTGAATGGAAGATTGTCAGAAAAAGCTAAAAGTAAAAAAAAGAAACGATTCTTGAAAGAACACAGTAACAAAGTCCATATTTCTGCCAGGTAAACAACATAAGGTAAAGGTAAAGGTTCCCCTCACACATACATGCTCATTTTTTCCCGGCTCTAGGGGGCAGTGTGCTCATCTCCGTTTCAAAGCCGAAGAGCCAGCGCTGTCCAAAGATGTCTCCATGGTCATGTGACCAGCATGACTGAACGCTGAAGATGCATAGAACGCTGTTACCTTCCCACAAAAGTGATCCCTATTTTCCTACTTGCATTTTTTACGTGCTTTCGAACTGCTAGGTTGGCAGACGCTGGGACAAGTAACAGGAGCTCACTCCATTACGCGGCGTTAGGGATTCGAACCACCTTTCTGATCGACAAGCTCAGCATTTTAGCCACTGAGCCACCGCGTCCGTAATTGAACTAAATTGATGAAGCCTCTAACTCTATCTTATAGAGACTAGGCAAATCCATATCTTCATCAAGGAGATTTTTATCAGTTGTTACCAGACTTAGTGGCTATTTATTACCTCTAGAACAGGGGTGTCAAACTCAAGGCCTACAGGCCAGACCTGGCCTGAGAGGTGTTTAGATCTGGCCCACAGGGCCATCCTGGAAACAGCAAAGAACTGGCCCGCAGTGCCTCTGCCAGCAAAAATGGAGCTTGGGAGGGCCGAAAATGAACATCGGGCTGGCCACACACACACACACACACACACACACACACACACACCAGCCGCACACACCCTGCCCCCCCAAAAAAACTACTAAAAACCAGTGTTGGATCAATATAACCATAGCCACAACTTTTTAAACATTCCACAGGAATTTAAAAAATTATAAAACAAAACAGACAAATTCATCTTTTTAAAAATCTGGACAAAACTATTCTAAAACATTCTGGCACATTTAACTTAATCAATAGGTCCACTGTGATGATTCTACTTGTACTTAACCCAGGCACAACTTTCCCTGTCAACGTTTTTTTCCCCCCTGCTAAGTCCCCATATGGGGTCCTTGGTGGTCTCTGAGTTTGGTTGTTTTCTTGCAGACATTTCATTACCCAAGTAGGTAACACCATCAGTGCTACTTCTTGTGGAGGAGGATGTTGCCTAGTTGGGTAATGGAACATTTGCAAGGGAAGAATCAAACTCAAAGAGCACCAGGGACGCCCACAGTTCAACTCTGAGCCACAACTATTCTCTTCTATAAGTCCCCATGCCATGACCTTCCATGTCTAACCCATGAGAGGGACACACTCAAGTCATCCATACTAATGCTGACATAATCTTTTCCTCTTATCCCACATTTTAAGAAACATGGAAAACAGTGCTAGGTTTTCTCATACATTTCCTTGGAAAACAGAGGTTGCCATCGCTTTTTCCCTATCAGGAAAAAGACTGGTAATGGGCAACAATGGGTTAATATGAGTTTCTTCACCCATTCAAGTGTGTGTGGCTATAAGTTCAACTCTGGCAAAGAATGACATCACAAGTATTTAAGTAGAGCAGCGTTTCTTAATGTATATTTAATATATATTTTATCAGGAACCCTTCCCAATTTTAAAAATGACGGAGGATGCCAAAAAGAACCTCTGTGTGCGTGTGTTACATACACCAATTCTCAAATACAGCTCATCTGCCTGGAATCCACACTGTATAACAGATATTAATACAACTGAGCAAGCCCAGTGGTATTTCACAAGAACAGTACTCCACTCCTCTGCTTGCAAGAGAATACCTTATGCTACCAGGCTTGAAATTTTGGGCCTGGACAACCTAGAACTACGCCACTTACGGTCTGATCTAAGCTTAGTACACAAAATTGTCTGCTACAACGTCCTACCTGTCAACGACTACTTCAGCTTCAACCACAATAGAATACCTTATGCCACCAGACTTGAAATTCTAGAACTAGAAAACCTTGAATTACGCCGTCTTCGGTCTGATTTAAGCATGGTATATAAAATCATACATTGCAATGTCCTACCTGTCAATGAATACTTCAGCTTCAACCACAACAACACAAGAGCACACAATAGATACAAACTCAAAGTTAACCGCACCAAACTTGATTGCAGGAAATACGACTTCAGCAATAGAGTGGCCAATGTCTGGAATACTCTACCCGACTCTGTAGTTTCTTCCCCAAACCCCAAAAACTTTAACCTTAGACTGTCTACTATTGACCTCACCCCTTTCCTAAGAGGTCTGTAGGGGGCGTGCATAAGCGCACCAACGTGCCTACCGTCCCTGTCCTATTGTTTCTCTTATTCTTCTTTTATTTTTCTTATATGTACCCATTTCATGTATTCACAACTATGTATACACTTATACTTATTATCTTGTAAACAATTGGCAAATCAAATAAATAAAATAAATAAATAAATAAACAATAATACACGGGCAAACAATACATACAAACTCAAAGTAAACCACTCCAAACTCAATGGCAGAAAACATGACTTCAGCAACAGAGTGGTCAATACCTGGAACTCACTACCTGACTGTTGTCACATCCTCAAACCCCCAAAACTTTAACCTTAAACTGTCTACCGTGGACCTCATTCCATTCCTAAGAGGTCTGTAAGGGGGTGTGCATAAGCACACCACCGGGCCTAATGTCCAGTGGTGGGATTCAAATTTTTTTACTACCAGTTCTGTGGCTTGGTGGGCGTGGCAGGGGAAGGAGACTGTAAAATCTTCTCCAGTCAGAGGTGGGATTTGCCAGGTCTCCAAACTACTCAAAAATTCCGCTATCGGTTCTCCAGAACTGGTCAGAACCTGCTGAATACCACCTCTGCTACTGTCCCTGTCCTACTGTTCCCATTTATTTGTACTCATTTAATGTGTATATACTTATACCTGTTTATACTTATGTTTATATGTTATGTTCATACTTATACTTGTTTTCTTATACATGCTTGACAAACAAATAAAAATACATTTATCAATGTTTATTGTATTAAAAGTTAAAATTGACACATTTAGAGAAATTGCATTGTGTAAAAACAATAACATTAAATCATTAGTTATTAACTGAAATAAAACCGTACACCCTATATTTTTTAACACTAATAATAAGAGCGGCTTTGTTTTACATTTTTGCAAACATCTTCAATATCTGATATATAATTTTGATTTTGCAATTATATATAAATTAAGTAAGAGGAAAGAACGGATAGGCAGGGCGCACTTTTTCCCACTTTTGTTCCCAAGGAAGTGACTGGATTTGATTTGTGCAACATAGGCGCTTCTTTTTTCCCGTTAATATCCCCAAAGGCGACGCCTTGTAACAAGGAAGGGGAGCGACTCCAAATTACAGGAGATCCGAAGCACGTACACAAATGAATTAGCATGGGAACAATTAAGTAATTACTTTCAGAAACTTATTTTCCCAGATGTCAGGATGGCCGAGTGGTCTAAGGCGCCAGACTCAAGGTTTATTCCTTCCCTGTGCTGGGTGTTCTGGTCTCCGAATGGAGGCGTGGGTTCAAATCCCACTTCTGACATGATCCTTTTTTGTTCCCCACAAATCTCGCCTTTTCAGGGTTCGCTATAAACTTCTGAAGCAAGCGCCAGTAACGATCTGACCCGTTTCTCCTCTTCCCAAGCGGAAAATTTTAACATTAAAACCTCAAAATGTCTCGCCTCAGACTCAACTTCCTCCCAAACGCCATTGCGCAGCCTCTCCGTTTCCAAAGAAAGCTACGGTATTTTAATTTCCCGATCATGCCCGCCGACTGTTGCTCTCTTTTTATTTAACAAAAAGCTCGAACGGGAAAACGACTCTCGATTTAGGAAAGAGGGAGCCAAAGAAAGCCACCAGCCCTGCGGATATAACAGCTGAAAACTCTCGTTCCGGCGAGGGTTGATTTAACAAGCTGTAAATTCGCTCGTCTCAACTGATCCCAGCGGCGCGTTCCGTAGGGGGGGGGGAAGTGATCTGGAGGCAACTCTATCGGCCATTTTGTCCCCGAATATGCATGGTTGAGTGAGCTTCATTACCTTCTTTTCCAAAGAGAGAGAAAAGGTGGATTCCGGATTTAGGAACTTTTTGAAACAAAATAAGATAACGAACCAGTTACCCAGTGCATGGCAACCGATGGCTCTCTAGCCTCTCCTGGAACGCACTGAGCTCACCCCCAATTCATTCCATTTGGGAAATGGTTTTATTGCTAGCGCATTGGGGTTCTCGCCCCCCTTAATTTGCCTCCTTTCCTAAAGAAAAATTGAGCCTGACAGTCCTTGGAAAGACAAATACTGAAGCCGAAGCTCAAATACAAAACGAAAGCAAAAGGAGAAGGGGCCAGCAGAGGATGAGATAGTTAGATAGTGACAATGACGCAATGAGTATGAATTTAAGATTGCTTTGGGGGACAGTGGAGGATGGCGGGGTGTGCGTGCTATGGCCCATGGGGGTCGCGAAGAGTGGAACACAATGTAGTGACTGAACAACAACAAAATTTGCCTCCCTGCATTTCAAATTCATTATTCTGTGGTCTGAATCTGGGACCAAGAGAGTTAGCTCTCCATCTGCTCTGGCCTACCTTGCAGAGATTGGTGAAGTGTCTATACTTGCTGTTCTCCCAATCCCTCTTCCCAGGGTTTAATTTCTTGTAGTTTGAGATGCTTGCAGATTGGTGCTCTGGATTACAGATAGCCCATGATTTATAACTAAAGTCATAGGAATGATTGCCACAACCCAATGCTTCTTTTGCAAATGAGCAAGGTGTTACGCATTGAGAGATGTATGATTGATAATTCACTGAGTTCATCTTGGCTTTTCTTCAAACAACTAAGCAGTAATAGGTCTGATGAGTATTTGATAAGAGATTTCCAGGCAATCTTAGGAGTTGGTGTCTTTAACAGTACTATGGTGATAAGTAAATACCCACAAGGAAAACATACATCATAGAATGATTCTGATCTGATGCATTAGTATTCTTTAATTGTTACTCTTTACTTTATAATACTAAGTCAAAGGTTACTGGAGAAGTCCCAAAGATGATTTTTCAAGAAGCAACTGGACTCTCTTGTTTTTTCTTTGAAGACGTTTCTCTTCTCATCCAAGAAGCTTCTTCAGCTCAAACTGGATGGTAGGGAATGGAAGGATTTATATTCCTTGCAGACATCTGGTCTTTTGCACAGGGCAGAAAACCTCCTGCAGAAAGCACAGCTCTAACTTCTCAATGAAAGAACAAGACAGACCACAATACGGTCCTCTCAGCAGTTCCAAGAAGGCTCCACACCCACTTGTACTACTTAGGTGACCCTGAGGACACAGATAAACCTCCAAGTGGCCTCAGTGACTCTCTAAAAGAAGGCAAATGACCACTGTCCACAAGAAATACAAATTCTTTCATTGAGAAGTTGGAGCTGTGCTATCTGCAGGATATTTTCTGCCCCGTGCAAATGACCGGCTGTCTGTAAGGAGTATAAATCCTTCCATTTTCCACCATCCAGTGAGAGCTGAAGAAACTGTGGACGAGAAGCGAAACGTCTTCAAAGAAAAGACAAGAAAGTCCAATTGCCTCTTGAAAAAGCACATTTGGGACAACCATGACCTGAATGACTGAGAATCTCCAACGTGCCTACCATCCCTGTCTTATTGTTTCTTTTTATTTTTCTTATATGTATCCATTTCATGTATTCCTAACTATGTTTATACTTATACCTATTATCTTGTAAGCGATTGACAAATCAAAATAAATAAAAAAATAAAAATGACTTCAGCAACAGAGTGGTCAATGCTTGGAATGCTCTACCCGACTCCATTGTTACAGCCTCAAACCCTCACAGCTTCAATCTCAAACTGGACCTCACCCCGTTCCTAAGAAGTCCTTAAAGGGGGTGTGCATAAGCATACACCAGTGTGCCTACCGTCCCTGTCTTACTGTTCCCATTTATCTGTATTTACTTCCTTTGTTCCTGTTTTATGTTCATACCTATACTTATTATCTTGTACATGTTTGATAAATAAAATAAAATGAATAAATACACTTAAAAATTAAGCCAGACTTTCTGATCTTGACATGCATTAAATAATTGATTTGGAAAAATCATACTGTAGAGTTTTAGCTGCCTGATTTTTCTAAATGTAAATGCCAACATTTTGACGAGGCTTTCTTTTTTTCCCTTTTTTACAAACATTCCATCTTTTCTTTATACAGTGTATCATCTTGGTACAAATATCTTATGAATAATATTTCTGGTTAATACAATTTCCTTACCATAACAACAACAATTACATTACATTCTTATTTTGAACTAGTATATATAATATATCTTGTCGTTGTAACCACCCCCTTCTTAACTCCTTCCCTTCTATATTCATATATTCATATATGTTCTATATACATATAGAGAGAAAATATATATATCTTATATGTTCATATATTTAATTTCTAATTTCCATTTTTCTTTGGCAAAGCTTTCTTTATCCATCCTGTGCAATCTAGTTTTAAAAAAAGGAAACCAACTTTCATATAATACAAACGGACAATTTTGATCTTCATTCAGGAAAAATGAAATTATTAGTGGCTTTGTTAGATACAAGACATATTTCTGAACAAAATAGCGAGAGCTTTCTATTTTTATTAATTGGATTAAAACATATTACTCTAATCCTTTAATCAAGATAATTTACTGACCAATTAAGATGTCTCATTATCAAGAAAACTCTCAATCTCCTCTCATGTTTAATATGCTTATGTTAGAAAGCCAGTTTAGTCTAGCGGTTAAGACTGGAGTACTAGTCCTGCCTTAGGCATGAAAGCCAGCTGAGTAACTTTGGGCCTGTCAGTAACCCACCTCACAGGATTTTTGTTGTGGGGAAAATACGACAAAAAAAGAACATTAGGTATGTTCTCTGACTTGAGTTATTTATAAAAATATTAAAGGCAGGATATGTATAAACAAATAAATAAATGTTCAATATTGCAATATTTATCAACATTAACTTATGTGTAATCAAATATTGGTTTGTCTGATCAGAGAACCAAAGCTGCCCAGAGCATAAACAAAGCTGAGCTGATCACAGATTGTTCTGTATGCCAATAATACATTAAGTCTTATTTATATTCCAGTATAAATGCGCCATACCAAAATAAATTGATACAGCTTTGGCATATTATTAGGTTACTCAGATAATTAGTTACACAAAATTTCCTCTGGTCTCTAACATATCTATGCAAATCTAAAAACTGGGGCTTTATTTGATGTTTTAAATTGCCTTTATTTCAAACTGTCTCAGATTAATTTAAATATAAATAAATGGTTAAAATCTAGTGAGATTTTGGGAAAAGCTAAAAGTTGTAAAATAAATGTTTGGTATGTATAGATTTGGAGGAATCTCCATATTGATTTATTGATTAATTATGTGCCATCAATTTAATGGAATGACAAACGATTGAATTTTCTTTATCTTAATTATAGCTAGAATACAATAACAGGATTTTTTATCTTTCCAGCTTGCTTTTTTTTTTCATTGGCCATATATATGACCTGTATTTTTCTAAAAAATCCAAGCAATTAAGTCCAAAGCCCACTATGGACACAGTTAAATATATTGTAGGACCTCTCTTGAATCACGTCAGAATTTAATCAAAATTGTTCTCTATTTAGGTTTATTATATTTATATTAAGGTTTACAAAGTATATTTGGAGGATATTGGAACAGCTGTATAATTTTGACCCTTATCAATATACTAAATTTATTTTCGAATAATCCCAATCTGAAAATTCAAGGGGGAGTTTGGTGGGAATTCATAGGTTATTAATACTTCAGCCTTTCTCAACTGGAATTCCTCAGATCCAGAGATTCTGCAAGAGTTTGTCACAGAAAAAGCCTGTAAATCTGATTTTTTTAAACTTTGCACACTTGCTCACTCTAATGGACATATTTAAGTGCTATAATTTAACTGCTAGCCTGTTACTATGCTGGTGTTGTAACTCTTGTAAAATATGTATTATTTAGGTTAGAAGTTAACTGTATTGCTTTTATAGTTTTGTGACCTTTATACAGGGGTTCCTTAAAACTTGAAATTTATTATAAGGGTTCCTCTAGGATAAAAAGGTTGAGAAAGGTTCTTGTAGATCAATGTTTTTCAACCTTGGCATCTTTAAAATGTGCAGACTTTTTACTCCCAGAATTCCTCAGCCATCTTGTTTAATCAAGTTTTTAAAACTATTTAGACTATTGCAAGAGGATTTTGGATGTGAAATGATAGTCAGCTGAAACAAATAAGGTACAGATGTATAAGCAGCATCTAAAATTCCTGAATAGTTCTCAGAACCTTTCATGTAGGTTCCTTGTAGGTATAAATCAGAGGTGAGATTCTACTGGTTCGGCCCAGTTTGGCCAAACTGGTAGCTCTGAGGAACATCTGCAAGCCAACCGATTCGCTCCGACGATCCGCTGCTGGGCTCGCCCGCCCACCCTGGCTCTATTCTGACCTTTATTTCCTGTTTTTCAAGCTCAGCTGCTTCGCGCAGCACAGCGGATTGCCATGCGTCAGTTGTTTAACACAAAGGGGGATTGCAGGATTGCAGGAGAAAGTCAGTAGCAAACCCTCTGCGCGTGCACAAAGCACCCATTTGGCATGCACGCACGCAAAACATGTACTCACTGAACTGGTTGTTACACCGGTTAAATCACACCCCTGGTGTAAATTCAAGAGAGTTGATTTCCTTGTTCCTTGTATAATTAGAATGGGAGGAGAGGATAAAAGTGTAGGGGAGAAGGTTAGGGTATAAAAGCATTCTCCAAAGCATCCTCTCAACAAGTGAATCAAAGTGTTTAGAGCACTTTGCATAGCATCAGTAAATCTTCTTCCAAGCATTGCCATTGACAGTCTACAAGCTAACAAGATGAATGTCTTCAGTAAGTACCTTTTTGCCAAAGACTGACTAACTGAATTATGGCTTGAATGGAATGCATTTTTTGATCTATTATAGCTCGAAGCATAGTCAGGCAAATGTTTAGGCTGGATTAGACATTTTTAATTATTGATTCATCGTACAGTTAGCCAAATATTCAGACTGTATTTGGAATTTTTGTCCACTTATCAAGTTCTTCCTGAGGACCTGATGTTTTATGATGTTAGAGGTATCGTCACGGGATGTCAGCTGTTCCGAGTACAGCTGCCTTTTGCAATTGACTGACAATGAATTTGTCAATTATTATTATTACTATTACTATTATTATTGTTATTGTTGTTGTTGTTGTTGTTATTCCATGATTAGATTTCAAGATTTCATAACCTTTTATCATTTAAAATCCATTGCCATTGAATCAAGTGGTCAAATGCAAATGAATAAGATGGGTTATAGTAAATATGCCTTGATACATTTCTAATAGTTGTAGTAATAAGAGAAGAGCATACTAAAAATTCATTAGTTAGGTTTGTCACAAAGTCTTTGGTGGTGCATATGACCTCCCTTAACCACCATTTGAAATTATGAAGGTGATAGGGAATGATGACTATGCTGCCTAGAACTACCTAGAACTAAGAAGAGATTTCCTAACAGTTAGAATATCAATCAGTGGAATGATTTGGCTCCAGAAGTTGCGGGTGCTCCAACAATGGAGGTTTTTAAGACGAGATTGGACAACCATTTGTCTGAAATGTTATAGGATTTCCTTCTTGAGCAGGGGTTAGACTAGAAGACCTCCAAGGTCCCTTCCAACTCTGTTATTCTGCCCAGAGTTACAATATTGCAGCAGCCCTGCAGTCATGTGCTAAAATTTTGGGCCCTTGAAGGTAGGCAGCATAAAACCGAGGCAATTATGCCATTTTCCAAGACACATGAGCTTTGGAAAACTAGGCAATTGTCCCCACTGCACAACCCTCCCCAAGATCAGCTGGACATTCCAGTCAGTTTGCTCCTGCTATTGAGATTTTCATGTAGGCCTATCTGATGCTTTAAAATACTTTCAAAGCTCTGTTGGAATTGGCTCCAAAGGCGGCTTTGGGGAAGAAGGCCTGGTGCAACCAGAAGCTGCATTGGATGGGCCACTTGAGACTCTCAACAGCAGGAGAAAAACACCTGAAGGTAAACTATGTCTGGCATAATCTTGGGAGCACTGGGGTGATGGGGCCAATCATGCTATTCCCCAATGGTCAGACGCCTTGGAGAACAATGTGAGCTGGCATTTCTGAACGGCAGTGGTGACGCTAAGACTAATGAAATCGAGGCCTGGGTGATGGCAGCTGAACTGACTGCTGAAGGCCCCATGCTTCTACTTCAGGGCTAGGCCCAGTGCTTCCACCAAAAGTGCTGCACTGCAGGGCCAGTCTGGGACAGCTGAAGCTTTGTACTGCATTGCAGCACCTCTCCATCTCATGCTTGGTCTGCACCGGGCCTCCCAGGGTCTGAGGCAACCCTGCTCAACAACTTGCATGCTCGCTTAAAAATGCTAGGAATGAGATTGTCCCAAAGGTGCTTTTTTCAGGAAGCAACTGGACTTCCTTGTTTTTTCTTTGAAGACATTTTGCTCCTCATCCAAGAAGCTTCTTCAGCTCGGACTGGATGGTGGGGAATGGAAGGTTGCTGAAGAAGCTTCTTGGATGAGAAGCAAAAACAATAAAAAACAAGAAAGTCCAGTTGCCTCCTGAAAAAGCACCTTTGGGACAACCATGACCTGGATGACTGGGAATCTCCATAGACTTTTAGGAATGTGATTGTTGAGCAAAGCAGTCATGTGGGCATCTTGCTTAATGACCACAACAACTCACAACTGCAATTCCGATCTCAGTTGTGGTTGCAAAGTGAGGACCTCTGAACAATTAAAAAGCCATTCTTTGATGAGCATCAACTGAACAAGGGATCCCTTAAAAGTAAAATGGCTTAGCAACCTGTTCACAAATTACATTTCGGACAGTTAAATCAAATTTTTAGAGTAGTGCTTCAAACTGAGCTAGAAAAACAATTGACAGAGAAAAGATTTAATCATCCGCACAATGTTGTACCTGCTGTTTTCAGATTCTGTTTCCCACATTTCCAGTTTTATGCCGAAGAATCAAACCAGTCTTGCAGGAAGTCTTTTAATGCACCCATAGTGTTACAGTTCTGTTAATAGGGTAAATGCAGCTTAAAGGATATTTACTTTATTTTTATTCATTCATAGTCATTTGAGGTCACCCGTAGCCATCCTCCAGTTTTGCCATGCATCTATTCCAGTATTTCTCAAGCTTGGCAACTTCAAGAAGTGTGGACTTCAACTCCCACAATTCCCCAGCCAGCATGGAATTCCAGGAGTAGGAGAATTCTGGAAGTTGAAGTCCACACATTTTAAAGTTGATAAAGTTGAGGAACTGATTTATTCTGTTAAGTAGATTATTCAGTGAAAGACAGCCTACAACATCCACTAAGCTTCATAACTGGATGCTATTACCTCTAAAGGACAGCCACTTAAGTGTGAATTCTGCTTTTTTAAAATTTCTTTTCTCTTTCCTTTTTTCCTCACCCTCAGCCTTTTGCCTGTGTTCTTTGTGCCCAAAATCTGAAAGCAAGGTATCCCTGCAGATCCTTTTCAAACATTGAATTGAATTGAGATCTTGTTTTAAATGGGATTCAAAATGGAATCTTCAATTCTATTCATTAATTTTTATTTATTGAATGTAGAAACTGGTTCAGTAAGGCAATTCTAATTGTTATACAAAAGCAACTCTTGCAGTCAATGCAACAAAAGGGCAATAAGCTACATAATAAAATAAATATGATACATGACTACAATTAAGCACTACTCAATTAATATAATCCCAGAAACTGAATAGACTTCAAATCCCAAAGTTCTTTTCCTTTTAGTTACATTCTGACAAAGTTTCTGTGCTTTGTTGAGGGGACACTTCATCCAGACATGGGTGATGATTAGAATCAACAGTCAGGAAAAGAATTTAGACATCAGAACATGAGGAAACAGGGTGGGGAGTGCAATTATAAAGTTTCTAAGATGAAGAAAGCAGAAAACATAACCACCCTTTATAGAAATATCTTCCTCAGGGATTTTGAGGTAATTTCCCCAGCTCTGGCATATTCTAGGTGCCTCTAATGAAATTATTTTTAGAAAGCAGTTGGGTTAATAGGCATCAGCAACAAGAAGGAATAATCATTTCAGTTTACAGTCAGATCATCAGTTGGAGCCTGCAGCAATTTTCTGGCAAACTTCTTTAAGTTTGTAGCCAGTTGCCATCTAACTTTGCTTATAAAGGGAGTATGTGACTAAAGAAGCTAATTGCACAAGCAGCAAAACGCTTCAAACCAAAAAGATAAAACATCCAGTTGCCGTGTGCCCAGAACGTGGGCATGTGAGCATGGGAATAGGCAGATGTTGGAACTTTGAATCCAGGTCATAAGTCTCTTTTGGGGGTCTATCATAACCTTGACAAGGACTGTCTATAGTATACTTCAGTTCCAATCTACATGTAATTGTTTCAGTTTTTGATGTTGTGTGTTGTTTTCTTTTGTGTTTCGTGTTTGATGTTTTTTGTACATCTCCCAGAGTTACCCATCCATATCAGTGCTTTATATAAATAAATCTGGTCTGTGGGTAACATAAAATCCAGATGCCTTTGAATCTTTTCTGAGAGATGTCAGTAAGTGTTCAATGTAGGGGAAAAATTTTAAGGCAAATATTCCCAACTTTTTTTAACCAGAAAAGGGATATTGATTAACAACTCAATGAAAATATCAGCCCAGGTGAACTGCATATATGGGATTTGTTAGGAAAAGAATTGAAAATATAACTGCCAGTATAATAATACTTTTGGATATATCTATGAAGAAAACACACTTGGTATGTCATGTACATTTCTGATTATTACCCCTTAAAAAGGGTAGCACAAAGCTAGAAAATTGTTGTGTTCAAAATCAATTAGTATCAATGCATAGGCAGTTTCAACAATAGTACTGGAGGAGTATCAGAGTAGCCAAATATCCACTTGGCAAGAAATATGTTGAGTAGAATGATGTTTTGAATTTTGTAATCTTTGCAGACATCTAAGAATCAGAATTCTCCCACAAATCAACATTCAAGTATTATACACTAGATGGCACATCATGAGACCTAGCCAGTCAGAAATTGTCCAGGTGGTGTAGCAGCATGAGACCTAGCCAATAAGAAAACCTCAGATACAGATACAGATAATCAGAGTTGGAAGGGACCTTGTAGGTCATCTAGTCCAACCCCCCACCCAAGCGGGAGACCCTATACCATTTCTGACAAATGGCAGTCCAATCTCTTCTTGAAAGTCTCAAGTGATGGCGCTCCCACAACTTCCGAGGGCAAGCTGTTCCACTGGTTGATTGTTCTCACTGTCAGAAAGTTTCTCCTTGTTTCCAGGTTAAATCTCTCCTTGTTCAGTTTCCATCCATTATTCCTTGTCTGGCCTACAGGAGCTTTAGAAAATAGCTTGACCCCTTCCTCCCTGTGGCAGCCCCTCAAATATTGGAAGACCGCTATCATGTCGCCCCTGGTCCTTCTCTTTACTAGACTAGCCAAGCCCAGTTCCTGCAACCGTTCGTTGTATGTTTTAGCCTCCAGTCCCCTAATCATCCTGGTTGCTCTTCTCTGTACTTTTTCTAGAGTCTCAACATCTTTTTTATAATGTGGTGACCAAAACTGGATGCAGTGTGGTCTTACTAAGGCTTTATAAGTGTGGTCTTACTAAGGCTTTATAGAGTGGTATTAGTACTTCCCTTGATCTTGACTGTATCCCTCTGTTAATACAACTTAGGATTGCATTAGCTTTTTTGGCAGCTGCTGCACACTGCTAGCTCATATTTAGCTGGTTGTCCACTAAGACTCCAAGATCCCTCTCACAGCTACTGCTATTGAGCCTAGTTTCACCCAGTCTATATGTGTACTTTTGATTTTTCTTGCCTAAGTGTAGGACTTTACTTTTCTCTATATTGAATTTCATTTTATTAGATATGGCCCAGTGTTCTAGTCTGTCAAGATCCATCTGGATCTTGAGCCTATCTTCTTGGGTGTTAGCTATACCTGCCAGCTTAGTATCATCTGCAAATTTGGTAAGTTCCCCTTCTATTCCCTCATCTAAGTCGTTAATGAAGATATTGAAGAGTCCTGGGCCTAAGACGGAACCTTGTGGCACCCCACTGCTTACCTCCCTCTATGTAGACTTAGACCCATTAAGGACTACTCGTTGAGTATGGTTTGCCAGCCAGTTGCCAGCCAGTTGCCAGCCAGTTGCGAATCCATCTAGTGGTGGTGCTATCTATTCCACTTTTTTCTAGCTTACTAAGAAGTAGGTTGTGGTCTACTTTATCGAATGCCTTGCTGAAATCTAAATATATTATGTCCACAGTATTTTGCTGGTCTACTAATTTAGTCACTGTGTTGAAGAATGAAATAAGATTGGTTTGGCATGATCTGTTTTTAACAAACCTCCAGATATAACAGAATGATAGAACTTCAAGGGAAGTCTTCTAGTCCAACCCCCAGTTCAAGCAAAAACCTTATGACATTTCAAGGCAAATGGTTGTCCAAACTCTTCTTAAAAATCTCCAGTGTTGGAGCACCCACAACTTGGAGGCAAATTGTTCCGCAGATTAATTGTTCTGTCAGAATATTTCTCTTTAGTTCTAGATTGGTTCTGTTCTTGATTAGTTTCCACCCATTGTTTCTTGTCCTGCCTCTGAGTGCTTTGGAGAATATGTTGATCCCCTCTTCCTTGTGGCAGATCTTTAAATATTGGAACACTGCTATCACATCACCCCTCGTCCTTCTTTTCATTAAACTAGACATACCCAATTCCTGCACCTGTTCTTCATAAGTTTTGGCCTCCAGTCCACTAATCATCTTTGTTGCTCCTCTCTGCACTCTTTCTAGAGTCTCAACATCTTTTTTTATCTCGTGGCAACTAAAACTGGATGTAATATTCCAAGGGTGGTCTTAGCAAGGCATTATAAAGTGGTATTAACACTTCATGTGATCTTGATTCTACTCCATCCAACCCATCCTGAGGGTACGAGGTGATAGAAACCTGACATAGATCTATATATTTGGAGTTGTACTTTTTCTCTGCTGTAGCATCCATACTAACCTTCCTTAACCTGGTTCCTTCCTCCATAAGGAAGATAGGAGCCTATCAGAGGCAAATGCCTGGTCCTACAGCATATGGATGGATTTTGTTTCTGTAATCCAATTATTAAGAAATATTGTGTCTGAAGACAAAGGGAAAGGCTTTGGAAGAACACTTTTTTCTTAGTGTCTCTTCTTTTCAGTTAAAAACCTGAAAAGATGACAGAGGAGTTTTCCACATATGGAAGCATATCCTGGGAAGCACTAACATCTATTTGAGCATCATTTTCAAGCCACATTGATTTCTTTTTAGGTGTTATAACAGCTACTTAGAAGGATTATCTCAAAAAACTAAGCAAGAAAGAACTTGAATAGGAGTCCACCAAGACAATCCTTGGGTAGTGGACTAAATTGGGAAGCAAACCCCCTTCCAAGTAGCAACCCCTATCACATTGCTGCCAAGAAAAGAAGATGGGCATTGAAATCAAAAGGAGTTAAGGTTGAAGGGGATATATTTGTTATGAGGTCCTTTGTGTGACCAGAGAAGAGATTGAAATGACTGGGTGTCCATTTTTGCTTGCTTTATTGCAGTTTAGATGTAATGCAGGAGACTTTAGGAACTCTGGTTAGAAGTTGGTTCAATGACACATATAAAAGAATGAAACAAATGAACAAAGCAAGAGTCAAAAAACTCAGAATAAGAAAAGCCAGGACAATGTCACCCTCATACATGTTCCACTTTTGTATGTGTTTATCCAGTTATTTTCTCACTGCTGTTCTTGGCTGCCTTGGAAAGCTGTGCAGATGACAGAAGAAACCCCCTAGAAGAATGCTTCCATGAAGCTGATTATGAAGAATTTCTAGAGATCGCCAGGAATGGTTTGAACGAGACATCAAATCCAAAACATGTTGTGGTTGTAGGTGCAGGAATGGCTGGGCTTAGTGCAGCCTACGTTCTTGCAGGAGCTGGACATAAGGTAAGCCATTGATCTTTGTCTATCAACAATTTGCTTGGAAAAGAACAGGACCATTCAGCAAAAAGACAAGTTGGCACCTACAATCATGCAGTTGAAGCCCCATCAATTTGATGTCCGTCATGATGCAAATAGGAAAGGATAGATTTTCACTGCACAATCATAGATGCCATATTGACTTTTTTGGCCCCTGGTCCCATTGATGAGCACCTCAGTGGAGAGAATATGTAGGTGACATTTCATAGGCTCAGCAAGCTTTGGCATCTGCTCCCTTCATTTTACTCTTGTAGCTAGCAGAATTTCTCACCCTCACCATCACAGATAATTCCTTGGGATATGATTTCCAAGGAATCTGAGAGCATCCACCCGTAAGAGAAAATGTATTCTGGACAGAGATACTAATCTAATTTGAGAAGCAGATCCTCACTTCTGTAGTATATATTAGGTGGACGCCCCAGCGGTATGATAAGGTACAGAATTACAGACTATGTCTATAATGCACTTCCTCAGAATTTCAAAATGCAGAAAAGAAAGGAAATCCAGATATCAAAAGGAAAAAATAACTCTAGTTTATTTCAACCTTGTTCATTATACTTCTCCCTGCCTTATTTCCTTATGTCTTTATTTTCATCCAGTCCATATGCTGCTTCCTACATACCTTCTGTTATTTGAACTTTTCAAGTTCTCCTTTTGAGGACCTTTCCAACTCCATTTAACCATAATTTTCCCAGACTCACCTTCCCTTTCAGCCCTTTCACTCTTCATTCAAATACTGGTTTTGAGAGTTCATTCTTTCTATATGATCAAACCATCTCATGAGACTTCTTCCATTCCAGTCATCCCCTTTTGAATACAATCCCTGTGCTTCTATCAGTCATTCATCTTGATCCAATCCACCCGTATTTTCTCTCTCTCTTTCCTGCTTCATTTAACTTTTGTATCTCTCCTGACATAGCCTGCTCTGATTTCAATAGAACAAAGTGGATAGAAGCACACTCCTCTATAGGGCCATTTCTTCCCATCCAACCTCCAAACATTAGTTCCACATTTTCACAGCGTCTTCATATTAGCCTAGGATTGTGGTGGATAATTAAGTGCCATCTGCATATTGCTGACCCCTCATCCTAAACAGAGATGATATTAAATAAGAGAGGAGATCCCTGGGGCATCACATATGGATATAAACAGGAATTGTGTATCCCCTGTGACTACTGACTGAAAGCACTTAGAGGCATAATTACTTTAGAATGGGGCCTCTTATTCCCAACTCTTGGGTAATCCAGAGGGATAATACGATTGCACCAAAAGTAAATGAAAGGTCTAGTAGAATTATGAGAGCTGTGTTGTGAACTAAAGAAATATAATTAATAAAGATTCATTTGCCTAGCAGGATCGTAATCTACTGCGCGTCCTATTGGCCCTTATAATGGCAAGTTATGATTGGTCCATTCCGAGCAATCTGACTGGCTGTTGGCGGGCCGAGTCCCGTGGGCGAGGTTCAAACCCTATAACATCACCCATTGGTCATCCGGATAGCGGCTCACTCTATAAAAGGCGGCCGCTATCCGGGGTTTGTCTCTGTTAACATGTTGTGAATAAAGAGCTGAATTCACGAGAAGCAGTTTCGTCTCCGTTTCTAACCCATGCCTCATACTTAACACTGGCGACGAGGATGGGATTCGGAGACAATAGAGCTGGCTAAACCCTACAGAGCACCAACCGAAGCACGTGGCTGAGAGCGCACCTACATCGACAGGATGTCAGGCGGCGCTATACCACCCGCTCCTTTGACCCAGAAAAAGAAGACTGGGAGTCGTATATGGATCGTTCCAGATGTTCTTGGAAACCAACAATTTAGAGGACGTTTCCACCAGCAAGAAAAGAGCAGTGTTCCTGGCTCACTGCGGACCTGCCGTATTCGGGTGGCTAAAGCATTTGCAAAACCGGCTGAAGTAAAAGAAATGGATTGGGACACACTCGCACCTCTCCTGCGGGCTCATTATGCATCCGCTGCATCAACACTGGCCCGAAGACACGAATATTACCAGAGGGAACAACAGAAAAGCCAGAGCTGCATCGTTCTGGGATTAGATGCACCACACGGGTTCAGAAGGCCTAGGGAGAAAGACAACGTCAGTTTTCCAAAGGCCGTCCCCTATGCTACTGCAGCAGAAGAAACCAGGAAGTCGGCTGCTCGAAGGCGCCGCAACCACGCACCGCTTCGTCAACTCGCCCATGACACTTCACCTGGTTTAGAGAAGTTTCCGGCAACAACCCATCACAAAAATCGAAATCCGGAGAGTAATGAAGAAGAAGTCATCAGAAACCTGGGCAATCAAAGCCCACAAACTCTAAGGACTCCGCACAAATGCAAATTCCGCTACGCACTCTGCCAAAGTTGCGGAGCCAACCATAAGAGAAGCAACTGCAAATTCTGCTATGCACTCTGCCACGCCTGCGGAAAGAGAGGCCACATCACACGGGCCTGCAGAAGCAAGAGAGAGTCCAACCCAAACCGAAGGGAGAGCAACCTCCGACAACTACGCAAGAAACGTTCTTGTAAATCGGCATCGCTTGGGGTAACCAAGAGAACAACCACTCCTACAGAAACAGGGCACCAAGCTTTTCAAGCAAAGCAGGGAAGAGGCACACCAACGACAACCATCGGCTGCCGCTTGGCTACTAGGCGCACAGAAAATCCGGAGTGAGAGTCGCCATAGAAGACCAACCGTGCCAAATGGAAGTCGATTCGGGGTCAGTTCCCTCTCGATGGTCTCCTGAAGACCCTCAACAACTCATCCCTGCCATCCGTCGTCAGGATCTCAGCACCCAGAGGATCATCCTCAGGGTTACCAGGGAATACGATTCCAGTCGCCGGCTTGACTCAAGTCCGAGTAACTTTCAAAAAGCGTAGTGCAGCACTTCCATTGACTGTTGTCGATGGTAACTTGCCAGCTTGCTAGGCCTACAATGGTTCACCCCACTAGGGTTTAATAGCCAGCATTCACCATGCCGAGAGCAACGATTGGGAAGAAGGCATCGTCCGAGAATTCCAGGATGTCTTTTCGGACAACTTGAAGCAAGTACAAGGGGACCCCTATATCATTTAGCCTCAATCCAGAAGTAGCCCCTATCCGCCTTAAGCCTCGTCGGGTGCCATTAAGCCCTTAAACCCAAAATCGACGAGCAACTTGATAAGTTAATAGCACAAGGGGTGTTGGAGCCTATTGACCATGCCCGTTGGGAAACCCAATCGTAACCCCATCAAACCGGATGGGTCGATCAGAATTTGTGGAGACTACCGCCCACCTAAACCACACACTCCAACAGAGCGCTTATCCAGTGCCGGTGGTTCAACACCTTCTCCACTCCCTGGGCGGCGGGAAGATCTTCGCAAAAATTAGACTTAGCGCAAGCGTATCAACAACTACCCGTTGATACGGAAACCGCAGAAGGCACAGACTATCGTTACACCGTGGTGCCTTTAAATGCAACAGACTCCAGTTCGGAGTGAGTGTAGCCCCGGGATATTTCAGAGTCTAATGGAGAGACTTTTGCAAGGCATAAAGGGGTTGTGCCATATTTTGATGACGTTTTAATTGCTGCCCCTAATAAAGAAGAGCTCGAGCGGCGTCTCAAACTAGTTCTGCATAGATTCAAAGACCGCCGCCTCAAGGTGAAAAAAAATAAGTGTCAACTGTGCACTGAGCGGGTGGAGTTTCTTGGGTATCTCCTCGATAGACAAGGGATTCACCCCACCGAGACCAAACTCAAAGCAATTAAAAATGCTCCAAGACCTAAAAGTAAGGCTGATCTCCAGGCTTTCTTGGGACTCATCAATTTTTACAACATCTTCTTGCCTCACAAGGCAACAGTAGCGAACCCTTACATCGACTTCTTGACAAGAAAGCTATTTGGGTTTGGGGTCACAAAGAAGAACGCTCTTTCAGAAAGGTGAAAGACTTATTAACCTCTGACGCTGTGCTAATGCAGTACAACGAGACCTTGCCATTAAATATTACGTCCGACGCGTCACCGTTTGGGGTTGGGCCATTTTTGAGCCACGTGTTACCAAAGCGGGAACGAACTATTACGTACTTTTCCGCTTGCGTTATCAAAGGCTGGAAACTGAAACTATAGCCAACCGGCAAAGAAATATTATATTGTATCGACCGGCAGAAGCGATTTCACGAATATGTGTACGGGCGACCCTTTACTCTAGTTACAGAGCCAAGCCTCTACTTGGCATTTTAGCAGGTGATAAACCAACCCCCATATATATTGTCGCCTAGAGAATGACTCGCTGGTCAAATTCCTAGCAGCTTACAACTACGTACTGCAGCATCGCCCGGGAAAGCCATTTACCACTGGCGCTTTGAGCCGTTCCCCACTTCTGGAAACCGTCAGCGACCAGCTCCGACCCTCAATACGCTGCCATGAAACCCTCAACTACCGCCGCCACTAACGGCCAAGAGATATCGCTGCCCGGCACAAAAGCGAGACTCTTCCTCGCAAAGTTCTCTCAGTTAGATTGACGCATGGGTGGCCATCACCCTGTGGCAAGCGGTAGGGCGGAATGGATGGTTCAATTCCTTAAAAAGACACTCCAAAAATGGATCCGGGGACATCGGCTAGATTGAACAAAATACTCTTACTACAACACATTACCCCCACAGTGTCACCAACAAGACCCCAGCCGAACTTTTAATGGGGGCGGAAGCTTCGCTCCCACCTCGACCGACTACACCCGTCTTACTCGCCAGAAGAAACCTTGTGGATCCAGCGGGCATTATCGCCAATTCAAGGTGGCGACTTGGTCTCGCATAAAAACTACCTTTCGGCGAACCGTTGTGGGTCCCAGCCACCATAGTCTACCTCACTGGCCCTAGAATCTTACCGCCTTAAGGCGACAGACAGCAAGATATGGAAACGCCATATTGATCAACTCCGATCTCGCTTACAACCAAATATCCGACCCCTCTGACTTCCAAACTCAAGGGGGAGGGAATACCGAGGGGCGAGGCCGTATAGACGACGGCGTGCCGAGGACGAAAGACGGCCGGCTAAGCGATACCTCTCGCGCCACCTGAAGAAGGTCCGGGATCGGGGCATCCTCCCACGGAGGAACACCGTGGTGGAGCGTGCCGCCCGATCCAGGAATGGACTTAAGGGACCCTGATAGTGCCGAAAACAGCACCGCGGAATCAACCTCGGGCGAAGACGAGCCTTGCGTTCCACGAACCGAACCTTAAACAAAAACCGGTGGAACAGTGGAAATCAAATAGGCAGGTAAAGCGACCTGCATACCTGCGTGATTACGTCACCACGGCCGTCAAACAAAACCCAAGGGGAGGGGTGTTGTGAACTAAAGAAATATAATTAATAAAGATTCATTTGCCTAGCAGGATCGTAATCCTGCACGTCCTATTGGCCCTTATAATGGCAAGTTATGATTGGTCCATTCCAAGCAATCTGACTGGCTGTTGGCGGGCCGAGTCCCACGGACGAGATTCAATCCCTATAACATCACCCATTGTCATCCGGATAGCGGCTCACTCTATAAAAGGCGGCCGCTATCCGGGTTTTTGTCTCTGTTAACATGTTGTGAATAAAGAGCTGAATTCACGAGAAGCAGTTTCGTCTCCGTTTCTAACCCATGCCTCATACTTAACAAGCTGCATTCTCCCCTCCCAGGTCCCAGCAATTATACTTTAGAGAAATCCAGTCTGTTTCTGTCACAATCCTGAGCCTAGAGCCCAGCTGAAAGGGATACAGATACAGATATCAATTTCCTCTAGGATCCTATGTAACTAATCTCTTCCTCTTGTTCAACAACCTTCCTCACAATGGGAAGGTGGTAGATAGTGCAAAAGCCATCACATATAGCGAAATCAATCGAACTGTTTTAGGAGAGAGCAAACCAACCTCCTCCTTTATTGACAATGGCATAACAACTTCCCACAAGGAATCATCCACTACCTCCTAAATCCAGCTACCTCTACCCACCTGGTTGCTTACAAGAGCCAGGAAGGACATGGATCCAGCTGAGAAATAGAAGAACTTATGCTACAGAGAACCCAGTTCATTTCCTTGGGTTCCACAACCTCAAAAGTATCCCAGATCATAATGCAAAAAGCTGCTTTCCCTTGATATTGTCCAAATGGCATCCAAAAATAAAATCAAGCAATTATCTGCAAAAACCCCTGCAAACTCATATGTTGCAACCACATTTTTAAAGATATTAGGTCACTCTGAAAGGATTATCAATCAGAAAATTCCAGAGGCAATAAGCACAAAGAAGTATTAATGAGTTGCTCTTCTTAGTAGCAATGATTCAAGTGTGGGTTCAAAAAGACTCCGTTATATCCACTTTTATTTTTGTGCTATTTATGCTCTAAGTGTCTTCAGTTGCAAAACATCCTCTGAAAACCCTGTAGATCCATTAGATGGACATAGACCATTCAAATATAGAGCATCCTAACTAGCAGAGATCCAGGATAATACATTTTGACTATAAGGTGATCTGACCACAGCTAAGTGTAGAGTCTTGTGACCAGCGGTGGGATCCGACAGGGTTAACTACCGGTTCGGTGATTTACAAGGTTCGGTGATTTACGATGTGCTTCCCTGCAATCGTCATCAGCACGCTGCGTGCAGAGAAGCAGCCTTTGAAAAAGCACTTTTTTCCTGCTTTTTAAACTGCAGCTGTGCCTCGCACGGCAGCTGAAGTTGAAAAAGCAGGAAATAATGGTCAGGTAAGAGCCCAGGCGGGCGGGTGGGCAAAAACATCAGCAGACATAGAACCGGTTCTACGTCTGCTGCTCTTCAGAGCTACCGGTTCTACAGAGGTGGACAGAACCGGTAGAAACCCACCCCTGCTTGTGACTGAATTTGAGGTTTTAGCATGGAACCTTGTTTTTTGTGGCTGCAGAGGTCAATCTTGACGTGGGCTATGAATTTCACAGGAAGAAGAAACTCAGTCTCAGTTTCTATTGCACAATGGCTGCAACTGTCATCATGCTGTTTAGAATACTTTTTCAATAAATAAAGAAAAGGTTACTAAATAAATAGATTAAATAAATTGAAACAATGAAGACAAAGAAAAGAAAAAGTCCTCATGATGGCAAAGAATAGATCGTCTTAGATTCTAAGACATAATCAAGTGAGACATCCAAAAATCAAATGCTATTCCACACAAAATATTCCCTGCGCAAAATAAGGGTGGAAAGCAAATCCGTGTTATAGAACTTCCAGTAATCGTCAAGCATAATACATTCCAAGATTGCAGTTCTGCTATTTGAACTGCTAGGACTCCATTGGGGGAAGGTGCTTCAAATAACACTAATGAGAAAGGTCTCTGGGTTTCAGAAGGGAAAGAGGACAAATATCGAGAAGAGCAGGTACCATAGACAAATGCCAACTTGCGGTAAGGAACTTTAGGGAAGGGAAGGGAAGAGGTGCCAACAGCCATACAATACTGATAACTCAAAGCCAAATCAATCATGCTATGAAGAGAAGACTCCCTAAAATAAGTCATAAAGCAGCAGAGCAGAGAAATTTAATAAGAAACAATTGTCAAAATGATGGAATGGTTTTCCTATTTGCCTCCAGGTGACGCTTCTTGAAGCTAGTGAACGTGTGGGAGGACGAGTGAACACTTATCGAAATGAAACGGAAGGCTGGTATGTCAATCTGGGACCCATGCGTCTCCCTGAGAGACACAGGTGAGATGTGAGATGATAATGTTTACTTATCTCTTCTCCTTGCATACCAAGAAACCTGGAGGGTCGTGGAGGTATGTCCCGAAACAACATTGCTATTTTAGACTCTGGGAACGCCAGCCAACATTAAATTCCACATATTTGTAAGGGTGGTTCAGTAGCCATTTAAAGCTTGGCAACAGAGCCTACAGCAATTTATACTGAGTGAACAGGACAAATGTGATGAGGAATAGAATGGAGTATTGCTGCCGGAGCATTCACAGGTTTGGTTAAGCTAATTCCCTTTAGAATTAAGATGGCAAATTAGGTGGAAACATCTACCTTGGCTTTCAGAAAGCTAAGCAGGCCCAACCTGATATTGCTTAGTATTTGGATGGGAGACTTCTAGGAAATCCTTAAACTGTAGGTTCTAGTGGGAAGTTTTTAAAAAAGCATCCTAAAAGCCAGGGCAAATAATTGGGAATAAAACAAGTTTAATTTGGATTGGAATCATTTTGTTTGATCTTATTTTTCTTCCAAGTGTCTATTCATGTGAGAAAAATATGATTTTCATAAGACAAATGACTTGTAAGAGTTTGTCAAGCAATTTGAGAGTTGTTGCTGTTTTTCTGTGCTGTTTTTCCCCCCTCTTTTTAATTGGTAGCTCTTTCTTTTTTTACGGACAGAAAAACCTGTGTTGAAACTGGAAATTCTGGCTAAATGTGTGCAGTTTTTCTTTCTATATGTAAAGCAAAGTGAAAGAGAGACAGCGATACTCCAGAAATGATAGCAGAATAATTATTTCATCTTCACATTTGCACCTTAATTCTCTTAATAATCAGATACAATACTTTTAAGTGCTATTTTCTGCACAGAACTATACATTCTATTGTTTTTTTTCCTTTCACTGTTCTTTCTTTTCCTCTCCCCAGGATTATCCGGGAATATATCAGAAAATTTGGTCTCAAGTTGAACGAATTTCTTCAGGAAAATGAGAATGCCTGGTATTTTATTAGAAACATCAGGAAGAGAGTATGGGAAGTCAAGAAAGACCCCGGCGTCTTCAAATATCCTGTGAAGCCCTCAGAAGAAGGCAAATCTGCTTCCCAGCTATATCGAGAATCCCTCAAAAAGGTTCAGATAAGTCGTAAAATTTATCTTTAATCAGGAAATTTATCCTATGGCTTGTTTTGAGCAGTGAATTACATAGACAAAACGGTACCAAAAGCATTCTCCAAAACTAGTTTCCTCTATCATCCAGAGCTGTCCTCAGGGTATGGTAAAAAAGCCAAGATGAAGGCCATAATGGGGTGATTGCGGTTCTGCCTGTTTTTTTAATGTGCATGGAGGGTTCCCATCTTGACAAAATGATAGCTGTTGAATTCTTGATTGTTTTCCTGCAGATGCTTTGTTACCAACTTGGGTAACCTGATCACAGCAAGGGGAGAGTTGAGTTTGTTGGCTGATAATAGATGGTAGTTAGCCCTACCAATCAACGGTTGGGGTGTGGTTTCTTCCTTGATAGTTCCTTGATTGGGCTATTGTTTCTTCTTTGCTGAAGTTTATCTGGTCCTGCTTTGGCTTCTTGAGGTTAATTGCTAGGAAAGAATTATTCTGGGCTACTTATTTCACTTAAGTAAGTAAGGTGTCAACTTTGAAACGACTTCAGCGGAAGCCATATTTCCTTCTGCTTTGTTTCTTAATTGCCACTCTTGGGGGGAAGAGGGAGTTATAAAGGACTGGAATGCCGTGCCTGGGTCCATTAGACAAAACATCTACCGGACAAGGCATGTGGACCAAGGTCATGGCAATGAACATCTGCTGAAACCGAGGGGGAGCTACTGCCAGACTGATTGGTTAACATGACCCAAGACATCTGAGCGGGGTGAGAAGTGGCTATTCTTCTTATTATTTTGAAGCATGGGAATAAGCCAGAGCTTCACCTTTCTAAGTGCCATTATGATGTACTCAGTAAAAGGTCTTTCAAAGCCTGAATGGAACTTCCGAGTCCTGATTCAATTGGATTCATTGCTCGGAACCATGACAGAGGAATAGCCCGTCTGCTTGATTTTGGCCCAGCTCCTCTCTCTCGACCCAACCCATTTCACAAAGTTGTTGTGGGAAAGTAGGAGTGAGTATTAAATACACTGCTTTGAGCTGTACAAAAATAAAGGTGGTGTATAAATAGAACAATAAATAAAAAATTACTACTAATAATACATTGGTTCTTATTTTTAAAAATGCTACCCTTGCTAGAATGCATGTGTCAATACTACATTCTTTTAATAAATCTTGCTCAAGAGAGCTCTGAGAGATCCTTCTTATGAATAAACTGTTTTATTTCAGAATAACCCTTAGTAAAAAACAGCTTTTGAATGTGGGACTAAGAAAAATGGCATTCAGAAGCTAAGGCCTTAGCACCTGGGATTTCTACACCTCTTAAGGTTGTAAAGGTTGGGAAACTCTGGTCTAGCCACTCCATGCATCTGATGGATTTATGCCTTTTAATAAAATGTGTTAGTCTGAAATGATAGTATCAGACTCCGCCTGATTTTTAACATTAGCCCTGGGCGTCTCTTGAAAATACAACGCCACCTTCCATTTGCAGGCTTATGGCATCCTAAATACACCCTGAGCAATATTTAATTGCCGTTGGGATGAACTAAAAAGGCTCATCTCCCTTTTCTAATCAGAATATTCCTGCAACTGCTTTCCATATCGGTCTCCAAGACTCACAGAGAAAGGTTAGGGGGTCGGTGTCAGTCAATGCCAATACAATCTGCTATTTGTAGCCTCAGCAGATTAAAAGATGACCAGACATAGATAAAGTTATTCAATCAGACATCAGTGGTATTTGCACAGTTCTCGACCCACTTGCTGAATTAATCCATTTTCTGAATGGGTTTTAATTTGATGTTTGAAAAGCAAGTTATTTTAATGAGCTATGTTTACATAAATATGAAAAAAAAATGAAATAAGGCTGGATTTCCCACCTGTATACATTGGCTTATGTGCTGCAATTGTCATCAATGTGCACTGGTTGCCAAATTCCCAAATCATGATCAAGTGACTGCAAGGATGCTGTGGCCAGTGTAAGAACCTATTGTAACCTTTTTCAGCATTTCAGTGACTCTTCAAACTTACACGTAAGTTTAGTCACCAAACAGTGAAATGGTTAACTCAGGACTACCTGTAATAGCTATGTTGGATCCTTGGTCTTTTCTAAGCTTGGTTATTTGCTTGCATTATTACCTGACTAGGTAATATGTAGGTAAAATCAGTGCTAATGAGTATGTGGTTTGCTCCCTGTTTATATACAGTGCTGTGTCCTGCCAGTATTGGCAAAACTGTGGTTTTCTCCTTGATTAGGGTTTTTTTCTGCTTGATTATTGGTCTGGTGTTAATACCTGCTTATCTGAGTGTTGGTTGCTGGACAGGATATGTTCTGGTCTTTTTTATTTCTTTTTCAGCTTTTTTGTTTGAACGGTATGTAAATGTGGTTTAAGTCTATGTGTCTACTGATAGCTGATTTGTAGAATGCCAATCTTCCAGGAATTCCCTAGCCAGGGGTCCCCAACCACCGGGCCACGGACCGGCACGTCCGTGGATTACTTTGCACCGGGCCGCAAAGAAAAAAAAAAAAAAAAAAAAAAAAAATGGCGGCTTTCTTCGCCTCGGTGAATGCTGCTGGGATCAGGGATCAAGGACACAAATGAAAGAAGGGGAGGGAGGAAGCAACCAAAGCCTGTCCTACTCTCTGGCTCAGTGGCTTGGTTTCCTCCTGCCTCGTTCCTCTCTCAGTCACTCTCTCGCTCCTCCACCAGCCCAGGAAGAAACTGCTTCAAAGAAGCTGGCAGGGTGGCTTTTCTGTCGGCGCAGCTCCCGAGCGCCCGTTCACCCCACCCACCACCATCAATCCAGGTTCAATCCAGTGCTCCGTTCTGCCTGCCTGCCTGCCTTCGTTTGTTTGTTGCAGCTTGGCTGAGAATAATAACTATTCGCCTCTTTTACTCAGCCGAAGCTGCTCCGAAACAAACGAAGGCAGGCAGGTAGGCAGAATGGAGCACTGTATTGAACCTGGATTGATTGGTGGTGGGTGGGGTGAACGGGCGCTCGGGAGCTGCGCCGACAGGAAAAGCCACCCTGCCAGCTTCTTTGAAGCAGTTTCTTCCTGGGCTGGTGGAGGAGCGAGAGAGCAACTGAGAGAGGAACGAGACAGACACCTGAGGGATGAGGCTGAGGGAGGGAGGGAGACACCTGAGGGATGGGGCTGAGGAAGGCAGGGCCGAGAGGCGGGGCTTCTCAGCCATCCTGCAGGGACTATCTGTCGCTCAGGGTTGCAATGAGGAGGCATTGGCGCTGCCTGAACTTGGTAGTTTGCTGGCAGACGTTTTATTACCCGACTAGGTAACAACATCAGATGTTACCTAGTCAGATAATGAAACGTCTGCAAGCAAACCACCAAACTCGGACTCCCGGTCCTTGAAAAAGTGTTTCGCGTGAAACTGGTCCCTGGCACAAAAAAGGTTGGGGACCACTGCCCTAGCAGTTTTGGGTTTTGTTTGGTCTAGGCTGCTGATAGTTTCCTAGTTGAAAATATGATTGAGTCAGTCTATTAAGATTAAGGAGTTTTTGTTGTGTCTTCTGATTGCTAGTTGGTATTCACGGATGCGCTCTGCTAGTCTCCTGGCTGTATGTCCTACACATTGGCTGTAACAGTCCTTACAATGTAAGTTGTAGGTGATGCCTGTTTTTTGTGCTTGGACTGGATCTTGTGCTTTATTTGGGATGTTTTTGAAGGGCTTTAGTTGGCTTGTGTGCTATGGCAATGTCATGTGGTTGTAATAGTCTGTTGGTTGTTTCTAAGATATTATTAGTGTATGGTAGTGTTATCCTTTTCACAGCTTGTGTCAGTTGTGCTGTGGTGGGTTGAGTGGTCAGGCACTTTTTGATAAAAATAGCACAAGTACTCATTTAGTTGGAAGATGGTTCACTTTCCTGATGTTCAAGGTTGCTGCAGCATGTTTGTGCTCAACTAAATAGTGTTCTTACACAGCTTTTCTTATGGGAGGTGAGATTGTTACTGTAATAATGGATCACTTGTTTAGTATTAGTTGTTTTTCAATAGACTTGGCTTTCTAATTTGCCATCATTGCCTGTGCTGTTGAGGAAATCCAGGAAGGATAGCATGTTGTGGTTGTTTTCTCCTCATGTGAATTTTATTCCTTGGAATATGTTATTGATGTTTCATGTGCATTCTCTACTTGTTTCTTTTTTATTATGACAAAGCTGTTATCTTCATATTGGATCCATACTTTTGGCGGTATATGTGGTTTCATTATAGTGCTATAGTTTTATTATATCATACTGATTTTAATAAGTTTCCCATTTGTCATAAGCTAGTTATAATCTGTACAATATAATAATCTATCAGTATTGATTCTGCACTTGTCCTTTTTAGGCGTGTCTTTTTTCTTTTGTTTCATGTAATACATTTTTAACTAAATGCTTCCTTTCTCCTATGTCTCCTTTCTCCTTTCCAAATCATTCTCAGGTTATAGAAGAATTGAAAAGGACTAACTGCAGCTACATACTAAATAAATATGACACCTACTCAACAAAGGTATTTGGATTTTGCCCTGAAACCATATCTCCAGACAGTACAGTTTGGGGAGGAGGGTTCAGGGTGGAGAGTAATCTTTAAGATATCATATTTTTCTTACAGTATTATTAGAATATGAGACAAATCACTTATTGAGCCATCTTAGAACTTCAAATACTAAAATGGGTTGTGATCCAAAGAGCAAGATGGAAGTCAATGACAATGGTGTCCTTTGAACATCCACCTGTTTTTTATGAGGTTTTTATTTTGCATATGCAAGATACCTGTAATAAAACACAGGTTGGAGGGGCCTCTTTGTCATGCAGGATTGACGGCAAGTGATTGTGTCTCCCCTAAAGCGATGCAATGGCCTTCTTAAAAAGTATCCAAGCCTGACTCAGACACAGTCAGAGATAATGCCTGTTTGGCCTATTTGAATTTAGTTCTTGAAGTGATGAGTGAGAACCTGACCCTCCCCAAATCAATCTGAATACTAATTGAACCGATATGCTTGCCATAAAGCATCACTGTTGATGACAAATGTAGTGAAGCACAACAAAAAAGGCATTAAGGGCATCATAGAAATACCAGATTTTCATCTTAGGACGAACAGTAATTACACTATATGCTTAACTTTTCTGTGCTCATGTTGGTTTAACTCTAAACTGGCTAATGAGCATTCTGCCTGGTCTGAGCCACTTGGACTACAATTTGTAAAGGATTTGGTCTAATGGAGAGGGAGGCCATATTATATTTAATGAATGAGATGGAATATAATTAATTTAAAGAGAAAGCTACCATGTTGTCTCAATGAACAATCCCCTTCTGTTTTGTCCTCCCAAATTCTGGGTCAGAATTGCCAATACTTTCTTTTGTATGGGTAGATCTTAATAGGCATATACACTTTTATAAGTGTATCATTAAATTAAATGTATATATGCAAAGTTAAAGCATCGAAATGCAGGCATATACATGGACACACAACTACAAATTTTAAAATATAGACTACCTTCCTTTTATAACCCTGCTTGAGATTTCTCCAGGCATTGGTCATATCATCTCAAGCTTTATCCCCTTTATTGAACATAATGTAACGGTAGTCTTCAACTTAAAACAGTTTGTTTAGTGACCATTCAAAGTTACAATGGCAGTGGAAAAAGTGACTTATGACTGTTTTTCACACTTATGACCAGAGGTGGTATTTAGCAGGTTCTGACCAGTTCTGGAGAACCGGTAGCAGAAATTTTGAGTAGTTTGGAGAACCAGCAAATACCGCCTCTGACTGGAGATTTTACAGTATTCTTCTCCTGTCACGCCCACCAAGCCACGCCCACAGAACCAGTAGGAAAAAAAACTGAATCCCACCACTGCTTATGACCACAGCATCTCTGTGGTCATGTGATCAAAATTCAGACACATGGCAGCTGACTCCTATTTATGATGGTTGTAGTGTCCCAGGGTGATGTAAATCAATTTTTGCAACTTTATGACAATCAAAGTCAATGAGGAAACCAGATTCATTTAACAACTGCAGTGATTCATTTAACAACTATGACAAGAAGGGTCGTAAAATGGGATACCCACTTAACAATTGACTTGCTTAACAACAGAAATTTTGGGTTCAGTTGTGGTCATCAGTCAAGGACTATCTGTAAATTGCTTTCAACAAAATGGAAGTTATTTAAGAGACAGATTATTCCCTGGAGGTCATTAATTAGAACAATAACAGTATGTTCTGCTTTGTGCTTAAACCCCTAACTCAACATCTCCTCAGAATTAGAAGAATTTGTCCTATTTGCAGCCCACCAGTTACAATCTGAAATCAAGCTGCTTGCTCTGAAATGATGTTTTTGAACAATGTATTGCAGACAAATTTAAGGATTTCTCTCCCCAAACAGGAGTATCTAATTAAAGAAGGAAATCTGAGCCGCGGAGCTGTAGATATGATTGGAGACTTACTGAATGAAGATTCTAGCTATTACCTGTCTTTTATTGAGAGCCTGACAAGTGATGATCTCTTCTCTTACGAAAAAAGGTAAGCAAACCTGTATCACTTGCATTGTCCCAATTTAAAGATTAAATCCTTGTTTATCCATTGAAGGATCCATGGGAATCTGCAAGGGACCGGAGATAAAAATCTGCAGGAGGGCAGGCACATGGTCCCAGTCAAATCCTCCCTATATTGGTGTGGGAATGCACACAAACCCTTAACTCTTTGCTGCCAAATAAAGTCATGGCACAGTTATGTTGGATATAACCCAACATTAACCCAAACCACAAGCTAGCAACTGAAACCAAAACTAACTATTGCAGTTGCAAGAAATGGCAATTATCAGTAATGGTAATATTATCGGTAGATATTGATTTTTATATCAGTTAGAAATGGCATATGAAGTAGATTGTCATTTCTGCAGTCTTGTTCTATGTGTAACGTCTCCTCTGCTTTAGTTAAATCATTAGGTTGCCAGATATCCTTTTTGAAGCATCCTGAAAACCAAAACTTGGGACTAACATTATGGATTGTAAAGATAGCATTTTATGTTAAATCATTCTACAAGGCACAAAGTATTACTCTTTGTATTTTATTAAAACACAATTAATTCTAAAATAGACAAAAAGTATCAGAATTTTGCAAACTTTGTTCGAATTGCAAATATTCACACAGTCAGTTTCTATATCAAGGCTTGTTGTATAGCATTTGCTTATCCAAACTATACACAACTCAATAGGAACTAAGTTGTTCATTTCAACTCAGGCATAAATTTCCCTTTTTATATTCTCCCTCATCTCAGATTTACGTAGTCATACTTGACAGATATTTCTGAGTAGACAACTTGAGATAATGCCATCTTTTCTTCCAAAAATAAATATTTTTACACAAAATACGTTAAAAATGTAAAAATATTTTATCAATATATATTTTCCTAGGATAAATTTGTATAGATAAAATGATATTGCCAATAAATTTGAAAGGCATTTTTAATCAAACTTATTTCATATTTCAGATGTCTGCTTATTTAAGAATTAAACAAAAGCATTATGATAGTAATATCTTTTGTTTAATGGCCCTTCCAGGTGAGATCCCTGATATAGTATCACTAGATATTGTAACATTGTAAGCCACCCAGAGACACCTCATGGTGAAATGGGTGGCAAATAAATTTGATAAGAAAAAATAATAAATAATAGATAGCAAAGTAAGAATAAAGCATATTTTTGCTTTCTTTCAAATCTGCTGTCAACTTCTTTTCAGAACTGTTTTCATTTCATTGTCCTGTGACTAAATGGCTTTTTATTCACTAATATCATTATCCAATTTTAGCAGAGCAGTTTTTTACTTCCTCTGTCCTGTTTGGTTTTGCAGATTTGATGAAATTGTTGGTGGATTTGATCAATTGCCTATATCCATGTATCAAGCCATTGCGGAAATGGTGCATTTAAATGCTCAAGTAATCAAGATACAACATAATGCTGAGGAAGTCAGAGTGGCATATCAAACTCCAGCAAAGACCTTGTCATATGTGACAGCCGATTATGTCATTGTATGCTCCTCATCAAGGGCCGCCCGTCGCATCTATTTTGAACCTCCCCTTCCACCAAAGAAAGCACACGCTTTGCGGTCTATCCACTACAAAAGTGGCACCAAGATCTTCCTCACTTGCACTAAGAAGTTTTGGGAGGCTGATGGCATTCATGGTGGGAAGTCCACAACTGATCTTCCATCTCGATTCATCTACTACCCTAACCATAACTTTACTAGTGGCGTTGGAGTTATTGTGGCCTATACCCTTGCTGATGATGCCGATTTCTTTCAAGCTCTTGATATCAAGACCAGTGCTGATATTGTCATTAATGACCTTTCACTCATCCATCAGCTGCCCAAGAAAGAGATCCAGGCCCTCTGCTACCCCTCAATGATTAAAAAATGGAGCCTGGATAAATATGCTATGGGTTCTATAACCTCTTTCGCTCCTTACCAGTTTCAAAATTTTATTGAAACAGTCGCTGCACCTGTAGGCAGAATCTACTTTGCAGGGGAGTACACTGCCAGAGTTCATGGTTGGTTGGACAGCACAATTAAGTCAGGGCTGACAGCAGCAAGAGATGTGAATCGTGCTTCTCAGAAGCCATCAAGAATCCAGCTGATCAGTGACAATCAACTTTAAGAAGGAGGTCAACACAAGGAGAATCCTAAACAGCCACCTTCCCCATTCTGGCAACTTCCAGGTGTTTCAGACTAAAATTTCCAAAATACCAACTGGGAATTCTAGAAGCTGTAGTCCCAGGAGTTTGGAGCTAGAAGGAATTGGGGGAAGTAAGCTGATTTGGCCTAACTAAATTATCAAATTATATCAGCCAAAACATGTCAAACTAAGAGCATTTTAGGGGAAACAAAAATAAACCACAGAATGAAAAGGATTACTAGCATGTCACCCCAATTTGGAAAGGAAATCCTCGCAGGAAAATCTATATATACTACAAAAACTCTCATTTCTGTAACCTTTAACTGGGCGAAACAGTGCATTATAGGGCAAGAATTTTTGAACCAAAAATACCTCTAGTGGGCTAACTTACAAAATGCATCCAAAATCCAGAACCCATGATTCTCCTGGAAGTAAAATTTGGCAAATTTTATGAAACATTTTATGAAATGATACAGTTTCCTGCTTGAGTGGGAGGTTATATTAGAAGACCTCTAAAGTCCCTTCCAACTCTGTTATCCTGCAATAAAAAGTATCATAAAAACAGCTTCTGTTATAATACAAGATGCCATAAAACATTTACTGTGCTGATGTTTTACTGTGCTATACAGTTCACCATGCACTATTTTCAAGGCAGATACAAAAGTTGGGAAAGTGTCCCAACTTTTCAGTGAAGGTAGTACATTAGCTCTGCCATTGTTCATGTGATTGAGGAATCTAGTAAAGAACTATTTCTAAAGGGATGACCAACAAGTCATGGATTGTCTAGTGCTGCAATAAAAACAGGATCCTCCTGTTGCCCTTTCCAAAAAGGAAAGGAAAAGAAACAGGCAATTGTTGTTAAGGTGGCTTTGTGAGTTTATGCTACTACTTCATTTTAAAATATCTCATATGTATGACCATATTTCTTTGATACGTAAAGCATCTACTGGTCCTAAGCTTTGATTCTATATTTCCTGCAATTGTCAAAAATTGCCAGTGCTACAGTGTCACTGATGGGGAAGAAAGCACATTATGGCATCAAGCAGGCCTGTAGACAACCGTAATTTGTAACTTCTCCAGTTTGCAGCCTTCCTGTGACTAGAGTTTTAGAAAACCAGGAATACAGAAAATGGTAATAAAAACATACATTATAATTTTCCTTGCCTCTTCAATTTGTTTGTTTGTTTCTGCTTTGGCTTGGGCCGAGAGATGGAGAAATCCCTGGGACTCTAAACTAGCTAAACGAGTTTAAATTAATCTGGTTTTAAATTTAAATTAAATTATTTTTTAAAATTAAAACCACTTTTTAAAAAATGCAACATGCTTTGCATTTAGAACTGCTAATTATTAGAAATTCTGTATAAGAACAAACAAGCAGTACAGTCAACATGTGCTTTACTGCTCAATTATGTAACTGTAATAGGAAACGCTTCCTAGACCAAAAGAGCATAGAGTATATACCATAGATCTAAACTGTTAAATACTATCATCTACTGGCTAAATACTACTGTAGTTGCATAAAATACATTCCAACAATGAGTTCCAACACTAATGAATAGTGTATGGGTGGGAAGAAATCTTAAATGAATGAAGTCTACAGTCTCAAAAAGATAATGTCATCTGGTTGCTACTGCATGTTGTCAACTTTCACAATCCAATTGTGCAGACCAACTGTAGAATTCCCAGGAGTAGACAGAAATTAACAGCTAAAATAGGGGAAGCTACTATCTCCTTGAAGCTTCTTCAAACAATCATGTATCTTCTTGTTAACTTTCAACCATGTTAGCTTTTCTGATGAGCAACTTTTGAACAAGCTGACATGCTATTGCAGGGGTGTCAAACTCATGGCCCGTGGGCCAGATGTGTTATGTGCTGGCCACACCCACCCCTCTTTTAGCAAAGGGGGGGAGTTGCAATATGTCACGTGATGACAATGTGGTGATGCAAGTTGACACCCCTGTGCTATTGTACTTGTGAGTTTTTCTAATAAAGTTATTGCCCTGCATTAAAAAATTTTCTATGGTCAGGATGGCTATTTTTGTGCTTTTAATAGATATTTTATCTGATCTTCTGTATGAAGAACGGCAAAGAACTATTCACGAAGTAGTTCCTTTGTTTTGGAAGAGCTCTTTATGTTTCTGCAGGTTAATTCGACAAAATTATTTCTCAATTATTCTTTACTAAACGTTATATGCCAATAAAGACAATTGTTGCAGTTATCATTATGTTTCCATGGTCCTTATCTGCCATTATTTACCACAGATAAGAACCACAAAATCATGACTGGAACAATTGTCTTTATTGGCACATAAAGTTTAGTATATCTATTAAAAGCACAAAGTAGCCACCCTGGCCATACAAACATTCTAATGCAGTGTTGGAAGAATTATCCTTCTGGGTTCAGTTCCAAGTGGGGAAAAAGACACTGGAAACATGGAGGCTGTTTGAAAGGTTTAATGGTGGACAGGACCACATGGCCTGGACCTCCAGAGTGAAAAGGAAGGATGATCACATGCTTCAAGGTGAAGGAAGAGATCAAGAAAAAAAGGGCTGATATGCTGAAAGTGCCTGGGTGTCGGGCTTCAATGACGCCACTATACTCCCCGACGGAGTGAAGTCTGACATGTTGCCATGGTTAGGGGCGAGTGTTCCAGTCCTGACAATCCCGAGATGGGCCAGTTTAGATGAGGATTGACAGCTCCAGGCAAAGCACTTCTTTTCGGTGCGAACGGCTGAGTGGAGCACTGATCCTACCTTCAGACTGGCTTATCAGCGGTTTGGCGTTTCACATTTTTCACAGGGATTTTCGGCTTCGTTGGGCTGGGGCTGGCGGTATGGATTACGGGGTGGGGCGGCAGCTGGGGAGGTGTTTTGTTTGCTGGGCAGAACATCTTGTCACAACGGAACTGTGAATAAAGTGGTTTATTTTTAAAGTTTCATCGAATTCCAACTGATGAGGAGGTTGAAGATAGTGGTGAGAAGAGACAGGAACATGAGTACATGGGGGAGAAGAAGGAGTCTATACCAGAGGCAGCGCAGCCAGCAGTGAGACCAAAAACAACCAGAGAAGTGCGATTGAGTGAACTTGTCCCTAAAGGGGATAAGTTGCAATATCCTCAACAAATGGAACAAACATTAGATTGGAAAGTCAAACGGTGGCCTGGATCAGAAGAAAGCTGGTGGATGTTTCCACGAAGTGATACAATAGAACTTCTACATCATCAATTTGGGGAGATGTCGTTGAGAGGGCGGACGGATAGCGGCTCTTTGGTTCGTAAATAAGCCTTGGCTTCTGACAGTGGTTCTTTTAACATATCTAGCTCACTGGAGTTTCGAGAATCCGATGTTGGGAGAGGGTTGGAATGGTCGGACTTACATTCCAGGGAATTGGATGAGAGAAGTGTAGGGGCCGAAAGTTATTCCATGCGACCTAGTTCGATGGGAAGACAAGATATGGAATATGGGCCCCGTTGGGAAGGAAAAACACAAGGGAGGTGGGGACTACTTCCCCTGGCAGCTACTTTTGATGGTTCTGTGCATAAAGTAGCTGTGTTCTTGGGTCAAATATTGAACCATTTCGAACTATGTGGCCAATGTTATCTGTCCAATTGGTCTATGATTATTGCTGGTACTGGAGTACTGGTAGGGAAAGCCTATGAATGGGCAGCTGATTTATTTCGCACTAGGGCAGAAGTGCGAAATAGGGGGATATAGGACAAATTTTAGCTGCCTTAAGAACTCAATTTGAGGATACAACTGCAGATAAACGAGCAGTAGATTTGCTGGCTGTGAAGCAAAAAGGAAGAACGGCTAGGAAATATGTAGATGAATTCCAACGGGTGGTCAGTAAACTTCCTTTATTACCAGAAAGTTTGTTGATACATCTCTTCAAAGAAGGTCTGGATCCTAAATTACATCAAGCTTGCCTTTATAGTGGTTCACATGTTAATCTAACTGATTGGTATCAAGTATCCATAGAATTAGATGATGGACTTCAGCGTTTGAAACCAAAACTCGAAGGTGTTATACAAGCACGTAAGACTATGAATCTGGTCATCAAACCTCAGACTAGAGGAGTCCCAATTCCAACTAGTAGGGGCATACTGAAATGTTTTCGATGTGATAGACCGGGACACAGGGCTATGGAATGTCCTATACCACCTTTGACATTGGACAGGACACCTCGCACTGGTCCAGAGAGTAATAGAACTAAATCAGTTAGAAGTGAGTGGCGTGGACAAGAGAAAGTGAGGGGTGTAAAAGGCAAATTGCCAGATGTTCACATTGAAGAGGACAGTTCCAGTATGCCAACTACAGTTTTGGTTGACAGTGAATTAGAAGGTGAGATACCTGATGATCCAATGGTAAGTAAACCTATCCATCCTTTTATTATACCTGTTTCCTTATTGAATAAATGGTATGAACAAGGAATCAAAGTGGGGAAACTAATTGATTCTGGGTGCACGAGGTGTTTGATAACTAAAGTGGTGGTGGATAAATTAGATTTAAAAGTTATTAAACTGGGGGTTCCCATTAAATTCGAACAGGTGGATGGGTCTATCTTAGGTGGGGTTCTGGCAACCCACAGAACTGAATATGTTAAAATGGTGATGGGTGAGCACTGGGAGTGGATTTCTTTTGTGGTGGTTCCTCTTATGAATGAAGCATTAATTCTGGGTTTAGCCTGGCAAGCTAAAATTGGTAGTTGGTCCCCATCCACCAAGTCATAATGAAATACAGCGAGCATCTCAACATGTATTGAAAGAGGAATCACAGCTATTACCAGTATGATTCTATCCAATTGAATATGAGGATTTGGCTGATGTATTTAAGGAAAGTGGAACTGATTGTTTGCTGCCGCATCACCCAACGGATTGTGTCATAGAATTGATTGTAGGAGTACCATTGCCCAAGCCACAAATGTATTCTATGACTCAAAAAGAATTAGAAGAAATGAGGAAATATATTGACAAAAATTTAAAGAGGGGTTTTATTACCCCAGGTTGGTCTCATATGGCAGTACCTGAGAAAAAAGATGGTGGATTATGACTATGTGTAGACTATCGAGATTTAAATGCGATCTGTGTGGAACCTTTATATCCGTTACCACTAATGAAAGACTTGCTTACTACATTAGCACAAGGCCATATATTTACAAAACTTGACCTACGAGAAGCATATTATAGAGTACGAATTCGAGAAGGAGACGAATGGAAGACAATGTTTAATTGTCCACTTGGTAGTTATTACTACAACATGATGCTATTCGGAGCTCCAGCTGTATTCATGCAGCTGATAAATGAGGTGTTACATGAACATTTGTATAGAGGTGTTTTACTTTATTTTGATGATATTTTGTTTTATTCTAATTCTGAACAACACATTCAATTAGCAAGACAAGTGCTCAAAAAAATATTAGATGCCCAACTTTATGTGAAACTCTCAAAATGTGAGTTTCATACTCAACAGCTGGATTATCTGGGTTACCATATTTCTGAATGAGGTATTGAGATGGACCCCAGGAAAATAGAAACTGTATTAAACTGACAAGCCCCTACCACCAGGAAACAGTTGCAAAGTTTCTTGGGATTTGCAAACTTTTATAGACAATTTATTCCATGCTTTGCCAATATCACTTTACCTTTAACAGATTTATTAAAGACCAAATCTATCGGAATTAAAAATCCAAAAACAAGTACTACGTTACCATGGATAGATAAATGTCAAAAGGCATTTAATAACCTAAAGGACTTGTTTGCAAAAGAATCCGTGTTGAAACATCCAGATGTAAATTTACCATTTATTGTCCAGGCAGATGCCAGTGATGTAGCAGTGGGAGCTGTGTTACTGCAAAAGAATGTGGAAGGGTTTTTACAACCATGTGCATATGCTTCTAGGAAATTCAATTCAGCTGAATGTAATTGGGCGATTTGGGAGAAGGAAGCTTTTGTGGTTCGTTGGGCATTATTGACATGGAGGGTATTATTGGAGGGTAGTTCAAAACCTTTTGAGGTATGGACTGACCATAGAAATTTGGAAGCCCTCCAGAGTCCACATCGCTTATCACCAAAGCAAGTTTGCTAGGTGTTGTTTATTAGAAGATTTAATTTCACATTGAAATACGTACCATCAGGAAGGAATTTTATGGTGGATGCTTTATCCCGACTTACTCAATATCATAGTCAACATGAGAATGTAATTTAACCGCTCATACCAATAATTGACTGATCTGAGTCATTAAGAACAACTATACTTGTACCAGATCTGCCTGTGTTGTTAGCAGAAGATCAATGGTTAACAAACAACATAAATCAAATAGAAATGAGACATGGTATTGCCAGGCATGGAACTAAAATTTATGTGCCGAACATTTTAAGATCAGTGGTGTTAAAAAGATTGTCATGATGTTAAGCAGGCAGGACATTATGGGTTTTTAAAAACATTACATTTAGCAAAACGACAATTTTGGTGGCTAGGCACGCGATCGAATATTGAAACTTATGTGAAATCATGTCCAGTGTGTATAGTAAATAAAACGAAAATAGGAAAGCCAACAGGTTTATTGCAATCAGTATCTGAACCAACGAAACCTTGGCAAGACATTGGGATGGATTTCATAGTTGATCTACCAGATAATAACGGATATATGGTGATATGGAGTATTATTGATTTGTTCTTGAAACAGGCATATTTTGTACCTTGCAAAGGAATACCATCAGTTAGAAAGTTAGCACAGTTGTTTATACAACATATTTATCCGTTACATGGAGTGCCTAGAAGAATTATACCCGATAGGGGAGTGCAGTTTACGTCAAAGTAACTTTAACAAAGGCGGGGGTGAGCTTCTACTTCTGAGATGAGTTTCTGCTTTTGAGTTTCTACTCTCTTTTAGAGGAAATATTCTGCCTTTTTAATATTTTCCAGGATATTTCATTTTTCTAGGAGACGGGTGGGTGCTAACTTCCTACAGCAGGATGCATGTAAATGTGACCCTATACAAGTAGTCCTCGACTTACAACCACAATTGAGCTCAAAATTTCTATTGTTAAGTGAGTTTTGACTATATGGATAGCCCATGTAATTTTGGGGGGCAGCTTTATAGAAGAGGTTTATCCCCTTTTTTCTGGGATTTTTCAGTAGTCTCCCATCCAAACACTCATCAAGTCCCACCTTTCTTAGCTTACCTGGGATTAGCCAAGATTGGTTAGGAGCTGCTCGTGTCATTTGACAACACCTTGATACATAATTTATTGCCTGGATACCAGCTACTCCATTTTAAAAACTTCCCGTATGTTCTAGTGTCTTTGAATGACTTGAGATCAACAAGGGTAAAAAAGAAGTGGACAAATTTTGAGCATCTAATAGCGATCATTGAATTCATTTATTCACTGCAATTGCCAATATGCAATCGGTTAAAAGTATTGGTTGGTATCTATAAAGTCCTACATGGCCTAAGACCTGGCCATGACCACCAGTCCCATAGTACTGATTTGGTAGGGTTGGCATTCTCTCAGTTCCTTCAATTAAACAATGCTGTCTATCAGGACTATAGCGGAACCTGCTCTCTGGAATACTGAGATCTGGATAGACCCCATCATTTCAATTTTGGGAGAGCACTGAAGACTTGGCTCTACCTCCAGGCCTTTGGCAAGCATGACTGATGCTCCCTTTTCTTTTCTTTTCCTTTGTTCTGCATTTGTTATCACTTGTCACTTTTGTTCTTTTATTGTTCTTTTGTTGTGTTGTTTTTTGTTTAAACTGTGTTTTTAGCAGTTTGTAAACTGGTCAGAGTCACTGAGAGGCAGTATATAAATTTATTAGAGTTCGTTGCATAGTCAGCTAGATGTTTAGACTGTTTGAATTTTTATCCACCTATCAAGTCCTTCCCAAAGACCTGGGATAGGCAGGTTTTTTTTTAATAATGTTAAAGGTATCGTTGCAAGATGTAAGCTGTTCCAAGTAAAGCTGCCTTTTGCAATTGACGGATGGTGATTTTTGTCAATGCTGATGGTGTTCAAGTGGTGCTTCTGAAGTTTTAGGATTGCACCCAAGGCACCTATCACTCTTGGTATTATCTTTGCTTTCTTTTGCCACCGTTGTTCTGGTTCTGCTTGCAGGTTTTTGCATTTTATTATCTTCTCCAATTCTTTCTTTGCTATTCCTGTTTTTCCCAAGACAACAAGTACCCCTATAAGATGGATTGGGGGAGGGGAGAGAGAGAGAGGCAGGGAGAGAGAGAACCTGCCCAAAGTGACCCATATATTCCAGTGCACCGTTGTTGCTGTTTTGCCGTGCTGTTATTTGTAATCAGTCAGCGCAATGCACATATAGCAATTTGATCATTTTTTCATGCTTATATTGAAGCAGAAAAACTAGAACTACTGAGCAAGGGGAATTACTGTTATTTGTATACTCTTGTAAGATCGCCTGCTACAGGAAAAATGCCATGCATTGTATGCAAACCCGGCTATAGTTTTATCTGGCCTTTCCTTTTAGATATTAAATGACTATTAAGTACTCTTGTTTTGGTGTTGGATTCTTTATCTTGATGCCTCATTTTGTGTGGTGAATTCTGGCACAAAGGAGTGATAGAAATTGTAAATTATGCTGAGTAAGGAAAAGACAATCTATTAAGTAACCCATGTGTAGAAAATGTATACATTTAACAAGTGAACTCTTCAGAAATCTGTTGAAGTTGAACTTGAAGAAAAAAATTGAAAAGCAACGATTACATTTATGAAAACAGCACCTCGAAGAATTACTCCATTTTATAAAATGTTTTATAAAATGTAATTTTATAACTTTATAAAATTATAAAACGCGCTGAAGGTCTTGAAGGATTATCTTCATTTCATAAATATACTCATTTGGGCATGAGTATATTTATGCAATGAAGATATGCAGGGAACAAAATATGTTCCCTGACCGGGAATCGAACCCGGGCCGCGGCGGTGAGAGCGCCGAATCCTAACCACTAGACCACCAGGGAAGTTGAACGATAGTTTTCTTAAAGGTCTTATCAGGCAATATTGCCTTTTTTTTTTTTTTTAAACACTTTCTTTTCAATAAATAGTTTCGTATTTGGTGGCAACGTTCGTTTCATCCCCAAAGTCAATTTTTTATAGTATTAGTACGTAACAAAATAAATCTCAAACCAAGGCATTGATAGTTTAATAAACTCACCAGATTAACTAACACTATCTTTCTTTCTGAGACTATTACTTTAACCTACAAATTAACGGAAAGAAATGCTTTTTTTCATCGATCCCGGAGATTGCTTATTTTTTTAGAATGCGGCTACATCCATTCCCATATAGATCAGGAAATGGATCGAGAAAGACGTGGACCGTATGGGGATGACGCTTATCTTTGAAGATAAATTTGAAGAAAAAAACCGAATTCCAAATAAGTTTCAAAAGAAAATGTTCTCAATATTACACGTTGAAAGTATTTTAAGACTTGCATTTATGATTCCCATTTCATACCTCTCCTATATTTCCTATTCTCATTTCCTATTTTAAAATTGTACGTTTATGCCTCAGTATGAGGACGTCAAAGAAGTCGTCAAACAGACCAAGCGAATGCGTCCATGCCGTCCCTAGGAGTCGAGGACCCCTTGAAACAGGCTTTTATTTTTAATTAAATGTTAGTCGTCTTGCTCCTATTTCTGATCAATCAGCAGTCATCTTTACCTTTCAGCATAAGTATAGATTTCCAGTAATTAAGGAAGAAAAAACAAACACAATGAATTCAAGCTGCTAAAAGCCCGATTTATTGGAAGACATGAATAAAGCCACTCAAATCCTGTTGACCAGAAAAGCAATACTACATTTCGTTTCTCTGTTGGAAGCCCCCTCACGAACATCTTCCACGTGTGTTTGTCCAGAGCAATGGTCTCTCTGCTCAGTGGATTCCATTCAACAATGGGGAGAATTTGCTGGCATCACCATAAATGTGGCATTTGTGTTGTCTATGAAGATGGCTGAAGATGGGCATCTTAGACAGTGATAGGTTACAGGATTGAGTGGATTTCCTAAGGGCAGCAAAATATTTTAAAGTCTCTAGGGTATTTTTTAAGATCTTTGGTCTTCTCCCTTTGGCTCCCTGGGAGGGGAGAAGGGAGGATGCTTCTCTAAGCACATTCAGTGCTGGTGGACTCGGCCGAGTGCTTGGCCAATTCCTTCGTCATGGCTTCCTTCAAGGCAGCTTGCACATCTGTGCCGCTGATGTTGGACAGCTCGTTCTTCTGGCTCAAGTTCTCCACTTCTGTGGCCACGTGGTCATAGACATCAGTCAGCAAAGTCTTCATCAGGCTCCTGGCCTTGGCCTCCATCCGCACCTTGGGCATTTGCCGAAGAACCTTGGCGGCAAAGAACCTTGGGGAGCAGATCCTCTCTGGACCACTGTCCACTGGCTTGGCGGCAGAGGATTGCTTGACCCGACGCTTAGGACGAGCCTGGTGCTTCTTCTTTTTCCTAGGCTGCAGTTTCTTCTGCTTTCGCTTAGCTAGTTGGTGCTTCTTTTGGATTTTCTTTCTCTTTGCATCTCTGGCTTTCCTTTTGCCTTGCTGTCTGGCAGCCATTGTTCTTTTCTCTTGAAGCTCCTGCTTGAAATGTCACCAGGCTTTTGCCAGGCAAAGTCACTTATAGACAATAACATGCAAATGAGACACCTGTATGGAGTGTGCTGATTGGGTAGCCTTACCTTTGTCGTATCCATGGAGCCATTGTTACAAAGGACAGGATTGTGATCTAATTTTTGTAATCATCAAGAAATAAAGTTTAACTCTGCCACCATTTCCTGCTTCAAGGATTTCCTAACCATATTTAAATTTTGCAATGAAAATTCATTTTTACCATCACTAAATACCCTAGTTTCTAGATCTTCATCCTCAAATCTTACTCTTATTCCCAAAATCAATTTGATTATCTTTAAACACAGAATAATACTTTGAGTTTATAGGCATCTTTACAACTTAAGTTTACCATTTCCTTGGCTCGCTGCAAATGAAGTCTGCAGTAGCCTAATATTTGGGATGAATGCTATTTTACCAAATGTCTTTGCTATATTCAATAGACAAAGCATCTTCTTAGAAAGAAATTAGAGGTAAAATCCACAGAAAACAATTTTTCACATTGGAAAATTCCAAGAAAGGTATTTGTTCCCCCTTCATGAGGAATTGAAAATAAGAGATAGAAGCTGCTGTGATTATTCAGACATATTTAAAAAATCAATAATTCCAAGACAATTTATATGCCAAGGTTTGAATAATTGCTCTCTTTATTTACTTCAGAACAGGCTTGAGCCACCTCCTATTCTTTTTCCAGTTGTTAATTGCTACGAAGAGCAAGTTTCCATACTTCAATTCAGCATTTGAAATATGCTAATTTGTAGATGAACAATAGCTACAATGAGATTTCAAATAACCACATCAAAGATCTGAGCAAGCATTCCATAGAAATTCCAAAAGCATCAGGTAATTTATATGAAAATGTAATTACAACTTTCATTATACCATGTATAAGAGCCAGCTTCTGGAGAGTTTTAGCAAATATTGTAGTTGTATCATTTTGAATACACCCAATATGTATATCTAGCAAAGCTTTGTTGATGCTAAAAATGACTGCTAGTATTGTTGTGTATGAATTTTTCTTTGTTTCATGACCAAGGCAAAAGAACTACAAGATTTCACATACCTTTATTCCATTTTTCAAGATAATTTTGCTCTTTTGATAGCTATACCATCAGTGTGTTACATAGTTAGGCTTGTCATCATCATCTGTCTGCCCACAACTCTTAGATTCTATTGTTTTAATTGAACATTTTAATCTCAAAGTCATTCCATTCAAGATTTTTAAACTGGAAATAGTGTACAAGATTTTAAACTAGAAATAATATAAAAGATACAATATACACATGAGAGCGATTAAAGCTGCTAAAATCCTGATTTATTGGAAAAACAAGATACATAATATACGATGCTCCTTTTCTTATCAGAAACCACTTCACAAATAATTGAAATCAGGTTGATTGTTCTGATTCTTCTTTATAGTATGGAATTATCTCTAGTACAGACAGAGCAGTCCAACATTTGTTTCCTCACCAGGTAGTTCAGTTGATTATCAATATGCAGAATGTTGTTTAGCACATCCCATAAACTGCATTTTCTAAGCTACTGTTGTAAGTGAAGCCAGAAGTTTAGTCAATGGGAGATCACAGGATTTCTTGGATATAATAAGGCAGCAAAAATATTGTAATGTTCCTTAGGTCTTTCTTGAAATGATCCTCTTCCTTTTCGCCCCTACTCGGGGCCCTTCCCAGGAGAGGAGAGGGCTGTTTCTTCTAAGCACTGCTGATGGGCTCAGCTGTGTGGCTGGCCAGCTCCTTCGTCATGGCTTCTTTCAAAGCAGCCTGCACATCTGTGCAACTGATGTTGAAGGGCTGGGTTTTCTGGCTCAGGCCCTGCACTTCTGTGGTTACGTGGTTGTACACATCTGTTAGTAAGGTTTTGACCAGGCCTTTGGTTTTGGCTTCAATGTAAGCCTTGAGCACCTGTCGGACCATCTTGGAGGCAAACAGCTTAGGGGAACTGAATCTCACCACCTTGCTGCTGACAGTGTTAGTGGCATATGCGTGCTTGACCCCATGTTCCAGGTGAGAATGGAGTTTCTTCTGATTTCGAGTTCTTCGACTTGGCCGGGTGTACTGATATTTCTTCCGGAGCTGGTTTCTCTTCATGGTTTTGGCCTTTCTTTTCACTTGCTGTTTAGCAGCCATTGTTCCTTTTTTTGTTTTACGTTATTGTTTTGGCCCTGCTCTCAGCAAGCCCCTGCCTTCAAATGTCACCAACCCAATGTGAGCGCAGCCATTTATAGGCAACAGTATGCAAATGAAGGAATTAAACTGAAAGTGCTGATTGGACAGTTCAAACCTTCGCTTAATAAAGAAACCATTATCACTCCAGGTGTGGTTATGATCTGGGCAGTTATGAAGTCTTATGATGTCACAGCTGAGTGGCTCACAGCAATATAGGTTACGGTTCCAACTCTATAAAATTAATACTAAAATTAAAGGTATAAGTCAAGAAATCAATTTTTTTAACAATCATGTACACTCACACACCCACGTATATCCAACCAAATATATTCCTCAACCAAATATATTCCTATCACCATTAGAAATCAATCAATATTTAAATACATTAATGTTCTCAGAATTGGCTCCAGAAGATTATTCTGTTTTCTGTTTTAGAAATCACTGAAGTCTTTAATACTATTCAAAATGTCTACAGAGATTCTCAGTCATCCAGGTCATGGTTGTCCCAAAGGTGCTTTTTCAAAAAGCATCTGGACTTTTTGTTTTTCCTTGAAGAAGTGAGAGTGCTAATGACCAGATGACCACAAGGGACATGAATCCTTCCATTCTCCACCATTCAGTCAAAACCAAAGAAGCTTCTTGACATTTGTGTAGCGAATTTCTGTTGCTATGCGAGACATTTGTTAAGTGGGTTTTGCTTCATTTTACAAACTTTCGTGTCACATTTGTTAAGTGAATCATTGCAGTTGTTAAGTTAGTAACATGGTTGTTTAAGTGAATCTGGCTTCCCCATTGATTTTGCTTGTCAGAAGGTTGCAAAAAATGATCAAGTGACCAAGAGACACTGCAATCATCATAAATATGAATCAGTTGCCAAGTGTCTCAATTTTGATCCATGGGGATCTGCAATGGTTGCAAATGTGAAAACAGTCGTAATTCACTTTTTTCAGTGCTGTTGGAACTTTGAACAGTCACGAAATGAACTATTGTAAGTCGAGGATTATCTGTACTTCATTATTTAGAACTATCAAAAGTAACAATTTCAAGAATGTATAGGTTATTATTGCAATCAGAAACACTGGATCCACCATACAGTTTAAAGTAAGTTTGGGAAACTGATCTTGGTAATCCCACACAGGAGACAAATAAACAGAAGTTATGGAAAGCAGGAGGATTTACCTCAGTTCCAACGCAAGAAATGCAGTGGAAGATTATATAGGCTCCTATAAGGCTGGCACATATATTTCATAATTATTCTTCCTTATGTTGGACAGATTGTCCAAGAAAAGGTCATTTTTTCACTTGTGGTGTTCATGTGATAAAGTTCTACGTTTTTGGTGTAACATTTTTGGGGAGATAAATTTTAGCGCTTATTAAAAAAAAAAACCCTGAATGCTCCTCACAGCTAAGGTTACTGCATTTATCTACAGGAGTAAACAAACAAGCTTAAACATAAGAAACTTATTATTTAATCTGACTAGCCAAAATATAATTATGTAACATGACAAACTCTAACATAACAGCTAAGTTGTGGATTGATAAGGTTTCTATCATGGCTACATTAAAAAAAATTAAAATCTAAATGAGACATCAGAGGCAGGAACCAGAATGTTATCAAACTTTTTATGGTTTATCTTAATAGCAGTAGACTATAATCTTATTCTACATCTGAGTGTTGTACAGTTTCCTTGCAATTTTTTACAGAAATTCTTACAAGCGTATGCTTACATTTTATAGAAAACTCATATATAAATAAAACACACAATAATGTAATAATCAACTTATTTGAAATCATGGGCTTCACACCATTTTTTTTTAAAATTGTGCTAACTGGACTTTTGATATGAGTAGAAACTGGAAGCAGAGCCAAATGTCATTGAGCAACAATATCATCAAGCATTTAATGCTATTTTAAATATTAAAGTATATATTATGTTTATAATTAAATACTAAATAATAATAATAATAATAATAATTATTATTATTATTATTATTATTATTAGTATTAGTATTAGTATTAGTATTATTAGTATTATTAGTATTATTATTATTATTATATTAAATCTCTTAATGTTGAGCTTTTCCTTTTTTAAAGATATTTAAAGGATTTTCTTACTAAAATAGCTATTTGCTATGCACACATTCATTTCATATTTAGTTTTAATATGTTTCATTTTAAAATATATTCTATTCTTGAGGAAATATAAATACAAAGTTTTAAATACAAATTTGAGGAATTTTCAAACATTATTGTTATTCACTCGTGTTAAAAAAAATTTGATAAGTCATCTCATGGATACTGGTTAAAAGGATAGCAAACTGTAAGAATAAAAGAAAATTAACGTATTATTTCTAGAAGGACAAGGAGTGATCGGTTCTGTTTTTCTTTTGCTTTCTTTTGGCTGAAATTGAGGCAACTGGTAACAGCAGTTTTTTAGAAATGTATAGTAAAGTATGAAAATATACCTTTTAAAAATAAAATAAGAGGCTTCTCGTAAGCAAAAAAACATTCCCTGACCGGGAATCGAACCCGGGCCGCGGCGGTGAGAGCGCCGAATCCTAACCACTAGACCACCAGGGAACTTGTAGTAAGCTTTTTCTTTAGACCTGACATAGTCCAAATGGAGCATTCTATATCTTCTGATAAATGCAATTATTTTCTGTCAAATTACAATGAGACCCAATGAAATATAGTATTATTCAGAAACTTTAAACTTGGGTTTTTCCCAGCAAGCAGAAATATAACCTGAGGTTTATTTTCTATGAAACGCTAGGATAAAGAATTCAGGAAGAGCTGGCGATTTTCATTTCTAAAATTCAGAGATCAGAATCTTAAAAGAAAAGGGGAAATGGGGAGCGGGATTATTTTCTATGCATCCGACCTTAAATTCTCTACCCCGCAAAATGCTTCTTCGCTAGCAAAGGGAAAGTGAAAATGAAATAAAAGGTGAATGCGTCCGGTCAGGATGAAAAAATGTTTAAAATGTATATTTCACTTGTTTTCTCGACATATATGTTTGATACGCTTTTGTTGGACATATACTGAGAAAAAAGCTCCATATAATATAAGAAAAAAGGGAGTTGTCAGAAGTGGGATTTGAACCCACGCCTCCATTCGGAGACCAGAACACCCAGCACAGGGAAGGAATGAAGCCTTGAGTCTGGCGCCTTAGACCACTCGGCCATCCTGACACTCACATGGCAAGTGTCTGAAAAGAGGCCCTTTATGCTTCCATTTTGTTCCGCAAACACACAAATTGAGATTTGATTTTTGTAAATCAGTTGTGATACATGCAGATTCCTTCATGTTTCCTCGGAAAATTAATACGCCACGGTAAATATTTAGGCAGCCACAAAGCATAACTACATCACAATTGGTAAATTAAACATCCAATCAAGCCACTAGATGTTTGGACGATGTTTATCGTTCCTGGGGCCAAATAGTTCCGGTTCCAACTGGGTTCTTTTTTTTTTTTTGGTAAAATTAAGACTCCTTTTTAAAAATAATCCTTAGTGCTGCCACTTCCTAATTTACTGATATTTATTATTATAAAGTTGGTCACAGCCGTAATTTGACAGGCTGTAGGACAAACTCAACGAAAATTCATTTTCGTGGCATGATTATTGCGAATTCCTAGTATTATCCTTTTGATACAACTTTTAAGTCAAAGTTGATCAAACTTTAAATCAACTTTAAGTCAAAGTTTTAGGTAGCTGATTAAAATAAAAACCCAGAGACAAATCCCCTAAAGAGAGAAGAAAACACTTAAAAAATCATACATGCAATCATTGAATATAGTTGCTAAAATCCTGGTTTATTGGCGATACATACATATTGTACATAATATGATGTTCCTTTCTCTTTTTGCAAACACCTCACAATTATTTCAAACATCTATTTAACCATGGCTCATCTTTGTTAGCCTTGGGGTTCTGGCTTAGAGGCTGATGAAATTGTCTTCAAAAATACAGGCCATTGTCCACTCGTCACTTTTAACTTCCTTCCTATTTTTCGGAATAACAATTGTGGAGGTTAAAGATAGTGCCTTAGGAAAGGTAGACTGCAGGATTTCTTATGCTTAAAAGGGCAGGAAAATAGGTTAAAGTTTCTTGGATATTTCTACAGATGTTCGATCTTCTCCCTTTGGCTCCCTGGGAGGGGAGAAGGGGAGATGTTTCTCTAAGCACATTCAGTGCTGATGGGCTCTGCTGAGTGCTTGGCCAATTCCTTCGTCACGGCTTCCTTCAAGGCAGCTTGCACATCTGTGCCACTGATGTTGGACAGCTCATTCTTCTGGCTCAAGTTCTCCACCTCTGTGGCCACGTGGTCATAGACATCGGTCAGCAAGGTCTTCATCAGGCTCCTGGCCTTGATCTCCATCCTCACTTTGGGCATCTGCCGAAAGACCTTGGCGGCAAAGAGCCTTGGGGAGCAGATCCTCTCTGGACCACTGTCTGCTGGCTTGGCGGCAGAGGATTGCTTGACCCGACGCTTAGGACGAGCCTGGTGCTTCTTCTTTTTCCTAGGCTGCAGTTTCTTCTGCTTCCGCTTAGCTAGTTGGTGTTTCTTTTGGATTTTCTTTCTCTTTGCATCTCTGGCTTTCCTTTTGCCTTGCTGTCTGGCAGCCATTGTTCTTTTCTCTTGAAGCGTCTGCTTGAAATGTTGTCAGATTTTTGAGACAATGTCACTTATAGGCAGCATCATGCAAATGGGGCTATACAGGGAAACCTGATTGGTTGGCTATCTTTGCCTTTGTTATAGCTAAGGTGTCATTGTTACATTAAAATGGTTATGATCAACAGTTTGACAGCCATTGCTATACAATGATATAATACAGTGCAGTTTCACCCCCTTCATCAATGTATCCTAAAATACATTGTAGGCCACAACGTACTTTGCTATTCGTTCATGAATAGGTTGCTACCCTTATGTTTTTAACTCTCAAACAGGAAGTATTGAAGTGGCACTGCCACTAGGAAATTACTACAGTATTAACAAGCTTCCTGTTTTCTTCATATTGCCAGGTCCTGCCCCAATCTAAACCATTTTTTGTCATGTTTTTCAAACCCATGGTGTGTGATTTAACTTGGAAATCTGGTCTGGGTACAAAGACTGAAAAGATGTGCTGATTATACAATGGTAACTAATGTAGACACATGTAAGTGTAATAAAAAAACATGAGGTAGATATATTAGCAATTAGTTATAGCTTCAGAATAAGTCCAAGGTCATGCAGGTATGGAATTTGGATTTAAGGAAGGTAGAATCAATTCAATAAATGGATTGTGATCAAGATGGCCTCTGTCTTGGAGTCAAGGTATCCTCAACCGTTTCCCACCCATCCCATAAACCACCTGAATGTAGTTGTTTTTACTGGTAACACATGTACTATGTTCATATAAAAGGCAAGGGCCTCACCATCTTGACTTTTTTTTAATCCCCTGCAGACACCCCTCGTTCTCAGTTCAATAGACTGAACAATCTGCATCTAAATTTGTTTGTTTCAAGAAGCCACGTAAAATGGCTGATGCCCTGATTGTTTCCTAGGAAGGAGAACATTGGCATTTCTGAGACACACCAATCATTTTCATTCACAAATAGGGTTTGAAGGGCTCAAAGCAGTACCGTAGTTACCCGGTAATCCCATTCCTGTTCCTAAACAAACCCAGATATTCAAGTTATGTTGCAAGTATGAAATCTTCCATTTGGGTAATCATCATAAACTCACTACGTGGTGACTTTATAACTTAACCTCCAAATCTCATAACGATTTTCAGAAGTGCTACATCTACCTTTTTTCCCCTGCCCTCTAATGTTCAGTGTGCAAGAGGGTTTGTGTTCAAGTCACACTATAGCTGACATTATTTAAAAGGAAAGAAAAACCACATGAGCATTAAATGACCTGATAAAACCCCATTTTATTATACTCCTAAGAATAAGATGTTTCTTTTCCAAAGATTTTTTTCCAGTGATGTGAGGAGTTTTCTGCAGGTCAGAAGGTTGTTGGTTCCTGTGCTTGTGTGAGATGTTCCTCAAAAAGGAAGAGATTATCAGTATCTTTAGAGTATTGTCTGGACTTTTCATCAGGTGGAAACTAGATGTTGGGGTGGGGGGCGTTGTTTTGAAGGCTGGCTCACTCTCCCCTCCTCTTGTTTCTAGATGTCACAAGGGCCAACCAAAGAAAATAGGAAGGAGCAGTTCTAATAGCGTCGTGGCTCTTTGCGTATAGTTTGGACCAAATCCATGGCGTGCTTTTTGCGCATCACTTTCTTTAATGCATTTTGTAATTCCTTGGAGCCGATGGTACAGCTCTGCTTGACTCTCTTGTTACACTGGGCCTTCTCAGACACGTTGTTGTAGAACTTCCTTATGAAGGAGATCATCTTTCCCTTTGCTTTGGTTGATATGGGTATTTTGTCCCGATGCAGCCGACGCAGGACTTTAGAAACAAACTCATCATAAGGTCGCTTCAGACCTGGCTTTTGAGGCCCACCTAGCTTTCTCACCGTTATTGTGCCCTGCTTGCCTTGTTTTCTACGTTGCTTTCTGCACTTTGGCAACAGCTTTCGGTGTGTTCTCTTCCTGCCTCTGGCCTGCTTCTTTCTCCTTGGAAACCGGGCCCTGCACTTTGGTCTGCGAGCAGCAGCCATTGCCCCAATGTCTCCAAGTTGTTTCAGTTTTTTCCACCTGAGAAAGCCACTGTGGCTTTGAGTTTTGGTTTCATTTAGCGTCTGGAGCTCCAGTGCTCTTCATCCCACTGATAGTCTGCTGGTGTACTAAGAGTTGCAAGTTCTGATGTAGGAAGGATATCCAATCAGGTTCAAGTACCTCATAATGTACTTCTTAAGCTTTCTCTTTGACAGGGGCCAACAGAAGACATTGTGACACCTTAGCTGCTCATTGGCCCTTGGCAGGATCAAGATGAAACTCAAGCAAGACCATGAGAAATGTTAATCACCGTGCATCAATTTTCACAGATCATAAAGTGTTAATTTTTAGTTTCCAAAACTCTCCCCTAAGAATGAATAACCAAACTATGGTATAATGTTAGAGTTTTTTTTAAAGACGCTTAAGTAGTAAAATATAAATATTACATTAAGAGGGTTGTATTTTCAATTTGAACTGAGAATGACTTGCAAGCAGAACATGTTTCATCACTGAGCTATCTTCTTCCCTACCTTCTTCCCAGATTGCAAATTTCATTCTACTTCAGAATTGAACTAGAAATCCCAAGTTGCAGACTAATATTTGAAAATAGAATAAAACATGGTTTATTTTACTGAGAAACAACATTGTTTAATGCTGATTTCCCAGATTCTAAGACGCATATTCAATGAAAAAAAAAAGTGAAATTACTATCTTTCTAAATCCATGCAGCTCAGGAAAGACTGAGTAGAAAGATGTTTCTATGAAAATTATATAATCCCTGCACACTATGCAAAGTTTTTACTTGAGCTAAACTTTGTGTGAGCCCCCTGCCATCTTTGTTATTTAGAAGAGCCGAGAAGGCCTGCCCTTTCACTCCAGCCTTTGATGTGGGAGAGTGAGACCCCTTATTTCATCATGCTTGCCATTTTTTAATCTTTATTTTTTTATTTTATTGTACTTTATTTCACTGTAGAATCATTGAGTTGTTTAATAAATTATTGTTTGTCACACAGCCAGATATTCAGACTGCATTTGGAATTTTTGTCCACCTATTGAGTCCTACCCAAGGAACTGGGATAGACAGGTGTGAATGTTTGATTAAATTAAAGGTATCATCATATGATACCTTTAAAGCTGCTTTTTGCAATTGACTGATGGTGAACTTGTCAATGCTCATGGTGTTCAAGTGGTGTTGCAGTTGTTTTGGGATTGCACCCAAGGCACATATTACTATTGGTACTTCCTTTGTTTTCTTTTGCCACCGCCATTCTATTTCTACAGTATTTGCAAGTCTGTGTATTTTGTTATCTTCAATAGTTCTTTCTCTTCTATTCTGCTGTTTCCAGGTACTGCCACATCCACTATTCAGACTTTTTAAATCTTTCTTATCAACAATTAGTATTATTATGACAGCGGAATGTTTTCACTTTTCCAAAAATTACAATAAGCAGCAAAAACCATAATTTTTCCACATCTTGCTTATCATCCATCTGAAATTATGGATCTTGAAAGGGCATTGTTCCATAGCCAGACAGAAAACAAAATTATGGGAAACACCAGTTTTTGACAAGTAACATACTAATCTCAATTTATACAACAAAAAAGAAACACAAGACAGAAAAATTGGAGAAAGATTTGAATTGCAGGAAAAGATATCTGGACATCTAGCACTGGATCCATTTCAAGTGCACATAGTTAAAACTTGGATTTGAGATTCCAACAGTCATCCCACCTCCAGTCAAATGACCAAACTTTGGGCACTAGGCAACACGGCTGCATTTACAGCCATTTGCAGCATTCATGACCGCATAATTGTGTTTTACAAGGTTTTGTCGACAATTGGCTGAAAACTTCTGGTTTTCAGCAAAACCATCAAAACTGCACCCACAGCAAATCATTGGTTTGCTTAAACAATTACTGCAAAAAAAGGTTGTAAAATTGGGTCAGATATGCAGGCTCCATTATGGTCATAAGTCAGAATTCTTAAAATTAATGTCACGGAAAGGAAGTTATAAAAATGTTCAAACTATGTAGGAAAAAATCTCTGCCCTTCTAAACAGTAGAAACTGCCCTTCCACCCTACAGTGAAAAGCATCTAGTCAAGCTGAATATTTGTACATACCAGCTCTATTGTATGACTGAGCATCTCCAGACTTCTAAGACTAGATATGAGAATTGTTTTGTTGCAAATAACACTGTGCAAGATGATGACAAGAGAATATTTTAAAAATCCAGATAGTCCTGAACTTACAACTTTTCATTTAGTGACAATTCAAAGTTACAGTAGCACTTGTGACTTCTGACAGCTCCTCACACTTACATCCATCACGTCCCTATGGTTACCTGATAAAAATTCAGGCATTTGGCAACCAGCATGTATTCATGATGGTCGCAGTGTTCTGGGTCATGTGATCAGTTTGCCAGCTTCTGACAAGCAAAGTCAGCAGGTGAAGCTAAAGTCACTTAATAACTTCCATGATTCACTTAAGTGCAGCAATTTGCTTAACAACCATGGCAAAAGAGGAGGTAAAATCTGTGGTGGCACAATGGCTAGAATGCAGTATTGCAGGCCTAATTCTGCTAACTGCCAGCAATTTGATCCTGACTCAGCCTTCCATCCTTCTGAGGTCAGTAAAATGAGGACCCAGATTGTTGGGGGCAATAGGCTGACTCTGTAAACTGCTTAGAGAGGGCTGTAAAAGCACTGTGAAGTGGAATATAAGTCTAAGTGCTAAATGCTAAAATCAGGCATGATTCACTTAACTGCCTTGCTCAGCAATGGAAGTTCTGGTGCTAGCTGTGGTTGTAACTTGAGGACTATGATGAAATGTTTTCCCCTAAGTTGACTTTTCATACACGCCACCATCAGTGGTGAGATTCTAATTTTTTTACTACCAGTTATGTGGGCGTGGCTTGGTGGGCTTGGCAGGGAAAGGATACTGTAAAATCTCCAGGCAGAATTGGTATTTGCTGGTTCTCCGAACTATTCAAAATTTCCGCTACCGGTTCTCCAGAACTAGTCAGAACCTGCTGAATACCACCTCTGGCCACCATTTATGAAAGGCTGTGAACAGTGAACTAAAATGGGAGGTTTTCATACAATCATTTATGAAAGCAGAGCTTGTTGGATACTGATGGTTACATTTAAAAAGAAATAAGACCAATATCTTGAGTTCAAAAATGGATTCAGTGACTGTATACTTCAAGACATCAACGTTAGCCTGATTTTAAAAAATACAGAGAAAAGAGACTACCAAGAAAGTCCTAATGATTGTGGCCTTTTCCACCTGAAAGGATATTACGGTTTACACCAAAGGACATGGCTCTTGTCAAGGCAAGGTTCCGATCTCTTTCCTCCTTTCTAAATGTTAGCTTCGACTGCTAAGTCTGTCACGACTTAGCCAGAGTGCTGAAACAATCCGAACCTAGTCTAGGATGCGGAAGTTCTCACTCTGGTCGGGCTCGCGGTTGAAAGCAGCTATCGGACCCGTGGAAAAGTCCTTCGGCGGCGGAACTTCTCCAGGGGAATAAATTAATGGATAACTAAACGCCCCCGTAGCTCAATTTACAGCGGGCCGCCTTTTTCCTTTTGCCGCTTCTTCCGATTCGCCCGCCGTTGCAAGCCGCGCACGGCTCTGACCGAGAGCTGATCCAGCCCCTTCCTGTGCCGTTGCCGTTTCCAAGCCGGGCGGCAACTGCCTCCGCATCAGCGGTGCAGCGGCTTTTCCAGTCTATCCGGGATTTGCAACCTGACCCTTAAGGAACTGGACGGTTGGACTGACATCCTCGAGGTTGCCATGAGCGAAATCTCGGCTCACTCCTGACACGCTCGTCTCGCTCAGCAGCAAAGGAGCCACGCGTGGCCCAGCCAGGCATTTTGAAACTATCCCGAAGAGAGGAACGCTCGCCTGGCAAGGCGCTGGAGAGTCTTGGGACAACGTGGGATTTCCGCGTGTAAATTCATGGAAACGTGTGGAACGAAGTGGAAAGCCAAAGCTGCCCGTGCGTCTCCGGCTTTGCAGTCGTAAGAACTGCCTCCTTCCCCCTCTTTCACCCCCTCCCCCCGTCTACTTCTGCGCGCGCTGCGTGTTCCAAAGCGACCAGCTGGTGGTGCAAATTCCACTTTAAAGGGAGAGAGGAGAGGACCGGAATGACCGCCGAGATTTGATACTAACAAGCGCAGAACTGATATTCAATTGCTTGTGTTAGTAGCTCTTGGTACAAGTTAAAATCTTGTCTCCTGATTAGGCTCTCAGGTTTAACTACGTCGATCTTGTTGTTCCTGAGTTAAATATGCCTCTGAGGGTGGAAAAATAAAAGAATGATGGAGTCAGTAGAACGTGGTCCTTCATAAATAGTAAAAACTCACAATATCTAGTGTACCTTATTTTAAGATAAAGATTTTGAGGCTTTTCCACTAGGTGCTGGAACATCCTTTTCAACTTCTTGTCTTTTGCTTTTTAGCTCACTCTTAATTAAAAAAAGAGGCTGCTGACAATTACTATTAGACACTTCTTGAAGATTCATCTACCGTTGAAAAAAGTGGGATCAGATAAATGTATGGAAGTGATACTGGTGACTTTGGAAAAATAATACAGTTTGGCTGCCATATCTGCCTAGCACATTACTCCAGAGATTTGCATTTTGCTTGCTGCAAAATGAATTTCGTACATATATGTGCACCCAAGTAGGAACACATTTTATGTTGTGATACTATAGCTCTCTTCCATGAGCATGGGGTGCTCTTAACTCAGAATTATTAGTGACAAAAATCCAAAATTGGGGTCTACAATATGGAACAGAGATCTTGCTGTTTATGTGCGACCAGGAACATGGGATAACATCTTGTCCTCTTCCTCAGCTTAGGTTGCCCATTGATCACCTTTTTCTAGGCAGTGGTGTCATCTAAAGTCTTCTGATGTTGGAGTCACAGCTGGAATATCTACAACTGAAACGGAAGGCAGAACTGTCCATGCTCGCCAGAGCCACTGGACCTTTCAACTATGGCTGGAGACAAATCTCTCTTTGTGGGCATGTAATGTACTTATGATCCAGTGATTATTCTATGCAGATTCCTAATCTCATCTGTCCAGTTCAGTGAGATGATGGAGCATAGACGCCAGCGCCGCCAGCGGGCCTCTGAGATTATTCGCAAGCAGAAACGTAAAGAGCTGGATGCCCGACGCAGTAAGTGCCGAATCCGTATCGGAAGCCAGCTGGAGCAGTGGTGTCAGCTCAAAGAGCAGCTGGGTTTTTCTCTCCATTCCCAGCTGGCTAAATATCTGCTTGACAGGTGAGACTTTGTGAGCAATGATTATTTCTACTTCTGTTAGTTTTGTCCAAATATTAAGTAAACATTCATTAGAGTCTATGAATTTAAGTGAAGGGCTGGATGACATGCCTCATGCTACTTTAATGGGAGATTGAACTGCTTGATTGGGGGCAAATGTTGCAATCTTTCTGCTATTTTAGAGGAAGAGAATATCAAGTTGAGATTTCACAGTGTAGAAAACATATTAATAAGCTCACAGAGGAAGAGTCGCTCTCATCATCAGCCACTCCCATTCTCATTTTGGGATATTCTAACGCCTTCTTCCTGTTCTTATTTTGTTCCAATCTTTAATCTTTTCTTTTATGTACACTGAGAGCATTTTCACCAAGACAAATTCCTTGTGTGTCCAATTACACTTGGCCAATAAAGAATTCTAATTCTAATTCTCATTGGCATGGGGAATTTTAAAAGAGAAGCTGGCAGAAACAGTAGGAAATGTTTGGTGTTTCTTAAAATTGGTAGCTGTCAGATAAGTGGACTTCAACTCCCAAAATTCCACAGGTAGCATAGTTACTCCTCAGAATTCTGACAATTGAAATCCATGGAAATTCCACATTTGAGAAGGTTCCAGTGCTGCTGATTTTTATATTAAAATTGTCTTGTATGCTAGATGTGGTTTAGAGATTATTACTGCTCATATATGAGCATAATTTGTTCTATCTGCTCACTCTTCCTCTTATCTTTTGTAGGTACAGTTCACATGCCTCAGTATTGAAAACAGGTAAATGTCCTTACAGGTTATCTATAGTCTAGAACAGGCTTATACCTGTAGTCTCTGACTTATGATTGCAGTTGAGCTCAAACTGTGTGTTGTTAAGACAGCTGTTAAGCAAGTTGCACTCCATTTTATGACCTTCCTTGCCACAGTTATTAAGTGAATCATAACAGTTGTTAAGTTAATAACACAGTTGTTAAGTGAAACTGGCTTCTCCATTGACTTTGCATGTCAGAAGGATCGCAAAAGGGGATCACATGACCCTGGGACACTGCCACCGTCATAAATGTGAGTATAGTGGCACATGTCTGAATTTTGATCACGTGACCATGGAGATGCTGCAACAGTTGTAAGTGGAAAAATGGTCATAAATCACTTTTTCCAGTGCTTGTTGTAACTCCAAACAGTCACTGAATGTTATCAGTCAAAGACTATCTGTAATTATATAGTTCCTTGAACTGAAATTCAGTTTCTGTTTGCATGAGCCATGGTGGTGCAGTGGTTAGAATGCAGTATTGTAAGCTTCTTCTGCTGACTGCCAGCTGACTGCAATTTGGCAGTTTGAATCTCACCAGGCTGAAGGTTGACTCAGCCTTCCATCCTTCCGAGGTGGGTAAAATGAGGACCCAAATTGCTGGGGGCAATAGCATGACTCTGTAACCTCTTAGAGAGGGCTGTAAAGCACTATGAAGTAGTATATAAGTCTAAGTGCTATTGCTATTCTCCTTTTGAGATCAAAAATAGAACTGAGAACTTAAGGATGGGGAATTTCACACTGAAGTTTTGCTTCCCCATTAAAGCTGAGTCTCTTTTTTTTCTTCTCTTCCTTCAGGATCAGACAGCTCCTGTGCTGATCCCATCGCTTTTCCTTCGGAGGCATTGCAACGTCTGGTTGTCCTTTCTCACAATCACAGCCAGGAATGTGGTTTCATCCCTAATGTGAAGACTGCTTTGCTGGAGCAGGAGAGAGTCTGCAGTCAGCTGGAATGGGAGTGCCTGGCTGGTCACACCTTCACCTGGAGTCCCCCTGCCTCAAAGATCAGCCCGCCACCCTTTTGCCAAACAGTTGCTGGTGGCAGAGAGGAGCAAGAGGAGGAAGCAAACACTACCAAGCTTAGCTCCCCACCCTCTCCGGTCACCAGATGCCGGCGCTCCCTCCGCAAGGCAGCAGCAGCCCATGCCATTTCGTTAGCACTTGCTTCCAGCTCACCCTGTCCTGTGGATGAGCCAGAACCATCTTTCCAAGAGGACGAGGAATGTGTTACAGACAGAGAGAGGACGATGTGTTTGTCTCCTGCCAGCCTGCCAGGTCTGGACAAGGAGACAGAATTAGTGTGCAATACAAATTCGGATGATAGAGGTGAGGAGAGTCGGTGGAGGAGCCACTGATGGAATTGGGAATCTGGAAGGCTAGACTTGTGTTGGGCAAAGGCAACCGGTTGGTAGGATATGCAAAGGATGCAGGAGGGGCAGAAGTGGGCCGGGGTTAGGTTTTTCTTGTGGGATATCTGGGTTGTGGCTAGAAGTTTATTTCTATGAAGGTTTTGAGCCTGTCAATAATACTTTTACTGTGTGTCCAGTAATCCTAAATAATCTTAGTCCAGAATTACTAAGAAAGAGAAAACCCTGCAAAATATCAGTGAGGAATCAAGATCTTTCTTCCTCCCCCCACTAAAATTAAGACTTTAGTTTTTACAACACTGAGGGCGAGGGAGATGCATTTTGAAAAAGAAAGGCAGCCTGAAGTTGGAAATGGGATATATTGAGACTGGAAGGAACGTCACTGATGTTGAATAAAAAACCAAACAAATGCACTTATAGGGAATATTAACCTAAGGAAATCCTTTGTAGTTTTCAAAAACATCTCTGTCTGATCCCCTAAAGGAGATTCTTACTCACCAGTGCTAACCAGGCAAAAGACTATTAAAAGTGAACCAAGTAGATATATTTTTTAAAAAAGAAATATGAGCTAGAGAAATAGTCTTGGAAGTGATTTTATGTCCACTGTTGAGTTTCAGCATCCAAGCTCTTTTTAAATGACTACCTTAAAAAGACTGCAGGTTCTCTTCTCTCAATTTGACACTGCTGTGTTTTCTCTTGTAGAAGCTGCACCAGATGAGATTCCAGATAGCACTGAAGCTCCAGGACCAGAAAGGTACATTTCTTCTCTCATGCCATCATAGCAAGGTTCAAAATGGAACTTGCTTGCCATGCTGGATGTTGAGGGCAAATGGCTTTCAGATTTACAAGATTGACAGTGTCTTTTGTAAAAATGACATTTGCCAAAGAAACCTGGTTCAAAAGACATCTTGGAAAAACATTGAGGAAGAATAATGACCTCAGGCCTCATAGTGAACCTCCACAACCATTCTGTATAAAAAATATATTCCTGGTTTTCCTTTGTGTGTGTGATTGTTGTTGTTGTTGTTGTTGTTGTTGTTGTTGTTATTGTAGAATAAATTCCTGAAATTTTTAAATGTATATCCTTAAATGATTGGGGTTTGGACATTTTTAATGATTGATTGTGCTTTCTAGTTGAGGTCAACTTTTAGCAATCATATACATAGACCTTTCCAGAATGATCTCAGCCTGTCCACTCATTACTACAGTCAATACATGAATATATCCAACCTCAATATGTCTGACTTTTGAAAGTCTTTCCTTATTTTATCGTATCTATTTCCATCTTCTATTTCTAGATATCATTGTAATATGGCTTCATGCCTCTTCTAACATCAATATAAAATTCTTTGTTTAAGTTTTTTAATGCTATCTTCATTCTCTTGGTTTGGACATCTCTTCTCGGCAATTTCCACCATTTGTTCCAACATTCAGTGTTATTATTTGGTCATCGACTACACTGCTATATCCTTCCTGCCTCTGAAAGCTATGCCAAGCCTTCTTTGTTTTCATGCCCTGAACAACAAGCAGTGTAATCTTCTGACTGAAAATGTCCAGTTCTGGTCCATTTCAAACTAATGGTGTCAATGTGTATGTTGTCAATTTGTTTCATCATTCATTTTATTGAGTTTTTCATGGTTCTTATGTTCCATATTCTCACCATAACTATCTTTATAATTCCAGATTTTCTTTTTTTGTATGGCAACATCCACAACTAAGTCTTGAAGGTTTTAATCTTGCCACATCAGTACTTCTCATAATATATTAAGTGCCATCTGACATGACAAACCCATGACAAACCCATCATCAATCATTTTATCTTGCTGTTTATGGGATTTTCTTTGTAGAAAATATTGCCTTATCCTGTGCAGTACTAAGTTATGCCTTTGCCATTGTCACTAAAGTGATAATCTGGTGCAGCATTTTATATCGTAACTGCCTGTATTGATGTCCTGCTTGCTTTAGCTGGGAACTAGGATGATCTTCGTGTCTTGAGTAATCGTGCTAAGAATATATTATCTTGGCATTTTGTCTCTGTTCTTTCCTCATCCTTCCCAGGAACACACACAAACCCACCAACCCTTGCCACAATGAAGCTGTATAGCAGAATTTGAGTTGTACCAGATTTTTTCCATCCCCCATTTATCACCAATGGGGGAAGGTAGGAGTGGAACTAACCTAATAATTTTTCTAATTGCTTCAAAAGCTAGTGTAAGAAATAAAAACTAATCCTCCAGGTACTGCTGCTCACAGCATCTCTGACAGAAGGATTCCAGGTTTAGTTTTTTACCTCAGTCTTTCCCAACTTTGTGTTCTCTAGATAGTTCAGAAAGTTCAGCAGTGACTACATATTGGCAGGGGAATTCTGGGAGTTGAAGTCCATATAGGAGGATGACCACTAGGGGAAAGCTGCTTCAGATCTCTAATTAAAATAATGTGAGGCTTGACTTGACTTATAACTCCTACCATTCTTGGCTGAAAAGGAGGAATGTACCAAACTAAAAAAGCCAAGGTTCATCCTGAATGAAGGATTCTTTGTGGACTGAATCTTGGCCTTTCATGTTTTGTATTTTCTTCAGGATTTTAACTCTGCTAGAGGAGACACCAGAATCAGTGTCTGGTCCACCAGAGGAGGAGGAAGCAGAAGATTTCACAGAGGAAGATAACATGATATACATGGATGACCTGCGAGATGAAAATTATCAGCCTTCCTTGGATAGGTAATAAAATTAGAAGATTTTAAATACAGCAGAGTCCACTTCAGTGTGAATAATGAGAGATCAACAAGGAAGTACTTTCTTTAATCATTTGTGTACCACTTCATATGCAACTCCTACCAGGTAACCTATGGAATAGAAGAGTTCTTCCCAATCTTAGCAATTTAATGGTATGTGGATTTCAACTCCCAGAATTCTGGGAGTTGAAGTCCACAAATCTTAAAGTTGTCAAGGCTGCGAAACATTGGAATAGAACATCTCAAATGAACACTCAGGACAAGTGATTTTAACAATATAGACCAGTTAAAATTAAATAAATCAATAGCAAGGCAAAAAGTGATTTAGCACTGCCTACCTTTGGGATATTTTGAAAACTTCCCATTCTATTTACAGTCCTGGGATTTCTTGATAGACTTCCATTCAAGTATAACTGGGTCTTTTAAGAACAGTCAAGATCATATTTGTCAGCCCAAAGCCCTTGTGTAGAGATGTTTGTTTTATGATTGACTGATTTGAGTCATTGATTGATTCTATGTTTTTTTATTGCCATTTTAGCCCAGCTTTCATAAAAACCAATCCCAATCTCTCTTTCTAGCTGCAGGAAGCAGGCACAGCCAGGAGATGAAGACATGTCCCAAATTGGTCCTAAGAGAATCAGGTAAGTTCAGGTCCGTGGTTGCTCATGATATCCTCAGCCAACATGGGCCCAAAGTAGAAAGGGAAGCTTATAGCAAGTTTAGGTAGGTTGATTAAAGCTGCAAGACTGGAAAGGATAATTGGCTTCTTTATCTATTTATTGTTTGTCCATCCATCCATTCTACTTACAAATAGCAGTTTATATGCTGTTTAGTCCAACAAGCTCAAAAGAGTTTTTCAACAACAAAAACAATGCATCATTAAATAAAAGCCATCACTAGCAATAGCACTTAGACTTATATGCCGCTTCATAGTACCTTATAGCCCTCTCTAAGTGGTTTACCAAGCATATTGCCCCCAACAATCTGGGTTCTCATTTTACCGACCTCAGTAAGATGGAAAGCTGAGTCAACCTAGAGCCAATCAGGATCAAACTCAAGCCAGTCAGCAGAATTAGCCTGCAATACTGCATTACAGCCATTGCACCACCATGGCTCTTGCTCATTAGAATAAGATGGAGCAGCTGCACCCAAAGGAACAACTACAACATCCAAAGAAGGAGAAGAGCAGCTAGGAAGGCCCACTGTAGCTTTTCAGGACACCTTTACAAAAGTTGTTAAAAACATAATGGATTATTGTAATTGCCTTCTCTTTGGAATCGAGGAGACTTCAAGAGTTACAGACTAAAACCATGTCGTGAAATATTTTGGGAAAAGCTGCTTCCCCCAAAACTGTTAATTAATTTATTTTGCTATCAAATGAATTTGATTAAAATCACACTGGCTGCAATTTAAGTAAAATTAGATATTTAACTTTCTTTGTCCATATTATATTTGACCCATCAAGATCTCTAAACAATCCACGGTTGTTTCCATTGGGGTGGGAGAGATATCCATAAAATTCTTCTGTATGTTGAGCTAAAGTACCCAAAAGGTTGTGTTAAATAGTTCTACGATTCTGTTGTGTATCTTCAGCCTGGAGATTTGACATGTTTTCTCTTCCTTTTGGCTTCCTTGTCTCTTCTGTCTTCGCCTTTCTTCACAGGAAGGCAGCCAAGCGAGAAATTCTCCTTTGTGACTATGATGGTTGTGGGAAAATTTTCTCCAATCGCCAATACTTGAATGTAAGTGATGGAGAAAAGACAGTGGTCACCAGTCTTTTGGGCTGGATACAGGTGACTGACAGAACTTCCATGTTTCATTTAAATTTTTCAAAGTGTCAATACTTTGAAGGCAAGCAACAGGGTTATGCCCCGTTTGTTGGCATCTGCTGGACCAGGAGTACTGAAGTTAATACAAAACTACTAATCTTAGAACTGATACCAGGAAAAGTTCCCCGTTTACTTTAGAAGCATCATCCAGAGAAATAGAAGGGATGCATGATCCAGCTACTATAGAATCTCATCTGTATGCCATATGTTACTTTAAAAAAAAATTCTTTTGGATTATCTATGCCAGTGGTTCTCACCTCTGGTCCAGGATCCTTGGGGACCCTGCAATGTCATTACAGGGGATCCACCAAGGCTTGAAGAAATGTTATGATTTTAATCTTAAGTCTTGGGGGTCCGTGGCCACAAAAGGTATTTTAAGGGAATCCGTAATGAAGAAAAGGTTGAGCTAAGGAGCAGTACAGATTTTAGAGTGTTATATTCCTTCTGAGCTATTTTTTCCTCCATATTCCAGCACCATAAGAAGTACCAGCATGTTCACCAAAAGACCTTTACCTGTTCTGATCCAAGTTGTGGCAAATCCTTCAACTTCAAGAAACATCTCAAGGAACATGAGAAACTGCACAGTGGTGAGCAGTCTTAACAATGTGTCTTTCACATTGTTAAAAAAATAATAATACATTTTTTATTTTTTATTTCTACAAACATATCATTTTGTGAACAGCGTGGTTCCAGGGTGTTTTACATTTTAGAACAAACATGACAATGATTTCATATTGATACTGTTAACATTCTTGTATATTTTGATATTAATACGATTTTATCAATCTTAATTATTCAGTGTTCCCATGTGCTATTTTTGTGTCAATCTCTGTATTCTTGACATCACTTCTTTTATTATAAATGCTATATTAATAGTCATATTTGCAGTTGTTAACAAATTATATAATTATAATAACCATAAATTCATATTAATTTGTATTTTCCAATATTTATCCCCTTTTTGATTCTTGGTTGTGCTACTATTATATTTGAAGCAAAGTCCTTTTCTAGTCTCATTATAATACAAACAAAATAATATTCATCCTCTTTATATTTAGCAAATTATACAATTCTAATAATAATATAATCACTTTTATCTAATACTATATTTCACTATATTATTTTTGTCTATAAGATTCCACAGGTTATTTCATTTCCTGCAACACAATATTAATTTTCATGTTTATTACAGTTAGCATTTATATATCTTTAGTAATAATCCTATAATAAAATATTAGTTTCATATTTATTACAGTTAACTATTGTATATCTTGTGTAATAGTGCACACATTCATGTGGAATCATTATCTTTTTCCTTTTCAGCCATCATCTCTCATTCTCATTAAAGCATTAATTAATCACTTCCTAGCTTGTCTCCCATTTTCTATCATTTTTTGATCATTCCTCTTAAACATTCCTCCCTTCTCTGTTATATTCCATTGTCTCTTTTTCCACTTATCTACTTTTACCACTATCCTCTCAAAACATTATCCCTGAAATTTCATTCCCTGTTGCATTTCCCTTAAAATACTCTCCCTTTGATTTATTGCATCAATCATTATCATTTTAAGTTTTATTTCCTTTTTATCCTTTCTTTTTATTTGTTGTTCCATCTGTTCTATTTTTCTGATTGTTCTTCCATTTGGCTCCTCCTCTTCCTGGATCTCTTGTTTTCTTTCAGTTATTTGGGTCTCCATTTTCAGCTCTTCTGCCATGCTCTGTATTTTATTCAAAATGTCCTCAAATCTTCTATTCATAGTGTCTTTTATGTTCTGCAGTTCCAACACAATTTCTTTACATATTCCACTCATCTTTGTTATTGTTTATTCTATTTCATCTGTCTAATTATCCAACAAACTTTTTTCAAACCAGAATCTCTTTTGAAACTATAATTCCAGGAGTCCTTACATTCCAAAATTAATCAATCTATTCTTTTAGATGATCCAAGGGTAATAACTTCATAAATTTCTCTACCACTTAGGTTTTATATTATAAATTTCTGGGGTCTTTTAGTAGTACAATTCCTTTAATTCTTTGTGTTTCCTTTAATTCTAATGTGTTTAAAAGTGCCTGTAAAAAGTTTTGAACGATAGCTTTCATTGTCCTTGCAGTCTGACTAAATCAAAATGTCTTGGACCAGCCCTGGTTGTAGTATTGGGGAGAAAAGATCTATAGGTTGCCCATATCTATTATGAAGGATGTGCCTTTAGGATCAGGCTGGCCAGTGACTTATTGTGCTCTTTACTTGCAGATAAAAGGGACTACATATGTGAGTTCTGCGCCCGCTTCTTCCGAACAAGCAGTAATTTAATTATCCACAGGCGGATCCACACCGGAGAAAAACCCCTACAGTGAGTATGCCCTCACAATGCTTTTCCCTATTGCAGAAATGACTTAAGCACAATCAGAGGGCCCTGCTGGATCACTCTCATGAAATCCAGCCTCCTTCTCACAATCATCAACTGAGAAGCCTTCCCAGTAAATCATAAAACAGATGGTTTTCTCAACCTCACTCTCTAGGCTTCAGTCATGAATACAGGTAGTCCTTGACTTATGATCACCGCAATATTCATATTTATGGTGACTCTATTAACAGGTTAAAAAAAAAAAAAGACAACCGACTATCTTCCACATAGGGAGCAGATATTTGAATTGATGGCTGTTCCTGAGGTAACCAGTACAATCTTACATTGTACTGATTTTCTGTTCTGCTTCAGCCAGAGCCAGCGAAAGAATTGCCTGACCTGTTGTACACAGACAATCTTTCTCTGTTGTGAGGAGGGTGGTGGGGAGAGCCAAGGCTGGATTTATCATCTGTTTCTGGCAGCCCCCTTTCCTCTTTGGTGAATCCCCCCTCTCTTTCTTTTCACACAGGTGTGAGATCTGTGGTTTCACCTGCCGCCAAAAAGCATCCTTGAACTGGCACATGAAAAAGCATGACGCCGACTCCTTCTACCAGTTCTCCTGTGACCTTTGTGGCAAGAAGTTTGAGAAGAAGGACAATGTTACTGCGCACAAGAGTAGGAGCCATCCTGAGGGGGCCACTGGGCCTCCCCCACCAACGCAGGAGCCTCCCCCTCTGAGCTCTCCACTTGCCGAAGAGCCAATGGCAAACCCGGTTCAGGCTCAGCTGTGTGACATGGGGGAAAAGGTGGAGCCTCCTGCCCTTGCAATTACCGTCATCATTGAATAGGGGACCAAGCAGAAGGAGAAAAAGCAAGAGTAGAGAGAATTCCTGACATTTCCTGTAGGCCAGTTGCATTACGTCAGCAGGTTGCAAAATCAGTAAAGACACATGGGCCCTAGCCTCTTAAAACAAGGTCCCATCAATCACAATCTTTCTCTCAGCTCCTCTGGGGTCAGTTCTGGAATAAAAGGACAATCTTGGCAATCTGCCTTGGCTGGCTCCAGAATGTCTAGTGGTGCGGCATGTCAGTTTGATGTGTTTTCCTTCCATCTGTGGGTGAAAAAATACACTGGCATAATTTGCTCTGTCTACACAGCTGGTCACACCTGTTTCGTGAATGAGGCCAGTGAATGGTGCTATTAAACTGAAAGAATTGGGGGATTTCTCAGCCAGTGGGGAAAACATTGACTGTATTAATTATGCCCTTCAACGTGACATGGTGCTAGAGCTGGGCGCAGGAGACAAGTTTGGATGAATGGGTATAGCAGTGAGTTTAGCCATCTATCCGCACCTTTCAGTGTAAGTACTGCTCTACAGATCCTGGGTCAATCTGCTTGTCAAACTATAGCCGAGCCACCTCCATGTCTGGATATTTGTTTTACATAGTCTGACAGGTGAGCTGCTCCCCAGGGTCCTTTGATCAGTCGATTTGAGCCTCTGTATGGTGACTTACCTTTCAGAACTCTGTAAAAAATAAATACCCTGGCCAGGAGGTCACTGCAACATCTCTAAGAAGGGTATAGGTGTGGGGGCATTTGCATCTCCATAGATCTTATCAGGAATTTGGTCCTGTCATCATGTCAGTCCAACAGCACAAAATGAAATGGCCATGGAAGGACTTTGTTCACAGCCACCAAAATCGGTCAACAGGAGCAGGGAAGATCTGCTGAGACACAAAATGTGACATTGCAGCAAGTTTCAAGGGTGAGAAAAAAGGCTGCATCATTCAATCTGGTCAAAGACCAAGGTGGAAGATCTCTTTGAGCCAAAGTAGGGAATATTTGTGGATATGCCTGTAGCCCAATCAGAATCTTTCAGAAGCCTATCCTTTGTGGCGATTGGCTACCAAACCTTTATGTAGATTGTGAGTGTAAAGGGAGGGGCTACAGAGACATGGAGAACAGCTAACACAAGTGAAGTCCTGATTTTCTATAGCCTGGTCAGGCAGTGATTGTGGAAGATGTGTAAGGTTCTGCTGTAGCTTCTGGGAACTATGTTTTGCAGCCTGCATAAATGATGCAATTTTTATAAACAGGGCAATGGAGATATGCATATTTTATGCCATCGACTTTGCCAGAGGCCAAATATCATGTCAAATGTATAAATCTTAGCCCCGGTTACTTGAAATGGTGTGTAAGAACTTCTGACAGCCACATGGCATTGTTCATGAACGTTGAAGCCTATGGCTGCATGAAAAAAGATTAGAAGGGATTTTTAAATATACTTTTTAAGTGGAAACTGAGTTTCTTGGAAGGCCGTATTCCACGGACAATTTCATAATGCTACTACTTTTCTATTTGTATGTCACTATTAAATGCATATTATATCGATTAACTTTCCACTCTTGTCTAACTGGCCCAGGTTTTAAATGGTAGTAACAGCCATTAATAGGAATAGCTTTCGCTGTTGTGCTCCACAGAGCCAAAAAGATGTGTCATATTTGCCAAGCAGGGCTGCACTTCCCTACTTCTGGAAACAGGATGCTGCCATTCAGAACAGTCTTTTAGTCAAACCAGGAGCCAAAAAAATAATTTACAAGTCAAAAATGGAGGGAAGGAAACTGCCATTTCAAGATGCAATCTAGCATTTGTTCGAACCTTGATTCTTCCTTCCGGATAAACTGCATTTTTGAACTGTGTAGTCATCGGCTTCAATTCCTACCTGTTTTGGATATGCCTCCCCCGACGTTTAGGGTAAAGTCAGTTTCCAGCACATGGAGCTCTCTGCACATGGAGGAAGAATAAGAATTGTATTGAGTGGTGATAATTAAAAGGTAGCTTTGTTCATACTCAGGATTATTTAACACTGAAAGACAAAACATTTTGTCATGAGGAAGTTTATCCCCTGAAAAACACAGGATCTAGATTTCTCCTTTTTCAAGAGGCCCAGAAGATATGTATTTGGGAAAGTTCATATGTCTTAATCTATTATACTCCTTTGACTCATTTCTAGGACGTTGAGAGAAATACATGTATTAAAGGGCTGTTGCTGGAGGGCTCTGAACATTCCTCAGGTAATGGTGCCATTGCGGCAGCATATGCAACTCCTGTCATGACAGGAATACTTCCGCTGCTTCTCTGTATGAGGTCCTGTTCTGAGTATACCTCCTTTGGACTCATTTGGAGTATAGGAGTGAGCGATTCCTCACAGTCTCATTTTTCTTTTAAATAAAATAAAATAAAATAAACTCAGCTTTTATAAGTTTGGGAAATATGCTCCAGTGTATCTATAAGTACTGTGTTTTAATTTCATATGGTTTTGGAGAGTTTTGCCCAGTTTTATGTCAAGCCATGCCAAACACATCAATACTGGAGTCCTAGAAATGCATAGATCTAAATCTAAGGAGTTTTCTTACCAAGCAGCTGTAGTGAGACCAAGAGTTTTCACTTCCTACAGCTGTGTTCTATGTGTTACTGGAAACAAATGATCAAAGGCTTAAAACCAAATTTACTGAAATCTATTTTATTTTGACAAACTTCAGTTTAGCAAAATATTTCACTTCTGCGAATTACGGGAAAGGTTGGGAAAGCTATGCAGAGTAACAACTGCTTTCTGTGGCTGCTTCCCTTGAATTGGGATTTCTTGTTGTGTCCAATCACACTTGGCCAATAAAGTATTCTATTTCAGACATTGCATAGGTATTATGTCTCATAACTCTAGTATGTTTGATAAGAAGGCTGAGATTCTTCGAAAATTGGATTTAGCTGTTTACATTCCTGAGATTTTTTTTCATTTACAAATCATGGAGGTGGAACAAATGCTAAAAAGTTCTGCATTTCTAAATTTTGCAGTGCCAAAAGGAGATGATGATGTTTTGATTTCTTTTGGATATGAAAGATTTGAAGGTTATAAACAAATAAATGGATCTTCCCCTATAAGAATGAAATAAAACAGTGAGCGATATTTGCAAATAAACAAATGTTTTGGTCCTTTTACTTACCTATTGATCTAAAATGTTTAGTGTTAAATCGTGTATTTATCCTAAGAATTACAGGAAGGAATAAGAAAGATGAAAAAAATATTAGTCATATGATTACTAAACCAAAAAAGCAAATCTTGGGTTTGGCCAATATGTGATCCTAAGCAGGTTTATGCCACAATCCAATATAATCTTTCCCAAAAATTAAAGCCTGAAGTTCAACGGATCTGTTCAAAGGTAAATGCGTACAATTACGGAATATCCCCACGAGGAGGCCCTTAAAACTAAATATCCAGGCAAATTTTCCTTCGCGCAGGATTACTTCTAGTCGCTCATATACAGTATTCACGGCTAGATAGGCAACACCCTGTGATGGGACTTCCGCCTTTATTCCTTTAAAATGGAAGGAGGCGTGGCTAAATAAGGCATCTCCGGTTATTCAGCTAATTGCGATAGATTCGGACCAGAATGAAAACTGTTAGGAGTACCGTTAGCCGGTTTTAGGTTCTTCATTTCCAAATAGAATTCAAAGCGCTAGACTCGTGACATTAACTAACGTGACGGAGAACAAGAACTGACACGTAACGAGGAAGGCTGCATCGAAAGGTGGTGGCAACTTCTTTTGTGCTCTGCAAGGAGTAGGAGCCAATTTATAGATCTGGTTCGGCTGTCAACCTTTGGACCTGGGGAAAATGGGAGCAGCATGATTCATGTTCGCCTCTGAGGGGGTAACGGGAAAGCCTGAGCGGACCAGAAGGAAGTCTTTCATTCTTCGGTAACTATTTGATTTTTCTCTCTCCGGAAGAGCTATCTGTGCACATCATTATAGCAAGGAATTTCTTTCGTTACATGTCTGGTTTCCTCTGTCTTATATTATAACTTGTAAAGCCATTGTCTCTGCTCCTCCACATATACACGGTGTCACTGTGAAAATGTCCTTGCAGTATATCAAGGATGACAAAGGTAAGGATCAGCTGTTTTATAAGGGATATCTGTATAAGAAAGTGCGTGCAAGTGGGAACAAAACATTTTGGAAGTGTGCTGAATACCGCAAATACTGTTGTACAGGAAGGGCTCACACCAGCCACGACCAAGTTATAAAGTCTTTGCCACATCTTCATCCTCCCACCAGGATGCCAACGGAACCTGACCAAGTGCCATATGGCATGAAAAAAATCACCATGGGTCCAGAATCAATCCCTAAAATGAATACAGCGAGTTGTAATGCATTGTCAGAAGTTCGTACCAAGAAATGGTGTACAAACCATCCAAGTCAGACAATACAGCGTTTGAGAGCATGTTTGAAGGCAACCCGCCAACCTTCACCCAATTTACGGGAACCTGTCACTGCTTTTGAAACGACTGTTAAAGAGCCAATTATACCATCAGCTTTCACAGCTCCTGGCTTTCAGGAGTTCGCTGATAGCTCTATCGACAGAACTTCCATGCCAAACCCTGCTTTTTGTAAAGAGAAACACGCTCTGAACTCACCTTCAATCCAGGCTAATCGGGAAGCTGGTCGACAGAGATTCCGCCTGTCCACCCTCCTACCTGGGGAATCTCTACAGGAGATTCTGTCCCGGTTGAATACCACAGCTCTGCAGTGGCTCTGTCCTCAGGAGCACAGCAAGGACCAGATTGTGGACATGATCATCCTGGAGCAATTTCTCAGTGTGCTTCCAGTGGACATGCAGAAATGGCTGAAAGCCCAGGAGCCAGGCAGCAGCAAGGAGGCCATTCAGCTGGCTCTGGCCTACCATAAACAGGAACCTGTCAAGCCCATTCAGGTGCTGGGGAATGGGGTATATACTAAAGATGTATTGGAATGACATTATCTTTAGAATGGAAAACTGTCAATGTAGTTGATATTTAAACATGCTGGAAGTTCTAGTGATGCCCTTGGTACTCCTGAATTCACAGGGAGCAGAGCAGGCAATGGTGAATGGAGAAAAACGTCTGGCATCTCTGGCCAGAGAGCTTCTAATGCTGTAATCCTTAACTTACAGCTAGAACATCCATAAGGAAGTGTTTTGAAAAGGAAGGGAGGGGCCTGGTGAGTACAAGGAATTTATTTGAGGTCTGCAGCTTAAGGAAGGAAAGGCTTTATCTGGAGTAAGATTTTCAGAAAAGCAAGGGATGACTCATCTATCATCTAAAATAGGCAGGCTTAATTTGCTGTCTGTCTGCTTTCTTCATTTAGAAATTGGGTAGAGTGAAAGCTGGATTAGAATGCATATATTGCAAAGAAATGTTTTTATCCTACTTCTTTTATTGCTCTCAAAGACCCATGTATATTGGAAAAAGAAAATACTTTCTGTCCATGTGTTGATACAGGCAGTTTGTAGATTCATGCACAGATTGTGCTGGCTATATGTAATCTAGTTGTATAACCAACATGGATGCTATGGATTTGATATCTTTGCTGATATGCAAAAAGTGGGGTCTTTCATCAAAGACATGCAGTAAAAAGATTGCCCTGAATCCTCAGCTTTTTAGTAAATGTGTAGTTCCACAGTCATTGTCTTCAAACATTCAGTATTTTTGCAAAGAAATATGGATGTGGATGCTAGATGCTAAAATTTGGAACAGTGGAGGAAGATCTGAAGCTAAAATAAAATTAGAACTCAGTAAAATAAGTATTGGAATAAGTATATATATAATAAATGTATATGTATTCCCATGAATAAATGGCAAATTGCCAGGCTGTTATAGGTAAGCATTTGGGCAGGGGCACACACAAAAATAGTGCATTCTTTACATATTTATAGATTTTTCAAAATGACCATCAGATCATTAGTATTTCTTATATAGAAATTAACACGCTCGGATGCTAAGTAGTCCTACTCCCCCACCCCACCTGAAAAGACCTCTGTTCCAACTGCCAGTTGCCTCACATTCCATTACCTCAGTTCAAACTGGCAGACGTTCCACTCCTTCACTCAGGAGCAGTCTGGGGTTCCTTACAGTACTAAACGTTGCTACCTCACCAAAATGTCTACGCCTTCCACTTATGGAACTGCTTCTGAATAGAAAATAAGACAGAATAGAAAACAGAACTGCATAAAATAGAAAATAGAATAAGGAATAGAATAGAACATAAAAGGGAACAGAATAAAAAAGAATAGAACAGAATATAATAGAAGCATAGAGCTGGAAGGGACTTCAGAGGTCATCCAGTCTAACCCCCTGCTCATATTACCAACCACAGTCTTTTTAATCTGCTGGATTTAGAAGCATCCTAAGAAGATGCTAGGATCATCCTAATCTAGGATAAATTCCTAGCCGATATCCTCAGAAAGTTGCCAGGACTTCTCTCCAAGGAATCTCAGCAGAGTTAACAAACCAGGTTTCCACAATTTACTCTCTGCTCACAATTAACTCACTAAGATGGTTTCTCCCGGAATCCCCCATCAGCATGCTTTAAGAGGGGTGGACTTAAACTCCCATAATTCCTCAGCCAGTATGCTTTAAGAGGAGATGACCAACTCCCCTCTTAAAGCATGCTGGCTGGGGGATTCTGGGAGTTGAAGTAAAGAACTCTGTTCCAACTGCCAGTTGCCTCACGTTCCGTTACCTCAGTTCAAACTGGCAGATGTTCCACTCCTTACAGTACTAAATGTTGCTACCTAAGCAAAATGTCTATGCCTTCCACCTATGGAATCACTTCCAAACTTAAAAGGGCAGGAGAGATATTAGCTCAAAAAAGGCCGGAAGTGTTGTTTTTGGAGGGTTATTGATCCTCTCAGCAACATTGTCCTCCGTAAAATATGCCCGATCACATAGTTTTGTAGTGAAGCATGGGTATCCAGCTAGTAAAACAAAATTATTGAATGATTTTGTCATTTCAACAAATTTCCCTTAGCAATTACATCAATTTTCATCTTAATATGAATACCAGTACTTTAGCAGATGTTTAAATATATGTGGCAAAGACAATTTCAATATTCCTATGTAGTAATCAATGTATGTGTCTTTATCCAAAGAAATTTTTTTTGTTCTTTTTGGGTAATTTACCCAGAATTTTAGGTAATTTACCCAGATTTTGAAAGTGCTGATTTAGAGGAGCCTGTTAGCTATTATGGTTAATAGATGTTGCTAGACTTGTTGTAATCCATAAATGGTTAAATCCTTTCTTTGAGCCATCCAAACCAGTTGCCAATTATGGCAAATTGCTCTGAAACAAAGCAGTAGCTGGAGAAAAGAGTTTTATGTGTGAGTTACATTAGCAAAGTGCATAATTGTCTAGATGGCAGCAGTTCAATTTGGAAAATACGAAATTTTTACTTTTCATATTGATAATTTTTCATTGTTTTATTATTTTCTGTTTGCATTTCATATCTAGCCATCCATTAATCATACGTAGCACATTGCTTATTCCCCTCTTACAAACTGGGAATAAAATTGGACTTGATCTGGATAATCAAAGAAATTGAGGATAGTGCTGATATTTGATCAGTAATTCCAGCTTGAAGTCTTTGCAAAATACCATGCAGATTAACCGCTCTGATTATTTTAGGATATGATAACCTTTGAAGATGTATCTATTCATTTCAATGAGGAAGAATGGACTCTACTCGACCATAAAGAAAAAAACCTTTATTGGAATGTCATGCATCAAAATTTTGAAAATATAGCCTGTCTGGGTAAGAATTCGGAGGAATTCCTAGAACAGAGATCTTCTGTTGAGGCAACTTGTTATTTTTTGATATTTTGATCTACAATTCCCATAGCTTACAAGGGTCAAGTAATTGGAGCCAAAGATTTTAAAGGCTCAGATTAATTTACCTTGGAACTAAGCTAAATTCTGAATGATGTAAAAAGATATTATCAGAGTTTATCCAGAATTTTTGATTAGCTGGTGCTTTCACAAATCTTTGCATGCTGCCCCGAGCTTCTTGAATTAATGAGAGGCTACAAGTAGTCTTGACTTCTGACTGATACTGAGCTTCAAAGGTATGACAGATCTCCCTAGGAGTATTTATGACCTAGTTTCAATAGCCATCCCTACCCCCATGGTCATGTGATCATATTCAGGCATTTGGCAACCAGTCCACATTTATGGCCGTTTGCAGCATTATATGTCACGTGACATATAACATTTTTGCCAAAAACCAGTGTTTACTTTCAAACCAGCCAGCAAACAATTGGTTTAATTAACTAATGTGGTGATTGCTTTATGATTGCCATGTTTGCTTAATGACTGCTGCAAACACAAAAAAGGACATATAATCAAGTCCCTCATGTGGGTGACCCATTTTATGACCATTATGACCTACAACCGTAATGGATAGGCTCTATTACGGTCATAAATTGAGGGTTACCTGTACACAGCAGGATATTAAAAAGTAAGCTGAAATATTTGGTTGTATACAAAGAGCAAATATAACCCTCCAGAATAATTGAGAATAGGTTATGGTGGTATAAAAATTTAATAAATTCTACCCATAGGTACTTTAATTTTTTTACTCTACTTAGAATGTAGAGGTGTTATAAAGTTATTGTATTTAACATTATGATTAATTTATTGAAACAGAGTTGGGCTTAAGGAATGTTTTGGTTGTTTCTTTCCTTTAGCAAGTGATCAGATCAAAGGAAAAAGCCAAAAGGAAGACCCTTTGCAGGAAGTTTTTGAACCAGCAGTGGAGCGGTTGGAAAAATCCAAGGAGACAATTTTACAACATCCTGAACAAAAGTTGAATTATACAGTTTGTCACTGTCTGAAGAACCAGCAAAAGAGAACCTTGGAGAAGGAAGAAATATTCATTGGTTCTGAAAGAAATGTGGTGGGACCAGACAGAGACATCATTCTTCTAGGCTCTGAAGTAGGGCTGGAGAGTCAATGTATACATAATGATTATGGGGAAGGTGGTGTAATACCTATCAATGATCAGAAAAGCCTGAAAGAAGATGATCCAACAGGCTCATATGGAATATCCAAAAAGATACATCCCTGGAATTTTAAGCAAAATTTAATCAGAGAGGAACAGAATGATACTGAAAGGCAACAGTCAGAGAAAGAAAAAAATTATGGAGGCCATTGGAGAGATCCAGTCCGCCATGAAACTAGAGCAAGTTGGAATGCTGTGTGCGCAACCATTGATGATGCAGAACAAACTGAACCACTGATACTCAACAGTCAGAGAGATTTTAGATATGGAGATAATTCATTGGAAACGATTATGGAAAGAATTTCTCCGAGTCCTGATTCAGATCCAATGCTCCTTTGCTCAAAAATATGTTCTGCTGAATTGAATGAAGGTACGGATTTGACCAGTGCAAACCAGAGCATTCTGGAAAGCGGTCTTGTTAATAGTTCAGGGAATGAAGGAGGGGTGGAGAAACTCAGCTCTTTTGGAAGTGTTTTACAGGAACCAGTAACACAAATTCCTCATTCAGATGTTCAACAAGACTCAGAAGCCGAGTACAGATACTCCAGTCATAGTAATGAAGGTGACACTTCCAAAATCAGCTTTGGGGGACAGTTGATTACATCTCCTAAGTATAAACATTTTAATTCTTTCAAACAGTATGCCTGTTCCAATCCTGAGGCAATCATCAGTAGCCTTTCAGCTTTAATAAAACATAGGAGAGTGGACAGAAAATATTTCAGCAGGAGAAATTTGAAATTCCAATCTGGAGCACGTCATAGAACTCACATAAGAAATAATCTCCAGAAACGCTTGATTAGGCATAACAGGCATTACTTTAAACAAAACAGAACCTGGCTCCTTGAATCAGGAATTACTTTAAAACAGTTCCCAAAGTTTGATCCTGTAACACTTAACACCCAAATAGGTGAAGCTTTGTACTTGGCTATGCAAACCATAAGGAGGTTTTCTGCAACTGGATTTTTCTTTTCAAGTTCCCCCCAAATGGAACAACAGGAGAGATCTTTTCCTCTTCCCTTTCTAGACAAAATGGCTACTGAGCCTACCTTAAGCCAGATAATGACTGTGCTGCAGCAGGTGGCTGCTAATATTTCAGAAATCAAGGCAGCCATTTCCAGCCTGCATTCCACTGTAACTAGCCTCCAGAATGGGTATTTCTCTGAGTGTACAGTTGAAAGTGAAGGTGGGATTTCTGGTTTGGAAGATCCTTCCCAAAACACCAAAGCTCAGCCTGGGCACTCTTGTAACTATATTAAAGCCACTGAAGTCAAACAAGTAGGGAAATCTGTATAGACCAATGTAAGAGCTAAATTGTGTTCATCCCTGAATGTTGAAAAAGGTGCAAATTCTCCGCATCTCTCCCCAATTCATGAATCAGGAGATTCATGAAGAAAAGATTCAATTCCCAAACTGACAGAATATAGAATTACAGAGTTGGAAGCACCCATTTCTAGAAGTAGCCTTTATTTATACAGTAGTCGCATTTTTATTAAACTTTTCAAAACTGCAAAAAGAAGCAGTGGTGGTCATAGTAATAAAATGAAAGTTTTTTTGTGTGTCAGTGGATTGATAGCTGAGCATGGAACAAAGGTTTTAAGCAGTTTGCTATAATCCCCATGTTCAGAAACAAACAAGATGGTCTCTCACTGATCTTCTATCACACAAAACATAACATGGTAAGGAATATCTGTCAGAAAAATTTTCTCTGGGAAAAGATTATGCAAATAGAGAAGCAAAATAAAGGCTGACCCTTTTTAGAAAAAAGGGAAGAAAAAAAGGAAGCTTTTAAAATATGTATTTTAACATGAGGAAATTATCTCCCTTAGCTCACTCCATATAACTTTCTTTTAAGTATAATGTTCTTGCAGCTTAGGTGTTAACCAAAATTCCTTTGAAAATAGGATTCTATCTCTTTTTTTAAAGTAAATAGTAAACAGTAAGGTATCCAAGTTAATATTACTTTCACTGACCAAATCGTAGTTTAAAAACTAAGAAGTATCTGCCTAGATAATAACATGGATGACAGAATGACAGGCTAGAATGGAAAGTCAAAAACATTCCAGTGATGAACTGATTCTTTATTATTACCAAAACACCCACATATGAACATGTCTATAGCTGGGAAAACTAGAATTTAAACAGTGGGATACAGATTTCAAAAATGAAACTAAAAACTATATTGATAATTTTCCCCTCTGCCACTCCAAGCTATCTTCCATTTCTTTAAAAAACAGTCTGGGACAAAATATTTAGATAGTTTTTATTTAGCAATTTTTATTTAGCAATTGCCTCATTCAGCAACTGTTTGCCGTTGCAACAGTAATGAAGTAATTTTACACCCAAACCACATTTATGCTCTTCGCAGGTCTATAAAGCAAAGGAAATCTAAAGAAGGACCATAAGCACAGTCGCAGTTTCATTTAGCAACTGCATTGCTTAACAACCAAGTTGCCAGTCCCAATTGTGGTTGCTAAAGGCTACCCATACTTAGCACTTTATTAATAACAGGAGTTGCTGCCTAGCAACAGCCAGATCTCTTGACTGAGAGTCTTGGGAGCATCTGGGAAGAATGCTGAACCAAGTACTGTCACAGCAGTGCTGAATCATGTGTAGTTATTGCATCATTTAGATGGTAATTATTCTTACTGGGAAAAGCTGGAAGCTCAGGAAACTATTTTTTTATCACCAGAATTTCTCCACGCTTTTTTTTACTCTTAATGATTCCTTACTTTCTTTGACCACATTCCTTGAAACTATCTTTGTCTCTCTTAACACAGTAAAAATGTACTGTATTTCTAATCTGATTATCTATCCCACACTCAAACCCTGTTTTCATTTTTGTATCCTTCACTAGTTATCTTAGTCCGTCATTTTAAACCATCAAATCAATCATAATTTAATCATATTTATTTGCTATACAAATGCATGCATTCCCTTATCTGAAATAAACAAAAATTCACCAAACAATAATGATTCTCATTCATTTGGAGAGTCTCTGAACACCCAATTACTTTCTCTATACTCCCATTTCATGCTCATCCATCCATTCATGTCAATTAGCAAAATGCAATTCCCAAATTTCTCCTTGTTTCTATGCATATCTCCCAACAATCTTGATTGATTATGTCAGTACCAGGTCTTAGTGACCAAGTAGACAGATGTTCTCCAGAATTATCTAGTCCATCATGGTCCTTCTTCTGGTCCACCAATTCATACCCCTTACATATTTTAGCCTTTTCCTTCATAATTAAATCCAAAATTTCAGTTCCCTAGGTATATTCATCAATGCCAATCAAGACTTTATAGTATGATGTTTTTCAGAAGAAAGAAAAAATGCAGACCAGGTAATAGCTTTAATCCCACCCATTCCAGATGCAGCATTCCCTGATGATGATAAGAACAGCAACAGCCAGTTCAGGCACACTGTAGCCAGATTATCGCAAAGCCAGCTAAAGCCCAGTTTTGTCCCATGCTATCCCAGGCCTGAAAAAGTCTCTAATCTAGGATATTCTACAAAATATTAGGTTAAAGATACCAATAATTATGTCCATGCCATTTTCATTTGTCTCATTATTTACAATAACAGGTCATACATAAAAAACAAGGTGTCTCCTCTATGGATTATGGAATAAAGAATGGTGGATACCATTTTATTGTGTCAGATTGAATTTATTTCAATTGGGATTCCCTTGGGAAAAGTGGAGGTGTACTTTTGGGCCACATCTGTTCCAGCACTTTCTGTATCCAGACTTACCCTCCAGCTTAGAACAGGTCTTTGCTAAGCAGAATCCAGCAAGAAACTATTGTTCACCTCCAGATTTTGGAAGAACAAAATGACTTTTCAGGTCAGGTAAGAAAGAGCACAAGGCAATGTGAAGAATACAGTCTTGTTGTTTGAATGCTCTCATCATTGACTCAGAAAAGGCTACTTTTTTGCATATGAAAGGAAATTACTTTGGCTCAAAGAAAAACATCATTTTCTAAACTTCAAAAGGAGGCATAAACATCATGCTAAAATGTTAGTATCACCTTTATTTAGATGTTAGTAATAACCCCTAAAATTGTACATAACAAATATAGCAACTTCATAATTACTGGTGATGAATGAGGGAAGCATAGATTATCCCATCAACATTCAATAAAGGAATTTCTTGCTTCTTGTTTTTCTTAATTTCTGAACAGAAAACTGGGTTAGATATTTGTTATTTTATTTGAATGTATTAGCTGCACAATTCCAATGGATTTATGACTGACATCTAAAACCATCATTGTCTATCTAATTAAACATGACCTCAGAGAAGATGCACCTGCAACAACCACCACCAGAGGGCCCTGAGTACTAAAGCAGGAGAGCCTGTTCCCCACAAACTCAACCTCTATTATTTCTAACCAGGATATCAGGAGGCTGAACTTCCTAGATCAACCGGGCTCTGTGTCATTGTGGGGCGCTCGAGGCAACAGCTGCCTCCGCTGTGAAATTCTGCACCCAAAAGAGATTTGAATTTATTAATCGTCCAGCTCCAGTGGCGGCGGTTTCTCTTAAGCACCCGACCGGAGTGAGAACTCTGACCTCACCTGCTGCGACTACTACTGAAACCAGCAGTCAATCAATCAACCAGAGCCTCTTGGTACTGTAATTGGAAGCCATCTGGCTCAACCAGTGGAAACATGCGGCGCTTACGAAAGCCTCAGTTTTAGCCTGGATATTAGACCTCGCTGGTATATGCGGATTTAGGACACTTTCAGTCCAACCCTCATAGGACCATACTAAGTTGAAAAACAAACATACACATGTCCCAAATGTGCTTTTTCAGGAGGCAACTGGACTTTATTTTTTTCTTCAAAGATGTTTTGCTGCTTGTCCAAGAAGCTTCTTCAGCTCTGACAGGATAGTGGGGAATGAAAATGGTCTTCAAAGAAACCAGAAAGTCCAGTTGCCTCCTGAAAAAGCACCTTTGGATGACCTGGATGACTGAATCTACAGACTTTTAAACATACATGTGTATGTGTATGCAAATTGTTGAGAGAAAAACAATCAGAAAACATTAATTTCTTACATGATTTGCCCTATTAATGTATATTGATTTGTTTTATTGTGGCTTTCAAATACCAACCATAGAGATGTAAATGGAGGTGAAGGGGCTAGTCATACAGTATGTGCCAGTGTTAACCACACCAACCACATTATAAAGGACTGGAAAGAACTGCAGATCAACTGGATGGGGACAATTTAACCTACATTTAGACCAGACAGTTGTGTTTCAGTTGAGAGCATTACACTCTTTCCCCCTTGACTGAGTCCATGTATGATAGGACTGTTGTCTTGATAGCAGGCAAACATTCCGTGGATTTTCCTCTTTAAGATCTGCTCCCAAGGAATGAAAGGCTGGGGGAAGAAATTCTAATAGCTTTCTGGATGCCTTGGTTCTTTAATATGTTAAGCGTTCTGTCAAGGGGGAGCTAGGAACATGACATTTTCAGCAGGTACAGTTTCAGAGATTTTTAAGAAAAAAGAAGAGAAGGGATATTGACCCCTCTCTGCATTTATGTATGTATGTGTTCTTTTGGAAAGTAGTGTGGGGAAATGTACAAGCTCCTTCACCTTTAAAGATTATTGTGTAAACTGAAGGTGCAGGTCTGGTGTTGCTGGACAATGCTCAGGTCTCCCTTGACTTGGAATTGAGCCCAAATACCTGGTGCTTCTTGATCCAGAAAGTATGACCTGCAGAATAATGGCTGCTGCTTCTGATGGGGGTTATTCCCCAGAGAGTAGCTTGCATATCATGAAAAGGGCTTTTCAATCAGAATTCCCTGCCCTAGCCCCCCAAAAAGAGAATCCCTTTTTCACATAGTCATGCAGGATTACAGTCTACACAACATGGGTGTCAAATTGGCAGTGTTGCATTGCCATCATGTGATGTATCACGACGTTTTCCCCCTTTGAAGAGCTGGGGTAGGCGTGGCCTGCATCAGAGGTGATATTCAGCAGGTTCTGACCAGTTCTGGAGAACCAGTAGTGGAAATTTTGAATAGTTTGGAGATCCGGCAAATACCACCTCTGACTGGCCCTGTCCCCATCTATTCTCTGCCTCCCGAGTCCCAGCTGATCGGCTGGGACTCCCGAGTCCCAGCTGATCTTTTGTTGCTCTGCACAGAACAGAGCTGGAAAGCAGGTTAGTGAGGTGGGGAGGGAATGGACATTTTACAATATCCTTTCCTTGCCACACCCACCATGCCACACCCATCAAACAATGCCACTCCCACCAAGCCACGCCCACAGAACCGGTAGTAAAAAAAATTGAATTTTTGATGCATTCAGCCCATGGGCTGCCAGTTTGACACCCCAGGTATACAAACAAGATCGACATAGTTTCTCAAGCCAGAAATCCTATCCCATCGACCATAATAATGTCTCATCACAGGTTTAATTTTGCTCCAGAAGTTGTGGGTGCTCCAACAATGGAGGTTTTTAAGAAGAGATTGAACAACTATTTGTCTGAAATGGCATAGGGTTTCCTACTTGACAGGGGGTTGGACTAGAAGACCTCTTTCAACTCTTGTTATTCTGAAAAGACACAGGACTACCATGAAAAACTATCATGGCTCAGGGATAGAGACAAATATTGAAAATAAAGTTTAAGAACAGAATACTTAGAGGGCAGAGTCCGCTCAGGAATTTTTGTTTAGTGTTTTGGATTTGACAGAACAATTGAGAAAAGAGCATTGTGATCATTGAATCAACTGGAGAGTATACCATCTCTGGAGAAGTCATTACAGTATGAAAGTGACGAAGATTACAATTTTTGTAACTTCAATGCCATTTGCTCAGTGATAATGAGGACTGGTATCTTCCAAGTGGACCACTTATCAGAAAAATGAAGAAGTACTGTTGTCCTAACTTGCCAAAAAACCAAGAGGGAAATTGTAGCACCACCCATACTTCAATGCTGCCCCAACCCTACTCTTCCCTTCACCCTCAGGTATTTTTTTCAGTCAGCTTGGGTGGGAATGTAGTTAAGACTCCCAACCTGCCACAAGATCCCTGTTGGATCAGACCATAGTTCTAGCTAGACTAATTCCTTCATTCCCACAATAGATATGCAAAAGCTTCTGGAATGCCTGACATGAGGGGCAAGACAACACTACCTCACACCTGATTCCCTCAGTAATTTTGGGATTCAGCAAAATAAATGAGATAGTTTAGAATTTTCAATCCTCAGTGAAGCAGTCTAGATCATTTTAAAGCCACCAAACACTACAGACTGTAACACTGAATGGCAGCTGGTCTTGATTTTACCAGTCTTAAACATCTACAATCCATTGGTTTCACTGGGTAATGGCCACATTGGCTGAATACCACAAAATGTTTTGTTTGGGGGAAGCCAAACATCTGAGGAAGGGCACTTCCTTCCCACCCTATCTGATCTTACAAATCTCTTTCCATACCCCCTAATTATTTTTCCTTTTCAACTAAAGTGCCACAAATATTTTAGCTCAGCTGTTTGGGCCTGATGCCTTCCATAAATATCGGGACTACAGATCCCTGAATAGGCCAGGCAACGTGCTGGCTGAGATTTCTGGAAGTCAGAATTCCAGAAAGAAAGTCCAATTTAACTCAAGTGAGCATTATGGAGCTGGCTTCTATATGGTCTCCATGGGTTACATACATATATGTCATAGCCATTCTATTTTAGAATTTCGTCTGAAAACATCCAGCAAGCTTGCTGAAACGATAAAACTAAACCCCACAGCACGGCGCATAGTAGAAAAATCAGACGTACATAAGCTACAATTTTTTTATTTGATTACTCCTAACCATCAACAAAGAAAATCAGAGATTAGAAACTTTTTCATCTCTATTAGTCAGTTGGGGAAAGGGGTCCTAAAACAGAAAAATGCTTGTTTGCTTTAGACAAAAACAAATGGGGGAATAGGACAAAAGCAAAATCGAGAGAAGCATATCATGTCAAACAGGTACCTCAAAAGCAATAAAGCAACAGAAATTCTGAAGGAAACATGACAGTAAAGCAAAGGAAATTGGTTGGGAAACACAGGCAGATAGGATGAGAAAGAGACAGGGTTACAAGACCTTTTACTAATACATCGTCCATCTATAATATTAATCCTCCAATTTGGTGTTTCAAAGAGTGTTGTGGATGTGCAGAATCACAGCATGTTTGCAGTAACTCCACTCTCCCCCCAAGGCCAGGATTCCAGTCCTCTGTGGGCATCTCTTCAGTAAGCATGCCACAGAGTGGGAAGGGCAAGATGGATTCTTCCAGGTGGATTCTTCTGGAACACAAATCTGAGGTAGAATTTGAGGATCGTACAGCAGCTGGAGAAATAATTTACAACCTCAGCAACTGGGAAGACAACCCTCCCTCTATTTTTATCAAACTTCACTGACCATCAGGACTCAAAAGTGGCTTTGCTTGAGGCCTCTCCCATCTATCCCCCACGCTTAGAATTCTCCCTGATGCACAACTTGGCTTTCCATAGCCTCCACCAGCAATCACTTCTTCTCAAGAAAGTTTTCTCAAACTCCAAGCTTCTTCAGGTTTCGCCAGCACCTTTTTTTCCTCCCCAATTCTAGGGACATCATGCTCCAGTGATAAATGCTAAATGTTAACCTTGCACATCCAGGAGGCTCTTCCCTCCCTCCGAGTTTTTATGTCCTTTCGTTATATTTCTAGCCTGCTCTTCTCTAGATTAAATTCATGTTCTGCTTCTTTTTCCCCTTACACTCGCATCAATCCAAAATTTCTGGGTATCCTTGTTCCTTTCCTTTTTATAGCACAAGGAGCTGTTTGTCAACACCTTCTCAATAGGCCCTTCATAAACGCCACTTATAATTCTGACACAAAAATTATGCAGCGGACCCAGGATCAATGCCTGAAACGGTTTCTAATTTTCTTGAAAAACAAAAGGCTGGCCACCTCTGAATTTTTCCATCATCCATAGACCATCCACATATATGTTCCTCATTCCCGTATCTGGATTCTTCTGGAATCTATCTATTGTCTATCCTCCATACATTACTCCTTTGGGCCATCTCAACCCAAATGAACCGACATCCCACTCCGTTCCCTTGGTTAAGCAAAGCCACTTCCCTGCCTAAGAATGAACCACTGTGACCAATCTATCAAGAACACCCAGGTTAAAGCACCAAAACCAAATGTACCTGGTGGACTGGGACTTATTAAACCAACACTCCACGTAACTATAGGAGAGTCAAGTGTTTTCTACAGTTAATGCTGGAAAAGAAATCCAAATATTTCTGGGTGCACTAACATCTCTCCAAATTAGTTAAGGAGAAACTAAACAGCTAGGATTCCAAAAACCAAGAAAAAATAGGGAGGGTTTTTATCCATGTAGCCCTCCCCCCCCAAACTATGTGTCAAGAATGGAATAGTTTGATATTAAGATAGTCTCTAGATATTCAGGTACTACAGTACCTTCTAATTATGGTATTCACTAAAATACAATTGGCCAGCATAAAGCCTCAGATGTTTAGGTTCTTTAGTCAATAAAGCTTTTTTTTCCACATTCAAGAAGCTTACAAATGCTCGTTTTCAGGCCCCCATGCAGATTTCCACAGCATTTACTAAAGTCTCAGTCAGGCATATTAAGGTCTGGAAGTCAGTCTTCAGCATTTGTTAAAGCTTCATTATCCAGAGTTTAAAATAAAAAAAAAAAGGATTGTGAGGGGAGATAATTGGTCTATCCAAGGCAAGGCTATCGATCTACAACATAAAGATGAACAGGAAATAAAGCTTTTCCCCACAACCTTGGGGCACATTGATATGTACAGTATCAACTAAATGTGAAATAAAGTCATCCGCATGGACTGTAAATCAGGATCCTCATCACCAATGAACATGGTTATTATTGTCTTATTGACCGATCTTGTTTCATATGCTGGTGAAAGCCATACCCCTCCACCAAGACTTTTCTGTGAGCTTCCTAAACTGTTCCTAAAATGTTCTTCTCTCCCACCATGTTTATAACATCGGGTCCTGTTGCAAGAGCTGAAGAAGTACTGGAGTCTCCACAACTTCAGAACATCGGCAATGGCCTTCTCTTGCAAGGGGTTCTCGGCTGTTAAATACTGGAGAACCCGTTGCCTTCACATTTCAGTTCAATTAAATGTTCCTGGGGGGACTCCTTCACATGGCACCTTTGATGCTTGAGCAGGTTGGCTCGGCGGGTGAACCCCTTCCCACAGCTGGAGCACCGGAAGGGCTTGGTCCCAAAGTGGGTTCGCTGATGGATGAGGACTTCCAAGGTGGTGCTGAAGCTGCGCCCACATTCGCTGCACTTGTAGGGCCTCTTGCCTAGGTGACTGAGCTGATGCTTGAAGAGCTGGGAAGTCTGGCTAAAGTGCTCAGGGCAATCGGGGCATTTGTAGGGTTTCTCCCCCGTGTGGATTCGCTGATGCCTTTCCAAGTGGGAGCTCCAGGCAAAGCTTTTTGAGCAATACTGGCACTTGTGGTTCTTCTCCATGGCGTGACCTCGCTGATGAGCTAGGAAAGCAGAGCTATCCCCAAAGCATTTGTCGCAGTCCCCACATTTATAGGGCCGGATATGAGAGTGAGTCTTGTTGTGATGGAGGAGATGGACCTTCTGGGCGAACTTCTCCCCGCAGATGGGGCAGGGGAACGGGCGCTCCCCAGTGTGCACCCGACGGTGGCGCTCAAGATGGGATGCCCACACGAACCCTTTCCCACACTCTTCACAGAGATGGGTGCGTTCACGGTGGTGTCCCCGCTGGTGCCGCATCAGGGTCTGCCGACTCCGGTAGACCTTGCCGCAGTCCTTGCAGCCCAGGTGGGTCTTCTTGTGTTCCTCCAGCTCAGAGATCTGAGCGAAGCTTCTCCAGCAAGCAGGGCAGTTGTAAGGGCGCTCGCCCATGTGGTTACGCCGGTGCTTGGCCAAATGGGCACTCTGGCTGTACGACTCTCCACATTCAGGGCACTTGAAAGGCCTCTCTCCGGTATGGACCCGCCGGTGCCTCTCCAGATGGGAAGCCCAGATGAAGCACTTCCCACAGTCCGAGCATTTATGGGGCTTCTCTGCGGTATGGCCCTTCTGATGGTTCTCCAGGGCTGAGCTCTGGGCAAAGCGCTTCCCGCACTCAGAACACTTGAAGGGTTTTTCGATCAGCTGGGCACAGCTGTGCTGCAAGAGATGGAAGTTCTGGCTGTAGGCTTCCCCACAGTTGAGGCATTTGAAGGGCTTCTCTCCCGTATGCATCCGCCGATGTCGCTCTAGGTGAGAGCTCCAGATGAAGCATTTCCCACAGTCGCTACACTGGAACGGTTTCTCCCGAGCGGCGTTGGCTTCGCTCCGCTGACGGCCTCTGCCAGTGGAATGAAGGGTCCTCGTACAATCTGAGCAACGTCTCTCCAGGCTTTTTTTCAATGCGTGTCCACGCTGGGTGGCTTTGTCCTTCTTCACCACAGGAATGATCTTTGGCTGCTTGGGAGTCTCCCGTCTCGTCAAGGGCTTGACCTTTCTGGGCACGCTTTGAGAGGTACCTGGCCGCAATTCTTCCACATCCTCCTCATCCTCGTTGTCATGGTTACTGTTGTTTAGCAATTGATTAGCTGCTAAGACAAAGGCAAAAAAGTTAAACTCCTGGCCAACATCACACCCAGCCCATGTTATACCAACTCTTTTAATTTGGTGTTTTCATCACTGAAACATCCAAATTCCTGGCAAATGTCATAAGTATAACTTCATTTTTTAAAAAGCTGTTTATATATATATATATATATATATATATATATATATATATATATATATATATATATATATATATATATATATATATATATATATATATACACACATACATACATACATATATATATATATATATATATATATATATATATATATATATATATATATATATATATTGTTTATATAAAGAAACATTAGAAACAAATATATTATTTACTACTTCTGAAAGGAATGCATATAGCTAGAAATTAACAAGTCATAATATTTAAAATAAGGCTATAGAAGACGTTTACTCCCCCACCCCCGCAGCAACCATTTGAAATTCAATCAATCAATCAGAATAGAGCTGGAAGGGACCTTGGAGGTCTTCTAGTCCAGCCCCCTGCTCAAGCAGGAGAACCTATATTACAAAAGCAAAATAATTCTATTTTCACTTTTGCTTATCATGTACTAATTTAATAGTGCTTTAGGAGCAGCAACGAAAAAGGAAAAGGGGCTATATAAATATTTTAAATAAGCAAACTATATAAATTTGGCAAATGAATTCACAGCCTTCCCCAACCTGGTGCTCTTCATATGTGTCAGACCACAATTTCTATCATATACTTAGCACTTTTCCCAAACTAGCAAATGTATTACTGTTGTTATAGCCTAATGCACTAGAGGGCGCTAAAGTAGAAATTACCATAAGAATGGAGCACCATTCCAATGTTATGCTGGGCCAACTAGCCTAACCCCTAGTTACAGTAGCTACCAATTAGAGATTACAATTACAATTATACTTCAATTATACTATAACAATTTTCACTGCATAAGGAATGTTTTTTTCCTGGACCCTCTAAGTAAAAGTAACATTTCCACCATCTCCAATCCATTCCCACCAAGCAGCAGATACACCAAACAGACTAAGAATCATGGTTCAAGTTCTTGGGATACGCTAAAGGCTAAAGGAATTAAAAAGGCTTGAAGCCAGGTGGCCAATATGAGGTTTGCAAAGAGAAAAGGAATTGGGGGAAAATGCACTGAGAAGGAAATAGGGTTGTGCAAACTCCAAGGAGGAATACTTAAATCAGGAGTGAGCAAATATGGCTCCCTCACAACCTGTGGACGTCATGGTGGCTGGCTCAGGAATTCTGGGAGTTGAAGTCCCTAGGTTGTAAAGAGGCCATAATTGTCCCCCACTCCTTGCTTAATATGGAGGGCAAAAACAGGTGTTGGGGGGGAGCAACCCAAATGGGTGATTTAGGATGTCACCAGAAAAAGAAATGGGAATCCTGGAGAAAGAAAGGTAAAAGATACAAGGAAGGAAGATGGGGCAGAGGGCACAGGGAAGGTAGTCTAGGGCATCCATTTTGGAACGTAAGTGTAGTTAACAATGCAGAACTGGCGTAGCAAGCAGCTAATAGGATGCAGAAAGTCCAGACAGAAAATTATGAAATAGCCTTTCCAAGGAAAAGGAACACCTCAGCTTTCCCACCTGTCCTACTTCCCATCTTTTTTTCCCCACTGACCAGGAATACTAACCAGGACCAATAAGTATCCAGAAGAGAGCTTCCTGGGCAGCTATTGTCGTTCTGCTCTCTGCCATTAGCTGAGGCTTTATTCTCCTCTCTCCTCCAAGAAGACAGTCAGGGAAAGACTGAAGGACCTTTAGGCCAGGGAATGGTTATTCCTGTAATGGGTGGAGCCCACCTGATTTTTTTTTAAAAAAAACCTCCCACAGAGGAAATGGGAGGAGTCAAAACTCAGAGAGGGAGGGAGGATATAGGGGTGGGACAGGTTTTCCAAAACTTGTATGGCTTTTTCAAGGGACACCAGAGGGGATCCCAAGCATTTAAACTTTTGATGTCTGGAAAAAACAAATCGAGATATGTGCCCATCTAAAGTATAATTCTACGCTGGCTCAGGAATTCTGGGAGTTGAAATCCACAGGACTTGTAATAGCCATAGTTGGTCTAAAGGAAAGCACACCTGACTTTTGAAAAATGAGCCCAGCATTCAACTACAATGAGAAACGTGGTTTCATACAGTGAGACTAGGTTAAAGAGAGAGAGAGAGAGAGAGGGAGGGAGGGAGGGAGGGAGAGAGAGAGAGAGAGCAGGCATATAAACAGAGAGGACAAAAAAGGCAGGAATCTTGTCTAAAAGATCCCTTCAGGGGAGGTAGATAAGAAGGAAACCAGTCCTTAAGGGAAACAAAGGGACAAACATGTCACCTGAATCAAACAAAGAATGTCGGGCTGTTAGTATGTGAGTGAGGAGCCATAGTAGCCTATGACTGCCTGTGAGTGTGACAATGCCATCATTATCACACTCATTGGCTCCCACTAGTGCAACAAGCTCCATCCAAGACTTTCCCATAAAGGGTTAAATGACTTATCTTTTTTTCTCTAGCTTTCAACACCCAAGGAATAGCTCTACTTCTCCGTGTAAAGCTGAGTAAAGAATGCTTAGGTTAGTGGATAAGTACTCAAAAGAAATTCACTGAGTGGCTTTAAAAAAATTCAGTGATTTGCATATCTCATTTGGGACAAAAATCACTATTAAAGTCTGCATGAAAGCCAGTACACTACAAAAGTTAAAATCCGCTCCACTTCCAGCCAGCTTTTAAGTGGAAAGTCTGGTTAACTCACAACAAGCCAATCAGATTTCTGCCTAGTGCATTGTCAGTCTCCAGCTTCTAGTTCAATGTTAATTGAGTAAATCATGGGGTTTTTTTTCATCATGAATGAATGTGCCATAAAGCTAGTCACCAAGTGGGGTCTGAAAAGTCCTAGGGAAGAAGGTATTCCAGAGGAGTGACCATGACATTAACATGTTTGCCTCAGTGGTGGGATTCAAATTTTTTTACTACCGGCTCTATGGGCGTGGCTTGGTGGACATGGCTTGGTGGACGTGGCAGGGGAAGGATACTGCAAAATCCCATTCCCTCGCCACCCCCCACTAACCTGCTTTCCAGCTCCGTTCTCCTGTGCAGGGCAACAAAAGAAAGCCCAGCCAATCAGCTGGGACTCGGGAGGCAGAGAAGAGATGGGGACGGGGCCAGTCAGAGGTTGGTTCTCGGAACTACTCAAAATTTTCGCTATTGGTTCTCCAGAACTGGTCAGAACCTGCTGAATACCACCTCTGGTTTGCCTCCCTCCCTCTCTACAAAAAAGTGTCTCTTTTCTAGATCTTACTATGTAGGTTTTTTTTTTAAAACAGAACAAGTTATGGGTAACAGTTTTAGATAATGGCTTTCTGTTGTCTTGAACAGAAAGCAAGCTCTTAAACCTGTAAGCCAGCTTTCTCAACCTGCAGCCTCTCATTAGCCATGTTGGCTGTGATAATGAAATTATAGTATAGGCTTCTCTGGAGGATACCACGTTGAGAAAAAAACTAGTCTCTTGGTCCTTTAGGATAACTTAGCCTAGCTTTTGATTCTCTCATATCAGTGTTCATATTTTCCCCTTTCTAAAAGAAAGTTCTATCCTATTGTGTAAGCTCCGCCTACAAAATGCTAAAGAAATTACATTTGAAAGGCTTTGAGTTAAAAAATATTTTTGATTTCTAACATATATATAGTTTCTTTGTCCTCTTGAATTCTTGCTTGAGTAGAAAGGTGGGATATAAATCAAACAATTAAATACAAAAACCAGTGGTATGGGATTTCAATTCCATCTTTGTTTTGGCTGAACATCAATTTCAGTTCCTGTTTGTTTGGAAGTTACTTCCAAGTAAAGAAAGTGGAATTTGAACTGTAAAGACAGGAAGAAGCTTCACTTGATTACTTGGGTGAGTTGTTCAAATCTGTATGATCTTTAGCATCCAATTTGCATTTATGTAGATCTTGCAACAATTTTTTTTGTGCAGTCTGAAATTGCAATTTAAAATTTCTGTATTTGCAGATGTCAGACTTGTACAGAACAGGATCAGAAGTCTCCAAGGCTATTTATGAGGGAGATTGTGTGATTGGAATCCAGAAAACTGTCTTGATCTCTGTAAAATGAGATGTTAGATGGAGTTGAATGAAGGGAACCAAGATCCATTTGGCTTTTGGAACAACTCATCTCAACTCTGGAATAACCAAGCAGAGGATGGGTTAACTCCAAACAATTAAGTTCCTTTACTCAAAAACCTGACAATTGCAGCTACATTAGCTAGAATCTTGCATTTAGAATGACATAACCATACATGGCCAACATTACCTATTCAAGGAGTACACTTTTTATTTTACTAACTGCAAATTATGCAGAAGAGACAGGATTATGAGGCAGGACCAGAACCTGCTAGTAAGATTCAGGAAAGTTACTGAACTGCGCAGCTTCATTAAGCAGCTTCATTAGAAAAATGATAGTTCTGAATCAATGAAGTGGTCACAATAATCTTTTCTATTCTGTCTTTGCCACCTTCTCAATGAAATGAGCAAAGAGCAGTCAATATGGAGATCCATACATAGACACACACTACTGTCTCCAGCGCCATAGCCTCACACAACTTGCTTGCTATTGCCGAATTCATTTGAAGGCATCAGATATCTCCTCCAGTAGGCATCTAAGAATGCTGGTATTCATAGGGATCTGATACAAATTACAGGGACAAAACAGACCTTGCGAAATCAAGGTGCAAATTGTAAGCTTTCCTACTTGCATCCTGACATAATGACAGAAATCCATGGCAGGTATCACAGCAAACAGCAAACATTTCATCACTCCTCACAGCAAACATTTCATCACTCCTCAGCCAGCACAATCACATCTGAAGGACCAACACAGTGAGGAAGATGACCCAAGTAGTGGTTTAGAAGGACTGTTAGATATAAAGAGCTAACAAGCTCCAGTCTGAGTCATGAAAGGTGCAGGATTTTTTTACTCTTGCTACACTATCCACAAGTAAATCAAACCAATAGTACAGAGGCAATGTACACATTTTGGACTTGGATTTCTAGCTCAACAAGTCTGAGAACTGTTTGGAGTAAAGCCTGTTCAGCACGTCTCTCCGAAGATGCAATGATGTACACAATGCCCCAAAAAGTGCCCTGGATTCTGGCCAAAGCCTCAAACAAGACTGAAAATCACTCCAAAACAGAGCTCTCTGATAACTGTCCAATTAAACCTTATAGCTGTGCTGATGCTTAAGAAGTCTGATATTGATTCTTTTGGAAAGCATGTGCGCTTGTTTCCCTTCAACTAAATGTCAGCATTCCAAAGAAACTTCCCATTTCAATTCAACACTCAGAGACAAAGTCCATCCAAGTAAGAATTTATTTAAAAAGTCATGTTGGCACATCTGGGAAAACCCGAATCTGAAACTTCTGGCTTTTCCCTTCCCCAAGTGAAAATCAAAGATCCATCCCCTGCACCCATCTGTCCATCACATGGCCCAATCAAACGTCATTCTATCTGAAGCCAAACCTTCACCCACTCCCATCCAGGTGCAGGCTAACATGTCCTTGACTTGTAAGAAGAACATTGCTGAGTCTAATCTATTACTCACTAAGAATTCCCCCCTCCCGAATTCCCAGGCACTAATTGTGGCAGCCTTGAAGTTTCTAAGAAAATATATGGCTAATAAAAATATGGCTTCCATGGCTGACACCAGATTCTTTACTCTTCAGGGATCTGGGAATCTACATGTTCCAACCAATCATTATACCTAAAGTCACAAATGGTGATCCAGGACACAAACGTTTATCTTTCCCCCTCCTCATAAGTCCATTAAGTGGCCAGAGAACAACCCCCATCAATCAAATCATTCCTATTTAAAACACTGAATTGAAGAAAATCAGTGTGCTTTTTAAACTAAGAAAGACACATTCTGGTAGAGGGAATTTCCGCGAGGATGGGCTCCAGTATGAGTTCGAAAGCTCAGAAGACTAAACCTCTGGTCCCAGTGACCGACCCAGACTGGATCGTGCAACGTTATCCTGGGGCATATATCTTTGCTTTCATATCTGAGAAAGTTTAAGAAGAACTGCAATACAGCACTTTAATGTATTACTATGATATCCATGGGATCAACCACCGTTTTTCCAACTGCAAAAGAGATGGAGATGATCTCTTACATCAGTGATCTCCAACCTTTCCAGCTCAGCAGATTTGGGAGTGTGTGGGGGGGGGAGATGGTTTTGTGCGTGCCCACGCACCACTTTCACAAGCGCAACTTCATGCACACACATTCACCCACCACTTCCGCATCCTGGTTCCAAACTGGCAGTGGCCCCCTATCTTACCTCACATTCTCAATGCAAAAGCAGTATAGGAAGTCACTCTTCCTTCTGCAGAATCCTGACATCAAATGAAACAACATTCAGCCTGAGGCATTCTTATACATGCAGGAGTCTTGGGAGAATACCCAGGAACAATTTGTATGTTAGAAGCTATGTCATCCTTCAGCACATGTATGAGGGCTTCTAGCAAATCCCAAATGTTTTCTACCCATCCCTTTCATTCTTGTGACACCCTTATGCGTCTAAACTGAGAAATATGCAATAATGCCCAGCTCGCTTTATATTGAGTAGAGTTCTGGAGGTGGTGGGGGAGAGGTGAGAGAGATTGTTTATTTAAATATTTCCTTAGAGAGATGCATACCCCTTTGTCTTAAGAACAGTTCAAAGACTCAGCCCTTTCGTCACATGTCTCATCAGTTAAATGCTACTGATGGCAGATGACAAGAGGCTGTCTTTATTGGACCTAAGAAATCAAATACAACTATGAGCAAACAGAACAGTGACTCCAAAATAGAAGAAAAGGGAAGGGGTATTCTTACCAAGAGACATTAGAGTCTCATAGCTTTCTTGCATAACATCTCGATACAGAGCCTTCTGACGCTGGTCTAGGTACACCCATGGCTCCATGATCCAAATAGTGTTCTCAGAGGCTTACCAGCACCTGTCAAAAACAAATTAAATGCAATGGATTTCACTGAAGCAGACTTCCCTTACTTGGAGCCCTCCCATTGTATTTTGCAGCCCAGCTGCCTTTTTTCCGCATCTTTGATTTGGTCTCCCAGACTTGTAGCAATCATTGCATCTGATTTGATCGATGTTAACAAAATATTCCGTAAGCATAAAGCATATTTTATCTGCTTCTAGATTGATTTTAAAAAAAATAAAAAATAAACAAGCCAAAGGGGAACAATAACGTACTGAAGTAGCCAGTTAAAACAGCAACAGCTGCCCTACCACAAAGGGATTTTGGGGCAGGACAGAGGGAGTAATTGCCTCTCCATGCCAATAAAACATATAACCATAAATACGCAGAGAAAGAGAGCTTCCCCTTAAAACCAGAAGAGAATTTCCCATACAAGGCCCCAGGGTAAAAGCCCATTTGAAGTGCTTTTCATGCACCAGACTCTTGCAGGCATCTGGGGACCAGGCCGCTATTCTTGGTTGCCATGGCTTCCAGTTTCAATACAGAAAAGGTTTCACAGGCCTTGAAGGACTTTTACATTATAGGCTTACATTGATTCCATAACTGTGTTTTCCTCTCTCTGAAAGAGACCTTGGATGTTATCCTTCCAAGGACATTTGGGGGTGTGTGTGTGTAGTGTGTGTGTGTGTGTAAGACTTGCAAGAATCCCCAGCATTTTTGCAAAAGCAGGATCTGCCAGACTTTTCCAAAAGTGGGGGAGCTTCCTCCATCCTTTCCATTTCCCCAAGCAGTTTAGTGGTTAAGGCACTAAGCTACAAAGCAAAAAGTCCATGAGTTCTAGTGGTATCTTAGACACAAACACAGCTGGGTGACCTTGGGCCAGTCCCTCCCTCCCTCTCAGCCCTAGGAGGAAGGTGGGAAGGGAGAGCAAACTATTTCTGAAAAAATAATGCCAAGAAATCGGCAAGGACTGAAGCAAACTCATTCCCCTGGGACTACCGCTAGTGATATCTGCAGATTTTAATTATTTTTTTTAACATTCATCACAGCTTTCTTTTTCCAGCTTGGCTTATTTCATCTCTCGCAGCTTAAAAAAATACTTCTTTTTTTTTTTTAAATCTACATAACTTTCCAGTAGCAGCAGAATCTTCACCTCCTTCCCAGGAAGAAAAAGTGCTCCGCTGACAATAAATGTGAACCTGATGGCTATTTTGAACTATCCTTCTTTCCTTGCAGATTCCTGCAGCCCCCTGCAGCAAAGAGGCTGGCTTTTGAGTCTTTTTTAGCAAATAGCCTGTCAGACTGCAGTCAGCAGGTTCCTAAGCAATGCCGTGCTCTGAACTTAAATTCTCTCCTATCAAAGTTCATTTCCAGCACCGCATCAAATCCTGATCCAGTGCTAAATAATGGGTAAACTTAGCTTGCTCAATGTGACATACTCTGAATCGGGTTGGAAAGAGACAAAATCTACATTCTGAAATTGTATGTCTGAGCTTTTACAATCCTCTTGGTACTGAACCGGTTTGCCTTTGTATCATAAGCTACTGTGAGAAAACCCTAGTTTTGCAAAGGAGCTAAAAATACATTTAAAGAGAAAGAAATTCATTCAGCCCTGGAAGGAAATTTTAAGCCATTCTGTATGATCTTATGCAGATCTGTTCAGAGATTAGTCCTACTGAATCCAGCTTTACTTAACCTCCAGATAAATGCACACAGAAATACAATCTTTTTGCAAGGCTTCTTTCATTATTTAAACACAAAAGAGGTTTTTTTTAATGACCACACCTTACCGTGGTCATTTGTCCCAACCACAGCCTTTTAACATAAACTCAGCTTCTTCAACTTTGCAGAGTGACGCTGTCATTTTTATCCCAGATCTGTGCAAGTGTAACTGTACCATTTCATCAACAAATCAAATGTACACAACAGTATCGATAATCATTTCAGGTCAGTTTATTGATTCGATAAGCCACCCAGGAGATTTAAGTGGCAAGATGCAATATCTTGACACAGGAGATGGGCATCCCCAGAACCGGCAGGAAAATAACAAGGGAGGAAAATAAATACAATACCTTTACACTTCTGTATATTCAGGATGCTATTACTATAGTTCAAAAAGAGGCCAATGGTGTGGGGTTTTTTTTTAAAATCACATTTAATAACAAAATAACTTCTGCTCCTGAATATACTTTGAAATATGCCACCTGCTCCTGAATCAAGAGGCGACTATAATACCGACGTCCTGAAAATTAATTAGGGGTGTATGCCACTGCAACATATGACCCCATCCGGGAGCAGCAAATTGGCCCCCAAATCTGATCAGCCTAAGAGGTCTTGAATCCAGGACTTTAAATGGGAGGAGGGGGGCGGCAATCCAATGCAGTTATTGATTCTTTTCTTTAAAAAGGACAGAAAAAGAAATACCCCCTCTAAGTGCGGTTCTTTTTCCCTTACCCACTTCAAGGGCCCATGTCTCTCTCTTTCTCACACACACACACACACACACACACCCGCCCTCACCCCCATCCCACTGCCCCCTGCAGCCCAAGAACGTCCCACAGATAGTCAATAGGGGGCTCTCCTCTTTCCAAATCCCCTCACCACGGCGTCGCTTTTATTTCGATCAATGACTCCCCCACCTACCCATTGCACACAGACACACACACACAAAACCCCGAGGCGAGGGGCATCGGAGCCAACCCCTGCAAAAAAACAAGAAAAAAAAATCCTCCAGGCCCGGATGCCAACGGCCCCACCCCCCTCCTCCAGGATTTGCCTTGAATCACCTGCAATCAGCCTGCGGTGCGGCTCCAGCAAGTTTGCAGGTGGGGCGGGACGAGGGGGGGGGGAAGTCCCTCTATTGCGGTGGGTATCGGCGGCGGACGCAGCAGCAACCACTTAAGATTAATCCGGATGTGCAGCGGCGACTGAGTCGCGAAACTCCGCCTCTGTATGTGGGGCTGCCGAGCGGCGGCCACGGCCGAGAAAGGAGCAGCTTCCCCTTCTGAACAGGAAGAGGAGCCCTCTGGCGGGCACAGCCCACATCGGGGACCCCCGAAAGAAGAGTCCCCGTCGGGGGTCTGGAAGGGTTGGATGCCCGGACCGGGATTAATTGGGTGGGATTAGGTATACGGCCAGATACCTTCAACCCTCAAATTCTGGATGCGCGCAACTCGCTTGCCTCCTCGTCTGATCCTCCTAGTTCGGGCGGGTGACACTTTCCAGCCTAAAATGTGGTGGCTTTGGGGTCCAGCGGGCTCTGCCAGTACAGCCTTTGTGAATCAGCATCCTTTCTTGGCAGTAAATGAAACTGATGTCAGCAGAATTGCTCTTCGGGCATACTGCACAGGCTGGGTCACAATTCTTACAACAATGGACTTCCAGTGTCTCCATTAGTAACAACATTGCCGAAAAGGCATTAAGGATTAACCTAATCCTGCGTAGGTTTTTCTCCGGTAATATTGTACTGCTAACTAGAGCATACAAAACATTTTGTATGCTCTAGTAAGACCAATTCTCGAACACAGCTCATCTGTCTGGAACCCGCACAGCATATTGGACATTAATACAATTGAGAGAGTCCAGAGATATTTTACTAGACGAGTCCTCCACTCCTCTACTTGCAACAGAATACCTTATGCCACCAGACTTGAAATTTTAGGCTTAGACAACTTAGAACTATGCCACCTTCAGTTTGACCTAAGCGTAGTACATAAAATTATCCATTGCAATGTCCTACCCATCAATGACTACTTCAGTTTCAACCACAACAATATGCACACATACAATAGATACAAACTCAAGGTAAACCGCACCAAACTCGATTGCAGGAAATACAACTTCATCAACAGAGTGGTCAATGCCTGGAATGCACTTACTCTGGTTTCTTCCCAAAACTCCCAAAACCTTAACCTCAGACTGTCTACTGTTGACCTCACCCCATTCCTAAGATGTCTGTAAGGGGCATGCATAAGTGCACCAGCGTGCGTACCATCCCTGTCCAAATGTTCCCTTTTATTCGTATCCATTTCATGTATTAATAATCATGTTTATACTTATATCTGTTATCTAACACATGCTTAACAAATAAATCAAATAAATAAAAATTGTGCTAGACTGCACTGCTGGGCTGGGACTACAAAGCCACCTCTGTGTCCACAGATGAACTGCACAACAGTGTGTCTTCTTTGAATCCGAAGGACTGTCAAGTATACATAAAGAAGATCAGCAGGTGCGAATATATGTACATTTTATCTCATGTATGCGGGTTTCCAAACACATAAAAACTCGGGAGGGGGGCACACAGTGGTGTCAGCCTCATACCCCATGTACACCATGCCCACTCAAAGGTATATAGAGGTGCCCTTCTTTGGATACACTTGAGTGCAAGAACCAGAGGATCTCCATAGGGAAGAGGTAGAACTCCAAGATGGTGATCACAATGATACATTCAAGGCCTTGTCCTTTTTTAAAAATGCATTGCCATCTTAATTTTTTTGACACAGACACCTTTTTAAAGATTTATGTAGAATGAGGATCCTTATACAGATAGTCTTCAACTTACAACTGGTTGCTTAGTGACTGTTTCAAATTATGACCCACCTGGAAAAGAAGACTTACAACCAGGATTGGTAGTCAGGCCCCCTCTGTAGTCACATGACCATGCTTTGGGTGCATGGCTGCATTTATGACCATGTTTAACAATGGTTTTACATTTTCAGTTTTGGCAAAACCACACTCATAGCAAACCATTGGTTTGTTTAATGACTGCCACCACCACTTTACAAATGCCGTTTGCCACAAAAAAGGGGTCCATTATGGTCATATGTTGACACTACCTAAGTAGAATTCCAGATTGTATAGAGTGGTAGTTCTTAAACTGGGGTATTTATCCTGGGAGTACTGACTCAAAAAGCAGACCCTATACCTGCAGAAAAACATGGAGGAGGAGGAGGAGGAGGAGGAGGAAGAAGAATCATCCTGAGGGAAATGGAGCAACTTATAATTACTGGTTTATGAATTGAGGATGTATAACAACCGCATCTGGACATTTTTGTAGTGGTAATGACATTACTTAAAGATCTGGACAAACAGCTTAAGAAATACCGAAAAGAGAGATATAGGTTTTTTTATTCCCCACTTCCAGTTTTAAACTTTGCTCATTTAGAGGGCTGTGGAGCTTTGCTTCCAGTAAGAATATTGCTACTCACTCTGAAGCATTTTATTGCAAAAAGTGAGTTTTATTTTCCTGCAAATCACAGTATTCCATCAAAAACCTGACTGGCCAAATACTCTGAGTAAATACAACTGAGTAAAGAAAAAATGGAGACAATTTAGTTCAACGTGCTTTTGGTAAACAGGAATTGCATACTTTGAGATTGAAGTCATCTTAAAACAGGATTATATTCAAGTCAATTTATTGATGAAAAATATTTCAGAATAAGGACAGGTGGGAGGAAGCTACCACTAATGAACTAACCAATCAACTAACTAACTAACTAACTAACTACCTAACTAACTAAATGTGGGCTATAAATAACTAACTTTCACTGTCAGCTCATAAAGAAACTTAGTGCCTTAACATGCTGGAATTCAGGGCCCAGTATCTACATGAAATTGAACAAAATATGGAGGGGGGGAAAAACCCAGAATTAATCCCTCACTTGTAATTTCTGTTTGGCACCTGCTCTAATTTTTACAACTCACCTTTTTTTAAATAACCAACTGAATTTTATTACAAAATCTATAAAGTGTGCAAACCTGCGTCAGAAAGATAAGTGGTACTTTTTATAATGGCTAGCAACAATGTCATTTCTTCATGCATACTCTACAGGCTTGCTTGAATGTGCAAAAGAGTTGACAGCTTCCTACACCCTCTTTACAATTATTAGCAGTTCAAACGCAGTGGAGGTACTGCTGCACCTTGCTATTCACCCCAGACCTCACTGTGATTTTTCAGAACTTGTAGCAAGGTGCTCGTTTCTGCCAAAAAAATGGAGCTGGAGTAGTAGTAGCCAAGAGAGGAATAAAAGGCTTGACAAGGAGAAAGAGAAGCTAGATCAGAAATGGGGCTCCATGTAACTGCCTGCGGCTAGGAAAAGAACATTTGCAAAGACCCTGAACCAGACACCTGAATTGATGGTGCTTCTATCTCTAGCACAATCCTCAATCAGTACCAAAAAAAAAAAAAGTATCCCGCCCCCCTCCAACCCCTTCTGGACTAAGTGAAGATTTTGAAACCAAATCCTTGTACTACTGACTTCTGCCTTTTTAAAAAAAATATACAAGAGTTTGTTTCACCATGTTCTATGCAGTGTACAGTTTCCTGACTTGTACACTGTAAAGGTTTCACATGAAGACAATGAGATGTTCTGCAATTTCCATTTTTCTAAGGAGATTCCACAGCTTGACATGGTCAACCCCATTTCAAAGGCCTTTCTATAATCAAGGAAGCATGCACTGACTTGTCTTTCCCAATTTTCCAGCATTCATCAGCAATGTCTTTTGTTTCTCTGCATTTCCTTTATTTTATTTTGTTGTTTTTATTTTATTTTGTGGTTTTTAAAATGACAGAGAAACAGAAAAATGTTAACCCCCCCCCCCAAAAAAATATATACATTGTCAAAGAAAAAAACACATAAAATGTCTTAAGGGGGAAAATACAACAAAAATAACTAACATAAAATTTAGCTATATAGGTATAATTATCTAATGCAATTATTCAAGTACATGTATTTTTCTAATACATTTATATAACTATCTCAGTTTTGTGTTGGATGTTCATAAGCATTATATTGGATAGTGTTGGATTTTCATAGGCATTATGAAATAGGCTCTTCTAAAGAAAATACTTTTAAAAGTAGACCAACTTTCTCCTCATTCCCAGTCTTTATATACAACAATATGTTTTAATTTAGAGGTTAACAGGCAATACACTATAGTAGTTGGTTTACATAGCATGCAAAACCACAAGCCCAACTGACAAAACTGAACTGCTGTTTTTATGATTGCAGTCTCCAGTTAAACCATAATGTGGTTTAATGGGATTGGTCCAGTTTGCACAACATTCCAAAACAAAGTCGGGGTTCCCACCCCAAACCACAAACAGCCCAGCTCATTTTAATCTGAATGTTAAATTGAATGTTAATTCCTGTACAAGATTGCATAAGTAATAAGGCCCAAATGTGCAGACTTGTAAAACTTCAATCACAACTAAGGACACTGTGCCTACATATGTTTGATCATGGAGTCCTTTCTGGAAAATGAAAGAAGTATGGGAATGAATGGGAAAAACAGAAAGTTTAAAAAAAAACAATTCTCCATATTTACCTATATTAAATTGGTTTTCTTACAGTTTAGTTTCTTTTCTACTTAAATAGTTTTCTACTTGAATAGTTCAGCAAATGGTGGCTTCCATGCTGACCCCAAGAGACAGAAAATGTAAATCAGACAGAATAATAGTGATGAAGTGATCCATAAAATTTAAAAGAACTGTAAAAGTATATTTAATTTAAAAACAGCAACATTACATTGGGTTTCCTTTTGGTTATCATTGACAAGATAATCATTTGCTTGAGATATTCTTGGAAAAGATTCTTAATTCTGAGATTTTTATCAATGGTCTTAAGCTTTCACTGAAATGGCCATGCCTTAGTAAGATATTCATATATCCATCCAAAGCAAATTTATATATATTTATATATATCCATCTTGGCAAATTTAAGACTTGTGGACATCAACTCCCAGAATTCCTGAGCTAACATGACTGGAGGAGGAATTCTGGGAATTGAAGTCCACACGTCTTAAAGCTGTCAAGTTTGAAGACCCCTGATCCAAAGCATCGGAACTAGTTCTTTGAATTGGGGATGAATGTGGGATCTTCTACTTGCAAATCATGTAATGTGTTGCCAGTATTTCTTCATTTTTTGCTCTCTGGACACTTTCTAAAAATACTAAATAGGGCACATTTTAAAAATATTTTTGCAAGTATCTTCAAGATTTGGGAAATAACTTTGATTTCACAGACCTGAACATGTCTTGTGGGACCTCCAAGGACCACACTTTTAGAAACAGTGATATACACTTCATGAGATCCCCCCTCCCCCCATGAAAAAGATGAACATAGAATGTAATGCTTATTAGAAAAGAGAATGACATGAATGGGCTACATCTCTATTGTAATAAGTTTGCATCTTGTTTCTTTCAAAGTAACAGATTATCAAGAATCTGCCACCAGATTTTGCCCCAAAAGAGAGAAAGGCTGTAGCCAAATCATTTCAAGTAGGTAACAGACCTGAAATACGTCTACTGAGATTAAGACAAACTCATCACTTGTGATGTACAATAGAAATAAGCTTCAGGTAATATATTTATAAATATATAAATGCTTAAACATTTAGTAAGACCTATACATGTACCTAATGTGCCTTTGGGAAGAAGAAATGTGATTAAAGCACAGGAAAGAAATAGTATCCAGATATATCCAATTTATAAACAGTTTCTTGCACAACTTGGGACAGCCAAGAGCAATAGAGGCATAATAGTTTGTCTCACACAAATTCATTCCCTCCAGATGTGTTGGAAAGCCCATTCTTATCCTCCACTCCAGTCTCGCACATCTATTAGGAATTATTGTAATCCCGCACATCTGGAGGGCCTGTGCTGGAAAGGGCGGTAATTTAGCATCAGAATCTAAACCTTAAGGACAGCGTCCTCCTCTTTTCCTACAGTACAGGTTATTATAATCATATGCTTGGAGAACTTGCACCCGTAGAACGGAGATTACAATTCTCGCTGCGGATGCCTCGAAAAATTGTCGAGGGTGAGATCAACAGTGCTCGGATTCCTAGAAGAGCCCGGAAATCGAAAGAAAGATGACTGTCTTCCTGTCCTTGCCTTTTTACTTTCCCCCGCTCTCGATTTCGCTTAAGGACTCAGCTGCCTTACAATGGTGGTGGGTGGGGAAAGGGTGTGATTTCATAGGTTGGTTTGTTCACGTCCGAATGAATCGGAGGAAGGCAAAGGCTTCTGGAGCGGCAGCCCTCCACAGCTTCGCTCTGCTTCGGAGCCAGGATTGGCTCAGCTCCTTCATGCAAGTCCCAGTCTTGGCTGCGGTTCAGAAAAGGACACACAGGAAGAAAACAAATATATAAACACCCTTTGTCTAAAATGATAGTGGGTTTCCCAGCTTGAGCAGGGAGTTAGACTAGAAGACCGCCAAGGTCCCTTTCAACTCGGTTATTCTGTTAAAAAAAAAACTACACTCCCTCCCTACAAATCATCTCAAGGGGCTTTTATACTGCAAACTCAAATTTAACGCTCCCCGCCAATGCACTGCAATCTTGCAGTACAGTATTATACAAATGTATGCAGTAGCTCTGGTCAATTCGAATAAGTAGCAGAGCACTTCACTGTCTGCTGTCCAAATAGAAGCCACCAGAAAACAAGCTCCGGATTTACTGTATGCAGAAAAGAGTCATCCTGTAGGGAGATGAGTGGCATAAAAATTTAATAAAAAGTATAAATAATAAGCAAATGAGGGGCCCATGTCACAAGATGGCTGTAGCCATATTGAGCTGTTTTGAACTATCGTGCTGTGCTGAACCCCTTGTTTAATCTGTCCATTATGGTGGAATGCAAGCCCCTATTCAGAAGCTCTGCTCAGGAGTGCACCATCAGCTTTCTTCAACTTGGTGGCTTCCACATGAGTTGGTACTAGAACATCCAGAATTCCCTGCCAGCATAGCCATGGCGGAACTTTTTAAAGACCCCTTAGAGCCCCAGGACATAATTTTCATCTGAGTGACCTCCCCTTTGTTCTGATTTGTACCCTCTTGTCAATATAAACATCCTTTGGTTTTTGTGTATTAAAACCAATGGCCCAGTAAATAGGAATGTGGGGGTAGATATCAAAATACTGAAAAAAAAGTTCGGGATTATATTTGATATTCTCATTTGAAGAATTTGGTTGTCCAGTAAATTTCATGTCTGGACAGAGATTTAAAGCCATTCATTTATGTTCTTTTTGAGATGATGAACTTGCCAATAGTGTTTAGGTATTAATGCTGATTTAGGAATGACTGGTTATTTGTATCTCTATCCCTGTGCCGTTGTGGTAATAGATATTTTGAACAGAGAGTTCACATATCTACCCAAAAACATGGCTATTTTTGTATGGTGCCTGCTTTTTGTGCTAATTAAGAACTGGATTTTGCTGGCAGCTGCAAGAAAACAGATGGGAATAAAAATACAAGAGCCAACAGAGCTCATCACAAATTAGATATTGGAAAAGGTTACAAGGGACCACCCTGTTGTCCCAACTGAGATAACTCAAGAGAGTTAGGCAGAGACTAGAAGTGACCACTGCACAAAAGATTCAACAGACCCCCTGGTGTCAATGTCCAAAAGAGATTAGGCAAAGAGTTTGTGAACAATTACAGCACTGCAGCCAAGATTTTATAAAACTGTGAAGTCTTGAAAGACTTCCACTGCTTCCCTTCACACTGGGAAAGAGTAGAAACTACTTTAGTCAGCATTCCTCACACAAAAGCTTCCCTCCCTATGAATAAAGTGTCCCCTCCTTCACTTTGACATGAATAGCCAGGGAAGGGGAAGAAGAGTGGCAATGGACAATGGTAATTCCTTAGGACCAATTCTGCAATCCCTTCTGAGTAGATATGCATAGGACTGTGCTGTAACAAGCTACTCCAAGAATTTGTGACATCCAAACTTAAAGTCAGCTTCTGATACTTTAAAAATCTCTGGTTAAGCCAGTGTGGAAGTTGCTCTTGAGCAGCATTTATGGGTAGGTTTTAGATGCACATATGTGGAACCACTTCACAAATGCTTAGAGAGCAGAACATGGCAGAAATAACAAAAACCTCTGCAAAGCAGTTCCTATAAATCTTAAGCTTGCAATACTCAGTTTAAATAAAAATTATTCTCTAAAATGAAAATGGATTCTCCCATACACACATACAAATCATAAGCAGGATGCGTGTTGCCTTTTGCTTCCCTGCCCCTTCCCTAACCCAAGAACAGAAGCAGGCTTCATTTTCATAATAAAAGACACATTTAGAACAGTTTAACCTTTTCCCATCAAGCCTGCCCTATCCAACCAGACTGCCTTGGGAGCTGCAGTAATTATAATCTTCAACTGGCATTTATTGTACTTTCTTTTCATCTCTTCAATGGGAAACATTTATTTACAGCTGCCCAGATATGGTAGCCCTAACCTGAATATCTGAAAGATTAATGGCTCAAGAAATGGCATCAAGTAATTAAGACTCTCTTGATAATCCAGATTTTTCCTTACAAGGAAACTGCTCAAGTTTGGGAGCATTGCCTGATAGAAAGGGAGACAAAAAAGAAGAATGAAGATTCTTATTTTTCCTGACTGATAAATTGAGGGACCTAGTGTTTTATGTTATCCATTAATCCATTTTATTTGTTAACACTTATAAAACAAATAACATAAATTCATAGTACATAAAGTAGAGAAGAAAACAGTAAGTGGAGATAAACAGATAATAAACAGTTTATTTGCTATATATTAAGAATAACAAATAGGTCATTATAGTAGGTTAATGCCCAGATTTGATATAATTGCATAAACTATCCATTAATCTGGAAATCATTTGCAAAGAATATTAAAGCACAAAAGGAAAAAAATGGAAATTACTGGAAGCTGCTTTACTACACAGGAACCCTTCCAAATATTTATTCTGCAGGAAAATTGGGAGGGATATTATTTTGCCCAAGACTCTTATTAATGATGAGCATCTTTATGTAACCCATTGCAAGTCTTAAAATTATGAAGTCTCTCTACTGATTTTCCCTACTACAGCATGCAAAACTTTCAAAAGCCTTTACAATTTCTAATTTATTTTGGAACGGTGGAAATTCCAGACAGTCTGTTGTTTCACTGTGTAATGATGAATTAAGCTTTTCTCTCACTCAAGTGAAGACGGGAGACCTTGAAAGTTGACAAGAAGAGTCACCAAAAACAAATTCTAAATCTTGTTACCCCAGAGGAGAGATAACCTGAGAATCCTTACAACGGGGAAATCATTTGCCTCCTTTCTTTAACCCGGTTCTACCGCGTTTTTCTAATGGTTGGATTCATACGCTGCGCTAAAAAAAAAAGTGAACTTGTTTCGTGTGCGTATGTGAAGCCCGTCTTTGCTTAACGAAGCACGATTTTAAAATGCACGCGAACCTTGTCTTCTATTCGCACACACGTCCACTAAAAGAAACCTGCTGACGTGTGAAGCGGCAATCTGTTTGTGACAAGTCCAGGACGTTCGTACAGCTCCTTAAAAACCAATTTATTATTATTATTATTTCTCCACGGCTGACTGGAGACGCAGTTCAGCTGCGGAAGCGTAGATGGTTGCAGTCCGGCTTAGAAACCGTAACGGCACAGGAAGGGGTTGGCTCAAGACCGCGGAGCCGTGCGTGGCCAGCAACGGCGGACGAATCCGGAGGAATAGATCCGGGGTGGGGAAAAGAAAGAAAGAACAAAAGGAGAGAGGCGGCCCGCTCTTCCACTCGTGTGTTCGCTTATGTATCTTCTCGTTTAGTCCCCTAAGTTACTTTAAACGTCGAAAGTGCGTCGCGAAGTACTTGCAGAAATCGCGAGCCTTGAGATTTAGGTCCACCCAGCCCCGGATGGTCTGAGCTGGCTCACCGGGAGCCCGACCGAAGTGAAGACGGCCGCAGCTCGGGGTCATTTCTCTTTCCCGGGGCACTACAGCCGTTAACTCTTGCGCACCCACAGGTAACGATTTGGAAACGATGTGGGGGCAAATTCAATACATACGACTTTGTGGTTTTATTGTGTTAGACACGGAGAGGAAGGGATGGGGGTGCATTGCTCGTGACGAAGGCTGCGTCGACCCACCAGGCGGCTTAGGCTCGTTTTCGTCCTCATTTGCAGTCCTGGCACACTTACTGGGGGAAATTTCCCGTTGATTTCAGGGAACAAAGACAACGAAGTGGCAGATAGGTTACCTTGAATGTCAGGGCTCAACCCCTGAATATAAAAGAAAGGGGGGGAATACAGATCATCTTTACTCCACCGTTGTGTAGTCAATAAATAAGTTGCATAAAATGCTTCCAATCTTCATAGGTATTCGTTTGGAATCAAAATCTTATTTTAAAATAAGTAGAATGTCTAAACAAGTGAACATAAATAAGACCCAAGAGTGCAGGATCATGAAGATGGATGAATGAAAGTTCTCCTGCCATCCTAAACCAGCCACCTCTTTTCTTCCAGGAGTTGAATAACAGCTGCTTCAGATTTCCCATCAGAAAAGTCTGTGGTCATTGTTAGCTGTGAGCTGCAATAACATTTCTGAAGGGCATCAGATTGAAAAAGATTAACCCATATTTGTACTTTGTGTGTGTGGGGAGGGGGGAGGATTCTGTAACAAAGGTTCCATTTTATGGAATTGTTTAAATTGCCCCTAAATGGCAATTGGGGAGTTCAAATAAGTTGGGACCGGAGCTGGTATTCAGCAGGTTCTGACTAGTTCTGGAGAACCAGTAGCAGAAATTTTGAGTAGTTTGGAGAACCGGCAAATACCACCTTTGACTGGAGATTTTACAGTATCCTTCCCCTGCCACGCCCACCAAGCCACTCCCACAGAACCGGTAGTAAAAAAAAAATTGAATCCCACCACTGGTTGGGACATACAATTCCCCTTTGATATGACATGGCTTTAAGTCAATTTTGAGAGAAGCTGATATTTTGAGAGAAGCTGATATCCCTGATATTTCTTTTAGATTCCTTTCAAGGTCAAGGGACTGAAACACAGAGTTTCCTGCAAATGACCTTGTCAAAACAATGAAGAACTAGATTTCTGATTGCAGTGTTCCTAAAACATGTACCTTAATATCGGAATAGGCAGCTTTAGAGATTGGGGGCCCAACCACTAAGGGTCAAATAAGTGTTTGACATCACTGGAAGAAGAAAATTGAACATTTTTGGACCATATTTTTCATTATATTTGGTCTTTTGAGATTTTTTGAAAAAAGGAATATTTTACCTTCCTTCTTATTTCCTAAAAATCATATTTCCATTTTTAAGTCAAATATCATGACTTGGAAATCAGGTAATTTTGTGACCAAATTTCACTAGCACAATTTCAGTATGCTCTGGGATGACCCCATCTGTAAATAATAATGTAGTAATGGTTTATAAATATTCATCAAAATTCACCAACTATTTCATCAAATATACTTATTTGGAAAGTAAGGTTCTTGAGCTTACATAAGGCCAAATACAATACAATTGTGAACATGCTTACTTAAAAGTAAGTCCTACTATTTTTTATAGTATTTACAACCACATTTAAGGGATTGTAAGGCTATGAATTTATGGCTTGCTTATATTTGACTCAAGAATTTCCTAGCAAATTCTAAAATGCTGCGCTTCACAATATTGCTTTAATTAAATTTACTATAATCAGTCATTGGTCAGCCTGTAATAGGCCAAACACATTCTCGGGCTCAAGACAGTTCAGCTTTTCTAGTCAGATTAGGTAAAATATTACTTGTCAGTCGCATTATTTGCAACAAAAGACCCACCTTACAGGGTTGTTGTACAAATTACTGACGTAATAGTTATTTTCAAGTGCTGTACAATGCTACTGAATTTTGCCCATTTTTAAGAAAGAAATAGACTTGAAGGGTGCTAAATCCTGCTTTCGATAGTAAGGATTGATTGAATAAAACCTCATAGTACGATTTCTTTAATATAGAAATTCTGCTTGTTTAAATTTTTTAGCTTTTGTTTACCTAATTTCCCCTCCCCCTTTCCCTTATTCTCTTGTTTCCTAACTTCAACTTGCTGATGCTATGGCTTGTATATTTCAGGAATCATTTTGTTCAAGCAGGTTAAAGATGATGAGAGAAGAGGAGAACCTGGTAAAAAAGGAGGAAAGTATGTCAGAGGAGGAAGAGGTGAAAGAGGAGGAAATATTCACAGTTATAGCGGATGAAGAACACCTGGTGAAAGAAGAGAGAATATTTGAGGAGGAGGAGGAGGAGGAGGAAGATGAGGAGGAAGAAGAAGAAGATGATGAGGATAGTCTGGTGAAAATAGAGGTGATTCTCCCAGAGGATGAAGAAAATCTAGTAAAAGAAGAGGTACTTCTTCCAGAAGAAACTTCCCTTCTGGAAGAATATGAAATCAATGTTTTTCAAATCCAAGGGGATGAAATACCCTGTGACAGTGATCTCGGTCCTGAGATCTCAGGTTATATTCCAAGAAAGAGACATTGTAAAACCATGCCACGGGCAGGAACTGTTGGAGAACCCAACCAAGCCACAGCCCGGAAGGGTGGAAGAATCTATAAGTGCCCTGACTGTGGAAAAATATTTAAGCGCTGTTCACCACTTATCAGACATCGAAGAACCCATACTGGAGAGAAACCTTACGTTTGCCGTGAATGCTTGAAACGTTTCAGTGACAGCTCAGCCCTTGTGAAGCACCAAAGAATCCATGCTGGAGAGAAACCTTATACATGTCCCGAGTGCGGTAAGAGCTTTTCCCAAAGCTCAACCCTGATTGCACATCAGAGAATACACACTGGAGAGAAACCATATAAATGCCCTGACTGTGGGAAGAGTTTTAGTGTGAGCTCTAACCTTGTTGCTCATCAAAGAATCCACACAGGAGAAAAACCTTTTGGGTGCCCTGTCTGTTTAAAAGGTTTTCTGGTCAGCTCCCATCTTATCAGACACTTGAGAATACACACTGCAGAGAAACCTTATATTTGCAGAGAATGTGGAGAATGCTTTACCCAAAGCTCTCACCTTGTTGTTCATAAGAGAATCCACACGGGAGAAAAACCCTATCTGTGTTCTGAGTGTGGGAAAAATTATCGTGGGATCTCCGATCTGATCCAGCATCAAAGGATTCACACAGGAGAGAAGCCCTACAAATGCACAGAGTGCGGCAAATGCTTCAGCCAAAGCTCATGTCTCAAGAAGCACCAGCGAATCCACACAGGCGAGAAACCTTACATGTGCCTCAGGTGTGGGAAGAGATTTAACCGGAATTCACATCTGACTAGGCATCAAAAAACCCATGTTGGCTAATTTTTAAAGATGAGTTCTCAGCAAATTCCTCTTGCTTGCAGCCCCTGAAGAAGTAACTATGGATGTCTCAAACAGTGATCTATTCCTTATCTCCTTTTGTCCAAATCCCTTGAACTTATCCTGCAAGAGTATAAAAAGATTTGGCTATGTTACCAGGATGCCTTTGCAATGTTTTCTTCTCTGGCACTGGTTAAGATCCTCTTTCTAGATTCCCTCCTTTCCATCCAAGATTCTAATAGGATCCTTAGAATCTTCCCTGGAATATCCATACTTTTCCTTGTTATGATTTTGAAAATGACATCCCATTTCAAACACCTTCAGGCATAACAGCCCTTACTTTTTCCCGGATTGTGAGAATATCTTAACCTTCTACTATCCCTCAGGTTTCAACAGTGAAAGAATTGAAAGCTGTGAAAGGTTGTGTTGATAGCAGTGGAGGAGAAACAATAAGCACTCTTTATCAAACCCTGCGATGACATCAACCTCTTTTATTTGTAATGCAGTAGCACATGAAAACCGCATATATTATTACATGAAATTGACATACATCCTCCAGTGGACTGCTTCATGGTTTCATGCTGCTACTGTTTAAAGCCAATGGAAATCTGCATGTGAGGAAAACCTGCTTTACTTTGTCCATTATGGGGTTTGTTGTAAGGCAGAGAAGTGGTCAGGATTTAGTGTACTTGCTTGACCCAATGACCTACCTTTATTTTTTTAATAGTAGACTATAGAAACTTCACTGCTTGGAATCTGAGATATAAACTTGATCATCCTATGCTTGGCGACTCTTCATTGTGGCTGTTCCCAAAGCTGGCAGGTGGGTGGTGGGTAGGGAAGGCCATAGAATACTTGCTGAGAGCACATTCTTGTATGCAGCAGACCCTAGATTTAATCCCTTGCCTTTTCAGCTTAAAACATCTTGGGTAACATGAGGGGGAAAGACTGTTGCTATAGAACAGTACTGCAAATTGGAATAAAAAGTGCTGGGTGAAACAGCTGAACGATCTGAGCTCCGGTTCTTGGCATCTGTCTCCACGGATGTCATGTTACACCCTAAGAAGCACAAAAGGCAGATGGCCCTCCTTGGTATTCTGAAGAACGATCTGGCCTCTTATGTAGCCTGGTCACTACCATGCGTTTGTAGGCTTGTAGTGACAATATCAGAGGTTTAAATTATCAATGCAATTATTTTTTTTATTTACTTTTTAGTGGAGTTTATTAAACATTTTGGAGTAGATTTCTCTGTCAAGTGACGATAAGATAGTGGCTATTGGTTTCAGTGATACCACTGAGATTCTTGCTTGGTGGCCTTCGGCAAGTATTTTCTTGGTGTAAGTCAACCCTGTGAAATTTGCAGTATGGGGATTATAGCCCTTATTTGCTTATAAAATTGTTGCAAAGGTTACGCAGCTTGAACAGCTTAACTCTGCTCCATTCTCCATTGGGTGTGGGATAATTTTCACACCCCTTGATGGGAAAATTCAAGTGAGTTCTTCTAATAGAGGTAGTTATAGCAGCCCCTCCCCCCTGCCAAAGGTACGATGCCTGCAGTGCCCTCACAGACTGACCAAACGCAGAGATGCTGCAGTATGAGCCCTCCACCTAATTCCCCCTTCCCATCCTGCCCTGCTAGGTCCCCACAGACCCTGGGCCTGCTTTGCCACCCCACCTGGCTCCATACACTCTACCCCAACCCCATCACTGCTCACTTTTTGAAGAGATTCAGAATTCAGGAAGTCAGGGTGGGGAAAGGGGACAGGCCCCTCCTGTTGCTGGGCCATTGCTAGGCCATGTGGCCTAATTGAAAAGAAATCCTGAGAGTTTTTATTTTATCGCTAGTCTTTGCTCCCCAGGCATTAGCTACGCTAGTTTTATGCCAGTGCAGCTAATGCTGGGGGAGCTAAGACTAACAATAAAAGGAAAACGGCAGGATTTCTTCTTAATTTTGCCACGTGGACCAGGAACAGATTGGGCCTGGCCTCCTTCCCTACCTAGACCTCCTTAGCTCTGGGGATCTTTGAAAGGTAAGCATGCTGTTGTGATGGACTGAGATGAAGAGGAGGCCCATAGGACTGTGAGGACCCCAAAGGGCAGGAAGTGGAACGGGGATACCAGGGTGGGGAGAGCCCTTGGGAAGCCCAATGCAGGTTGGTTTGTGCCTGCACTAAGCCTCCCAGTCTCCCACGCTTAAATGACACTTAATGACAAATGTATTGGGGAAAAACAGAGATGGGGGGGTCATTAATGAGGCAATTTCTTTAGAGATCATACTGACAGCTGACAGTAATAAGCAGGCTCCATTACAGTTGTAACTCAAGGACTACCTGTATTTTTGGTGAGTGCTACCCTAGTTAGAAAGGTCTTTACGCAAATAAAGATGTCCCTCCTAGATTAGAACCCACATAAGGAAAACAAGTATTGACCTATTGGAGGGATAATTTTAACAGCAGAAAATCTTCAGTTTTCCATTATTTTCTTGAAAGAAACTTATTAGAATAAGAGAGGGCTTCTCGCTATGGAAATCTTCCTTGGCGCTTACAGAACTTATGGCAATGGGAGAATGAGGAGCCAGGAAAGATGACTGTAATAGGCTTGCCCCAATCTCTACATGAGAATCACAGAGGAGTAAAAATTTCAGAATACTATACAGATCTGTTCTGAACATGAGCAAGAGAAGTTCTTGCCTTCCCTTGAGGCAACTGTGATAGCTGACCCTAATTTCAGCTGAAGAGCAGATGGAAGACTCATTTCCTGAGAAATAAGGAGAAAAAAGACTGATGCCTTAATTTGGATGGCTGCAGAATAAATAAAGTAGTATTTGAATGTTTCTCTTCTTTGCCCTTTAAAGCCCTGCTCCAGTTTATATCAGAATGATCTCCATCCCATTATGGTTCAGATGTATTATTCTGCTTATACCTTGCAAAAAGTACCCGATAGTTTTCTACTTCTGGTATTGAGAAAAGTGTGTTGTGGCTTTTGTTTGACTTGGTTCTTGAACATCAAAATAAGATAATGTGTTACACTCCTAAAATATATACATGTCATATGTCATATGCTTACCAGTGATTTGTACTGTTGTGCAGTGCATGCTCATCCATGCTTTTTCAGAAGTTCAGTGTATTTGCAGAGATATGTATATAAAGATATGTATATAAAGAAGGAAGGCTACAGTATTTCAAACACAAAAAATAGAATGGTTTTAGATTTAAAAAAAAGTTGAGGCTCCCCAATCCTATATTTCTATTTTTGATGTATTGCAGCAAATATTCTATAGTATAGTTAGTTTTGTTTTAAATTGAAAGTGGCAAATCATTTTAGTCTTGTTTACAATGCGTTAATTAAATTGATGTTGAGGAAAGGAAAATTGGAGGGTGCATCATATAATAGTAACATAAAATAATATACATTTAACCCCTTGAGCAAATTGTACCAGGACTGGTGCCCAAGGGACATGGTGAACTGTATCAAATATATGGGGTATGGGCCAGGGTTCAAACCATCTTCCATTTGTCTTGTATTTTCTGCAACACAATCTTAAGTCCCATTTTTTGGATACTCCCAACTTTTTCCAAAACAAAGTATGCTTTTAATGACTAATTCAAGCACTAGTTAGAATTCTGTAAAAGCGTCATAAGGTAGATGTTGTACTTAATACTCATTGAAAGTACTTGAAATAACTAGTAAAGCACAGTGTTGGATTCACTTAAGATACTGTATTATAATCTATTTTTGCATTGTTTGGCACTTCTGAACTAAGGAGTTCAAAGGGAATGTAAATTTAAATGGAGGCCCATGTGGTAAATGTACATAGCAAATATCATTTCTGTATTACATAAGGAAGGTTATCACACTGTGCTGTACTTTATCCTGGTTGAAAGCTGAGCACAGAAATCAAGCTATGGTTTGAAATTTACACGTGCACACTGCTTTAATTCTGATAAATATCTGGAGATCCATGGGTTGTCATGGTTGTTCCAAAGGTGCTTTTTCAAAAGGCAGCTGGACTTTCTTTGTTTTTCCTTGAAAATATTTCGCTTCTCATTTTAGAAGCTTCTTTAGTTGTGACTGAATGGTGGAAAATGGAAGGATTTATATTCCTTGCAGTCATCTGGTCATTAGTACTCTTTCTGAGAGTTGTTGAGGCCACTTGGAGATTTATCTGTGCCTTCAGGGTGCAATAGTGCAAATGGGTGTGGAACCTTCTTGGAACTGCTATCATTTAATTCAGATACCAGTTTTGACTACAAGCACCAAAGGACATGATACAGTATTTTTCCCTCCTCTTTTGAAAATATATGGATTGAATACTCACTTAGCATTAAAAGTGGACATACAGTATAATATATTGAATGGCTGGGTCCACACAATTTACTAGACTAGGATATAATAGTTGAGGGGAATTTATGATTCAGCATCTTGTAGAAATCCAGGCACAGTCTTAGTTTCCTATGAACTACACTACCACTTTAAACAATATGTGATTTAAAAACAAACAAAGTTGTTGGGCATTGCTTGTTATGTGAACACAGCAAATGTATTTTAGTCCATTTTAAAGTACTGCATTGAGCCAATTGTATATACCAGATTTCATTCTGATAGTTCATTGGTCAAGATAATTCATCTACCCAAAAATGCTTAATCAAAGTGTTATGAAATGTTTTAAAAAATAAAAAAATGATACAAACTAGAAGAATTCCAAATCAACTGTCCCTGAAAGGGCCTTCTTTCAATAAATTTTCTATAATGCTGTTTTTTTCTCTTTTCAAGCACTATTTCTGTTTGGAATACCAGATTGTAGCAAAGCCGTGTCAAAGGAGGTAGCATCGACCAACTTCTAAATGAAATGAGCTGCAGTATTACTTCATTTCCCTTGAAGCAAATTCAGACAATATGCCCAGAGGCAGAGGTGAACTAGCCACAAGGGAAAATACAAACTTCAGAATATTGTTGCTCAGAAGTTAAGCCTCAGTATGGAAAACATTTAAAGTTGTAACAAACTTGCCTGAGAGTAAACTTTGGTCAGTTCTGTATTTATCTTTCATTATCATCTTTAAAAGTACCTTGAGGCAGGATGCATAGCTCTACTTGATCTTCACAACTATCTTGTAAATTAGATTAGATTGAGAAATGGTTACTGTAAGGTTTTTAATGGAGTAATTTAAATTCCTGGTTCACAAAACATAATAAATCACTCAGGCTGGTAACCAGGAAAGTTCATAGAACTGCATCCTCTTTGTCTTGTCTCATGCAAGTCTTTAATTATGGTCAGTGGTTTCCACATAACTACATGTCTCAACCTGTAGACATTTCCAATTAATACGTGAATTTGAAAGTGACAATTGACCTTTCAGATCCTGGGAACCAAAATTGGCAGCTGCCCTAAATTGTGTTACAGGTACAGTATGGGAAAATATGGATCATGAACGTGCTACCTCTTTATCTCCATCCTGATTAAGGAGCTATTGAGGATGGAGATAAAGAGGTAGCACGTTCATTCCCATTAACCAAGCTAAGTAACTTTGCATTTCATATGGATAACTATTCCATCTCCTTAACAACTGAAGCCTAATTACTGTAATTAATATATTGTCTCTCAGTTTATCACATTTTGGACTGTATCTCTTGGAAAAGATTTGGCTCCAATGCTGCTCTGAAATGAAAACACTGACATGTAACATGGGGGTGTATAGATATTTGAGGGATATGGAGTGAAACATGCTCTCCTGAGCTTTCACAGGCTGAAACAGACCATCCAGAGATAATGTCTAAAAGGAATAGTAGCATTTTGGGGGAAGACATTTGTAGATGTTGGACCATAAAGCTTCTGAAAGGAACACCATTCCCATTCCCCATTGAAATCACTGGCAGGTAGACTCCAATTCCTGCGTTTGGAGGCTACTTTAGAGGTGACGGGTGGGAGTGAGCAACAGAATCTGGCAGCAGAATCTCAAACTGCCTCTGGATTTTGGCTATGGGTTTTCTATACCCACACTAGCTCCTTCTGGCCATTCTTACAAGACATAGCAATACTAGGTGTTTCTGCCAACTGGTGGATATGAGCAAGGTAAGATCCTGCGGTATCCCAAGGAAGAATATTCTATTCACTTTTTTCCAGTTTAGTGTTTAAAGCACCAGCCTAGAAACCAGGAGACTTGTGAGTTCTAATCCCAATTTAGGCATGAAAGCCAGCTGGGTGACTTTGGACCAGTCATTCTCTCAGCCCATACTTTTAACATTTTCCTAATATTGTCTGACAAGAAGAAGAAACCAAAAACGGATAGTTTCCCCCCCTGGGTGTGGTATAGTGGTGAAAAGGATACTATAGATGACTTGGTAACAAGGATAATTCAAAGGATCCAGAAAGATTACTGAATTTGTCCATGTTGAATTCATGTATTTCATTGACTCACATTACGCGGAACCAACTCAAATAGAGTGGGGTTTGCACAACTTAACAAAGCTCCTACCTCCCAAATACATAAAATAATAAATTACAGTTGGTGTTAATGATTAAGGTGCTGGATTAGAAAGCAGGAGACTATGAATTCTAGTCCACTCTTAGGCCTGGAAGGCAGCTAGAGGACTTTGGGCCAGTTATATCTTTCGACCCAACCTACCTTTAAAGGGTGATTGTTGTGTGAAAATTAGAAGGTAGGAACATTGGGTCTGCATGTTGCTTTGAGCCAAACTAGAGTTTGGATAAAAAGAAAACAATAATTAGGTAACAACACAACCAAAAGTTCACTTTCTACTTAATATTACTTCTTCACACACTAATTGAAGGTTGGATCTCTTTGCCAAGCAGATTCCTTCACCAACCCACCCACTCCTTCCCCACATAAAAATTACTCAAAACTCAAGTTCAGCATGGCATGGTAGGAAATTATGCATCCCAAACTATGCTGCTTCTCATTAGCTCACGGATCCCGTAACAGCAACTTCTCTTACTCTTCTGCTTCAGTGCTCTACTCTGAGTATTTCCCCTGTTGCTTTGCTACCACTGAATGTTCAATTCAGTTTTATCTCCAAATCAGCTGTTAGCTGGCCAGTAGTGTAGTATAATAGTAACTCAGCTTATTTAGTGAGCCGTTAGCGCAGCAATTCATAGCATGTAAACCCACTAAGAACCCAATGCTCAAGTACTTTTAGTTTTCTAGGACATCTCCCCACTGACTGAAAACAGCAGGCTTTCAGATCTCAATATTTGTACACAAGAGTAAACAGTACATTCTGCACACAGCTGTGTATATTTGAGCCATCAGATATTTCACCTGTCTTTCAATTCAGCCTGAATTTAGTCACCTCAAGAATTTCCTGAACTTTCCATGATATTTATGACTTAGATTCTCATTCCACTTGGTTTTCTGCTTCTAGAAATACTGTCAAGTAGCATTAGATCAAGAAGCTGTTTGAATCAGAATGCTGTTTGAATACCATTGTAACTTTTATGAGACGTTAAAGCATAATATATCACTGTAAAATAATAATCTAAATAACCATTATGTTAATATAACACAATATATACCTTATCACAGACATATGATTAATATAATTGCCTTCCTAGCATAGGCTATGTTAATCACAGTGTAAGAATATTATTGCCAAAGAGAACAAGTGTGATGACCCAGAGTGTAACACAAACGTAACAAAATCCAAAACGTAAATAAATGTCCTTTAATGCCTCCAATTTGGTCCCACTGTTCAATAATACTAAGTTGGAGATAAAATGTACTCAAAAATAATCTTCAAAAGAAAGCAATACAGTCCGAACTTATTAAGCAGATAGAGGTGAAATAAAAAACCAAACAAACTACAATGATGAAATTCTCACAACGGAACAAGAGAAATATTCACCAAATTCAAGGAGATAACAAGGCACAGTCTGTTGGAAGGACGTCAACCAAGATAACTTCAGACCAAAATAAAACATGCTTTGTTTCCAGGCAGTTCTCACACCTGCAGCCCATGAAGAGGATTAAGGCCCTCTCCTCCTGAGGAGACCACGTCTCTCCCTTATCCTCTCCTCCCTGCATGCCCTAGGATGGAGAGGAGATGGGCCCTCTGACTGCTCAGCCGGCCTCTGCCCTTCCCCAGCCTCCTCCACAACCTTCAGAGCCACACTTCCACTCCCTGTTGGCTGTTCCTCCTCTCCCTCAGAGTCAGTCTCCACCAGGGGCATGACAACAAGTACAAAGAGTGCAGGCAGTTAGCAAATTGAACCCAATAGCAGCCTTGCTTGCTTTTATTAGATTTATGCCTTGACCTACTACCTGATGATGTTCAGGGTGGATTCTACCTATAAAATCACGTAACAGCAGTATAATTTTAAACATTAGCCAAACATTTCTGGCCAATTTGAATTCAGGTTTCAGGGAATACCAAAGTAAGCAGCAGCAGCCAAAAAAGCTAATGCAATCCTAAGTTCCATTAACAGAGGGATACAATCGAGATCAAGTGAGGTACTAATAGCACTCTATAAAGCCTTAGTAAGACCACACCTAGAGTACTGCATCCAGTTTTGGTCGCCACATTATAAAAAAGATGTTTAGACTCTAGAAAAAGTACAGAGAAGAACAACCAGGATGACTAGGGGACTGGAGGCTAAAACATACATATAGTTGCAGGAACTGGGCATGGCCAGTCTAGTAAAGAGGACCAGGGGAGACATGATAGCAGTCTTCCAATATTTGAGGGGCTGACACAGGGAGGAAGGGGTCAAGCTATTTTCTAAAGCGCCTGTAGGCCAGACAAGGAATAATGGATGGAAACTGAACAAGGAGAGATTTAACCTGGAAATAAGGAGAAACTTTCTGACAGTGAGAACAATCAACCAATGGAACAGAAGTTGCCCTCAGAAGCTGTGGGACCGCCATCACTTGAGACTTTCAAGAAGAGATTGGACTGCCATCTGTCAGAAATGGTGTAAGATCTCCCGCTTGGGTGGGGGGTTGGACTAGATGACCTACAAGGTCCCTTCCAACTCTGATAATCTGTTATCTATTAGCAAGTCTTTAGCCTTTTTTTCTTAAAATCCAAAGCAATAGTACTACTGTGGAGAAGGCCCTTTAATGTCTATACAGCCTCTTGTAGAGTAGAACCATAACAGTTTAGGTTACTTCGCCCAGTATTGACCATTTTGTAATCTTTCAGATATTGGTATCTAGAATCAGAATTAGGACTTTACAGGCAGGTAATCAGTATTATACATTAAGACTGTTATTGTAGTGACAATCTACCCATCTTAAAGATTTGGTTTGAGTCTATTAACTATTTAATCTGCTGACCTGCTTTTCTTCATCTATAGATATTAAGTAAAATGGGATTAGATCCTATGGATCTGCAGTTTGACACTATGGGGACAGTATTTCCCAGAACTACTTTTGGGGAATGGCTCCACGGGTAGGAATGGAACCAATATAACACCACAGTGCCACTCTATAAGATGTTATGGTCTATTGTATCAAAAGTTACTGAGAAATTTGAAAATGCTTTAGTGTTTTCATTCTAATTCCAATATTCTGAAATAATTTTTGAGAATATTTTTCAGGCAAATGGAAAATGAAATATAGTGGTTGTCTTTCAAAATAATAGAATAAAGAGTCCACAAAATAACAATTTGATGCTCAAACTCCTGATGGTATAAGCTGATGCAGAATATGGAAGCAGATAAAAGATAGCAGAACAGAGGAAGGTCAAAACTTTTTTGAAGTAATTAAAATATATAATTTTTGAAGAAATCTAAAAAGGGCAACATTGTAATAAAATGCATATTGCATACATTTTTGCTGTTTGTTCATCTTGCCTTCAGAAGTTATGGGCGCTCTATCACGAGATTTTAAAGAGATTGGACAGCCATTTATCTGTAACAGTATAAAGTCTTCCTGCTTAAGGATTGGATAAGAAGACATTCAAAGTCCCAACTGTTATTCTGTTATCTTGGTAGGTTGAACAGGAATACATGCTTCTTAAGACTTATAATAATGTTATCGTTACTTTGAATGTAATCTTCATACATTTTAATGTAATCTTCATACATTAAAATGAATTTTCCTTGCATACAGCTCTCAATGGTCACCATCTCCAATATACACTACATAAAACGTAACATAATAAATAAATTATGCAAAGACCCACATATATGACAGTGAGAAACAACACAAGTCTAGTTCGGATGTATATGTGTACACTGCAAGAGGATTCAATTGGCCAATTGCAAGCAAACTGACAAGTAGTTCAAATATTCAACTTCTGCAATTTACAGTTATTGCTATGTTCACACACACTACCTTTCCTTCTACAATCCAAAGCCCATTTATGAAGCATCCAACTATTTGGTGTGCTTTTCCTGTCTATGTGAGGTGGTGCAATAATTGCCTTTTATAGCAGCTTTCCCTCAGTAGTCTTACACAATTTAGCTACCTCTCTCAAAATTAGGTGTCATTCTGCCCTCGTGCTGATTTTTGGTTTTACACAATTTCCACTGGGCTGAATGGAAATTCCGCTTGACAAAAAACAGTTGCAAGTCGCGGTCGCATTTTCCAGCCGTGCTTTGCGCAAGAGTGTAACTTCTAGATTCTTTTTTAGCCCTTCTTTTTTAGCCCTTCTTCGTGCATTTAAGAGCTTTCCCAGTCCAAGCTAGGAGAAACTGGGCACAATAGCCTCTCCGTTCTTCCCCAGAATGATCAGATGCACTTTAACCCCTTCTCCCTTCCGCCAATAAAGAATTCTAATTCTAATCTATCTCGGGCGAATACTAGCAGCTTCTCTTCTCCCTCCGCCCCGGATCAACACCTGGGAGGGTGGAGCAAGGAGAGCCGTTGCTCGTCATTGGCTTGTTTCTTATGGGGTGAGGGGGGTGGATCTCGCCTCCAGGCTGCGCGGGGAAGTGGGGGGGAAGCATCGCTGCTTTGCAAGACGGGAAATGGCAAGCTAGACGGTCTTCTTCGGACCGCCGCGCTACTACGCTTCCCTGCATGCTTCTGGCCCGCAGAACGCTGTGGGGAAGGGGATGGAATCGCGCAGTGCACTCTGGGAGTTGTAGGAGCGGCAAACGGAGCCGCGCTCACTTCCCGTCGGCCCTTGCGCCTCTGCTGCCTTGGGGCGGAGGCGGGGGAGGCAGGCAGGGAAGGAGGGAGGAGGCGGAGGCGCAGGGAGGCGGCGTTGCGGCATCCAGCGGCAGATCGTCGGCCGGGGTGACTCGGAGCCGGGGATTTACTCAGCCCAGAGGCCCTTCCCGCCGCCATCGATGTGAGCAAGGCGGCCCTCGAGGGGAGGATTGGGAGGGCGGGCGGGGCCGTATGCGTGGGTGGGGCCGGCTCGGTGGGGCAATCCTGCCTTCTTCACGCTCGGCTCCGGAGGGACGGCGCGACTTAAAGAAGCGCTGCCACTCGGGAGTTAAAGGCGTTTGTGCCTTTAACGTTGTACCCCGGCCTCTCCCCAGCCTAGTCCGACCTGGGCTGCCTCCGCCTCTGCCTCCTCCTCCGCCGCCTCCCTCCGGTCCCAGCGCCTCTCCTTGAGCGGTTGGTGCTGTCAGGCCGCCGCGCGTGCGCGTGCCACCTCCATTCTCTCCCCCCTCCTCCCGCCGCCGCACCTGCCGGCACGCGACGAAACCACAAGCCGCGAAGCCGGCGCCGCGCTCGTGCCTCCTTTAGCCCCGGAGCTTCTCCTCCTCCTCCTCCTCCTCCAGTAACATCGAGACGCGAAAGGCTGCGCCCGAGCGGAGTTGCCCACGCAAGGGCAGCGGCGGAGATATGAAGATCAAAGATGCCAAAAAACCATGTAAGATCCTTTCTCTCTTTTGGAGACATGCCTTTTTGGTTTTGTTTTTTTGTTTTTGTTTTTTGCTTTGCTTTGCTTTGGAAAAAGAAACGGGTATCTGTGGGTGTTTCCACCACGTAGCTTCTGTATAGGGTTTTCCTGCTTCTATCTGTATGGGTTGTGAAAATGTGTGCGTGTAGCATAGGCAATTACTAGTTAAGCACCCAATGCATACATGCATTCTTGAAAGTAAGTCCCATTGAGTCTTATGTAACTTAGTACTGGGGGGGGGGAAGTGGTGTTTTTTTTTTAAGTCAAAACGTAAATTAAGCTGTGTCCTTCAATCCATCAATTGTAATAGTGCATTTTCAGAAAAATCGGTATTGTTTTCTTTTGACTAGTTGCACGGATGTAGGAAACTAAATTCTGGGTGGAGAGGAATTGATTAGGTATGTTACAAATGTTTACAATAGCAATAGTATTTAGGTTTATATACTTCCCTATAGTGTACAGCACTCAATGCCAGAATAGCAGAAATGATCAAGGGGAAATACAATTTCCTAAGTAAAACTTCGCTTTTTCAGAATACCTGTAAAAGTGACATGTCTCTTGCTGTTTGCCTTGGCATGATAATGTTTTTACAAGACTATTTAAGTTCTAACAAAGTGTTGCATTTGGTAACTTAATAAGAACATGCCCTATACCTAAACATTTTTTAAAAATTTGAGAATATGCTACTTGTATTTTTTATTTCTATAGCTGGAATGCAGTATTAATACCTAAAGTACCAAAAAAGGGAAGTGGTTAATTTAGCACTTTGACATTTGTAGAAGATTATATATGTGTGTGTAATTGTATTCCTCAGTTTTGTGTGCAGTGCAGTATATTCTTCACATTTGCAGGGATAAAATGCTTTCTGATTTATTGGAACAATGTGTACAAGATGACTGAAAAATCTGCTGTACATGCATAATCAGCTAGTAAAAAGTTGTTTTAACAAGACAGCTTTTGTATTAAAATATACCTCACCTATTATGGAATAGTACTCCTTGGTTACAGTGTGCCTTCTCTATCTGAGATCTGGGAACAAAATGTTGATGGTTACTGCTTTCAAGGTTACTGCTTTCCCTTCCTAATGATTAAAATTAACACAGATCCCTTGAAATGCAGGACTGTGAAAGAAATGTCTCTCTGAAATTGTGTTAAAGAAAATTCTGCTTTCATAAAAACAAAAAGATATACTCTGGAAGATTTAAGATCTTCAAATAAAAATGTGCCAAAAGAAAGTTTTCTGAAACTAAAAGAGCTAATTTGCCACTCATAATGACGTTTAGAATAATTCAATCAAACTCATGTTTTCCAACAAATCCATAAAATCCAACTTCAAATATGTGGTTGTTCATTTTTTTTAGGCTGAAAATTATTACTGTTCTGTTGGCAGAAAGAATGTTCAAAGTTTTCTTAGTTCATTTAACTTTATTGTACAATAATAAAAAGTTATAAACAGGTGACTTATGTTCCAATATTTGTTTCAAGTATGGGTTACAACATCTTGATTACAATTTATGAAGCAACCAATGTAAAAAGCTTTAAAGCAGGAATTCCACATCTCCCCTAAAAATTAATACCCCAAACTAAATATACATGAACTAGAGAAGGGTGAATTTGTTGTAACAATGTGCAACTAAAAGATGCTTTATACCTCCCTTGGACTCTGTTTCCACTTCCCCAAGTGAGGTATATGTCTCACAATTTGGGAAATGCTGATTTACAGACTCTTCAAATGAATCACCCTGTTGCAAAGTGCTATTTTAAAACAATATCAAATCTATACCCAACCATTGTCATCTAATGTTTTCAAATGTTTAAACCATTCTGAAAGTGTTGTGGTTGGCCCTAGCTTCAACTCACTGATTTCTGAGTAATTTAAATAGCTGCTTTTGAAAAAAAAAAACAATGAAGTGTTTTTGTTCTTAGGATTGTACACATACACACATATTTACATATGCACACTTGACCATGCCATTGGAAATAACAGAATTTTTTTTTAAAAAAATATTGTGTGACAAAATCTTTATGATATATGGGAATCAATAGAAATACATAGAAGTGAACTTGTCCTCTGCTCTTATGAAAGCTTTTATCAACACCAAGCAATTTCCATTAATTGTTTAACAGAATAAAGAGGCCTGGCAAATAAAACAGTATTTGGTATTTCTAACAATAAAGCGCTCTCTCTCTTTCCCCTCCCCCTTCCTCCCTCCCTCCCTCTCTCTCTCTCTCTCTCTCTCTCTCTCTGTCTCCACAGCTTTCCCATGGTTTGGAATGGACATTGGTGGAACGCTAGTGAAACTTGCATATTTTGAACCTATAGATATTACTGCAGAAGAAGAGCAAGAAGAGGTTGAAAGTCTAAAGAGTATTCGCAAATATTTAACATCAAATGTGGCCTATGGGTCCACTGGTATTCGAGATGTCCACCTTGAACTTAAAGACTTGATACTCTTTGGACGAAAGGGAAATTTGCACTTTATCAGATTCCCAACACATGACTTGCCTACTTTTATTCAAATGGGAAGAAATAAAAACTTTTCCACGCTACATACGGTGCTTTGTGCCACTGGCGGTGGTGCTTATAAATTTGAAGAAGATTTTCGCACAGTAGGTAGTTTAGGTGCAAGTTCTCTCACTCTGATAGACAGAGTGTGTATACTGATTGTCTGTGGTGATAAAGTCATTAATGTGGCAATTAGCATTTAGACATATATCTCCCCATAATCTTTACAGCACTTTGGGCAGTTTACAGTATCATCATTATTTGTGCATTGCTCCCAAAAATCTGGGTCCTTATTTTACCGACCTCAGAAGGATGGAAGGTTGAGTCAACTTTGAGCCCTATCAGTATTGAACTCCAGACTGTGAGCAGAGTTTCCCTACAATGCTGCCCTTTAACCACTGCGCTATCAGCGCAATCACTTCTTTTTCATAAGGCGTGGGTTTGATAAGGGCAAATTAGATCTCTGGATTTGTACTTTGGAATTTGATTGCTGAAGAATTACTGTCTGCATGTGGAGAGGAATAACTTCCTAAATAACTCCATGTTTTCTTTGCAATCCTGCACAAAGGAGCTGGCAAGATTTCCCCTGATTGTTATTTTAAGTCTTACAGCAAAAAAATTTAACATACAGTGACGTAGATGGGATTTGTAGTATGTGGGTATATTGGGCTTGCCCTGTTCAGGCAGTTTCCTTTTGTCTTTTTCTTTATTAGCCAGCAGTTCCAATTATTACATGCAAAGTAGGAAGGCAATTGGACAAATTCATATACTTGCTGGGCATGTGAGCTGAGTGGCATATGCTTATATAATGTATCTTAGCAATTGTCATGCACTGCATATTACGTATACAACCCTCTGCTCCAGTATGTTGCAATATAACTTTCAACAGCTGCAGCAATCTAAAGTCTTTTTTTTTTTTAAAGAAAAGTGATTATAACATTTTAATAAAAGGTTTAGGTGTGGTCAGGATAGTATTACTGATACAGTGGAACTGAAACTTGACATCCATATTTTGATAGTGAATAGATCATGTCGCTCTGTAATATATCAATATACCAAATCTAACGGTCAGGCTCTCCAAAAAATTTTTTAAAAGTATTTTCATCCTGCCTTATTTTTATAAATAACCCAAAGTGATGAACATAAATAATACTGCTTTATCCTATTTTCCCCACAACTCGTTTATGAGGTGAGTTGGGCTGAGAGAATGACTGGCTGTCTTTCATGCCTACAGCGGGACTAGAATTTACAGTCACCTGATTTCTAGGCCAGCACCTTAACCACTAGCCCAAACTGGCTTTTGACCTATAGCTTCCAGTATTACCTTACCAGAGCTATAATTGTAGTTCAACTTCTGGAAGATGACAAGATCTCATTTGGTATAAATGGAGCATTATAGTTGATTTAAATTTTACAACAATGCTAGAAAGAGGGTCTAGAACACGGGTATCAAACTCGCCGCATCACGTTGCTGTCAAGTGATGTTTTGCAATGTTTTTCCCATTTGCGGAGCTGGAGTGGGCGTGGCCTGCACACAATGCATCCGGTCCACTGGCTGCCAGTTTGACACCCCTGGACTAGAACGAAAGATCAGGTGCCCTGTAGCCTCTTTAGTTTTGTTCAGGAACATGTTATACTGATCAGTATTTCCTCTTCTTTTTGGAGATTGGAGACCTCCAGCTGCACAAATTGGATGAACTTGATTGTCTCGTCAAAGGCTTGTTGTATATAGATTCTGTCAGTTTTAATGGCCAGGCAGAATGCTACTATTTTGAAAATGCATCAGAACCTGAAAGATGCCAAAAGATGCCTTTTAACCTAGATGATCCATACCCTTTGCTGGTTGTAAACATTGGCTCAGGAGTCAGTATTTTAGCAGTTCATTCCAAAGACAACTACAAGAGAGTGACTGGAACAAGGTACATACACATATATATGCATGCCAAGTTGATAATATTGTGCTTTCTCAACCATCTTTCAGATAATATGTTTTTTTCAAAATATCTTTTGATTTTACAGTATGAGTTTTTATGCTTATGTATTTATGAAAGATATTGAATGGCCATCTCAGGTTTGTTTTTGAGAATATTATGGTCTGATAATTATTAGATAAATGGTTTTTAAATCATCATAAGTAAAAAAAATCAAAGGAAAGAAAATAATTAAGATTAAGTAAGCCCCAATTGCTGATGATCAGTCCTTTGGTAATAGCTGCAGTAATTTATTTGTGGTGTGAGTTTGACTACCTTTAGTCACATATAGATAAGCATCTTAAAAGACCTGCAGTGAATTGGTTTCCAGATAGACGTCTTAAGCTGTACTTGTTACATTCAGAATAATGTTCATAAAGTACCCTATGGAGTGGCAGACTATAGTAGAAATTAAAGTATTTATTATATGTTGATTCATTAAATACACTTCCTGCTTTATATCTTTACAAATGTTTTTCTCCGTTTTCAGTTGATCATATTATATACCTCTTTCCTAATTTTAAATAGGTAAGACATGATCATCATTGCATTAGTTAAGAGGTATAATTTTACAAATGTTCCATGTTCAGTCTAGGTGGTGGGACCTTTCTTGGTTTGTGCAGTTTACTGACCGGATGTGAAAGTTTTGAAGAAGCTCTAGAAATGGCATCCAAAGGCAACAGCACACAAGCAGATAAGCTAGTCCGGGATATTTATGGGGGAGACTATGAACGGTTTGGCTTACCAGGATGGGCAGTGGCATCTAGGTAGGTATTGCAAAGTAACACAGATCCTGAATTCATGACAAGTGATACATTAGTAATATTTCCACTGCATTACGTTATATTATTAATTTATAAATATCTGAGAAATACAGAACAGTAATAATTTTTGAAATGTAAAGTATGTTGGTGGCATGGAAAGACTAGCTTTAATAGTACTCTCCACTCATTAGATTATATATTTTAATATTTAATAAAGATTTGTAGAATAAAATTGAGTAAGACGTGAAGTTTACTTCCTCATGCCCCATAGTTTCTAAGAAAAGCACTAGAAGGTGGAAGGAAAGAGAAGAAAAGGACAATTGGTAGTAAGGTTCTTTAGTAGCAAAAAGAGGGGGGGTCAAACTGTTCTCCAAAGCACCTAAAGGCAGGACAAGAAATAACCTGGAAACTTACCAAAGAGAGAACTAGAACTAAGGAGAAATTTCCCGACAGAACAATTAACCAATGGAATGACTTGCCTCCAGAAGTTGTGGGTGCTCTTATCACTGGAGATTTTTAAGAAGAGGTTGGACAGCCATTTGTCCAGAATTGTATAGGAACTCCTACTTGAACAGGGGGTTGGACTAGAAGACCTCCAAGGTTCATTCCAACTCTGTTATTCTGTTACGGTGGATAGATTGAATTATAGGGATGAAGATTACTACCACTGGGAGACTTGTAACAGATTAGAAGTCAAATTGTCATGGAGAAAATCTGCCTATGCGGTCACTACAAGTTGAAACCAACTTGCTGGCATATATCAAATCATAACCCATAGAGTTATCTGATTAAAATTGTAATTAATTGCCTTGCACCAACAGTTCCCATTAAAGTCTTGTAAACTGACTTCTGTCATCAAACCTGCAAGTAGTCCTTGCCCACTGAAATTTATTTAAATATGCATTTCAGTTAAGAGTCCCCAGAATGTCAGTTAAACAATATAATATGTATATCTTGATATCTTGAAATATCTTTGAAATCATAGTCATAATAATATAATTGAAGAGGTTTTCAGCTATGTTTTCTTAGAAAACAGAAGATTGATTTATAGTTTAACAAAGGCTTTGTTGCTCAGAATAATGTTCTTTTCCATTGACAATTATGTTTGGCTTCCGTTCAATATCTACTTTGACAATCTATATTTTTCCTTGACAAAAAAAATGACAGAATTAGCTCATTTATACTGCATTAGTTTTTTTCCTTGGATAACAGTGATAGGTAGGTGACTGCTTGGCAGTAAATATAAGAATCATACAGTTGAAAAGCATTTTGCCAGACTATCAATTAATTGCTTCAGTGTCCAAGGATGCAATTAATCTGGTCCTAAAGAATTAAATTCAAAGAACTGCTTCCTGTTCATGTTTCTACTACTTAATCTTCAGTACTGCCTGATGAACATGCTTTTCACAATTTCCAAAACAGAGAAGTTTTTGATTTCAGAAGACACAATAGCTCTTCTTTTATTTGATACATGGTAATATTTTTTTTCTTCACAGAGTAGTTAACAGTGTAAAATATACCGTATATTTGACTGCACCTGATTCTTCTTTCTCTTAAATGAAGAATGCCTGCATACATTCATTGTCACCCAATTTCCTGCTACTTCCAGAGGGGAAAAGCAAAACTAAGTAGAAAACTAAATTGATTCATCAATAAGGGTGATTTGGAAGCCTGGGCACAAAATAAAGTCTGCTACTTATATCTAAATACTAAAAGCATTTAATGACCATGGGATGTTTCCAGCCTTTTCTTCCTACAATCCTTCTAATAGACTAGACTTAGCTCTTCTTATTCTAATATTTAATCCCAAAGAAGGATCAAATTCCCAAAATCGAAATCATTTCTACAGGTACCAGAGTTGTAATTGGGGAATTTTGCAAGTTTATTTTTATAAGTACACCGGCGCTTTCTGTTTTCTAATTATTTGATTATGTGCCAACACTTAGCAACCGTATAGATTTTCTCCTTGAGAATCTGTCCCTAACCTGTTTTTTCAGATTTTCACAAAAGCTTCTATCCATCAAAAGAGATAATGATCTCTGGCAGTGCACCATCTGGCTTAACTATATTGAGCCTCAAGTTCCAAGGTTGTTGAGCAGTTATTGTTGCTTCCAGAGCATGACACAAGTCCTTTCAAGCTTTGTAAGCAGCTTTTATAAAGAAGTACATCTTATCACAGATGGAGAGAGATATTATATACTTTTTGATGAACATCAACATTGTAATTTTTCCCCCCTAGCTTTGGGAACATGATCTACAAAGAGAAACGGGAATCTGTCAGCAAAGAAGACCTGGCTAGAGCAACTTTGGTTACTATCACCAATAACATTGGATCTATAGCACGAATGTGTGCTGTAAATGAGGTAAATAGCGTTAGGGGAAGGATGTGGAAATTTTGTGTTGTCTTAAACGCAGATTGGAACAATTCTTTTGTTAAGGGCAAGCAAGTTCCTTCTCATTATAATTTCTATTCAAGATTTTTCTTTTTTCTTTTGTTGAATTTAAATACTCCAAAGTAATCCTAATGTTGGTTGGCACTTAAATCTGGCTGTGTGTCATACAATTTAGAGATTGTCCCATTCAAAATGACTCTTGAGTTGCTTAATCAATTAAAAAAAAAAACTAGTATCCAGAAGGCAAACACTCTTTAACAAAAAAAAAAAATGTCCCACAAAGATCAACCACAACTCTTTTCATAGCTTTGAAGAAAGTGAAATTTTCAGTGACTCTGAATGTTACCCAAATGGGAGCCACACAGGCCTCTGGGTGGATGCTCTTCACTTGAGCAGCTCCTGCCTCAAGAGAAGGGATGCTTCCTGGGTTCTGATAGATGACACTTCTATCAAAAAACCAAGAATACTTCCATTTTGCCTGATCTCACCAGTGGAAAGAAACAATTGAGATAGGCATTCTGTCAGCCAGTCCCTATGCCATTGAGGGTTTTATAGGTGATAATACAGATCTTGTATTTCCTTCAGAAGCTGATTGAAGCCAGTGCAGCTTGTAGAGCAGTGGTGTCAGCATGCCACCATTGCCTGTTCCATTTCATTCTGGACTGTTGTAGCTTCCAAATGATTTTCAAGGACAGCCCCATGTACAGCTTATTGCAATAGCCCATTTAACTATATTAGCTAACTACATATTAATTATGATGTTTGGTCTAGTGCAGTGTGGCTAACCTTTTTGGGCTCCTGTGCCAAAATTTGTGCGCACATTTGCATGCTCGCACTCGTGTGTCAGCACCCAGAAGGCAATGCGCTCCCCCACATCCCCTATGCATGCACGCACAATCACCCACCCACCCATCCCGCCACCCCCTTATCTGCACTGCGCCTCACAGGTGATTTTTGGCCAGTTTTAGGCCTTTTTTGGCCTCCCAAAGGCTTGAGGAAGGCTTCTGCAGACTTCTATAAGCTTTGTATGCCGAAATCTAGCCCCGTTTCATCACTTCTGGTTTTTGGGAGGCCGAAAAAGGCCTCAAACCGGCCAAAAATCAGCTGTGAGGCGTGCACATGCACAGTGAGGTAAGTTTGCCTGCAGCTCGCGTGCCGGCACAAATGGCTCAGGTGGTACGCATGCCGTAGGTTCGCCATCACGGGTCTAGTGCTTGGGGAGAAAGATGTCTTAGTTTTAAACTGTTTTATGGATTGTTGTGGGCCATCAAGGGTCATTGTATGAGTTAGGCAGCCATATAAGTCCTGTAAATCAATCGTTTTTGTCTAGTATACTTTCCTCAGGAAATTTGTGTGATGAACACACTTCTACGTTTGCTGCTTTCTGAAGCGCTGCTCTCTGAATTTCTGCGTCTGTTTTTTATGCATGGAAAACTTTAACATAACCAATTGTGTCCAATAGGAGAGGGAATTAGTTGCTCATTGGGAATATTTCTTGCTGTCTTTGGCTTCTTTACAGTGCTGCCTTGTTGCATATGGATCAAGCAGCATTGTACAGGGCTATGAAGACACTAAGTACTGCTTCACTGTAAACAATGGTTGAAATGTATTAAACCTAATACATCAGAATTTGAGGAATGGCCCATAGTATTTTTGTGTATGCAGGATTAAGATTATAGGGATATGTGAAAACTATCTGATGTCATTGCCCAAAGTTTACTTTGGTCTTCCATTGTGGGTACAGTTACACTTAATAAAATGCAACCAAAATTTATAAAGCAATTTCAAATTAAAAGTGACTCAAAGAGTTACTCAGAGGTTTGAGCAAATTAAAATGTCTTGGCTGTATGAAATACTGTTCCCCACAACCATATCTCTTCTTTTCTGGACAAATTCCAGAACAATTTAAGTAGGAAGTGATATTTTTCTCATATTCATACTGGTTCAAATTGGATCCAAACTGTATTTTTACCAGGAGAAGCATTCCCTGAGCTGAGTTCTATTCAGAGAGTATATGAAAGTGTCAAAAGATTTACATGGTTCAGCTTCCCTGCAACCCGTTATACTAACTGCAGATCTACTGTGGAGATTTGGGACAACTTATAGAAGAGAGTATGATATGGTCTGGGAATAGAGGGAGATGGAGAATTGACAGAAATCTCAATTTCTCTCAACGGGATTAAAAGACTTCTGAGAAGGAAAATACTGCTTTTATTCAAATAAGAAAATATCTGTGTCCAACTCATTGACGGGTCTGCATGTGCTTTAAATGGGTTGTTATGTGTATAAATTGATAAATTACTACAGTTAAATAAAATGTAGGTTGTCCTGGAACAACACCTGGCAAAAGGCAGTATATAATTTTAGTATGTAAAATAAAATAATTCTACTGAATATAACACATAAACTTTGGGACTGTGCACATTTATCTATGAATAAATCCAGAGAGAATAGTTACTGGAAATTGTAGTTTAATTTTTTTCTTCCACTTCAGAGAGAAAATTTGAATTGCTTTTGATTATGTTCAAGAATAGAAATATCTATTGCTTTTTTTTCCTTTAGAAAATAAACCGAGTTGTCTTTGTTGGTAACTTTCTACGTGTGAATACTTTATCAATGAAGCTTTTGGCTTATGCACTGGATTACTGGTCCAAAGGCCAGTTGAAAGCTTTGTTCCTTGAACATGAGGTATGCATCAATCATATCCTTTTTTTACATATCTTTACATACATATCGAATGTTCAGCATCCTGTAGTTATTTTTATATTGGGGGAAATACACTTCTGAAGAGAACAGTAGGGTTCATTACAAAGTTTTAGTAAACTTCTCTATTAGCGGTATGTTTGGGAACATGTATTTATTTATTTGATAGATCTATTTCCCATCTTTTCTTCAGGAGCTCACTGCTCACACCCTCCCATTCCCCTCCCACCCCCACCACAACAGCCATTTAAGAAAGGTTGAACCAAATGACGGATCGAAAGTTAACCAGTGAGCCTAGGATCTGGGAGTGCCAGTCTGTAATCTTCACCTGTGTACTATATTAGTTTTTTGGAATCATACTCTTCAAAATCTTGTTGGATGCAACCCCGTCACAATTGAACTCATTTATTTATCACACTTTTATGCTCACCCTTTTATCAAAAAGTGATTCTGGCAGTGTGCACCAATTGAATAACACAACAAATACATAAAAGCAGATGCCAAAACATATAAAATGTCATTATTAAAAATGAAAATATTATTAGCATTTTAAAATATATAGACAGAGTAAAAATATTCACCACCACTACAGAGCCATCTAAGAATGTCTCTAGTTCCCTAGATGCTGGAGGCTCTGGTGACCCTACAAGGTTTTGAGGGACTTCCAGAATGATAACCTTAATAGTATTCAAAGTGATTGGCTTATATTAAAATATGTTTCAGTTGCTTGAGAAAATATAGGTTGAAAAGAAAAGACTCAGAGATTGTCTTCTAGTGACTTCTTTCAAAATGAAAATGGAGTGGATGCAACCTTATAAGCCCTGTAAAGCACAACATCTCACAGTGAAATAGTATGCACAGATTTGATTTTCATGTAATCTTATATGCAATTTCTTAAATTGAGCAGTAAACTGAGCTCGGTCACCATCATGATAGCCTCTAAACTATATCCAAACAGGTTGGAAAGAATTTAGAATTGACAGTAAGGAGGTTTCCAGACAGAATTCCTTGCATAGCCCATCAAGGAAGTCCTGGGCAATTTTTTATATTTCTTTCCTTAAGACATTATCTCTGGTAGGAAAAAAAGATGAAAGTAGCTATAGATATATACAGAAGAGTTTTAAAGGGAAGATAATGTCCATTGGTACTCTCATACAGTTCTTTGAATAAAGCAGGTTAATTCTTTTTAAGACTTAATAGTTGTAATCTTGACAGAAAGATAGTGTGCAGAAGATAAAGAAGTCACAAATGTCCCAAATATTTATACAAGGGAAAGGAAAAATGATTTTGCTCATACTTCTGTATATTTTTTCAAAATTATCAAAGATAATGAATGTGTCACCAAAAACTGAATTGTGTAAAATCTTCTTTTAAACGCAGGGGTACTTTGGAGCAGTTGGTGCCCTTCTTGGATTGCCAAATTTCAGCTGAAGCTCAAAGCACCACAATACTGAATGGTTCTCTACCTTTCTGGCATTATTACATATTGTTTTTATATCAACTGGAAGAGCAGAAGGGCTGCAATCTTTCTATAAATGTCTTTCACTGGAGGATAAAACTATCTCATTGTTGACATCTGGGTGCTCCTATAAAGAAGCACATAGTAGGGGAGTTGATACGGCATTCTCTAATCCATTTCATCAACATTCTCCAGCTTGGTGCCCCTTCTAATTTGTCAGCTGGTATAGTGGTTAATTATGCTGGTTGCAATACACAAATAAGGGGCATCCAGCTGGGAAATGCCATAATAGACATTTAATATTCAGCATGTGTCTTAAACTCAAAGGCATAATCTTAACTGTCTAGATCCTTCAATACTAACCCTGTTTTGCTTCAAAACTATTCTTAAGCAATTGGGATGTATGTAATTGCACAAGGCTTGACGTGGCCTTGTGTTCAAGAGTTCATTTAGATTTCCAGTCAACTCTAAAACTGATTTTAGCCATGAATGAAGAAAGGATCTTTGATGCAAGGTATTGTGTTTCAATGCAAGTATTTACAGCATGTTGAAATACTTATTCAGGCATCAGTGTTAAGTTTCCAAACATTAAACGTAAAAACATCAGAAACGGTTTTGTACAATTGATTTAATGAATTGAACAATCAAGAATGTGTGTATAACTACCAGTGGTATAAACCAGACATTACTTTCGCAGTTTCAAAGGATGACAGGAAAAAAATAAAACCCATGTATCTCAGAATTACTGCTGTAAACAGTGCCAGCAGATATGACTGAAATCAAAGCAGCAGTGGTGTGGCAAAGGCTGGAAAGGCAGATCTTAATAAGATGCCTTTTGATGTGACTTCCCAACTCTAAGAAAGTGAGTGGATCTCATGGAACCTCTATTGACTAAGAATACTAAGTTGGGACTAGGTTGTGTCCTTAAACCATTGTGGCAGCTATAGAGGTTGAACTGCAGAGTCAACAGTTCCAGTGTTCATTGCACCCTAGTAAACTGTTCCAGTGGTGCAACAGTGTGGCCTTGAGATAAACTCCTATACTTACTGTACGGCACTTCGGATACAATGGTAAAGTTTACAATAGTGGCATATTTAATAGACTGCTGCAACAAAGCTTACCATAAGACCTCAGCAAAAAAGAATAATCTCAGAAAAGAAACTTTCTATGCACAAGGACGTAATTATTGTATCCTGAAGGAATATGCAGTTACCCAATCCATGAATTAAAATTTTCTAGAAGGGAATCTACCACTGACTAGAATTCATCTTGAGTTTTAGGTACTGCTTATTTTACTTGATCAAGATGATACACTATTTTGGCACATGAATATTTGACACAGCAATATCTATATGAAAACAATTCCAGCATTCTTGGAAGTTTGGTTGGTTTAGGTGGGTTTTTAAAAAAAAATCATTTGTCTATAATTATATTTCAATGTGTTAATAATTGGTTTGTACTTTATAGCAATCACCTAAAATATTTTTGGTTTTTAGAACTTGGAAATAATCTCTTTATAGCATAGGGCAACATCCAGAAATTTGTATGTACCTCACTGGTTTGAGGAAGTCAGAAAATACAACTTCAGTAAAACAACTCATCATAAAAACATTATAGTTGATTATTTTAATCCCAGTCTATTTTACAAACTATGATTAATTCCCAATTCATACCAGGAAAGTAAAAAGCTATTGTTTTTCATTTTGAGTTTTGAAACAATAGAAGTGAACAGTTAGACGCCTTTTGTGTTGTGAAGAGACATTTTTGGCACTACTAAAAATGATTTATCATACAATGTTTTTTAATTCAACAGGTTTACATCATGGTAACATCATAGGTTTGGAATAAGTCCCATAAATGAATTCATTGGCAATTATTATGTTAGACAATTTCTATTTTTATTTTTGCATTATGTAATTGCATTTGTAAGAATAGTGCTTTTACAAAAATGCCATTGCAATGTTACAAAATTCTGCCATTGTTCATGTGAATTCATGCTGTTAGCAACCTCATTTAGCACTATTGCAAGAGCTTTCTTGGTTGAGAGCAACAGAGATTTCTCCTGAAAAGATAAAGGAACACTCAGCTTTTTGAGGAGAGAAAAAAATGTTTGGTAAACCAAGAGGAGGGACATTTCTTTTTTTTCTCTCCTTGAGAAATTCTGAGTGTAGTGGCTCTTAAATCCCAACAGTCACATGAGTGCCTTAAGGTTCCTTTTAGAGTTTCAGTGACATGTTGAGCTTTTCCTGGCTTTGAATATTGGCAGCTTTCAAACAAAATTCACCCATGATAGTGCATTTTTTCTTTTTTCCCCATTTTATTTTCAGTTCTAACAGTCCCAGAGTCCTTTCTGGTAGTTAACAATGTTCTACCTCTATCCTTAGGGGATAGATTGATTGATTGATTGATAAACTCAATCTCTTAAAATAAGAGAATGTTGGCTGCTAAGGAGACAGTTTTTATTTCTTAAACCAGATCATATTTGTAGTGTGCTGTTGGAGCTAATAAAATTTTTAAAGAGTATTCCATTAAAGTACGGTTGGGTAAAGTTTCTCAAATGATCATCCCTTATTAAACTACTGAATTAGAGCATTAATGGACCAGTTTTTCCCCTTACATTCCTTGAATTAGTTCTCATTTTTATGTTGCCTTTTTAAGCATTCCATGAAAAAAACAAGATTGTATAAAAACCCGATCACTCTTTTTATCCATTTCAGAATATAACAAGAGTGATCCCGTTGATTTGTTATAAGGTTGTAGTGTGGATTGATTGCACAGTCTCATTGAATCTCACTGATCAAATGAATTGAGAGTAGTGTGTTGGTCCTTTTCACTGTACTGCTCCTTATATCTTCAATAGTAAGATTGTTTTATGACCATTCGCAAATTCTTTATAATGCTTAGGATTGGCAAATTTAGTGCTTTGCCAACACCAAGCATTATAAAACCTTATAATTTGGCAATGCATATAAAATCGAACTGCATTTGATCAGTGTTCCTTATGTGTTTTGGATTTGGTTTGTAGGGTGCAATTAAATGTTTCAGGTTTAGCATGATGTAATTTAAGGTGATCATCTCCAAAACATGCACCAAAACATTGTTAGTATCAACTGTAGGTGTTTTTTTTTGTTTTTTGTTTTGCAATATTCTTTCTTGGATTAGATAGATGTATTAAAAGGGAAAGAATCATGCCCATTGAAAGACTGAACAGCAACATGCTAAATTTTAATGTGAGTGTACTTCTATTACACTGTTCTTTAAAGTTAAGTGTTTGGATTTTTTTTTAAAAAAAGATTTTACTTAGAACCAGTTGAATGACCACTCTCCTAAATACTAATTAATTGTTTCGTAGATAGTATATTTATAATTTAAATGCTGAATTCAATATATGTTTTACTAGGTAAATTACATAATTTAGAATTAGCTTTCTAAAAAGTCAGCCTCCTTTTAGGATTTAGTATTTTTGTTCTTAAATGGAAATTAATGCTGTATGGATGGTAGAATTTTAGGAAGTAGATAGGGATTATGACTATAAAGTAATCTTCCATTAAAAGTAACACCTTTCACTTCCATTCTAATGAGCTATACTAAATCTAGCTTTACTTTTAAGTATAGAATTTTGATAAAACACAATGAATGTTCATACTTCTTTGATACTTCCCCTTCTGCCTCCCCCACCCCATCCTTGTCATATGCATGTTACACAGTAGCCTCAACTTATTTATGCCTGTTGTAAATTAAAAGTGACTAAGCTTTTGCATTGCAAACCTTCTGTTTTGGGGAAACAGATCCTTCCTCAGTTCAGAAGTGACCTCCTTTTAAGTATGTTGTAGAATGCATTGCAGCACAATATGTGTTCTTACTCGAAATAATATACTTTATATTCTAAATGGTTAATCGGAAATCAGTAGGAAAGCTTGCAAGCAAGCATTCTTCTTGGTAAACACCTTACTAATTATGTTATGTTAACACCTTACGTTAATTTTCCTTAAAAATTAATACTTTGGGACATGTTTGAGATGCAGGAAGTATCCCTCTTGGTCAGTTGTTGGTCACATGATTGACATGCATTAATTGATCTATTTCCAAAGGTTTTGCCAAATATTTGAACACAAGCCTTATTTCTACAAGTGGTGATGATTCACATCTCTTACCACCTTTGCTGTGTATTTTGTGCATAGGGGACAAGTGGAGAGGAATCTAGAAAGCTGCCTTTATTAATTCAAAATGTTCTCCATCTTATTCAGTATTACCAACATGGACTGGCAACATTCCTTGTTGTGTCAGGCAGGTGTCCTTATCAGTTTTACTGGAGATTCCAGGGAATCAACCTGGGACATTGGGGTATTGTATAAAGCAGCTCCTCTACTCTTCAGCCACAGCCTCTGGGTTACTTGAAAATAAATTATAAAAGGAGTGCCTCAATTACTTAACCACAACTAGAACTTCTCATGAAACATAAGGCTGAGAACATCATAGCTTTGTGCGCCCATGCTATGGGAAAGTTAGATCAGCTTGGCTCTACAGTATTTTTATCCTTGGTATGATGGAGGCCAATTTGATACAGGACAGAACTAGTGCTGCCTTAGCTAAATAGGAAAGCAACAATCTAGAACTCTATTACTCAGTCGTACTCTTTGAATTGTACTGGACTACATTATGACAAAGCAGAATTCAGTTTTGGGTTGTGCAACATGTGCCCAAGCAGCTGCTTATACAGTAACACCTGGAACTTCTTTTAATAGGAGTTTAGGAGAATGAGAAAGAGAGATACAAAGCTGTGGAAAGGAATTCTGGTTAGTTTAAAGCAGCTTTTCGCCTTCCAGATGGGTTAGACTGCGGCTCCCCTTATTTCCAAAGTTTGAACTCTGGGTTATAAACAAAGAGTATTAAAAATACCCTGGCAAGCCCCAATTCAGACAATTTAGCCAGAGGAAAGGAGTGTGTGTTTGTGTGTGTAAGCACATGAGTCCTGTTCCTTGTTTGTACTAAATCACATTCAACTGTTAAAACAGAAAACTTGCAGCAGTACTGGAATTGATCCTTGGAGTTACTTTTATGTACTAAACAGTTAAGGGTCCTAAATAATGAAATAACGGTTACCTGAAGTATTAGCCAATAACTAGGGGAAAAAAACACTGTAAACAGCAGTCTCTTCTATTCTCTCTCCTTGCTTTTTCTGCTTTCTTTCTACTTTCTGAGGGAAATGTGTAGCAAGATATAGGCAGCACAGCAGGAAGGATTAGGCCCTGGAGCTTCCTGAAGGGAGTGCAAAAACATATGCATACCTCCTTATGACTTTAGCATTTCCCTTTGGACAGGAGAAAGTTCCCTGCAGAAGGGCAGTTCTTTATTTGGCTACCCTAAATTCTGCCTTGGATTTCTTTCTCCACAAGTGACCCAAAGAGAAGTGGGTACATTCAAGGAGGCAGCTACACTGGTAGATGCTGCTGCTGCTCTACTACTCTTTCTTAATAACTCATCTGCCGATTCATCCTAGTCTTTGGCATTTTAGAAAGAAGGAGGGAAGGAAGGGAAAAACAATATCAAGTTGTGAAAATGAACTACTTGGGCCTAGTCACCATTACCACCAGGCCACTGAGCGAATGAGATGATGTAGCTGCTTCTCTGATACTCTCTTTTGCTTAGTGTATTTTGCGCCCTCTCTTTGTTAAGATGTCCTGAAGGTAGGTAGAAATATGACATAAGCATGCTTTATCAAATGCTTGTTAAAAGTCAAATGTAGATAAGACCCTTAGTAGCCCTAGATGAGGGGCATGGAAAGAAACTAAAACAATCACAAGTGAGTCTAACATAAAACTATTTCTCATCGTCTTATTTCAAGCTCTGTATCTTGTAGTGAGGAATTTGTCATAAAACGCTGTAATTAGCATATGTATGATAAAACACACAATTTTATTTCCAGAGTTACAAAAAAGAATTGTTCTTGGGTTCATCAATCATTGTAGTTCAGGTGTGTTTGCGTAAAGACCATGATTTAACCAACATATCCCATGTTAATTGAATCCATTGCTGTGTTCCCTACCAATTTTTATTATGAAAACAATTTTTAAACTTCGTGTTGTATTTTGGTTAAACCTATCATTCCTAAAACTTACTAAAATTGCAGACAGAGATTTTTTGGAATCAGAATGAATTTAACTTTTTATTTTAAGCAGTGAAAAGAAATGCATTTTAAGCAATAGTTAACATGCTGCAGTTAGTGATAATTACTAAGTGTTTTTTAAATGAAAGTTTTATAGATGGCCTAGTTTCAATATTCAAGACACTTTAATATCCATGTTATTTGGAAATAGAGAAGATAGTCTTCATATTTCCCAGCAAAGTTGGCATTTTAACTTTTTTTTAAAAAGGAAAAAAATCCAAGTGTCTCAAATTGTACCTAGAAACTCCATGACAAGCTCTTATTTCCAAAATGTATGTATAATATACTGTGAGAATCATTTCCCATATATTGCCTTATTTTGTTGCAGTAAACTTACTGTCTAGGCTTTTAGGATTCTGACAATGGTGTAAAAATGTATGTTTTGCAAATTTAAATCATACTTACTAAATTATTTAACATATCTTTTGTAAAGTGTTTAATTTATTTTTAATGTCAAGGCTTTTCTGTATTGTTTTCATGCAACCAAATAATGGAAACCTATGCTGCATTCATTCCCATCAGAATTGTATAAAAATTCCTGACAGCTTGCATGAGTAAATGTGAAATCTAATTTTGTTGTTCAATTATGGGCTTTTGTGTGTTTTCCCAGCTTTAGTGTTCTGTAGACAGAATTTTATTTTTTTTCTAAATAAAGTTGAATGGACTCTACCATATTTGATTTAATTTGTTGAAGGTATTAATAAAGGGGTAACAAATCTAGCTAATGTTTAAGAAGAAAATAAACTTGACTTTGGTGGATAAAGTCACAGCAACAAAGAAGTACTGTAATCGTCCTGAGAGAAAGAATAATTAAGCTATCACCAGGGGTGGGATTCAAACCAGCATTACTACTGGTTTGGTAATTACGTTTTGCTGCGCGCACATGTAATACACCATAAGCTGTGCTGCCCGGACAACTGATAAGTGCTGCTTGTGGGTGCGCAGCATTTGAAAAACCACTTTTTTACTGCTTTTTCTACCTCAGCTGTGCCGTGCAAAGCAGCTGAGGTTGAAAAAGCAGGAAATAAAGGACAGGTAAGAGCCTAGGTGGGCGGTTGGGCCAAACAGTAGCAAACACAGAACCGGTTCTGTGTCTGCTGCTCTTCAGAGCTGCCGATTCTATAGAGGCGGGCAGAACTGGTAGCATCCCACGCCTGGCTATCACAAAGGATTGTTTGGTCTAATCTTCGTAGCATTTTTTCTTATTTTTGTCATATTTTATCAGTGACTCTTACAAAGAGTGTGTACAAGCAGGTAATGAAATCTGATAAAAGTATTACAACATTTGTTTGGTTTTTGCTGCTTCGGATTTTGGACTATGACTTTTAGTTACTTGAAGTTTCAAGTCCCTGCATACCTAGCCCTCTCTTCACCTTATCTAGTTCCATAACAAAGAGTTAGGTTTGGTAACAAGGTTTTCATTTCTGTGATCTTTTTTTTTTTTTAAGTGTGTAAAAACACATCATGGCCAATAGGTGATCTTTATGTTCCTGCAAGCAGGAAATCAGGCCACTAATAGATAGTCATAGTCACCTGCTCTCACCCTTAAAATAACACTAGGAATGTGCTCGGGCTCATCCTGAAATTTAGCATTTCAGTATCATGGAATTCTAAAAATATATCTTTGAGGCATTCAGATGTACATTCCAATAACAACAGTCTGAAATCCAGTAATTAGTAAGTATAGGCAATCACTGAATTGAAGATCAGCTTTTTAACCAAACCTTTATTAAATTTCAGAAAAAAATATGCAAAGAGAAAAGAATTAAAAAGTGAGGAGGCTAGGGAAAAAGCAAAATTGGGATGTGCAGACAGAGGAAAAAGGTATATAAAAAAGTAACTCCTGACTTGTAACTTGAATCATCATAAAGAAGTCTAATCATCGGTACCTAAGATTAGGGGGCTTTTTTTTTTCAGTTTCAACCCCAAAATCCAAGAGTGGTTTCCAAGTAGAAATGAAGCTACATAAAAAAAGTATTTTCTTTAATCAAAGCGGTCTTTGTCATCTCCACTAACTACATTAATTTCACCTTTCTTCTATTGTGGTATATGAGTCCTTCCATCCCTGTGCATAAGAGAAGCCTTGCTGCTGTTGTCTTACGTAAGAACAAAGTACCATGTTCTTATTTTTATCCATCAAACCTAAAAGAAAAACCTCTGACTTCAGTTATACATTCAGTTAAAGAATTCTCTGACGTAAAACACATATCTGATTCCAATAAAGTCTTCGCTTTCTCACATGTCCATCAGAGGTGATAAAAAATGCCTTCAGGTTGCATACATTTCCAACATTTGACACGTTTGACAATTTATCAGGCATTAAATGCCAAAAGTACACCTTATAAAAATTCTGTTTCAAGTTATAATTCAGAGTTGAACCTTAACTTTTATCTGCATTTTTACTTACCAGTTTCTTACACTGACCTCTCACTAGAAGACCTGATTTTCTTATAGAGTCAAAATAATTTTTAAGGATAAAGTAGTTTGCTTCACTGGGTAGAAAACTGACTTGTCTTTTGGGGGAATCTTTTCTGCTTCTGACTTTGTCCTGGATGAAAAGATTGCTCTGGGAACACATGGGGCTAAGGTGTGGTGAGAGAACTTGGTCACCAGCATCTCTTAACATCAGTAGGCTTTAAATATGCCCCCTTTGAAGGTCATCCTTAATTCCTGACTTCTCCATGTAGGGTTGGATTTTTTTTTTAACCTGAAATTCTGTTGTGCTAAAAGGTAAACAGATACAAAGAGCCTAAACGTTTCTTTGCAAACATGGGCAACATTCAAACGGTGGCTACTTGTGGAAAGATGAATTTCAACAGAGACAAATGCCAAGTCCAACATTTGGATAGGAAAAATCAAAGCCATGCATATAGGTGGTGAGTGGACAGGATGACATACTGGACAACAGTACTCAAAGAATTGGCATTGGTTGATCACAAACTAGACATGAGCAACAAGAGAGATTCAACCTAGAAATAAATTTTCTGACAGAACAATCAACCAATGGAAGTTGTGGGAGCACCATCTGTCAGAAATGATGTAGGATCTCCTGCTTGGACAGGGGTTGGACTAGATGACCTACAAGGTCCCTTCCAACTCTGTTAATCTGATCTAGTTATCTTTTTTACGCATATACAATAGAACAATGTTATTACCATAATAGTAGCATTAACATATTGATCGAATTGCATCTACAATAATATGCTGGTTCTGGGTATTGCATTTTAAGGAGGACATTGAAAAATCCCTTGAAAGAGCATCACTATAACATTTGAGAATTCTGTCTTAATGCTAGTGAGAAACGTATTTTTAGCAACCAGTTTTTAAGTTCATGCCTGTCTTCATTTCATATGTAATAAGGGAAATACTTCAAATTATTTTTTTAAAATGGACAGTTCAATTTTGATGTTGCATTAGATAAACAATGGATTAGTTAGGTAGGTAAATAGATGATGATTTTGTTCGTTATGAAGAAAATTTATATAACTCATGGTGATTGGGTAGCTGATGGAAGTAAAATTCCAAATACAAAACCCTCCTGTGATAAGTCAAGCCATTTGATGGGCTTCATACCACCCCGGGGTCCCCAGTCTTACTGGCAAAACCATATCCATGGACTTCATAAAGATTTATCAAAGGGAGAGGTAGTCTTACCTTTCCAAGGATGAGGCAGCCACTACAGAGAGGACCCTTCTTTGTCCCACTAGGCCTACTTAAAGAGTATCTATAACACCCCCTGCCTTTCCACTCTGGTGGGTGTGTTCGGTAGATGTAAATGGGAAAAGATGGTCTTTGAAATCACCTGCCTCCAGGCCATCTAAGATTTTAAAGGTGACAACCAGCGCCTTGAAATGGACCTGGAAGCAAATCGGCAACTAATGCAGCTCCTGCCAGAGATGTGATCCATGCAAATCCTGACTTGCAAAAAAAACATGTGGGCTGTGTATTTTGAACCAAATGGAAGCTTCTGGATATTTTTAAAGGGCACCCCCCCAGATACTTCACATATATATAAAAATATAGGACAAGTGCAAAGCAGGTTGACATATATATTTATTCCCATTCTTGCATGGGAAATAATGTGTCAATGCTAAGAACAGGCCCAGGGCATAGCCAAATGAGTAAAAGAAGTAACTTTATTGATGGATCATGTCAGATAAAGGTAATATTGTGTGTGGGGGGGGGTTCCTCTCAGCTGTTCCTGTAGAGATCAAAGCCCATCTTGGTGCAACGTTTCTTCGTGGAGATGCTGCAAGATTCAGCTGAAGGGTCTTTTATGTCTAAAACAACAAATGTGTCATAAATCAATTACGCAGATTTATGTACAAATAGATACAGAATACAAGAAGTAAGTATTTTCTTTCTTTTGAATTTCCAGACAGAATGCTGGCCCTGTTGAGGTGTTTCAACCTTCTTTATATCTCAGACATTTCATGTTTTAAAAGTATTATTTTGTCCACTTGTTTGCAAATCAAAGCTTTTTACATGTGTGGTGCTGGACTGTTGCATGCTTCTGTGTGTGTGTAACATGTGCTATGTAGCAATAGTAATAGTACTTAGACTTATATACCACTTCACAGTGCTTTACAGCCCTCTCTAAGCAATTTTACAGAGTCAGCCTAGTCAGCCTATTGCCCCCCCAAACAATCTGGGTCCTCATTTTACTGACCTCGGAAGGATGGAAGGCTGAGTCAACCCTGAGCCTAATGAGATTTGAACTGCCAAATTTTGCAGGCAGCCGGCAGTCAGCAGAAGTAGCCTGCAGTACTGCACTCTAACCACTGCGCTACCGCAGCATGTAAAGTAATGGGAGATGGAACAAACTGACAAAGATTCTTCTACCTTTTTCAACACAACAGAAACTGTGGCACCCAGGGAAATGTAAAGAAGGTAGGTTCAAAAGAAAAAGAAAAGAAGTACTTCTCAATGTAAAGCACCTTAAACTAGGAGGCTCTCCGCCTCCTAAAGTAGTGATGGCTCTCCTGTCCTTTGGGAGATGCTGTTGTATTCATTATCTACCTGTAGCTTTCACTTAATTATCTGGTGGACCCAACTGCGAAGTTGGAGGTGTTCTTATAAAGGACATATTCCATAGAAATAAGAAATGATTTGTCTACGCACCATGAAAGAGGTGCAGAATAAATTAGCTTCCAGCAGGAGTATTTTATACAGGGAGTCCTCAACTTACAAACGTATGTTTAGCAACTGTTCAAAGTTACAGCAGCATTGAAAAATGAGATTTATGACTAGCACTTACATTTATGACTCATAGCAGCCCCAACATTCAGGCATTCGCAAATGGCATGATTGCAGCATCACCAGATTATGTGATCTGTGATCTCCATTTACCACCTTCCCAGTCAGTTTCTGACAAGCAAAGTCAATGGAGGAAGCTACTTAATGACCACATAGTTCACTGGAGAAGTGCAGTAATTCACTTAACAACCAAAAGACTGTAGAATCTAATGTGACTCAACAACTACCTGACTTAGCCACAGAAATTCTGATCCCAATTGTGATTGTAAATTAAGGACTACCTGTATTGTAAGTGCCAGATGCTACTGTTCAAAGGAATTGTCATGCCCCTGGTGGAGACTGACTCTGAGGGAGAGGAGGAACAGCCGACAGGGAGTGGAAGTGTGACTCCGGAGGTTGTGGTGGAGGCTGGGGAAGGGCAGAGGCCGGCTGAGCAGTCAGAGGAGGACCCAGGCCTATCCCCTCTCCATCCTAGGGCACGCAGGGAGGAGGGGATAAGGGAGAGATGTGGTCTACTCGGGAGGAGAGGGCCTTGATCCTCTTCATGGGCTGCAGCTGTGACAACTGACTAAGAGGACGGACATGCGTACGGGCGAGTGCTGGAAACAAAGCGTGTAAATATCTCTAGTTTGTAGTTCTTCTCTGAGTTTGACGTCCTTCCCGGTGTATGTTATCTGTGGACATCCTCCAGCCCTTGTCTTGCCTGGCTTGTGTTTTTTCCTTCTTCGTGTAACTGTTTGTGTGGGAGTATTTTTTGTCTTCCGTCAAAGATATTCGTAACTTGGAAGCAAAGTGAAGGAATAAAAGGGGCTTCACCTGTTTTCTGTGACTGTGTTTGTTTTGTATCCCACCCTGGGTCATCACAGGAACATATATTTCTGTAAACATGTAGATAACATCTATTTGATTAATTCCGGGAGTTACTATTTTAAAATTAAACCTTGGTTAACCAAACCAAAGAAGACAGTCGCGAGGACTGGAAATTCCCCATTGCACGGCTAGAGGCACAGAAATTAAGGGGAAGATCCAAAGATTTCATGAAGAAGACAATTTTAAAGAGAGATGGAAGGGGAAAAGCATACTGGAAAGCAATTCCAAGCATAAGGGACAGCAGGAAACTTGTTGAGAAAGTCATCTTTGTGAAGCTTAACTATGACAATAGCTGGGCTTGCCATTCAAAACTGTTCAGAAACTTAAGCTAGCATGGAATGTAAGGATTTAATTATAATTGGACAAAACATTATTATTCATCCTCACTTCATTCAAACCTTTTTAGTCCCAGTTTAACACTTTTTATCTATGTGATCTGAAAAATAGGAAAAACACTTCTGCTAGCTATTTGTGCCTTACACTTTCTTACACACAAGCCCATCTTTCTGTCTCTCTACCTATCTCTGCCATGCAAAAAGTAGACAGAAGGAGATATGATTCAAAAGAGATCCTTTTGGCCAAAGTTAGGATTGAAATCATCAATCAATGCCCAGCTGTCACAATCATCCTGTGATTGAATCAGTTTAGAATTTTTATTTTTATTTTCCTGGTCTTTTGCTGGATCGGAGAGGGAGGGAGGGAGGGAGGGAGGGGGGGGGAGAGAGAGAGAGAGAGAGAGAGAGAGAGAGAGAAGCATGCACAAACTTAAAGCCCCCAAAATTAATATTAAATTTTCCTAAAAACAATTTTAAATAGCAACCCCATTTTTTAAAATGTGACCACAATTACTGTGCATGTTTGAAGAAGTGAGGAAGATGAGAAAAATTAACAATATTTTAATTTTATCCATAAATAAAATAAACATGATCACATTTAGTACATATTACAGTGATTGAAATTAATACAAATGTAAACATGGTAAAAAATTATTTCATATAACAACTCTAAAATACATTAGATCACGTAAAAAATACATCTCCATACTTGTGTTTAAAATACTAGAGGAAAGTGCTTTTTTAAAGATATTGCCATTTAATATTAATCCAGAGCATCAAGTTTACTTAAATGAAAATAATTCCTAGCACATTTGAGTTCTTTCTATTACAACGTACCTCTGGTTGAGATTTAAAATTAACTCCGTTTGAGTTGCTCTATTACATTATTTCTCAAGTCCTGCAAGCAATTTATTCTAACCCTTGTCATACATTGACATTCCATGACCATGCTATATGCACTGTATCTATGAAATTGAACCTGGGTATTTTGTTACCAAAAGATGCACTTCAGTTGCAATGTTGCCTATTCTGAAAAAAAAAAGCTAATTTAGCATAATGACACTTACAGTAAACGAATGCACTGGGATGTATTTGATTTTGTATTTCGGGAGCAGACAATCTTTTCAGGCTAGTGGATTTATTGGCAATTTCAACAGTATTGCAGATGATTTCATAGAATGACTGCATGGATGGCTGTTATGGTGGAGAGTTCTATCTGTTTCCCACTGCACATTCCAACTTCAAGATAGCAATAGCACTTAAGACTTACATGCCACCTCATAGTGCTTTACAGCCCTCTCTAAGCAGTTTACAGAGTCAGCATATTGCCCCCCAACAATCTGGGTCCTCATTTTACTGACCTCAGAAGAATGGAAGGCTGAGTCAGGATCAAATTGCTGGCAGTTGGCAGAGTTAGCCTGCAATATTGCATTCCAACCACTGTATCACCACGGCTCTTATCATTCCAGTAAATTTATGGCAGGTTGTTTTTTGTTTTGTTTTGTATTAGTTAATCTTTTTTCAGGGCAAAGGTTTAACTAAGCACCTAACTAATATAATTATCATTTTTGAAGAATACCTATGTTAGCTTATTTGGAGCTTGGAATATATTAGAATCTGCAGCATGTCTTTTAGAAACAGCACTTAGACTTATATACCACTTTACAGTGCTTCACAGCCCTCTCTAAGCGGTTTACAGAGTCAGTATATTGACCCCAACAATCTGGGTCCTCATTTTACCAACCATGGAAGAGTGGAAGTCTGAGTCAACCTTGAGCCGGTGAGACTCGAACTGCCAAATTGCAGTCAGCCAGCAGTCAGCCAGAAGTAGCCTGCAATACTGCACTCTAACCACTGCGCCCCCACAGCTTTTACTGCATTTCAATTTCAGTAATGATGTACAGACTCTGGCAAACACCAAAGCCACTGAGAATTAACATCCTTTGGCGCTCCTCAAATACTCCTCCGCCTTTCCTATAATTTATTTCCATTAATTTCACAGCATTATTTTGTGTACCACAAGAGGAGCCTTTAAGTTCTGTAGGACCTGTAGACATACATACAAATCAATTCCATTGCTTCTCATTTTCTGACCATTAATCAACTCTAATAATAAAAGCTCCTGAGACTAGAGGCAAGTTTTCCCTTCTTGGGAACTACTTCTTCAAAAAAAAAAATAGTTTTGAATGATAAGGGTTGAGCCATTTTAAAGAAAGCACTTAATGTTTACATAGTAGAATAGCTTCCTGCAATTTAAAAAGAAACTATTGCATGTCCTATCCCTCTAAAAAAAATCTGTACTCTCTCTAGAAATGAAGTGGGGAAAAAAACATTTAAATTTTTACTTTACATGTATAGTTTTTCCAGAATTCATTGAAGTCGTACCATTATAAAGAAATACAAGTTATTATCAATGAGATCTATAATCTATAATGATTGAATATTACAACACTGAACTTTGATTTTATCGAACAAGTATGTCTCAATCATGCAATTTTGATAGGCACCAGTTTAAAAAAAGTGGTAGCAATTATTTTATCTCTTTGCTATTAAATCTGGAGCAAATTACTTCATACATTTTGTTACAATCTATGCGCTACTTGGTATTGTATTTTAAATCAGTGATAAACTCTTACATTTATTTGTTATTTTTAGTGCATATAATCCTAAATCATCAGTGAAAATAAGAAACACACCATTATTCTGTTATATACTTCTGGAAAGAGTGGAAAAAACGAATAGATTTAAATCTAGCAGTGCTACACTATCTTGCCTGTAGTTTTGAATTATAATCATATTTCAGATGATCAAAAAGATACTCATACTGACCACCCTTTCAGATGAAGAATTTAAATCTTTCCATTTTCCCACCAGAATTTTATTTAAAAATAATTGGAAGACATTACAATGCTACACACATGTTCAGTTTGCTTTGCAGTATGTTCATGTTTCCATTATCTTGACTGTCCTCCAGAAAGTAATTCTTCTCTAGCTTTCAAAATGTTCCTTTAATCGCTTGCAGAAATTCTTGCCTTCCTTAAACAATGCGAATTTTATTTGAAGAGCCAGATTATGTGAGGTAAGAAAATGTACTGCTCATTTCTTTACTTAGACCAGAGCAAGCCATTCCAGATGTTAGGGCAGTGTTAAGTTCATAAAACAGCATTTAAAAGAACTGGAAGAAGTTGTGTTGGCAACCAACCCTCATGAGGTTGTCCCTGGAAAGCAAGTAGGATACTACTAAGTATCTGTCTCCATTAGTGTATTAATTCTATGAGAACTTGGGATATTCCTCATCTCATGGTTTAAATATTAAACAATTATAATTGTGTATTATGCAGGGATCCCAAATTCCCCTCTTTTACTGAGAGGCCAGATGGTCTTCCTTATGTTCCTTGCTCATTAGTTCTACCTTAGTGCTTCCAGCCTCCTAGGCTGCAAGTTCATGATCAATCAAACCGAGGTGGTGCAAATTCAGGAGAGAATCAGCAATAATTCGTGCAGTCCTCTTCTGGTAGCCCCCAGATGTCACCATCAGGATAGGGATTCTGTGCTTTCGAGCAGCTCTGAACACAATTTCATCTCTTTCTATAATGCCCTGGAAATTTACAACGTCAGTTGAAGCAGCAAATATTGGATTTCCTAATAATCAATTGTACAGGTCACAGTTTTACAATACTGCATGTACTTTACACTGAACTCTTTTGTGAATTAAATATAACAGTTACTAGCTGTGATAACTTGTGCGTCATTTATCATTAATAAAAAACCTAGGGGCTGAATAACAGCCAGCCAAGGAAATAGTTGAAAATGAATTATTGAATTGCTGCATTCAGTGCATCAAAGTAAGTCCTTTCAGCAGCTACATGAGGTGCATTCTGACACAGTAAGGATGGATCACATCAGATCTGGCATGAAATGTTAAGCACTTTGTTTATTCTCTCTGTACCAAGCAGATCTCTGTACCAAGATCTCACTTCTTTGCAAAAAATTTATCTAACAGATAACAAATGCTAGCAGTGAAATTCTTTTTCCCCAGAACCATTCCAGGCAAAGCAGTAGGAAAATCACCAGAATTCTGAGAATAAAATCCAAGTTAAAGCATGCAGCAACACAAACCTAGTGCCTTTCTGTAACTCCTTAAACCAATTGCATTTTCCCCCAAGGCTATGTATATTAACTACAAAAGACAGGTGTGAATCCTGGAGAAAGACACAGCTGCTTTAAAGAGTTGCAGTCAAAGTACCTTCTTATGTTCCCATGCTCTTGTATTATTTTTGGAATAAAATTTGAGCACTACACAGTCCCAGTCAATAATTGAGGGGACATAGGGTATGTAGCACAAGTTAAAAACATTCAATAGTTGAGAGTAGAAACAAATAAAAGGAAATATTAAAAAATGAGATTAACTCAAGATGAAGTAGGGTTGTGCCAGGATATCAGAATAAATAATGAGGTGGGCGCCATAGCAACCAACGGAACAGCTTGCCTTCAGAAGCTGTGGGAGCTTCATCACTGGAGGCTTTCAAGAAGAGACTGGGCTGCCATTTGTTAGAAATGGTGTAGGGTCTCCCGTTTGGGCAGGGGGGTTGGATTAGATGACCTACAGGGTCCCTTCCAACTTTGTTAATCTAACCTAAAAAATATTTTGTGATCTACAAACCTCAGGTGAAATAGCTAAGCCTCCCAGAGGGTCGCCATCCAAAATATCAGTTCCAGCATTATAGATAATGATGTCTGGTCTCATTTCATTCAGTGCACCTTCCACATGAGTTTTTACTTTTTGAAGGTATTCAGTGTCTTCTGTACCCCAGTCCAATTCAACTCTCCGTTTTATGGCTCCTAATAATTACAAGGTTTATAAACAATTAAAAGGGGGTGGGAAGGATAAGGAATAAAGATAGAAAAATTAGCTTTTGATACATAGGATACATATCTTTTTAGATATATTTATGAGGAAACTGTTTAAAATAATGTAACTTTACAAATAAACATTAATGGTTTATTCTGTGAATAGGATTTTTTGGTTTTTTACTTTATTCATATATACTGTGGTGTAGGTTTCTAAACATTTACAGTGCAATCCTACAGAATTTACTTAGAAGTAACCCCCACAGATTGCAGTAAATTTTACTACCTACTTATAGGTTTGCAGTCTTAAATTATAATGATGCCTTTCATTCCTCAGGGAACAATATTAAAGTTTGAGTGTAAGAATTTAATGGTTACAAAGAAATTAGATTGTACCAATTAGATCATATCAATGTCAAAAACATTATCTACTTACGTTTAGCAAGTCCATCTCCTGGATAAATATACCTGTTGTAAACATCCATAATATATACTCTCCTGTCTTCCAAGAAGTCTCTTTCGTGTCCATTTCCCTACAAGTTAAAATAATAAAAAACCATTAATTAGGCCAAATCATTTCATCTTTGGTTCTCTTTTTAATATATGGGTTAAAAGAACTGCAAAGCAGTTTATGATAACAAAATGTGATTGTGTGGTAACATTACTGAAATCAAGATTAATTACAGCAAGTAGCTATTGTAGGATTCCTCTGAATAATTTTAATTCTAATAATTTTGAATTATTAGGCAATACTAGTTTGGCTTCTATGTTCAGGCCTGTAGACACATATAGCACACTTCCCAAATATGAATCTGGAAAAGCGTAGGGAACTACTGTTCTTCCATCCTAGATTTCTCCTTTTCACCTTTAAGACACTTTAATAAGATCATTTTTACTCAATGTCTGCAATTTTTAAGTTCCCTGGAGATGACAATTACTTATGGGTGGTCCTCACTTAACGATCGCTCACTCAGCAACTTTTCGAATTTGTGACTTTGGCGTTCCGACCATTCACAGCATCCTCGGGTCACATGATCACCATTTGCAACCTTTACTTTGCTTGTTTCTGACAAGCAAAATCAATGGGGAAGCTTGCAGGAGGTCGCCAACAGCAGCCACATGGTGTCCTTGCTTAACAACTAGTGATAATTTGCTTAATGGTGGCAACTGGGAGTGCCAGAACTGCCATCATTAAAAGACCTATCACATCACATTGTATTTTATGATCACACTGCTTATTAGCAACAGCAATTCTGGTCCCAACTGCCTAATTAACTGAGGACTATCTATACTGCATTAAATGTTACTTGTTAAGTTTTGCTTTGTAAAAATAATCCTTAAAAAAACCTTCCGGTTGAGCAATTAGTTTCTTTATGGTAGTATGTCTCAGGACATTTTAATTTCATCACTCACCTGATGTGCATCCAGGTCGATAATAGTTGCCCTTGAAACTCCTTCTACTCTTTCAAATAAAAACTGAGCAAAATAAATAAAAAATAGGAAAGATAATAAATTTCAAAATTAAAACATACATTTTGAACAAGCTATGATCCTGTTAAAGAATTATCTCATACAAGGCATATATTGTGGGCTATTTATTTTAACACCATAATACAGAATATCCATTTGAAAACACTGCCAACATTTCAAACCACTATATATACTTTTATATATACTTTCAAATACTTTGGCCACCAAATAAGAAGAGAGGATTCACCAGAAAAGATCCTGATGTTGGAAAAGATTGCAGGCAAAAGGGGAAGGAGATGGCAAAGGATGGGATGGTTAGACAGTGTCATCAATGGAGTGAACATGAATTTGGGCAAATTCTGGGAAACGGGAGGACAGGGGAGTGGAGGGGGGGGCTTGTGTGTTGTGGTCCATGGGGTTGCGAAGAGTCAGACACAACTTAGCAACTGAACAACGAAAGAGCAACAGCCATGACTTAACTGAGCAGGTTTAGTCATGGGTACTGCCTCAATCATCCCTGTTGAGTTTTTTGGGGTTTTTTAGTTTATAGTACAAAATTTTGTTGGATTCTGTACAGGATTTGGGAGGGGAGCTTTTGTGTTACTATCTCTGGCTCCTTCATTTACCAATAAAACCATTCAGTCTTAATCATAAGCACACGCAAAGACTTAACTCATGTTGCAAAATTTGGTTTCCATCACATTTGTTGGTCAACTTATGCTGGCTTAATTCATACACAATGCTAAACCAAAACCAAATTACACACTACAATTACTGAGTTCACGGTTATACTAAACCAAAACAAGCCAGGATCTATGAACAGTCAAATAAATATGTGATAATTGTATCAGATAATATTGCACGGAGAAATGAAGTATGTAAACATTAATTTAATCCTTGCGGAAAGATACATCCTTAGAGAAGGATTATCTTATTTCCTGATCTCCCCAAGATGAGGAAAAATTCCATAATTATTTTCATTATATGAATTATTAAGAACAAAATCAGTTATAGATTCCACAGATGTAAGACACAGTTTTACAGTTTCTACCAAGTACCAATTTTTTGCTTACCCTTATAGTCAATGTAATATCAGCATATGCACAGAAGCCTCCACCCCTATCACTTGAACAGTGATGGAAGCCACCACCTGAAAAGGGAAGTAGAAAATCTGAAGTGTATCTATATATCTACAACTATACACACACACACACACAAGATGGCTGTAAGCAGATAAGAGACAATGAGATTATAGTCTATAATTAGTTGTGATAAAGAAAGTAAATCTAGTCCTACTTACCAATATTAATTGCCCATCCTCGCTCAATAGCCAGTTTCCCTGCCTTAAGATAAAGAGACAAAAAAAGAATTAGCTTAGGAGAAGTAGAGTCCCAAATAATTCTGCAAATGTTTAAGCACTGATATGAAATTAAACCTTTGCTATTTACTCAACCAGAATGCAAGGGATTTTGAATTTCAAAGTGAAATTTCTATTAACCTTTTTTTGGAAGAAGTTGAGAGATTTTTAAGGACTCAATGGGTGCCTTAAGCTTTTACAAGATTTAAGATGTCATTCCGTTTAATAAAGCCATCTCAAACACCCCCAAATATTAAAAAGGAGACAATATTTTTGGCCACCCCCACTGGACGAAGCTCTGAGGGCCATAACAGGTCTCTTTTCACACTTCTTTGATGCCTTATATATTAAAACTGATCCAGTATGCTCACACCTTTGATTCAATTTTGATTCTAGGCAATTGCCTGGAAAGTCCCTGCAGTTTTCTTGGCCACCTTACGCTTACTTGTGCCTTGTCACCATGCGATGATAGTCTACCATGAACACAGAGGAGGGTGGTTGAGAGAGGGAATACTTGGGGAAAAACAAAAGTAAATGCTGTATCTCCTCTAGATGCTGCCTCAAGGTCACCCAGCTAGGAAAAGAAGGCAGCTGCATATACCAACCTACACTTGAATTGACCATTTTCAAAACATCTGGATCTGATTGGTCATGGGGAGAGGGGGTGTCAGCAATGTGAAGCAGTTAAGGGAGGGAGAAGTGGAACTTAGGGATTTTGGCACATGAGCTTCAGTTCTGGCTATGCACTACTATAATACACTTCACTTCTGATAACACTATACCTTTCTCAGCAATTGGAGCCTAAGATCATTTCTATTTAGAGGTTTAAGTAGTGGCAGGTCTAATGATTCAATAACATATAGATTTGAAGCCTGAAATATTTTTATTAGGAATGGTATCTGAAGATTACAGTATAGAAAAAAACATACTTAATTATACATGTATTAACAACAGCCAGAATTGTATTTGCTCAAAATTGGAAAAGTGATAAGATACCGATAGAGAGAAAAATAATTGAAAAAATATTTGAATGTGCATAAATGAAGAGATTAACATTAGAAATTAAAAGAAAAATCTGAATATTACATGGTATGGGACTTGTTTTATAAATGACTAGAAAATAAAATTAATTAAAAGGAATTAGACGTAATTACAAAGCAATAAGAGAAACTAGATATACTGAATATTATATGTATGTATGTATGTATGTATGTATGTATGTATGTATGGCATTCAGCTTTGTTCGGGTATTTTCCCACGTCATTGTAGTTGTGCTTTTAAAGTTGTAGCAACGTTTTGGCAGAATCTCATCTGCCATCATCAGGCTTCTGTATAGTGTTCATCTGTGAGTCAGACTTTTACAGTGGTTTCAGATTTAAATTTGGGGCAGCCTATTGCTGTGCCAGAATGGTTTTTTCTTCATCCTGATTGGTTGGGAGTCTTGGTCTGTGTTTATTGGTCTTGGAGTTTGCTGTGTTCTGCTTGATTGGTGTTTCTAATATTTTCTGTCTGTTTTTTGGCTCTTTTTGTATCTTGATTGGCTGGCAACATTGTGTTACTTTATTGGAGGCCTTTAGTGCAGCTTGGCTCCGGGTAAATGGACGGCTATCATTAGTTAGGAAGCTAGGTTTCATCTGGGTGCCTGGTTGGGGTGTGTTTGAGCTGGAGGTATCAGGGGGGATCTGTTTGTGCCCAGGTGTTTGCCTGACTTGTGGTGTGGAGATTTTTTTGTTTGTGAGTGCAGGCTTCCAAATGATTGACAGTCTGGTGGAATCATCTCTTCTATTCATGCTTTCTGATCTTTTTTCAATCTCTATGGCTTCTCTGATTATTCTGTGGCTGGGGTTTTCTATAGTGGCTAGGGTTTTGGTGCCATTGAAGTTGATGCTATGACCTGTGGCTTCCATGTGTTGGACTAGTGAGGAAGTGTGTTCCAGCTTTTTGACTGCATTTTTGTGTTCATCCAGGCGGGTACTTATTCTTCTATTGGTCTGTCCAATGTATGTGGCCGGGCATGATGCACAGGGACTTCGTATATGCCTTGGTTTTCCAGGTCAATTTTATCTTTGGGGTTTCTAAGGATGGCTGCTATTTTTCTGTCTGTTTTGAAGGCAGTCTTGATGTGATGTCTGTGTAGTATCTTACTAATTTTCTCTGTAGTACCTCTTATGTAGGGCAGGACAGCTGTTCCATAGGTCTGTTCATCTTCTGGGTCTCTATTATGTCTCAGTGTGTTTTTGTGGATCAAGCCGGTGATTTTGCTTTTGTGGAAGCCGTTGGCTGTCAGTACTTTAGTCAGGGTGCATAGTTCAGTCTTAATGTGTGTCTTGTCTGCCAGGCGTTTGGTTCTAGTAATTAGTGTTTTAGCCACGGAGTTTATCTGTGCTGGGTGGTGGTGGGATTGGGCGTTGAGGTAGCGGTTAGTCTGTGTTTTCTTCTGGTATACGGTGTGTCCTAGTGTGCCATCTGTTTTTTTGTAGATTAGTACATCTAGGAATGGTAGTTGTTTGTTTGTTTCTGTTTCCATGGTGAACTTGATTTTGGGGTGTGTGCTGTTTAGGTGTGTTAGGAAATTGTTTAGGTTTTCTTTTCCATGGGGCCAAATCACAAATGGGTCATCGATGTATCTTAACCATAGTTTGGGTTTGTGGATGGCATTGGCCAGGGCTCTGGATTCAAATTCTTCCATGAACAGGTTTGCAATGACGGGTGACAGTGGTGATCCCATAGGGGCTCCTTCAATTTGTTTGTATCTTTGTCCTTTGTATATGAAATATGTGTTGGTTAAGCAGTGTTCTGTTAGTTCCATGAGATGTTTAAATAAATACCAACCAGCTAAACAAACAACTACCATTCCTAGATGATATATATATGGGAATGTGATTATTATTATACTGTTATACTGTTAAGAAGAATATTATTAGTAATTGTTAAGCACATGAAATATGTACTAATCCACACACGATTGAAATCGAATGGATTTATTGTATGTTAAAAATTTAAAAAAAAATTTAAAAAAAGTAGTGGCAGATCTGACAGTCTCCCAGTCTCTAACATGATACCACTATACCAAAATTATTTATCAAATTTATATGGTCACCCATCTCACCCAGGACAACTCTGGTACAGATAAAACTCCATATACAAAACAAACATAAATAAATATCACTTTAAAAAGTAAATATTATAAAAAAAGAGAGAGATACAAACCCTAGATGCAGAGAGGATAAGAAAAGCCAGCTCAGCAATGGAACGATCTAAATATGATCCCAGTAACCTGGGAGCCCCGGACTTGATAACATAAACAGGTCTTGAGCACCTTCCTGAATGTTAAAAGGGATGGAGCTAATCTAATTTTGGCTGTGTCATAAGGCAGGTGTCACGGCAGAGAAGGCATGTCTACTGGGACTCGCCAAACACAGGTCTTTAGCTGCTGGTACCCACGGTGTGCCTTTTCTACCTAAACTAATTAATCTGATCTGATATAATCTAATCCAAGTATAATCCTATGCTCATTTAGTTTCCTTGTGAATTATGGCTATCTCCGTGCTCTTAATCTTGGAAGGGTTACCAAAACGATGTTTCTATCTTATTTAGAACTACATAGCAATTTGGACTTTCACAATATCAAACCTGCAGAAATTATTAGGGAAACACTACTAGATAAAGTGACAAATGTAACAGCATGCTTCTGGTATCTGCTATTAAAAAAAAGATCAGGTAGTAGATGAAATTTGGAGAGCCACTAGCAATCAGAATTTTAAAATGGTTGCATTTACATGATGCACTGAATAAGAAATAATTCATATCAAATTCAGCTGTTGTTCACTTCTGGTTCAATGGGTCATGCAAAATCAGGAAAGCTGGATTAAGTTGAGAAAACAATGATAAAGTTACTGGTGGGTCACTCTGCCATGTGAATGCAGTATCAGCTGACATGGGACAAGATCTGAGTTTTATAAGCGTTTCTTTCATCAAGTCGATCATTTCCTTCTTATTGCTTAGAGTCCTCAGACCAATGTGCAGATTTATTCAGCCTTACAAACCAAGCAAGACATGCTTACCATTATCGTTCCTCCTGTTTGGGTTCTCAGAGGCCTGAGCACTTTCCTCTGAACAAGGAAATTTGGCATAAAAAGGACTGGAGGGATTTCTGTAATCGTAGCCACTGCAAATGACCACTAGAAGAGAAGCAGGAAAAATATATATCCAAATCTGATTCAAGATTAATTTTTGTCAATACATTTATGCATTTATCCAAGTCCCACTTATTCAAGTCAATGGGATTTATCCACAATCAGCATTCGTAGGATGAGAGCCTGCATACATGATCCCTTTACAACACGGGTGTCAAACTTGATCACGTCACATGACATATCATGACCTATCGCCTTTGCGGAGTGGGCATGGCTTACATATAACGCATCTGGCCTGCAGGCCACCAGATTGACAGGCCTGCTTACAACATACATTAAATGTACTGACTCCAAGTAAGTCCAATCCAGTCAAACTGGGATAACTCAATAAGAATGGCTAGTAAATCAACTGTAACATTATTACTATAGCTATATTTATTTTTATTTTATTTATTTTGTCAAACGATTATAAGATAACAGGTATAAGTATAAACATAGTTATGAATACATGAAATATATGCAAAGGAAAAGCATTTATTTATTTATTTCAACGAAGTAGATCACCACAAAAAAAAAAAACATTCTTACAGCGACGTAAAATGTTGATGAACAAACAAGAAAAGTGGATTAAGGCTGGATTCTTGAGCTGCCTGCGAAGATGACTTAAGTTCCTGACTTTCCTCAGCCATCCTTCCCCTTACAAGGTAGTCCTCAACTTACGACCAGTCACTAAGTTACATCCTACCTGAAAAAGGGGATGTAACCCTCCCTTTTCTGCAAAATCACACCTACAGTGGACAATGGGTTTATACTTATGACCACTGCATTTGCTGAACGAATGCCACGCTCACTTAACTAAAATCCCACAAATATGTGGCCAACCCCTTTTACCACTCTAACAACCATAATGGAGGGCTCCATTACAGTCATAACTCAAGGACAGCCTGTAGTAATGTCTGTCTAAAAATCCTTGTCTGATTTGAGATAATTCCCCCTTTTTTTCCTGCATCTCCCCCTTGTTGCAGAGGGCCCCCATATAATCTAGAGCCACATCGAGCAGATAAGCATCCAAGAAGCCACACAAGAAGAGGAAAAGGAAGAGGAAAAAAACCCACCAGTTCAGCTGCCTTCTGCTTATTCAATCACCTGACACAGCCCACAACTATATTATGTAATTTTTTTTTCATGCAGACAGACCATTTAGCTTAGAACAATGTTTGTTACGCCTTAATATCCAATGTCCTTATGCCCAACTACAATAAAATAATTCAAGAACTGAGTTTAACTAGCGAAGAAAAATATTAACAGCAAGAACCTTCTGCAAAGACACTGAGTTACTGAGCAGTAATGAATAATGACAATGATTTCAATTGCTGGATGGAGCTAATGTAGCAAACAGCACAACTGAAAGGACAAGGTAACAAATACCAGTAACTCAGCTGCATTTTAAAGATAGGGCACTTCTCACTGTACGGCAAAAGCACAATGTGATCTAGAATACCCCTTCAAAAGTTTCCAATATATATATGCTTCTGTAAGCAATGCAAAACAAGTTAAACAGTATTCAAACATCTTGCATAACTTGTAACCAAAATTAATCTGCAAACTCTGCCATTCATCATTGCCTGAAGTGTGATATGAAGCACTACATAGGTCTCTTGCCAATTCTGCTCTGCAAAAATGTTCTGAAGTTGCATGCGCATCTACAATTTATCAAGAGTTTTAAGAGGGGTAGTACATGCATGTTACTTGCTGCCTTTCTATTTCTAGCCCCTAAGAAGATCAGAGTCTGAGAACTGGAAAGAAAATACTTTTGTTGTAGTTATCTCTATTTCTTTTAAGGTAATTTAAAATTGCCATGGTTTTTTATGCATGTAAGAGTGTACATATGTAAGAGATTCTCTCTGTGTGTGTGTGAGAGAGAGAAAGAGAGAGAGGGAGGGAGGGAGGGAAAGAGAAAGAAACAAAGAGAGAGAGAGGGAGGGAGAGAAAGAGAAAGAGAAAGAGAAAGAGAGAGAGAGAGAGAGAGAGAGAGAGAGAGAGAGAGAGAGAGAGATGCAAATATGTCAGGGAGGAGAGATTTTTTAAAAAGTTTCATTGAAGAAGATGACACCATACCTTTAATCGATTCAAGTAATGTCTTGTGTGAACTACTAAAAGATCCTCTTCGGTTGCCTCTTGAGCCTGTACAATCAAGTCATCTGTAATTAACTTTGCTTCTGAATTTAAAAAACAAAAATGGGGAAGGGTTAATAAATGATACAACAAATAAGATTCACTTCTCAAACTTTAAAAGCCAAGCCGTACTAATTTTTTTAAAAAATTTTAGGTAAGAAAACATGTGCTGGATCAGATAAAAAAACCTGCCTAACCACGGGTGTTTCTGTATTTTCAGGTTTCCATGTGCTATTCAAAAAGCTTGATTTTATCCTTGAAAGCTCATTATTACTCGATTCCCAGGCACTTTCAGGGCCATCTCTCCCATATGGAACGTGTGTGACTTGCATTCTCCCCATGAAGGGGATGCCTCAGATCCTCCCCCCATTAGTTTTGGGGAGAGGGGGACCAAAGGTAGGCATTGGTTGCCTCTGTCTTCTTGAACACTCCCCTTCCAGGGATCCCTATGACTCCCACCTGCAATTATATTCAGGAAGGCTGATTCTTCGCGTCTTACATGGCTCACCTGCTACCCTTGTAGGATGGGGCCTATTTGGGTGTATTTAATTAGCGAATGTCTTTTTAATTCATGATTTTATGACACTGTGCTTTTATACTTTCACTGCTGTGAATCATCAAGAGTCATTCTGAAGTTGGCAGTACAAATCAATAGATCAATCTACAAATTAAGTGCTTGAGGGATGTGTTTTTCGCTACAGCCCTTGCCCACTGAGTCTACGGGAGAGAAATGAGGTCATCTATTAAGCATGGGTTGACCTTCAGGCCAGGGAAACGGAAGATCCTGCCAATACAATGACTCCAATGTCCTGCCAGCTCGGTTTTTGGCTGTTCTAAGGTTGGAATTCTCCTGGCAGCACATTTCTGCAGCTTCCCAGAGAATGTTTAGGAGGTTAGGGATCCTTCTCCAAGGGCAGCTCTGAGATTCTGCCAAAGGAGACGATCTCTAATGAATCCTATCGTTCCTAAATATCATAATTTAAATGCATACCACAGATTTCCCCAGACAAATATCTCAACACTTTTATCCCAGACAATGATGCCTATAGCTGGCTAGGGAAGAAAGAAGCGGTAGTCTAACTTATTTGGGAGATCATGGAACAATAGAAGGAAATGTAGAGAGTATGATTTTAGGATTTGTTGGAACAATTTTAGTCTCAGGCCTTCATACAATTTCTGTTCAGTGCCATGTTTGGCAACTAAGTTGACTGATAAGCTAATTTAGGGACCAGGTTTTCTTATTTAAAAGCTGTGTTCATGTAAAACATAGTTGCTATGTTCACATGATGCACTAATCCCAAATAAATAAACCATATTATGATTTAATGTGAACGGGTTACTTAAAGCAACATCTGGATTCCCATTAACACTCTACATCACAATCTCCCAATTCCATTTAGTCTAGCCTGGTGTATTGCGAGTACCTAGCCAGATTTTTGGTGGCGAGTATCAAGGTTCCAGGATCCAGTCTTTTGATCAGACCAGCATTTATAAACTGGATTGGCTGAAAAGCAACTGACAGCATATCATGGTTATAATGAATATATCATTTCTTCACAGTAAATTGGATGAATGCCACTCAAACACAGCCTCAGAAAGTTTCTATTGTTCCTCCTGCTCTACTTTCCCTCATGAATGCCACAGAAGCAAGCAGAAATATGTGCACAGCCTGCAAATATATATTCCCTACCTCTTTTTTGCAAAACATTCTGAACTCATTATTATGTAACTATTGTACAACTGAAGTAATCTAAAATTCTAAAAAATTAATAAATGCAAATCTATTTTGGTATTTAAACAGAATGGCCATCTGTTAGAAACATAAGAGTTGATTTCTATACCGGGGAGAGGATGAAATTCCCATGCGATTACAGGTAGTCCTTGAGTTATGATCACAGTCAAGCCCAAAATTTCTGTTTCTAAGCAAGACAATTGAGTTTTGATCCATTTTACATTCTTTCCTGCGACAACTGTTAAGTGAATCACTGTAGTTAAGTTAGTAACATGGTTCTTAAGTGAATCTGGCTTCCCCACTGACTCAAAAAAGATGCTGAGGCTCTAGAAAAAGTATAGAGAAGAGCAACCAGGATGATTAGGGGACTGGAGACTAAAACATAAGAAGAACGGTTACAGGAACTGGCCTTGGCTAGTCTAGTAAAGAGAAGGACCAGGGGAGACATGATAGCAGTCTTCCAATACTTGAGGGGCTGCCACAGAGAGGAAGGGGTCAAGCTATTTTCTAAAGCACCTCTAGGCCAGACAAGGAATAATGGATGGAAACTGAACAAGGAGAGATTTAACCTGGAAACAAGGAGAAACTTTCTGACAGTGAGAACAATCAACCAATGGAACTGCTTGCCTTCAAAGTTGTGGGAGCTTCATCACTGGAGGCCTTCAAGAAGAGACTGGACTGCCCTCTGTCAGAAATGGTATAGGGTCTCTTGCTTGGGCAGGGGGTTGGACTAGATGATCTACAAGGTCCCTTCCAACTCTGATTATCTGTTATCTGACTTCGCTTGTCAGAAGGGCCCAAAAGGTGATCATGGGACTTCTGGACACTGCAACTGTCATACATACCAGTTAACCAAATTTTGATCCTGTGACGACGTGGAATGCTGCAATGGCCTTCAGTGTGAAAAACAGTCATAGGTGACCTTTTTCAATGCTGTTGTAATTTTGAACTGTCACTAAATGAATGTCTGTACTGTCTGTATATCATACAATCTAGATGTGAAGATATTCTATTTTCTAATTTGAAAATATCTGATATAAAAATTATTACTTTTCTGTTTGCTTTTTTGCAAGCTGACCTCTCTAACAGAGGACTAGTTTAATTTCCAATAACATTTATATCACTATTTTGTTTTTATTACCTTTCAAGAAATGTATTATTTTCCCCCATTTTCCAGCATCAAATGGATGCAGTTTCTCCAGGCCCAGAAATGAAATGTTGTAATCTGGTGAATATACAATAGGCCAGCATGTGGATGGAGTATCTTGATATAGTTCTGTCCTATGAGGCCTTGAAAAAATAAATATGACATTAAGACATCCAAAATACTGATAGGTGAGAATAAACCACATTTCATACATATACTTCTGAATTAGATAACCACTTTGTTACATTTATTAAGAATGTCATTTATGTTCATCACTTTAATTTCCTTTAGAAATCAGCAGTGGTATTCCAAACAGCAGGAAAGATATAATGAGCCAAAATAATTAAATGCATTAAATTAATTTTATTAAGGTTAGGAGTCAAAAGGACAATATTTTAAGAAAATCTGATTTTAAAAATCTAAAATATACAGAATTGCTTTACAGCATTTCTAAAACTATTAAATTACCAAGTATTAAAACCAAAACAATAAATTACTTAATTTTAATTCAGTAGCATCTAAAATTTAGGATAGCAATAGCACTTAGACTTGTATACCATTTCACTTAAGTGACAGCTCTAAAATGACAAACATAAATACAGGTAGTTCTCAACTTATGATCATTTGTTTACTGACCATTTACAACAGCACTGAATGACTTTTGATGGGTCCTTGCCCTTGCAATTGCCACAACATACCCATGGTAGTGTGATCAAAATTGCTCTTGGCAATTAGGATATTTTTATGACAGTTGACAGCATCCGGGCTTCTGATGGCCCTGTACAACCTTCCCAGGCGGCTTCCAAAAAGCAAAGTCAATTGGGGCAGTCAGATTCATTTAACAACTGCCTGATTCACTTAGCAACCGTGGCAAAAAAAAGACATAAAATTGGGCATGGTTCATTTAACAACTGTCTTGCTTAGCAGTGGAAATTTTGGGTTCAGTTGTGGTTGTAACAACAAGGATATATAATTTCTTATATATTAATATAAGAAAATTGTTTGCATCAAACAGTGTCTTTTATTTCAATTGCTACGGAGTAAACATTTTACATACAATGAACAGTTGCAGGAACTGGGGAGGTCTAGTTTAAGGAAGAGAAGGACCAGGGGTGACATGTCAGTGGTATTCCAATACCTGAGGGGCTGTCACAGAGAAGAGGGGGGTCAACCTATTCTCCGAATCACTTGGACAAGAAGTAATGGGTGGAATCCCATCAAGGTGAGATCCAACCTAGAACTAAGGAGAAATTTCCTGACAGTGAAAATAATTAGTGAAAAAGCTTTCCTTTAAAAGTTGTGGATGCTTCATCACTGGAGGTTTTAAAGAAGAGATTGGACAACCATTTGCCTGAAACCTTAGGGTCTCTGACTTAGGAGACTAGAAGACGTCCCAGAACCCTCGCAACTCTCTTATTCTATGTTCTGTAACATTATACTCATCTGAACAGTTCACTTTCCCATTTTCTCTATGCCGTGCGCGTGCACGCAGGCACCCACGCAGACAGGTGTACACCTACACCTAACCCAGGAAAGTTGTGGGACGACAAGTCTGTATCGCCATTTTTGATAAACATTCTTGAGCCAAGACACCCCAACAACTACCTCCTAGGCGTCTGTATTCTCAAAACTAGCATGTTATGAGTAAGCCTCAGCCCGGGTGGTAAATGAGTTTCAGGACTCAAGATGCAGCCCGACCCCAGGGGAAACAAGTCGTCCCGAACCCAGCCATTGTGAGAACACGCAAATCCATCCCAGCAACCGCTCCGAGGAACGACGCGGGCGGGGACGACGCAGGACTCAGGGCTGTTTTCTTTCCTCCCACCTCCCGCAACATCGCAGCCTAATATGCCGCCCCTGCTTTAGCGTTGCCCCCGACTGGTAACCCCCGAACCCCGGGTCGGTGCAGCTCTGCAGCAGCAGCCGCTTCCCGTCCCCACGTCCCCCCCTCGAGAAGCAGCTCCTCCCCAGGGGACTCTCCCTCGGCGGGGAAGTCCCTGCACCGCCCCGTCTCCTGCAACTCACATGTTGCCCTAAAGCGAAGCTCCGTCCGAGCCCCCGACGTGTCGAAGTCCTGCCCGGGCTCTACTGAGCATGCCCGCTTGCTCTTGAGCACGCTCAGACTCTTCCAATGAGGCCACTTGCCCTTATCTGAGTCCTGCTTGCCCTGCGCTCGGCGTTCTTAAAAACCCAGGCGGGATATGACGTTCCGTTGTGGCGTAGCCGGCAGGTTGTATGAACCTGGAGTTACTGTTCGCTGAATCAGCCAAATTCGACTTAAGTTGGATAACTGAACTGAGGAAGTTGGCTTATTTACGTAGTCAACACTCTGATTATGCGCCATGGGGTCGTTTTCGATTTCTAGCGACTGCACAGATTTTCTCCGAGTTACGCTCTCTAGCTCTAAATAAATAATAAATCAATCCATCAAGTTAAGTATCCTCGAGGGCAACTTCTCGTTTGCCACAGACTGTTTTGCCCTTTCCTCTCATTTTAGTGCAATCTGGAATCCCTGAATTATAACAGGGTTCATTGTTTTTGTTTGTTTCTTTTTAAATTGGCATCCATATCCGAAATGGTATAGGGTCTCCTGCTTGAGCAGGGGGTTGGACTAGAAGACCTCCAAGGTCCCTTCCAACACTGGTATTTTCTTCAACTTCATCAAGGTACAATTAGTACACAGATGAGGACTAAAAATGGAATTGCACTTATCATACTGACCAATGGTGAGCCTATACTTATTCATTTCTAATCACTGCTGTTTTGACAAATATTAGGTGCAAAAAGGGCAACCAAAATATTAATAGATTGGAGTAGCATCCATTTAAACAAACATCTAAATACTGTAAACAGCAACTGAATCTCTAGGTTAGATCAAGGGAACATAAGATGAAACATGATAATATTTGGAACAATAGAACATTTAAGGTTTCTTTGTCATGCCCAATATTAGAATCCATCAAAGTCAGCTATCAAATGTAAAGCAATCTCCCACCTCCCCAAAAAAGAAAAAAATTGCCACAATATATAGATTGTGGAATTAGCTGCTGGCAGTTATCATAATGGTGGTCAGTGAGGAATAAACTTTTCAGTTTCATGAATGATCAGGCTATCAATGACTCCCAGTATTGATGGTTATTGATAGTTATGTTTTGATATATTGATAACTTCCAGTATTGATAACTACTTACTGTGTTGTGAATCACAGCTGCCTTCAATAATACAAGCTGCTGGGAAAGCAGCTGTTATCCTAGGCTTGTAAGCTTGAAAATACATCTAGCAGGTCACACTAGCAGATTCCTGGATAGAATGGTATGATTGGCTGATCTAGCCTGGTTGTATTTTCTTTAAAAGCACAAAATTAACAAGGTGAATAAAGACAATGACGTTTATGAAAACAGCATTAAATGCAGCATTTTAATCATGTGACCACAATTTATGACTATTTGGTCAGAAACTGGCAAAAAACACTGATGGGAATACAATGCTTAATGATTGCCATGTTCACTTTACACTTGTGGTATTTGCATAATGACTACTGCAAAAATAGTGGTAACAATCCAGTCCAATTATGTGGATATTTCAATGTAGAACTGTCATCACTTACAATGGAAAAGTCATGCTCCATTACAGTCAAAAGTGAAGGACTATTCTCCTTTATTGGAAGGACTACCTGCATTAAACTCAACCTTCCATGGTCTGTAAAATAAGGACCCACATTATTGGGGGCATTATGTTGATTCTGTGAACAGCTTAAAAGGGGCTATAAAGTGCTATTGCTATTAGCATTGATAGCAGTAGGACTATCTTTGAAGAGCACTTGCTGGAGTAGGCAGGCCACTGCCTTCTTGAAAACTAGTTACTGTGGTGCTGGCCTAGAAATCTGAAGGCTGAGTTCTAGATTGTTCTTAGCCATGAACATTGGGTGACCTTGGGCCAGTTACTCTCTCAAGTGGAGCCTACTTATAGGTTATACGGTAGTATGTACACTGCCTAGAATCACACTTGGGCTGCTATATAAGTTAGATAAATGTTTGCCACCCTGGGTTATATATTACAAAGGTAGAATAAAAACATAGTAATATAGGATGTTTTGTTTGGCTTTTTCAACTTTCTGGTCTAACCTAAAGTTATGGGATTACTTAGTAGTCTCCCAACCAAACACTTAAGCAGGTCTGGACCTCACTTAGTCCTCTCAACTCAGCATTTCAGAACAATCCATTCTTGCAGAAATATTATAGTTAAAGACTCATGCAGGTGGTAATATGCTCTTCTTTGTGAGGTATATTTTTCTGAATGAACAAGTTTGATAAACCCGGGGGAGTGGGGGGAGTTATTCTCAAAGAAGGTTTGTTTTGGAAGTTCCATCAGAAATAATTGTAGTTTATTAGTTGGCATCTAATCCCCCCATGGTCCTTTTTTAAAGAGAACCCCAAGGTACGACAACAGAGGCAATCTGGTTACAGTCGCGGTATCAACAGCCAAAATTAGCCACAGAAAAGTTTGAGACTTGAGCAGGAACAGCGCATTCCCGTGCATTAATATACTTCCATGAAGTTCTAAAAAGCACCATCTCCACTCGCCTTCATTCTTTCTTACACTCCCCCGATATTTTGTTTTCCTCAAATCCCTTCAAACGTGGAAACAAAAATACAGCCTTTCACCATGCACCGCGATTTTAAAGCTCTCGGCAACCCTGCTGTTACCTAAATATAGATCAAAGCCAGGCCGGATTCCACGCACGAACATTCCTAGAGTTTTCGAAAGTCAAAAGTTCGATAACAATTCGAAATCACAACCATCTTCATTTCCACGCTGGAGAAAGCCCAGTAGAGACCACATAATGTAGGGAAATGGGAAATAAACTCTCCAGGCAGCCCCCTCGCGTGAAAGATCCTGTTCACCTCGCAGGCCTGAGCATTTACCCCACGCGTGGACGGAGCTGTTTGGGAAACACTGGCCGCGACGCTTTCCTGTTCCTGTTTGCAGAAGCAGCTCCCTCCACCTCCCCGCTTTGTCTATTGGCTCACGGCGTGGCTGTTTCCACCCTTCCCGAACAAGAACCCCTTCAATGGTCGGTGGTTCTGACGTAGCAAGCGGGGATTGGCTCTTCCGAGTATCTAAAACAGACCCTTCCAAGTCCGGATCGAAGCTCCGCCCACGACGTTACTCCTGACTAACAACTGTTCGTGTGAACACTCCTTTAGGCAAAAGGTTCCATCTTGCCTTTCTCTCTGGGTCCTGCACTTCTATGCCACCTTTGTTTATTATCTACCCAAAGGTAGCTTCTAGATCAGCTGGGCACTGTGGAGTTTGCATTAATCAGGCTCCAAGCAGAAATGCCACATACCCCTCGCCAACGGTTGCAGCCTCGAGCTCCAATTTGGTCAGAGAAAGAAACTCGAGATTTCCTTGCCCTCTGGGGTGAACTGCTGATTTTGAGGTGGATTGAAAACCGGCCCCCAAACAGTGACATCTACGAGGATCTCTCCGCCCAGATGATAGCCAGGGGTCACGAGCGCAACGCTTCGCAGTGTAGGAACCGAGCCCGGGATCTGAAGCGAAGTTATCGGAGAGCCAAAGATGCCCAGATCTGTGCTGGAGCTGAGCCCGTGTCTTGCCGTTACTTCCGAGAGTTGGATCAAATGTTTGGAGGCGAAATGGATAGGGCCACCAACCGGAGCTTGGCCAGCATGGATGGATCCATGCAGGTGGTGGTAAAAAGAGAGGATGCAAAAGACATGGAGGCCCAGGGCTCCGAGGAAGAGAGCAACCAAATGACACCCCCAAACACCCTCTCAAGTATGGATGCAGACACAGACACGGAAACCGAACAGAACGTGGGGATCATACGAGGCCTAGTGACAGTGGTAGATCCCAACGTGATTGAAACCACAATAGTTGAGGAAGGTCCTGAAGAGAAGCCGGTGCCCTTTTGTGGGCAACCCGTTCCAGGCTGCAGTGAAGATGGGCACCTCAGGGCTACTGGTGAGCGAGAGCCATTTTTCCTCAATGGCATTTTGTTTTTAAATTCGTGCTCTTAGCTCTTCAGCCATCTTATGATCTTGGGTTTAATTTAGTTGTGAGAATCTCTAAGAAGCTTGCCTGATATACCACAAAGATAGAGATTGGCTCTTGGTTTGTAAAAAAAAGAGAGAGAAATGACCTGAATTTTCTCCTGATTAGAAGCCCAAATTAGATACAGGTGGGGAGATACAGTAAATGTGGACAGAGATTTAAATTCAAAGAAGGAGCCAGGCTAAAAGTAAGTTTCCCATCTCAGTATGCCAAGCGAGTCAAATGAACCTGTGGTTTTTCTGATGCACTTTTAAAAAAAAAAAAAAGTGGAAGGAAGGAGGACAAGAGCCATTTAACCAAGATCAAAAAAGGTAAAAATTAGTTGGTAAGGTGGTTAGTTTTTCATTCCAGCAAGCAATCAACTGTTTTCCCTGCGGCCTCAGTTCTACTTTGTCAAAATGATTGTTTGTGTGATGGATACATGGAGAGCCAGTTTGATGTAGTGGTTAAAATGCTGCCCTAGAGATCTGGAGACTGTGAGTTCTAGTCCCGCTTCAGGCATGGAAAGCTGGCTGGGTGACTTTGGGCTAGTCATTCTCTTTCAGCCCAACCCATCTCATAGGGTTGTGGGGGAAAAAGGAGGAAGAAGACGTTTTCCAACTTACTCGAACTCTTATCAAATTGTAGACTGCCCTCAACCCCTGTTCCTGGAAAATAAGAGAATCCAGCAATCTCAGGCTACGTCACCTTTGCTGCCCTGCTGCCGGGCCAGCTGACATTAAGCAGTAGGTAATATTGTCCGGATGCTTAACCCATTTCCCTCTCAACAGGTAGAGGCAGGCGAGAGAAGTCCTTTGGCCATCCCCTGACGACAGCAGAAAGGATGGCATCTATGCGGGAGAGGAAGAGGCGGTCGCATGAGGAGATGATGCATGAGATCATGAGTGACTACAGGAGGACCTGGGAGACCATGGAGGCTCTTCATGAGAGAAGTGAAATCAATGCTGGGGACTTCCGTGAAGCAGTGCTGAGGGAAATGCTTCTGGACAGAGAGGCCCGGACCCGGGAGGCCCAATTAGACCGTGAATCCCGGGCAAGGGAAGCCCAGCTGGATAGAGAGGTTAGGATTAGGGACAACCGTCTGGAGAGAGAGATTAGGATGAAGGAGCTCGGTATGATTGAAGCCGAGCTTCAGCGCACCAGGGATATCCTCCATCCAATGGTTGACGCAGTGGCATCTGTGGCAGAGGCCTTGCGTGTGGCCAGCAGGATGCTGCCACTCTCTCAGCCTGCACAGAAAGTGAGGGCTGGAGTCTTCTTGGAATCCAAGGAAAGCAAGTAATTTCTGTCTCTCTTTCAACTATAAAACTTTATCTTGAATGGGAAAGATGTGTTATGAGGAAGTGAAGGGAGGGGGGGGAAAAAGGGTGCTTTCTAAAGTGCTAAATTCAGGGATTTTCAATAGTAACTTTAAGAGGTTGAGCCAGGTTCACCTACTCCCTCAATTTGCTCATCCTGTGGAACAGAGGTAATGTACATCTAGATGGTTTGGTTTGGTTTGGAACAAGAAAAGAAACTTTAGAAAAGACATTACAGTAGCTTATGGATAGGATCATTCCTTTTCCTTGACAACCATACCCAGCTGACTGCTTATTTGGGGCTCTTTCTGGAGAGCAGGTATTGGAGAACAAAATGCTTGCATATTTTCACAATGGAGTATTGTTCGTACAGGTGGTCCTCGACTTACAACAGTTCATTTAGTGACCGTTGCAAGTTGCAATGGCACTGCGAAAAGTGACTTAGGACTGTTTATCACATTTACGGCTATTGCTGCATCATCATCATCATCATCATGGTCACATGATCAAAATTTAGACGCTCAGCAGCTGGCTCACAATTAATGATGGTTGCCGTATCCCGGGATCATGTGATCGCCTTTTTATGATCTTTGGCAAGCAGATTCAATGGGGAAGCAAGATTCACTTAACAGCCGTATTATTAACATAACCACAGTGATTCACTTAACTGTTCCAATAAAGGTCGTAAAATGGGGCAGAATTCACTTAACAATTATCTTGCTTGGCATCAGAAAATTTGGGCTCAATTATGGTCATAAGTCAAGGACTCCCTATAGCAGTGATGACTAACCTTTTTGTCGTCGCGTGCCGAAAGCGTGCCTCAGGAATGGGATTCAAATTTTTTAACAACATGTTCTGTGGGCGTGGCTTAGGTGGTGGGCGTGGCTTGATGGTCATGTGACTGGGTGGACGTGGCTTGGTGGTCATGTTATTGGCTGGGTGTGGCCAATATCACTCACATCAAGGCATGCATCTCCTCGCCTGGCCTCTCATGACCGTGGTGATGCTGCAACAGTCGTAAGTGTGAAAAATGGTCATAACTCACTTTTTTCAGTGCCATTGTAACTTTGAATGGTCACTCCACACAAGCAAAGTACCAGCAAAGGAGGGGGAAAAAACTCCAGAGGAGTTCCTGAGACAGGAAGTCTAGTCCTGCCAAGAATGTAATAAGGGTTAACAGGCAGTTTCTGTAAGCAACACCAGAATGTTTCCTTCCTCCTTCCTTACAGGATTAGGCCAGTAATTTCTTCTAACAACCGGTTCTCCGAACTGCTTAGAATGTTAACAACCAGTTCTAGCGAATTGGTGGAATCCCACCCCTGGCATACCTGCACCCATAATGCAATGCACACGTGACCCCCTTGCGCTCCCCCGCCCCCCCTGCGCATGCGCACACATCTCACACATGTGCTCTGCCCCCCCACGCATGCGCAGCAGATAGCAGAAAATCGGCTGGCAGGAGGCGTGCACACATGTGCAGTGGAACTGAGCTGGGGTGACGGCTCACGTGCCCGCAGAGATGGCTCTGCGTGCCGCTTCCGGCCTGTGTGCCATAAGTTCGCCATCACAGCCCTACAGTATATGTGTTTGTATATGCTAGGTATGTATCATTCATAACTCTTCCTTTCCAAATCCTCATGAGCAGGCTTCATTTTTCTACCAGTTAGTGGAGACCATCAATAGAGAAGCGTTGCTGCCTTCACATGTACTGATAACCTCCCCTGAAGCAACTAAGTGGCTGCTTTGCAAACAAAATGCTGGACTGGAAGGAATTGGCTTAGCTTCTCCTTCCAAATCTCTCTTATATGTGTAAGCAATGAATGTGGCTCTCTTCAAACCCTTGTGGGCTGAGTTCACAGCAAATCCAAAGCCAAGTTATTAAAAAAAAAAACAGAATTGCTGTGTTCATATAACTTGCTATGATGAACGATATGATGTTTTAATGTGATGGCCCATTTCACAGAACATGGTTCCCTTTCTTCCTCTGAGGTCATTCTCAGTCGGTATTGATAAGAAGCAAGAAGCCTGGCCCGTGTTTTGCAGGGTCTTGTAGGGCTCAGTACTTTCTCCACTTCTGCTTAACATCTACATGAAGCTGCTGGGTGAGATCATCTGCCACCATGGACTGAGATATCAATATGTTGGTGAACCCCATCTGTATATAACAGAATAACACAATTGGAAGGGACCTTGGAGGTCTTCTAGTCCAACCCCCTGCTCAAGCAGGAAACCCTATACCATTTCAGACAAATCGTTGTCCAGTCTCTTTAAAAACTTCCAGTGTTGGAGTATTCACAACTTCTGGAGGCAAGTTGTTCCACTGATTAATTGTTCTGCCAGAAAATTCCTCCTTAGTTCTAGGTTGCTTCTTTTTTTGATTAGTTTTCATCCATTCCTTCTTGTCCTGCCCTCAGGTGCTTTGGAGAATAGCTTGACTCCCTCTTCTTTGTGGAAGCCCCTGAGATATTGGAACGTTGTTATCATGTCTCCCCTAGTCCTTCTTTTCATCAGACTAGACAGTTCCAGCAACCATTCTTTATATGTTTTAGCCCCCAGTCCCCTAATCATCTTTGTTGCTCTTCTCTGCACTCTTTCTAGAGTCTCAACATCTTTTTTACATCGTGGTGACCAAAACTGGATGCAGTATCCCAAGTGTGGCCTTACCAAGGCATTATAAAGTGGTATTATTAACACTTCATGTGATCTTGATTCTATCCCTCTGTTTATGCAGCCTACAACTGTGTTGGCTTTTTTGGCAGCTGCAGCACACTGCTGGCTCATACTTAAATGGTTGTCTACTAGGACTCTGAGATCCCTCTCACAGTTGCTACTATTGAGCGAGGTACCACCTACTATATTCCTGTGCATTTGGTTTTTCTTGCCTAAATGTAGAACCTTACTATTTTCACCACTGAATCTCATTTTATTAGATAGCACCCAATGTTCAAGTCTGTCAAGACGCTATCTTAAGCCCATGGTAAATTAAGCAATCCTGTTATCTCCTTGCAGTGCTTAGAGGCTATATTAAGGGCTGGATGGGGAGCAATGGACTGAAGCTGAACCCTGTCAAAATGGAATGGCTCTGGGTTTGGGGTTGTCTGGCTCATGGAGAATTGCCACCTTTGGTCTTGGGTGAGGTTCCACTGCCCCAGACAAATCCAGTACGTATTCTGGAAGTTCTCCTGAACTCATGACCCCAGCTCAAGGAGCAGGGTGGCAGTTGTGGCTGGAGGCCCTTTGTGCAACTGGGCTGTGTGCCAGTTATGTCCTTTCCTGGACCAACGATCCCTACTCATAGTCACCCATGCTCTACTTACCTCCTGTCTTGACTGTTGCAATGTTCTCTACATAGGCTGGCCTTGAGAAGTATCTGGAAGCTTCAACTGGTTCAAAATACAGTGGCCCACGTGGTTTTATACGGGCCTAGATATGAATATGTGTCATCTCTCCTGCAAGGACTGCACTGGCTGCCAATTCGCTTCAAGGGCCAATTCAAGCTGCTGGTTGCCACCTTTAAAGCCCTACATGGCTTGGGATCAGGTTATTTGAAGGACAGACACACCTACCCAACCCCACCAGAGTGGGGGGCCAAGGGAATATTATGGGTCCCCCTCTCCTAAGGAGGTCCATCTAGTGAGACCAAAAGGAAAAGCCTTCTCTGTGGGGGCTCCTTCCCTGTGGAACATCATCCCACAGATGATAGGATCAGCCTCCACTTTTAACACTCTATCACAGAGGTCTCCAAACTTGGCATATCTGGCTGAGGAATTCTGAGAGTTGAAGTCCACAAGTCTGAAACTTGCCAAGTTTGGGGACCCCCTGCTCTGTCATAAGGGCCTGGAGTCCTGATTTGCCAATGGGCTTGGGTGTACCCCAGAGTTCGATGGAAACCCGTCAAATGGTTCATTTGATTGTTATCGTAAGGATGTGTGGGGTTATTGCTTTTTATTGTTTCTGTATTGAGCTTTTATCCTCGTAAACTGCCCAGAGTCACTGAGAATGAGTTTGGGAAGCCATATAAATTTTCTTAAATAAATAAATATGCTAAGGCAACAGCTGGGTTTCCACACCACACTGGCTCACACAAATTTTATCTCATTGCAGCGTGCAATGGTTTGTCACCCTAACCCAGTTAATCTATTGGGGAACATGTGTGTGCAGGAAAAAATAGTTTTTATCATTTCGGATGCCCCATTTAGCTAATCTGAAAATTAAAGTACTCACAGTTGCCTCACCAGAAAGAAGGATTGACAGACAGAAAGGAGGATTGACAGCATCATTCAGATTACATCTGCAGGAAAAAGCCTTTCTGATAAGAGTAGAATACAGTATGTTTAGCTTCTTCCAAGAAGACCATTCTTTGTTCAAAACCAACTTCTTTACTTAGAGCGCTACTGGATATGAGCTAATAGAGACAAAAGCCAAAGAAATCCAACACTGTAAAAAGAAATTATATTTTTATTGAGCAAGATATCCAAGACATTGCATTTGACAAGACACAGTGAAAAGACCATTTAAAATTAGTATTAATTTTCCAAGGGTTTACACTTTAGGGTCAGAATAATGTAGTCACTTATATTTTAGTATCTTGCTAAGGTAAATGGTTGAACTTACAACCGTTCATTTAAAGATGGTTTCAAGTTAAGACAGCCTTGGGGGCGGGGAAGTGATTTTGCACTATCCCCACATTTATGACCAGGTAAAGCATTTTACAGTCATGGGATCCCAATTTGTGACCTTCCCAGCTGATTTCTGACAAAAAGAAATCAACTGGGAAAGCAGGATTCGCTCAACGACCATGGTCAAAATGGTCAAAGTTAGGTCATGTCATGACTTGATTTACAACCATCCAATTTATGACAATAAAATTCCAGTTGTGGTTGTAAATTAAGGACTATTTATAAATGTCAAAGTACCCTGGATTCTTCACTCATTGCTACACATGGTTGACTCCTAAAATTGATAGCATGCACTGAAGAATTAAAAAACAAATGCTAAAAAGTAATCACATGCTCTCCCCAGATGTATATTTCTATTGGCATTCGTTTAATTCTTTTATAGGATAATTAGTATGACTCCTACAATGTTATGTCAGGAAATATTTACTATGCTGCTGTCTCCTATCTGGTATTCTCCAGATGTGCTGAATTATAACTTCCATATTCCACCAACCATTTAAATCAGTGGCCCCCAACCTTTTTTGTGCCACGGGCCGGTACCGGCATCACAAAATGATCCGCGGCCCGGTACCGGCATCAGCACGCATGGCAAGGCGAGCCGAGCGACTGGCCAGCCAGCCGTCCCCCGCTTCTCCCCGCCACCTTCAACTCCTCCTTTGTACCTGTGTCAATGGGCTTCGCGACGGCTTCGGGACGGTCGATCGGCTCGCCTTGCCTTGGGTGCTGAAAGAATCCTTGCGCCTTAGTTTTGTTCGAAGCCGCCCCCCCCCTTCGATGAAACTAAGGCGCGAGGATTCCTTCAGGACCCAAACGCTGCTTTCCAACCGGAAAAGCTCACCGGAAGCACTTTCTCATCAAAACAAGATGGCGGTGCCCAGCAAACCGGCGGCCCAGTAGAAAATGTTCCACGGACCGGTACCGGTCCGGGGCCCAGTGGTTGGGGACCCCTGATTTAAATGACACTGAGTAAAGAAACGCTGAGATACATTAGCATTCAGTAGGCAACAGTGCACTTCTTGTTCTCAGCTGCGTGCGCGCACATACACTCAAATAGATGGAAAATAGGTTTTAATGTCAAACAATGACTTATTACTAAGATCTGTACATGAAATTATAGCGGGGAATTCATCCAGAGTCTTCAAATTAGGTGCTACCTATATGTTAAGGAAATCATGCTCTAATGTATCCAATTTTCAAGGAAAGAATCAGTAACCCCCAATGTTGCTTAACCCCGATAGTAGGCTGGATGAGAGAAAACCAGTTGAAATTAAATCCAGACAAATCGGACCTGCTGTTGGTATGGAAAAAGGTAGGACTCTGGGATTGGAGAGAAGCTTGCTCAGCACAGGGTTGCGACCCGCAGAGGGAGCAGGCTGGGGTCTGGAAGTGCCCCTCGATCTCCATCTGTCACCGGACTTGTAGACAGCAACTTTGGCAAGAAGAATGCTTGCAGAATTACAAGCCATTGCATCAACCGCGACCCTTCCTGAGCCAGCTGGACTGTGGCAAAGTTGACCATCTGCCTTAACTGTGTTGCATGTGAGGCTATTCTTGAAAAGGGTCTAGAAATTGCAAATACTATCAGGCGAGGCAGCTAGACTACTGACCACCATAGTGTATAGGAATCATATGATTCCTGTAATAAAGATCAACAATTGCTGGCGTTTTCTGGGAATGATTCAAGGTATTCTTGTATAAAGATTTTAATAAAAGTTATGTTTAAAACTAAAGAATAATTCAAGGGTAGTAATGACTCATAAAATCTTACACAGCTTAGGGTTTGATAGTCTATGGCAGGGGTGTCAAACTCAAGGCCTCTGGGCCGGGGTGCTGAGATCTGGCCCCGCGTGGTTGTCCTGGAAACAGCAAAGAACTGGCCCCCGGTGCCTCTGCCAGTGAAAACGGAGCTCGGGAGGGCTGTGTGAAGCCCTCTCAAGCTCTGTTTTCGCTGGCAGAGGGTTGCAGGAGTCCTTCCGCAGCTGAAAACAGAGTTTAGGAGCCCGTTTTCTCTGGCAGAGCACTCAGGTCACCACAGGCACCCCTGACACAAGTGACATCGAGCTGGTCACACACACACACACCCTGGCCACACAGACCCCTAGGTCAAACACAACCCTGATGCAGCCCTCAATGAAATCAAGTTTGGCACCCCTGATCTATGGGATCGCCTCTCTTGCTATGAACTTGACTACTCAGAATAGCAGGAAAAGCTGTTCTGAAGATTCACCTTTGTCAAAGTTTCAACCGTCTGGCACATGAAAAGTGACTTCTCCTGCATGGTTCTAGGTGGTTGTTGTTTTTTTAAACTTGTGTTGTTAAAAATTAATTCAAGCAAGTAAATTGCCTTAGGGTTGTAATGGCTACATTTGATTTTGAGGAGTGAGAGAGAGAGAGTGCCCTCAAAGGGGGAGTTAGTGTGATGGACGACAGTGCAATGGTAGTTTCTCAGGAAGGAGGAAGCACAATGAGAAAGACGAGCGAGACAAGAGGCAGCACAGCCCAAGAGGCTGGATAGGAGACAGAGGAAGAGAGTAAGAATAGCCACTCCTTAGGATCTCTGAAGGTATATTTGTTAAGGTGAGAGTAGTAAGGATTTGGTCTGGCAAGATTCTGTCTATTAGCTGTAAGCAAATCAAGCACTGAACTCCAGCTGAATTGTTCTGTCAACCTTGGACTAAGCCTAACAGGAGGGAGAGAAAATGGTAAAAAGTAAACATCTAAGCAAACAACCATGATCAGAATATCTTTTTAAAATGCATTTTAACATTGTATACTCCCCACTTATTGCAAGGAAACATTTTCAGTACTTTAAAAACTACGGCATACACTATTCTAATCAGCAATGTTATATGTACAGAAGAGTTGTGATTAAGCTGTAATGATCAATGTTTGAAAATGTAATACTGACTGACTTAATATTTACAACTGACTTAATATTTACATTTAATATTTTCAGCCCCTTGGTCTCAAGGCAGCAGACAGCATCCAAATACTAAAGTAGTCCAAGACTGGGTAACCAGTGACCTTCCAGATATTGTTAGGCTGCAATTTCCACCATCTCTCACTGGTGACCGTAATGCCAAGTGCTGTTGAAAATTGGAGCTCAGCAACTGTGAAGAAACCCGTACACTTGTCATAGTTACACATAAGCACATTCAAATCAGTGATACAGGTTAGTTACAGTGATCTTAACCCTCTCTGGTTTCAGTGGGGGGGGGGGGGTGTTTAAGTGTGACTAAGTCTGGATCCAATGTAGTAATAACAAGAATAATAACAACCATTTATAAACGATCTGGAACCTAGATCAAATATTCAAAAATTAGAATAACAAAAGGCATGGAAAGAGAAGTAGAACAAAATGTTTCTTTTAAAATACCAATTTTGACCACTATTAAATAAAGGGTCAACAGATCACTTGGAGCAGGGAATTACACATACTGGTGTCACACAAGGGCAAATAACAGGACTCCTCAGGATCACTGCAGGGGACAGCCTCATATGGCAATTTTTTTTGAATAATGTAGAGCCAATTGGGAGCACTTTGGATGACGCTCAGAAGCAAGTCTAACTGATTAAATTGAACAAAATTGAAGCTATGTATTAATTTACACAAACCATACTTTAACTTGCATTTGTAACTTTAATGCATTCTCTAAATACTAAAGTCTGCACAGGCAACCTCCTATAAAAAGCATTAAGAGAAAATCTAGAGATTAACAAGGGTGAATTCTTGATTTACTACTCTTTGAAATTCCAAAGTTGCCTCCATACAATATAGTCTAGTATCTATAGAGGAACGAAGATTGACCCATGGCTACTACCTCTGTATCACATCTCTATTCCAGCATTCCATGTTATATGACTTTTTTTGTTTGCAGAAATACAAGATTTCACTTTCAAATCTAAGCATAGCAAACTCCCAAGCCGAAAAGGAACAAAGCATCAAGGATGTGTTCAGCAGTGGGGATCCAACTATCCTTTTTCTCTCTATGCCTTGGTGAGACTTTGGAAAGAGGGCTATATATTTCATACAGACAAAGAATCTATATTAACATATTAATGTTCATTTTAAAGCATTTTCCTATTACTAATTAATCTTTTACATTTCAAACTACAGTATTATTTTCTCATAAAATTAAAAAAATGAATGTTAAAGTCTTAGCTTTCTGGCTTTTTTATACTTATTGTAGCCTTGTTAACCCCTAACCTCAGTCCTCTTGTTTTATCCACTGCTCTTGGTTGTGACTTTTCTTTTTCTACCCATTTTGAAATACTGAACATGTAAGTACAAATAGAATTTCAAAATCCTAAAATAAGTCCACTACTTTTGGACATACAGATGATGACACACATTGTTCTTAAAAGGCTACTATTTAGAGAGCAAAGATGGTGCTAATATTAATAACCTATACAGAATTGTCTTTAGAATTTAAGTTTTCTGCCCAATATGGATTCTCTGGTGAGAAATAAGGTGCGATTTCTGATTGAAATTCTTCCCACAGCTGGGACACTTATATGGTTTCTCTCCAGTATGAAGCCGTTGATGAATAACAAGCCCAGAATTGAAGCTAAAACTCTTCCCACAATCCTGACATGTGTATGGTTTCTGCCCTGTGTGAATGCCTTGATGCGAAATAAGGTGTGATCTCTGATTGAAGCTCTTTCCACAATCAGAACATTTATATGGTTTCTCCCCAGTGTGGATCCGTTGATGTATGATGAGACCAGAGTTGTAACTGAAGCTTTTCCCACAGTCGGGGCACTTGAAAGATTTCTCTCCCATATGGGTCCTCTGATGCGACAGGAGATGAGATTTTTGGCTGAAGCTTTTCTCACAGTTGGAGCATTTATACGGTTTCTCCCCGGTGTGAATTCGTTGGTGTATGATGAGCCCAGAGTTGTAACTGAAGCTCTTCCCACAGTCAAAGCATTTAAATGGCTTCTCGCCCGTGTGGGTCCCATGGTGAGAAGTGAGATGGGATCGCTGGTTGAAGCTCTTGTCACAATCAGGACATTTATACGGCTTCTCTCCTGTGTGGATTCTCTGATGGACCATAAGTCCTGAGTGATTGCGGAAAGTTTTCTCACAAATGATGCAGAGATACGGCTTCTCTCCTAAATGGAGAATTTGAGGTCTATTAATGCCTACATTGTGGCAGAAGCTATTTTCCTGTTTGTTAGGGGTAATTTTACTTTCTTCGATGTGGATCAGTTGCTGGATTAGTATTTGGTCAAGACGTTTTAAATTCCCATCCTTGCACTGACTAGCTTTGCCTTGTGTTTTATCAGAAGCAGTTTTTTCTCTTCTCTCTGGCAGCAGATTGTAGTGACTTTCAGTCCCCCTCTCTTGTTTACATCTTTGAGAGCTACTCTCTTTAGATCCTCCTCTAAACATCACCTGCATTTCTACATGCTCTGGTTCTTCTTTTATGGTTGTCTGCTTCTCAGTTTTGGTTGCCATCCCATCACCTGTTGAAGTAAACCAGATTTTAAACAAAAAAGATGGCTTTCAGTCTTTTCCACCCGTAATAACATAGGAATTAAAGAAAGGAATCCATTAAAAGTTTTAAACGACATTACTTATTGAATCTAACCCAAGAATAATCTCCAAAATTATGTTACAGCAAAAGCAATGTCAATTAGTAGTAGTAGTAGTAGTAGTAGAAATTTCAAATGCACAATTATACGTTGAGGAAAATAAAGTTGAGGTATGGAAAGCCAACACCATCTTTCCATTGTACTCCATTGACACACGCTGAAGGACGATTAGACAAAGAATTGTATTTATTTTTTAAAACAATAACCAGAATAATAAACACTGTTAGGGAATGTTTGCTTATCTAAGATTCCAGATTCAGAAACTGGCATTTCTGGTTAAGCAGGATCTTCTAAACAAACTTCTGTACACATAATTTCATACTCCAAGTATCAGATTTAAAATAATCCATGGGGAATGTAAGTAAATTTTATTGGATGCAATTCTGTGGTGTTGGAAAACATGGATAATTTCCAGTTTATACCCAGAATGCGCTCAAGCAATCCCTATATCCACATCAAAGCAAGAACATGTGCCACTCAGTTCAGCTAGAAAAAATATATAACTTGACATTATTAAACAACAGCCAATATCACATAGTTAATTGGCACAACCTGGATCAAAATTAGGCAAGTGCAGGGAGAGACACAAACAAGAACTTACATTACAGGAAGTTCTCAACTTATGACCACAATAGGGATCAGAAAAATTGTTATTAAGCAGTGTAGTCATTAAGCAAATCTTCATCTGACTACCCGATTTTTGACACTTTTTGCCACAGTCATTAAGTAAATCAACAGCAGTCTTTAAACAAGACATCACATGACCACGACTTGCGACCCTCTGCTGGCTTCTCTACTCACTTCGCTTGGATAATGCAAGTGTCATAGTTACCAGACAGATGCCAAGCTCCTGAACCACAATCACATGACCATGAAGATGCTGACAGCCTTCAGTGCAAGGATCAGTTGTAAGCTACTTTTTTCAGTACATACATTAACTTCAGTCACTAAAAGAATGGTCATTAAGCAAAGACTACCTGTAGTTACATGTCTCTAGCTATACATCAAAAGGACATAGTCACTGGAAACTATCCTGAGGATAATTAGCATAAATCCCCAAGGGACTGGCCTTTGTTTATTGCAGCTTTAACTCCTTTAAGTATATAATAGGAACAGACTACAAATGGAAAGCAGGTGATCCAATCTCAATTCTGCACCACAAAGGAAACAACTTGATGAGGATGATGTATGTAACGTGGAAGGAAAGCTGAAATTCTCTCCCCATCTGTACTATTTTCCTTTGAAAATTCATTCTGAGGCAGTATGAAAAACACCTCTGAAAAGCCCATAAGCAAACGCTTTCAACTGCTTCTTCCCACAGTATTCTTCAAAATGTCTCTGCTATACCTTTAGAGATACTGTTACACATGCAGTAGCAGAGTAGTACTCCAAAAGAAAGATGATAATTAGATTTATTGCCAAAAGCTAAGAAATTAATATGCCACCTTACAAACTGTATAAGCCAAATTCTAACACTCATTTATTAATGAATTCTTTAGGGTGGAAGAATCCAAAAATTGTCTGAACTTCTTGTTCTTTGAATGGCACTCTGTCCAAGAAATTGACATTACTGAATACCTCAAATGTGAAAATAAAAGGGAAGATCTTGTGGTGGAATGCTTGGATTACACAAAAGATTAATACTTTAAATCAGTTGATTACTAATGATGGTTTTAACTATTTTGAGAAATTGCCTTTTGAGATTGATGTGTCTGCCTATGTGCAATATGATATATTCAGTTGAAACATATGTTAATCGGTTTGGCTGAAATGCTTTAACAATCTCTGGGCTACCTGTAAGTTTAGCTTCATTGTAAGATGCAATGTTTGAACCGAAAAAGTGAAATGGAAGTCACAGGTAATTAAATATTTGAAGCTGGAATGAAAAATTGGAATACCCAGTTTTAGAAAATCAATTGGTCTAAAAATTAAAAAATGCAAAATATACATCTTATGATTCATAAATAAAGCATATTCATCAGAAAACATTATTTGGGGTTTTCTGGACCATTCAATTTTAAAAAGGATAGACATGTTCCTTGATGTTTGAAGACCCTTTAACGCATATGATTTGGTCTTGTTCTGTCACAGCCTTATTTGTATTTAGATTTACGAAAGTATGTTTATGTAATATTGGGAAGAAATATTAAGGATCTCAAAGGGATATTGAATTATATCCTTAAAATGGGATTTGTTGTCTCATAAAGAATGTTGAGCTTGAGGTAAGGCAAAGAAGATAATTTTAAATAATTGGACAGAAACATACTTTCCTGATTTTAAGGATGTGAATTACCTGTTTTGGAAAAGCCTTTGTTTTCTAAAAGTAAGATGAGCATATGTTGTCATATGGCCTATATTTACTTAACAACTGGATTAATTTTCTGTGTTTATTTATATTATATGGATTTTTCTGTTAGTTTTTTTTCTTTTGCCACATTTAGTTTATTTTAATTACTACAACAGATTTATCTTTTTTATTCCACTGCATAAACACTAAAGCTTTGGGGGTGTTGTGCAGACTTTTTAAATATTTCACCATTTCAAATCAATTTTTAAAAAGGCTGATCATGGAATATCCATCAGCTCATTGTCAATAATATTGAGATAATCCTGTTTCTTTCCCAGTCTGAGATCTCACCTCTGTTGCAGACCTGATGACAGAAAAGAAATTATTGTTTCATATTGTTTTGTCTCAAAATTGTTTAACTATTGTATATTTTCCAGTGTCATAACTAAGTTCAGCACCATCAATTAATTAAATAAATAAAATGGTGATCCATGTGGGACTAGAGACCACTATTCACGCAATTCTATTTATCATTACAAATAGCTGAAAGCTTCATTAAAATAATTCTGGTTTATCCAGGATTTATTTTCTCTATGAGAAAATTTACATAATCTAGAGATTCTATTCTTTGGAAAAGGAAATAAGAGAAAACGTGATATATCTAAAACTATGCACTGGTAGAAAGATTTTAGATTATTTCATACAATAACATAATTCATTATTATTCCATGAAGCTAATTGGTGAAATAAATATTTTGCATACTTAAAGTATTAGTCTCTAGAATGGTACCCTCATGTCCATCAACTGCAGTTGCTGATTATTAGTATCACGATAATATTTGTAGCTCAGGGTTGACATGAGGAGTCCTTGGTGCACTGATAATGTTACCTAGTTTGGATAATGAAACATCTGCAAGAAAACAAGCAAGCTCAGAGAGCACCAAGGACCCCTCATGCATTTGCTAAAAACATATGGTGCGAATTCAAGGAGGAGATAAGCACATCAGCAAAACAAAAACAAAAGCCCTTGAACTTAATTGCTTCAGTCTTGCAAATTGCTTGTTTACACTGACCTAGAGAAAGTAAAAAACTATCAAATAGAGCTCAACTCCTGATTGAGTTTTCTTAGCAACAACATGGAGGTAATTTGATTGGGATGCCTTTCAATTTTCCAGAGTATTTTCTGCAATATTTCTCACACCCAACCCTGCTTAGCTTCCAAATCCTGACAAGGTCGGCCAAGGTCTGCATGATGATATGTCAAGTGAACCATCGACTGCTTATCCATTAATAACACCATCCATAGGGAAGCAGGAACAGTCAGCACCTGTTATTTCATTTTTCTGCTTGCAGGCTTCTTCTTTCAAAGCCTACAATCAACTGGCTGGCCATTGTCTGGGCTGGAATGCCAGATGAAACAGATTTTGCTCACAGGGCTCATTCAAAACAACATACTGTATTCTCAAGCAACCCCCAACCTGACAAACCAAAAGAATCGCTTCAGTTTGTGTCATTAAACAGGAACTCCGTGCTTCAGTTTAATTCACTAAATATCAATAAAAATATTTGTATAGAGTGCAGGTTCCAAACAGAGCGGCAGGTTAAAAAATACCGGATACAAGTCGACCCCTAGTATAAAAGGTTTTCTGCGATAAGTATTTCTTCCCTACATTCCACCTTACAGTCTGCCTTTTACCTGACCCGCTGCCAGTTTAATTCGGAGTTATCTCGGAACTGATGATAGTCTTCACTCTGGTCGAGTGATGAAGCATTGATTCGATGTCCGCTGGCCCACTTATCTCGGTCCTATCTATCTTGCAGCGTTCACGATGGCGGCAAATCTATTTACTACAGGAAGTTCATCCTCCTGGCTCAGCGGAGCGAAATGGAAAAGCTCAGATACTTCCTAGGAAACGGTAAGCAGAGCCCTCTCCTGGCAAGATAGAAGAGGAGCTTCTTCTACGCCGAAAAACCACTTATTTTAGGTGCCGCCCAGGAGAAGGTTTTTAAATTACCAATGCCTTTTTCTTCAAATTGAGGAGTACAAAAATCACCCTGGGCAAGTACAGTACAAAGCAAGTACAGTACATCAAGAGAAATTGTTTTGCCAGCTCCACATCACAATGTTTGTTTTTAATTTTCAGGGATCTTTATTGCTATTTACTGGCAGGGTACTACTACATTCAAAAACATAATTTCCACCATGGCTCCTCTAAAATTATGCTGATTATTCAGAAATCCATATTATGTTTCATTTGAATGTGCTATAAGTACTATGTACTATCCAGTCTGGTGAATAGTGTGTGTGTGTTAAAAAAAATTCTGGGCAGGTACTTACCTTATCAGTAAGGGAGTTTGGTGCAAGAGCCCCTAATGCTTCATGTCTATACAAACTAGGATTGTCATGCTGGCTCAGATGTTACATGGATTAACATGTCAGGTGTTGTGAGGAACCAGGACAATCTGGGCTACTGGAACAAAACCATACATGGAGAAGACAAGAGATCTGGAACTGATGGATGCTACTACAACAGTAGGCCTAATGAGCGAGAAGACCAAAGCGATCCCAGTGGTGGTTGGAGCTCCTGTGGCTATGATTCCTAAATTGAGAGTGTACATCCAACATATTTCAGGAACAAACTCAAAGCTCTCTGTTCAGAAGAGTGAAGTACTAAAAACAGTTAGGATTCTAAGCAGAACCTTCCAACTTCCATGCCTCTGGTAGAGGATCTAAGACACAGACCACCCATAAGGGTGAAAAGGGAATTATTATATTGTAAAATAATATTGTATTACTACATAGATATGTTAATATTACTAACATACTATATATAAAATGCACTTTATGTTAATATTACTAACATACTATATATAAAATGCACTTTATATATGTAAGTATTATCTAGAATGTTAAAATGTGACAGTAGAATTATGAGGAAGTTTCCATATTCACTAGAAGGAGCTATTTTTGGATGCATCCCTGTGGTGAAATAAAAATCTCAGCATATCAAAGATTCTTGGTGTCTGATGCCTTGCACTTATTATCCCTATATTATATTTTTATCCTGCCATTTTAATATATAACTCAAAACAGCAAGCCTATATACTCCTACCTATTTCCCTGCAACAACAACCTTCTGAGGTGGGTTGGACTGAGAAAGAGTGACCTTCCCAAAGTCACCCAGCCAGTCTCCTGATTTCTATGGTTAGATTTATATCCATATAAAAAGGGAGGAAAGGCAATTATCAAATTACTATCCAGTCAGATAAGTATATAGAATTTGCAAACTTTATGCAGGCTGCTCTTGGCTGCCTATTGAAAACATTTTTTGTGAATAGAAATGCTGATTTGTGGGTGAGCCAATAAATTGGGAATTCTATATTCCCCCAGCAATTTATGTTTTCCAGGCCAAGGCAGGTGCAAAGGGCTGTGTTTAGAATGACTTCTCTATCTTGGAGGCAATGCAATAAATTCTTGGGGCTCCTTGGTGTGTTCCCCATCCCACACTTCCTTGTTCTTGGAGGCAGAAGCTAGTTTAGTAACAGTCTGAGACTGGATAAGTAAAATAACTTAAACTTTATATTCTGTTATGAGAACTCAGGAAGAGGAGTGATTGAACCCATGCCCAGCAACAACTAGGTTACAATCTCTCAGTATATTTATTTTCTCAGAATGCTCACAGTTTTTATAACATCCATGGCATTCCATCAAATTAGAATGTTACTAGCTTTGGTGGTGCCCTGAGAAATATCAACTTCCCATTAGTTTCTTTTTAATTAAAATTAAAATAAAAATATCAGCTTTCCGTTAGTTTCTTTTATCAGTTTCCCATTTAGTTTCTTTTTAATTAAAAAAATATTTTAAAAAAGTAAGGTGGAGCAGGGAAATGTTATGCTTATTAACTTTACTTCATAAAAGAATGTCCTTGTACACAGGTTGCTTACAATCTAAACATTAGATCAAAACAATGTATTTTATCTTGGTTAGAGGAAAAAAGAAAAATATGGCATCCAAAAATAGAGTGCATCTTAAATTAGAACTCATAGATGATTTCCTAGTGTTCAAATTTATATAGACTTTTCTACAGTGTGGGTCTTCTGATGCCTACTTAAATGTGATATCCACCTGAAGCTTTTCCCACACTCTGAGCATGAATAGTGTTTCTGTCCTGAATGTATCCTCTGGTGTGTAAGAAGGCTTGTGTTCACATGGAAACCTTTTCCACAGTCCGGGCATTTAAAAGGCTTCTCAGAGGTATGCACTCTTTGGTGCTTGATTAGAACTGAGCTGTAACTGAAGTTTCTCCCACATTCAAGGCACTTGTACGGTTTCTCTTTTGTGTGTATCCTCTCATGGATAAGGAGGTTGGAGGTCCGATTGAAACATTTCCCACAGTCTGAACACCGGAAGGGTTTTTCACCTGCATGTTCAATCTGGTGCCTGATGAGATCAGAACTATATCGGAAGTTTTTCCCACATTCTAAACACTTGTAATGTTTCTCCCCTGTATGAGTTCTCTGGTGGATAATCACATGGGAAGAGTGATTGAAACTTTTCCCACAGGTCAAACAAGTGTAGGGTCTTTCTCCTGTGTGGATTCTCTGATGAGCAATGAGGTGTGAACTCTTGCTGAAGTTCTTCTCACATTCAGTGCACTTGTAGGGTTTTTCGCCTGTGTGAACTCTCTGATGGGCACTGAGAGCACAGCTTCTATTGAAGATTTTCCCACAATCAGGACATGGATGCTGTTTCTTGGACGCTGGCTTTTTTTGCTGAATTGGCTGTTCCTTGGAGTTTCCTTGCAATATGATGGACTTTATTCTTCTGGATCCAGAGTTTTTGACATTTTGTTTCTCTGTTCTCTTCTGGTTTTTAGAAGTTTCTTCTTCCTGGGAATTACTCTTTTGGGGTATTCCTCCCACTTTTCTGTGTAGTTGTATCTGTCCTGGATTTTTCTCCTTGGAAGTGTTTTCCATTTTTTGTCCAGTGGCTGGAATAGAAGCAAAAATAAATAGTTTTGACATCATATCACCTATCTGGGGGAAAGCAAATCATAAATGGTATCTAGGAAGCATCTTCTTGAACTTGGGGGACTATATACAACATTCCAGAGGTGATTATTTCAAGCAAATCTGTACAATAGGTCAATTTATTGCCTCCTCCATACCTCCCTGCTGAATCTAAAACACAGTACAAAATGAATTCATGAACTAAATTCAATTCTTGAGAACATGTACATTGGAAATGATTTGTCTTTGCCACCTTCTGCAAAAATCAAACAAATAAACAAATCCCACCCACCCCCAGTCTTGCTTATAGCTTTAAGATTCCCTGGAAGTCTCCCACCCAACTACTAACAGGTCAGGCCAGTGGTGGGATTCAATTTTTTTTACTACAGGTTCTGTGGGCATGGCATGGCTTGGTGGGTGTGGCAGGGGACGGATACTGCAAAATCCCATTTCGTCCCCATCCCACTAACCTGCTTTTCAGCTCTGTTCTCCTGTGCAGGGCAACAAAAGAAGACCCGACCGATCAGCTGGGACTCGGGAGGCAGAGAATAGATGGGGGTAGGACCAGTCCAAGATGGTATTTGCTGATTCTCTGAACTACTCAACATTTCCGCTACTGGTTCTCCAGAACTGGTCAGAACCTGCTGAATACCACCTCTGGGTCAGACTCAATTTAAGTATTACCCAGAGTTAGATATGGTAACTGAAAAGTTTATAGTTTAAATAAGAGATGAATTTCTGAGTGATTTGCAGCCTTCTAACTTTAAATACAGTACTACATTTCATTAGATCAACCATAATCAAGCCATTCTTGTAGGAAATGTAATGGGTAAAAGCAAAGTGATCATTGACAATTAAAAAGAGCATAATTTTAACTGATAGGTTTCCCCTAACCAGCTCATTAAATAAAATGCTACAGGCAAGATACCTTTGATTTTTTTAAAAAAAACAGGTATCATGCAGGGGAATATAATTGACATAACATCTTTAGTTCTGAAAAAGTGTCAATTTAAAGATAAAGAGTACAAAGGGGTTTTGCTGAATTATAACCTTGTGCAACCCCAACCAGCTCAGTCAATAATGGGAGCCTCTATATGTTGTGACCCAGCATGACTCTCCACTCTGGATTAAATTAGCATGTCCCATCACTTGAACACTCATCCTGAATGTTTTGCAGCTGAACAGTCATTTATTGTTATTGTTATACAACAAAACATCAGATTTTTTTTTTACCAACTCCCTCCTTCTATGCTAAAGAATCACTGAGGGTTTTGTACCAGATGTGTTTCAAAAGGCTTGTATTGCAAACATCAGCTAACAACTGTAAAATAAAATTGGCTTCAAGTCTAGGTAATATTTGAGGGCGGATTCAGTGCCATCATTTTCCCCCTATTTAAATAAGTTGAAGTGCTTTCTTTGCAGCGACTGTTGTGCTGTTAGATCCCTGTGTACAATAGTGAGATTGTCTTTGGACCAGATGATCTTTTGGCTTGTGCCATATCCCCTGACTATGCAAGGCCATGCTTTCTTAACCTTGTCTTCTACTGATTCGTTAAATTAATAACCAACATGGCCATATTGGCTGGGAGTGCTGGGAATTCTAACTGTATAATGCATGAAAGCTATTAGATTTGGGCAAACTGGAATACTGTACTGCGTCTGGCATGATGTGCAGCCAGCTGAGATTTCCATGAAGATTGATACAGTTCCCCTTTAAATCTTACTGTGGTAGGATGCATAAAATTAGCATACAGAGAATGAGCTACAAGGGTGAAATGCAGCACTTAGAAAGACAAAGGACAATATCACAGGATGGACTGTATTGCCCCCTACAGTTGGATCAGCAGCAGGCTAATAAAATGCATTTGATTGATCTTGGTTTCTGTTTCTCTCTCTCTCTCTCTCAAAAAAAAAAAAAACCTATGCATAATCAGACTTAAACAGTACTTGGGTGGGAAACTGCCAGGAAATCTCAGGGCTGCAGACTGGACTGAGAAGTCTAAAAACATGCTGGAAGAAGGTGGTTGCAAATCACTTCAGTATTACTGTATTGCCAAGAAAATAAGATAGCCATGTTCATGAAGACACCAAGAGTTCAACTTGGCTCAAAGATGACTTGAGGTTATGTACAGTAACACTAGGAGTAGCATTTTGATATGGTAGTTAAAAGTACCAGGTCAGCGACCAAGAAACCATAAGTTCTAATCTTGTCTTCAGCAGAAAGCCCTCCAGGTTAGTTGGTACCCCAAAATCCCTTTTAAATGAAACTGTGAGAAATCACACTCAGAACCATCTACGGTACATGCAAAAATGTTCATGACTAATTATGATTCCAACTTACCAACGAAGACAAAACAAAATAAAATATATGGATGGGATCACATCTCATGGACTACACTTCACAAAAACATTTATAATAAATTAAGATGTTACAAGGCATGCTATTACCGTATTTTGACAGGAGAGTAACAATCCTTACACGCTTCAGCTTTCGTGCAAAAAATTGCAATAGATTAAAAGTGTGCTTCTATTGATTTTTATTGATTTTAACTCCTCCTAATATAGATTTGTTGAATTATAACTGTTGCTCTCCTACTCCCTAAGCTTCCAGTACCTTAGAGATTTTGAACAAATGTTCCTCCACATCCACCACCACCCCAAATCTAACAATTTAGCAAATAAAAAGTATGAGATCTGATTGTCTACTTGACTCTGAGAATACATAAGAATAAGAATAGAATAGAACAGAACAGAATCTAACACATTACATCTCCACATGTAACTCGGTCAAAATAGTTCCCCTCTTTCCTTTTCCCTTTACACACACCGATCCTCCTTAATTTTCCAGTTTAATTATTCTCCAAAAGCATTTCCTTCTTCTCCACCAAGGATCTGTGGGTCCGTTCAACCTTTTTTCTTTCCCCTACCAAAGGCTGTTCCTAAGTCAGGGAGAAACTTCCAAGCCCGGCTTGCGAAGGACCTCAGTCTCCACTTCGGTCGGTCAAAGTACTCCCAGCAACCGCCGAAGTGAAACAGACCTCCAAGGCGACGCTGTCGCAGCTTCCTCTCTGACCAAGTCAGATGTTCCTCAGTAGAGAGTAGACTTCCTCTTGCCTTCCCTAGCTGAAATCGAGAGGCCTCTGGCGGCCAGCATAATTTTCAACATCGGAATATTTTATTTATTTTTGTTCTCTTTGGCCATGGGGAGAGCAAGATTATGTTGACGAGGAAGACAAGCAAACAATCGAAAGCATCTTTGCCACGTTAAAGGCAGAGAGACTGTTGAAAGTCCCGCAGAAACTCAGATCCAGCAGATAGAAAACCCTCTCGTGGTAGCTCGGCGAGAAAGAGCTCGGCAAGGGCACGACGGAGAGCCGGAAGGCAAGGACGAGCAAGACGTGGAAGCGTGTACTGTATTCATGCCAATCTGCAGTACTTTGGCAGAATAGAATATTTTATTATTAAAATAAAAACAAAAAACCAAACATATCAACGAATTTTAATTTATTTATTCGTGTTTTTTTTTATAATTTTAAAAAAGACCTTTGAAGACACTAACTTTCTTTTCCTCTGGTCATCCTTTCAAGTTTTATAAAGGTCTAGTCTAGTTTATTTGTATTGACGGCAAAGCATTTATCTGTTTGATGTTCCACTATTGTATCATAGAGCTGCCTCGATTGTATTGTGATTTTTGTATACAGTCCTCAGATTGAATATATTGTTTTAGTATTTTTTGACGTTTTTTATTAAATTTTTGTGCCACCTATTTCCCCTATGACTGGACTTTTAATTTTGGACTTTTATATTTCACTTAGTTTTAAGCGCAATTGACATCATACAAAATACTAAAATGAATAATTTAATAATTACACTAATTATGTTGATGCTAATAGATTATATCCACCTCCACAAAAAGAATGAGTTTAAATGACAAAGAAAAAAAATTAAAGGTATTGATGAGGAAAAAGAATTACAAATATAAGACACCAAATTTGGAGGTTGGGATAGTTATATGGAATCTCTCTATCGTCATCCTATATTTTTCTGATAAGGAACTAATGTCCAGGAAACACGGGATATGGAAAAGAGGCTCTCTGAAGTCCACCGATATCCAAAGTTAGGACCACGCAGGGCGGCAGCCGCCTTGTTTCACAATAGCAGTCAACCTGTCCTTGATTGCAATTCATGAGCAGAAACAAAAGAGACATCAACGGGAATGTTTCATTTCCCCTCTTCCCTATATTTTCCCTTGCTCGACCTCCTTTACCCTCATCAAGTTTTCACAGGAACAGCCAATACTGTATTCTGCCATTTAACTCCGAAAACTGATTTTAGCCAGAGTGAAGTTTTCACTCAGGTCCGACGCTTTCTCCCTTCCTCCACCTTAGCAACAGAAGCAACAACCGGGGGGGCGGGGGGGGGCGTTGAGGGAAAGAGTTGCCTACTGCCTTCTAGCGGCTTCGGGCCAGGCGCGAATTCCAGAGTCCAAGGACTGAGCACGAGCCTAAAGATTCTCATTCTGTATTATTCTCACCTGTCACCTTGGATTTTTTTCTATCTCGAAGGAAAAACGATCGGCAGCCACCCTGATTTTCACGCGGAACTATTGATTTGCTGCGCCTGCAGTTACGCGGCCTCCTGCACAACAACGGAATGTCATTGCACGAAGAAAGTGAGACGAGCGAAATAACCAATACTTCTGGCTAGTTTCGTTATACCTGAACTAAGTCCTGACAACATCGGAGGACTGGTCTTGAGAAATAAACCAGATAGTTTTAGCTCCAGATGTGAGGTACTCCCAGAACATGGAAAAGGCTTGCGGGTTTGACTGCTGCTTGACTGCTGCCTTTTCCCCCCTCACCCTGCAGCTGTAGTCACTTTTCTCCTTAACTAAAGCTATGAGGCTCTTCTCATGTAGCTATTTCATCAAGTTTGGGGGATAGATTAATAGCTTTTGATATCTTTTTGGAATGTTTCACAACTTCTTTGTATGACAGCTTTTTAAATCTTTATTATGTATTTATGGCAATCCACACTGAGGATTGAACAAATTATCTGCCACTCAGTGTCTGTGGATTGAAACAACCTACAAACCCTTTAAATGAAAAAACAAAAACAATAAAAAAGCAGAGAACTGAAGGGAAATACAGTCATTACAGTACTTATATTAGAAAGCAAATATAGATAATTAGTTCATTGGTTTTCAATCTTTTTTAGGCTTTAGAATCTTTTTTTTAAAATCCCACAATCCTTGATTAAGATGCAAAGCTCCAGTGATAGAAAATTAGCTGTATCTGAATGAACTTTTTTTATATATAGTTTTTGCCGTAACTGCATCAAATTCTCACAGAACACTACTTCTAGTTTTTAAACCCACCACTTGAAAACCCTGTACTATTTAAGGCCAGTCCAGCAAGCTGAGAAAAGGGATCCTTCAAATGTAAAACCCAGAATGCACAATTGATTTTACTGGCTTTAGTATCTATCATGTATTCAGTTGCATGTTGTGATAGTCATGAAACTGATATCTTTTTTTTGTGATGGTCATTAGGTGAATGCTGCAAAGTTTTAAGCAAACACAGATTGTTAAGCGAACTAATGGTTCACTGTGGATATAGTTTTCCCCCAAAATCGGAATTTTGCCAAAAAGCAAAACTGTTGTAAAACACGGTCATGTTACTGTGGGACACTGCAAATGGCCATAACTATGGCCATTTTGACTAGCGCCATAAATTTGGTCATATGACTGTGGTGGGGGCCCGACTGTCGTAACTTCGAAACTGGATCATAAGTCCCTTTTACTAGTTTGGTCATAACTTCAGACACTAAGCAACCAGTCAATAGTTGAGAACTATGTGGCTGAAATGATTCACATGCTTCTGGCAGGACTAGACAGCTGAGAAAGAGCTGATGAATGCTCAACTGTATGAACATATTTAACTATTTTCTCTTATTCCAGAGAATATCAGAGCATAGCCATATTGACAAGCTGGAAATCAAATCCACATAGAGACAAATTAAAGGCTGAAAGTGAACGCAATCTGAAGTATATGGATTCTATTGCATACCTTTCTGCATTTTCCCTACAAAGTGAATTGTATTCCACAACAGCCTATGCTAGTATCAATCTGTTGCTCTTTTAGAGTAACTGTACACAGTGCAATCCTCTCTTTATGACCAACACAAATGCCACTTTAGAATCTGACAAATTTTATACTAATTTATGTACTAGGAACATTTTCAGTCACCATTCTTGAAAATTGCGATACTTTTATCAGTTATAAATAAATCTGTTCCATTTCTGTGAATGCTTTACCAAAGACTTTGTAAAGGACCTGTACTTATATACATTCATATACTGTATATTCACGCAAAGTTTGCAAACCTTGTTACCCTTTGATTTAAAAAATGGTCTGTGAACTCATTTAAAATTTTAAAAAATTAAAATTTTCCTGACCTAATTTCTTTCAAATAAACTGTATTATGACTCCCATTCTGCCTTCTGGAGCTTGGATGATGGGAGCTGTATCCTAAAATGTCTGAAAGCACCAAGCTGGAAAATCTTAAAGAGTAGGATCTAACACTATGGCAAGAATATCTTGTTGGGCAATGGAAGAGAATTAGGAAAGGAGACAAAGGAAAGGGGACATGGAGAAGAAGAAAGGAACAGATCTTGCTGGACAAACTATTCAGTAAAGGCACTAATTTATTTCTGAGTTGGAGTTGAAGACATTTTTTTTTTACAAAAAATGTTTATTAGTGTCAGAATCTACATACAGTATATTTTTCCTACTCCTTATCCTACTCATCCTGGGTTGTCATGGCATAATAAATTTGGACTTCTAACATCCCAAGGACTCAGTCAAGAACACAGCAGCTGGATTGTAGATGGGCTTTAAAGTAATAAGAAAGGATGCCATTTTTAGCCAACAACACTTTTCTACAGGACAAAAAGAAAAGCAGATTATAATTTTCCATTTCCCAAACTCTTACCACAATCAACCATTTCTTAGCTTGAAGTTCTTCAGTTTAATGGGAGAAGATTCCAGGGGCCCAGTTCTAATTCTAATCACCTCCAAGAGCGGAAAATTATGTTGACCTTCAGAGGAGGAAATCTAACGTCAGGTAATATTTTCCATCCTCTGCAAAAACCTTTGGGGTCCCTATAACTCTTACATGTCTGGAGATGGAAGACCTTTCATTCACAAGAGAGATGCACACTGGCTGCAGAGTTAACATCCATCCCTTGTCTCCCATTGGTCCAGGATGAGGCCATCATCAAAGAGAAAGTCAAGGAAATTTAAGAACCACAATTTACTCTCTCTCCCCACCCCACCTGAAACCCCAGTAGGGGCCCAGTAGGGGCCCAATAGGAGTTGGATGAGCAGTTCTGTTGCCTTCATCCTTCATCTTTAAGGATTACTTTGGCCTGCAGGTTATTGGGTTGTAGGCAAAAAGTATAGCCATGGGCTACATCCAGACCACGAGCAACATTGTTGTGATGAGTTAGTTCTACTTTCCCCTGTTCTGAATGCTTTGGGGGCTCGGGAGATGAAGAGGCAAAATGGAAACCTTAAGGCCTATGCTGGCTTAAGTTGCCAATTTCATCCCATAAAACTGGTCAACTCTCCCAGCCTTCCTTTTTTTGTAATCTGGTCACTCAAAGCCTGGTCCAGTGCTTGACTCACACTCACCTACCAGGTTTTCTGACGATTGTGAAGTTTCTGGTGAGCAATAAGAGGTGATTTTTGACTGAAGCTCCTCCCACACTCGGAGCAAACATACGGCTTCTCTCCCGTGTGGGTCCTAATATGTTGGGTCAGGATGGAGCTCACCCGAAAACTCCGCTCACATTTGGGGCACTTATAAGGTTTCTCTCCTGTGTGGATTCTCTGGTGTTTACTGAGGGTGGAGAGAATGGTGAAGCCCTTCCCACAATCGGGGCACTGAAAAGGCCTCTCCCCTGTGTGAATCCTCTGGTGCACACTGAGATGGGAGCTGCGATTAAAACTTTTCCCACATTCCAGGCACAAAAAGGGCTTTTCAGCTGTGTGGACACGCTGGTGCTCTATAAGGCTCGAGCTCACACTAAAACTTTTTTCACAGTCAGGACATTCATAAGGTTTCTCCCCCGTGTGGCTTCTCTGGTGAGTCACAAAATTGGAGCTTTGACTAAAACTTTTCCCACACTCGCCACACACGTAAGGTTTCTCCCCCGTGTGAACACGATGGTGCTTGATGAGATCTGCTTTGTAACTGAAACTCTTGTCGCAGTCTGGACATTTGTAAGGCTTTTCCTCCATGTGGATTTTCCGATGTCTACTCAGGGTTGAACTGGCCCCGTACCTTTTACCACATTCGGGGCATTTGTAAGGTTTCTCGCCAGTGTGGATCCTTTGATGGGTGCTGAAGTTCTTACTGTGAGTGAAACATTTCCCACATTCCAGGCACTTAAACAGTTTATCTGTGGGGCAGACTTGCTGAGGTTCGGAATGATCTGACTTGCCCAAAAGGTTTTCCCCAAAGTTGGGGCATCGCAAGCATTTTTCTCCCATTGTGGGATCCCTTGTGAATTTCTTCACCAATTGTTATGCAATTCTAAGTACCAAAAATTGGTAAGAAGCTACTCTCCTCTATTTTTTAAAAAAATGTGGAATAAAAATTAAGTGTTTGCATGAAATAAAAAAGAAGAATCAGTAAATGATGGCGTTGTTTTCCGGAGAATAATAAGATGACGCTTTGGCTAGCATGATCAAAGTATTTCTTTGTTTGATTAGCTTTCATTCAAGGTCATTACATCTTCTCTTGCCTCTTTAGAACCGTTGCCAGAAAGGGGCAAGATGAAACATGCCTTCCTCTGTGATCTCCTGCCAAGCTAGAAAATTCAGATAAAGGACTTAATTGGCAAAAATTCAGAAAGTCAATTTAATTTGAAATACATTGCCACATTCCCTTAGTTCCTATATTTATTTAGGCAATCAGGTTTAGTCCTGTCGGCTTCATCCCTCAGGGCCAACAGCAAGGGATTGAGGGAATTACATCCAAAATACATAATTTGTATTAGGGTATGTTTATTTCTGCTCTACTCAATTGGGAATAACGCAGTGTATAAGTAAGGTAAAGGTTCCCCTCGCGCATACATTTTAGTCGTTTCCGGCTCTAGGGGGCAGTGCTCATACAAAGCCGAAGAGCCAGTACTGTCTGAAGACATCTCCGTGGTCATGTGGCCGGCATGACTAAACTCCGAAGGCACACGGAACGCTGTTACCTTCCCAACAAAGTGATCCCTATTTTTCTGCTTGCATTTTTATATGCTTTCAAACTGCTAGGTTGGCAGAAGCTGGGACAAGTAACAGGAGCTCAGTGCATAATGTGGTTCTAGGGATTCGAACCGCCGAACTGCCAACCTTTCTGATCAACAAGTCTTAGCCACTTACTCTTAGCCACTGAGCCACCACGTCCCTAAATCGGTGTATAGATATATATTAATATTTTCTTTGAAACAAACTTAACTTCTAATGACTATAAGGACATATTCCAGGAAATTTAATCTCCAGATACCAATCATGGATTTTACTTGTTCAACATCCAGGTCACATCTTAACAGTACTCTCTCCTTTATCCTCTCCATTTTTTTCTATAAACCTATTACTAGCATAGCCACCTTCATCCCACTCAACTGCCTAGAATTAAGAGTAGATTTAAAGTGATCAAAAGCAAAATCTTAAATTAAATGAAAAGCGAACAGCCAGAGGAAGAAACCCGGTCCTACACCTCAACAGCGCTCACCCTCCATAGAGCTAAATTTGATTGGTGACAATTCTACAGAAACAAGTCTCCCAGTTTGTGTCACAATATACTTCCTAACATTTGTTTCTAGGTCCGTGGAACCTCAAGAGCAGAGACTACCGGTAGATGCTAGAGTTACTGTGCAAAATTATCTGCTTCAACTCCAACTATAACACATATGAGTCTCCTCAGCACCACCACTTGCTGACTGTACAAAAATAGAATTCTTTTTCAGATGGATCTCTAAGGCTTTTGGCCACCTGGAAAAGATATTAAGTAAACTGGAGGGGGTGGAAAGTGGGAGAGGGGAATCACAGTCAATTCCAGTCTCCCTGATTCTTGGGATCTTGCAAAAAAAAAAAAAAAGCTCCTGAATATAAAATATGCTCAGTTGTTTCTCTCTGTAGAACCATCTAGAACAGGGGTGTCAAACTCCTGGCCCATTGGGCCGGATGTGTCACGTGCTGGCCACGCTCCCACCCAATTTAGCAAATGGGGAAAAAGCCCCAATACATCACGTGACGACATGAGTTTGACAATTTTCTAGGGAAACTGGAAGAAATGCTTTTAATGCATATGGGAGCTTATCACGGCTATAATAAAGAATACTGAATTAACTAATGCATGATTGTACAGGTAATCCTCGTTAGCAACCTACCTTACATGCTGGTTGTGAAAAGTACGTGGGACTGGTTAACAGCTAGCATGGAATTCTGTCCTTGAATTCTTAAAGCAGAATAAATAGCAGGAGAATCAGATTTTTTGAAGACTCTTCAGAGTAAGGCGCCTCTCCTAGTATAAAGCAAGCACAGCAGAGAAATGCGGGGATAATTTAGGTTTTTTTTTTTATCATGGGCAAGCATACCAGCAAAGAATTTAAAGGAAGCTAGAATCATTCTAATGTCCTTGTTATACCAAATTAATCAACCCCATATGTAACCCCACAGGTCTTGGATGGGACTTGTCATCTCTTTTATGTTTGTATAAATACAGCCTGTACATGTGTTAACTTTTGTCTGTATGCTTTTTGGTGGATCAATCAATCCTCTCTATCCACAATGCTCTGAGGAGAGAAAAGCAAGTCCTCTTACTAAGGGTACCCTTACAGGTTGTCCACTGTTGATTAGACAGGAAATCCTCAACTTACGACCACAATTGAGCCCAAAATTTATGTTGCTAAATGAAACATTTGTTAAATGAGTTTGCCCCATTTTACAACTTTTCTTGCCATCGTTGTTAAGTGAATCATTGCATTTGTTAAGTTAGTAATACAGTTGTTAGGTAAATCTGGCTTCCCCACTGACTTTGCTTGTCAGAAGGTTGCAAAACATGATCACATGACCTCAGAACACTTCAACCGTCATAAATGTGAGGCAATTGTCAAGCATCCAAATGTAAATCACAAGTGGGGGTGGTGGATGCTGCAACGATCATAAGTGTGAAAAACGGTCATTAATTATTTTTTTCAGTGCCGTTGGAACTTCGGTCACTAAACGAACTGTTGTAAGCCAAAGACTACCAGTAATTGAGATCATCATTTCTGTTGCTAAGCAAGGCAGTTGTTAAATGAGTTGCACCTTATTTTCCACCCTTTCTGCCACAGCTGTTAAACAAATTACTGCAGTTGTTGAGTGAAACACATGGTCATTAAATAGCTCCAGCCTCCTGCATTGATTTTGCTTGTTGGGAGCTGGCTGGGCGGGTAGCAAATGGCGATCATATGATCTCAGGGCACTACAACTGTCATAAATACATTGTAAGTGTGAGGACTGATTGTAAGTCCCTTTTTTCAGTGCCATTGTAATTTCAAACAATCATTAAATGAATGGTCATAAGTCGAGGACTCCCTGTATTTGCAGAGAAGTTCTACCAACTTCAAAAGAGCGCTGTGCTATGAGTTGTGCACATTTACATTTATATTTATGTTTATTGCTAGGATAAAGCTCCCCAACTGGCTTTAACCCCATTCTGTCACATCATAATAACGTAGCATCAACAGCACGCATGGGACTTAATGGCCATGTTGACACAATCTATTGACTTGGTTATCTAATTAACCCATTTTCTGGATTTACAAACTACAGAATGAATTAAACATGTGGATTGGGTTGGTCCAATAAATCTCCAATCAAACTTGCCCCCCCTTATCTCTTCCACACAGCTGTCTTTTGACAATGCTATGACAGTGAACTTCACTTTCTTCATTTTTCAACGTTTACATCTAGCCAACGACTCCGGGAATTCCCTAATGGTTCCCCACCTATTCAGACATCAAGCCAGTCAAGTCACTAACACCTTGCGGTGAACGAACCTTGGCTAACACAATAAAGTTTTAACAAATGGTGCAAATGCATTTGCTGGATCTTTTACTTCGCCGCGTTACACATGCTGTGTCACATCGTCCTTAAAATAATAACAATATATTTAATTGTTAAGCAGAGGGCACTGACTGAACGGCTACATCTCCAGATCGCTATCAGGTTTGTTTTTGCAACGTCTAAGGCAGATTTAACAATATAAATCCAGTACATTTTGACGGCATCGGCTTGGAGGAAACTGTTCCTCGGGTGCGGGATGGTGGAAAGTTATTTCAAGCCGCTCTGGTTCTTCCAACCGCCGACGGGCTCGATTGCACTGACCCACACATTCCTTCGCGCGTCCTTGTTCCTAGAAAGCCTTGCCTTTGCACTCGAGCAATCAATCGCCTTTCGCCTGGGATCTTACCAGCTGCCGATTGCAAGAAGCGTGACGTCAGAAGCAGGGCGGCGGGCCTCGCGCGAGAATTCCCTTCCCCGTGGAAGGCCCGTGCAAATTCTCCGGAAGCGGAATACGTTTTGCTCGTCTGTGCAATCTCACACTGCTCTCTGCTGGCTTCAACGAATCCCAATCCCGTTGGAAAGCAAAGGGCGAGAAAAGCTTAATGCGAATCTCTTTGAAGGGCTTAAACTTGGAAGGCACCTTGGCACCAGCACGATTCCACAAACAGCGCTCTCTTTAAGGATTGACAAGCGCACAAGTTTGCGGATAAAATCAGAGGCGCCTAGGATAGCTGAACATTTGTGGGCAACGCCCTTTTCTTTAACTGAGTGTAAGTAAATAGGAATCGCGAAAAGGTTCAAACGAGTCTTTTCTTTGTGGCACTGTGGCAATCCAACCACTGCACTTTTAAAACCATGATTTATATGTTATTTAATTTATATCTCGAGTTTATTATTTTCAGCATACTTAATACTCCTTCCTCCTCCTATTTTCCCCATAACAAATAATCCCGTGAGGTGAGTTGGGCTGAGAGACTGTGAGTGAGCCAAGGTCAAACTCCACTTGTCAATGGAGCTTATCTGGCAATTGCAGTTTATGGCGATTAAGGAGATTATAAAACAACATACTTTTGTCCCCAAATCCTAAATTTCATTTACACAGCGATAGCTCTGGGCAGTTCCTGACTGGGCAGGAAAAAGATTTAGAGGTTGTGATAGATGTGACCTGCAATATTGATGCAGTGTGAAAAAGATGAATTCTCATTAAACTTCCTTAGGAAAGGATCTGAAAAATGAAACTGCTTTGTGCCATTATTGCAGATCCTTAACACCATTATACAGATTCATAACACAGCAGTTGTATTGCTGAATTTTGAAGGGGGTCCTTAGTGCAACGAAAAGCAACCAAAGATATAAGGAGATTGGCAACTTTTCAGTCTGAAAAAAAGAAAAAAGCACAGAGAAATGTGAATGCCTACCCAAAGATGCATGGATTGGAGAAAGCAAACACATCTTTTCCCCTGTAAAAATGTATGACTTGAAGACATTCAACCTCTCAAGACAATGCAGGCAAAGATAAATATTTCTCACAAAACATAGTGAAGTTACAGTCCCTCATTCATACAGCTTTAGCTGGGAATTAGACAAGTTTGTGGAAGAAAAGGCTATTTGAATACCAGTTTTAGAGGAGAGGAGGAGTGTGAAAAAGCACACTGAGCTTCACAGAAACATTTTGTTGGCTAGGGTAAGAAACAGCACCTTTTGGATATTAGTCTGATCTGACAGGGCTCCTGCATTGTCCTGTATTGGTTCTTTAATTCATACAGATTTAATAATGCTGTATAGTTTTGAGCCAAGGTATAAACTGCCTTGAAGATCTTTTGCTAGAAAGTTAGGATTTAAAAATAAAACTATGTTAAAAAGAAAAGAAAAACATTGCTTATTCTGTTGGAAAAGAAGAAATGTCTAGTTTAAGCATCTTTCAGAAATAGGTAACTGGTGCAGTGTGGTGTACAGGACCAGAAGTATACCTGGACTTTCTGGGAAGTTGAGAATTGTAGTTCCTACAAGCTGAAAAGTCTTGTTAACCTCTGGTAAATTTTGGCTGCTCTTGATAAGGTTTAATTAGGGTCAGATCTGATTAGTCCTTGGATGATCAAAAGTCTGTAGGTATGATTGAGAAGTCTAAAACAACTCCCCCCAAAATAAAAATAAACTTCGGGCATCAAAAGATCTTGCAATTTTAGATGGAGAAAACGAGGGTTGGACTTTGTCGCTCCAGACCACAGAAGGGTCGAGCTGCACTTCACGCGCTCCCGTGCCGCATTAGGGCAGGCGTCTTTCTGCATCCGTCCGACACTTTAATCCGGCCTTGTCTTTCCGTTAGCGAAACGGACTCGCCCCCTGGATCTCTAGAAGCTCAAGATAATTGTGCAGACAGGCAGCGGCCAGCAGAGGGCTCGGGTTATAATATCGAGAAGGAGGCGAAGGGAGTCCAGGCGCCCCTTCCTTCGCTGTGTTCCCAGGCGGGTCGGCGGCTGACCTCAGGTTTTCAAGCAGGAATTTAGGAAACCTCGGAGGGAGGTACGCGGCAACTCCTGGAGCCCTACGCACCAGGCAAGCAGGTCTGCTCAGAGTCCCGCGGCGTCGCCTCCCCCGACCGGAGTGAGAACTAGCCAAGGGCCGCGGCAGCCATTAAATTCCTCCTGCGCCGTTGCGTAGGCGGGCTGCGGCTGTCGAACACCCAAGGCGAACGAGAGGTAAGGAATCATCTGGGCAGAAAATTGGGGTTTTTTTTATCGGGAAACGGGGAGAGAGACAATGGAGAATTATAAATAAACACATACCGCTTTCATAAATCTGATCTGGGCTGGATACAGAGAGACAATAGACATTCTGTGGTTGCGCTTCTCCGAGAATCACCGAATGTAAAGATTGGGAGGGATTTTGGAGATAGCGATAGCACTTAGACTTATATACCGCTTCATAAGTGCTTAACAGCCCTCTCTAAGTCTTATCTGACCCTTTCAGGAGTTGATCTCCCTAAGCCGTGATTTGTTGAACAATGTTTGAGGTAGAGACCAGAACCAGTTTGGTCTAAATGCATCAGGCTAGAAATTGGGAGCCTGAGTTATAGTCCCGTTTTGGGCATGAAAGAATGGCTGACCTTGGCTCAGTCACAGTCTCTCAGCCCAACTCACCTCACGGGATTATTGTTATGGGGAAAATAGGAGGAGGAAGGAGTATTAAGTATGCTGAAAATAATAAACTCGAGATATAAATTAAATAACATATAAATCATGGTTTTAAAAGTGCAGTGGTTGGATTGCCACAGTGCCACAAAGAAAGTAAATGATAGAATACCTCAGGCTTCACACCTGGAGCTCATCCACGTTTCATAAATCAATAAATCATAAATCCTCTTTAATAATAAATCATAAATCCCCTTTAGACAAGGGGATATAAGGGATGCTTATCCCATTTGCAGATGACACAAGCTGTAAAGGATGGTTAATGCAGCAAAATACAGGCTGGGAGTTCAATAGCATTTGAGAAACATGAACAGTTTAAGTGGGTAGAAATGTAGAGTTTTGTAGTTAGGTAAGAAAAACCAGATCTTCAAGAACAAGGTAAGTATACTTCCTTGGCAATAGTACTTAAGAGAAGGATTGGGCATTGACCATAGATTAAACATAGCCAACAGGGTGATACAGCTGCCAAAAGAGCTGGTGCAATCTTAGACTGCAGCAACCGATTTACAGTGTTGAAATCAAGGGAAAGGTTAGCTCTGCTTTATGCTACATTGGTTAGACTGGAATACTGTATCTACCAATAGTTCTGGACACTACAATCATAAAGAAATTGAGGAATTGGAAAGTGCAGAAAAGAGTGTCAGAGTTTATGAGAGGCTTGGGTACAAGGTACTTTCCAACCCCATTTTGGTTTAGTGTGATTAGATGAAGAGGTCCAGTTGACTAACGTGTGTAAGTAATATACTGCCCAGTGTTGAGGACAGAGTTTCTTAAAAAGCCCCAGTGCTAAATTTAAAAAGCCACCCATTTATTGTAATGACCCACCAGTTTCTTATTTAGAAGAAAGAGATATAAAATTTCTAAATCATCTCATTGGGGATCCAGGTCTGGTCCACAGCCTAGATATGTTTCAATTAAACAGGTATCATTAGCCAGCTGTTTCATGTATACCTTTGAAACCTGGAGATAGGCTGAGTCCAGACATCAGTTAAGCTAAATAGTGACAAAAGTTCTACAGAATTATACCAGGGTTGGTATCAGCTGTGGATGAAAACCTGTTGCACATTTGTCCTTTTAAAAAGCAATCATTGCGGTAACTTGCAAATTGGAATAAAAGGAATCATGCTGTAATCTGTCATGACAACAACAGGAGTATCAAAAGTGCTACAAATAGACAAAACCAACAGGCAGTAAATTAAATTGGCCAGCAGGCAGTAAAGTGTTAACAAAAGCCTAAGACATTTAAAGTTATTTAAATAAAACACCTTGGATTGCTGATGTTATGCAAGCAGAGAAGGAAATAATGTTATTTATTGAGACAGTGAGGTCTGCAGATTGGTTGCTGTCACAGAGAAAGCCCTTTCAACGTTAGGACACAACAGGTGATCTTAAAGACAGGCAGATTCACATGGGAATTGATACCACTTCCTGTAATTTGACAACACCCACAAAGAAACTGGCAGCCATTAAAATCATGATAGTTAAATAGTTACATGAAGCCAGTACTTTATCCTTTTCAAAAATATCATAAAACTTTCTGAGTGGTTTACTGGGTGGCCCAACACAGAATCTGTTACAATAGTCTAGCCAAGATAGACACAATTTGCAGCATCCTATGGTCATGTGACCATGTTTTATGATGGTTTTGCCAAAAATGGACACTTTGTTTTTGGCAAAAGCATGTCATAGTGAACAATGAGTTCACTTAATAACTGCCACAAAAAACAGTGTAAAATTGGGTTGGTCACATGACCATTCCATTTTCTAACCGTTGCAACTTACGACCATAATGGGCAGACTCTGTTATGGTCGTAATGCAAAAATTACCTGTATTCCCAATCTATAAACCAGCTCCAGTGAATTCCTTTTTCTAACTCTTACATAATTCTGCTCTCTTGCATTTTCAACAGCTGAAATCCATCTTGACTTTCATGTACTTTGAATTAGAGAATAATTGTCATTTGCTACTTTGTCTGCATTCCACATCGCCCAAACAATGTATGTGTCAGATTTGATAAGAACAAATCTTCAGAGGAGTAAGAACATAAATATGTTCAGAATCCTTTGAAATCAGAAAATGTGGGACTGGATAGATCACACTGTGGTTCCTAGAATAACATCTTCCATCTATTTTCCCTTTAGCTGTTAACAAAATGTTGACCCAGGAAATCAAGACGACCTTTAAACAGGAAGAAGAGGAGAAGGTACAGCAGCACGACCCCCACTTAAAGGACTTTATAGAAGTGCAGAACACATCTGAGGAACATGCGGTCCAAAAGAAACACAACTGTTCCACCTGTGGGAAGAATTTTTGCCGCCGCTCAGATCTTGTCCGACACCAGAAACTCCACTCGGGAGACAGGCCCTTCACATGCACCAAGTGTGGGAAAGGATTTGTCCAGAGCACCCACCTCATTGCCCACCAGAAGAGCCACACCTGGGAAAAGCCCTACTATTGTCCTCACTGTGGGAGGAGCTTCAATCAGATCTTGAACTTCAACAGGCACCAGAGGACTCACTCCCAGGAGCCCCCTTTCAAATGTTCTGACTGTGGAAAAACCTTCAGCCGCAGCTCGAACCTGATCATGCACCAGAGGACTCACACGGGAGAACGACCCTACAAATGCTTCGACTGCGGGAATAGCTTCAGTCGGAGTTCCACCCTGGTGACTCACCAGAGGACCCACACCGGCGAGAAACCTTTCAAGTGCCAGGACTGTTGGAAGAGCTTCGGAAGACGCTCCACCCTGGTCATGCACCTGCGGACTCACACTGGGGAAAAGCCCTACAAGTGCTCTGACTGCCCTGAAACGTTTAGCGTGAAATCTGGCCTCCTGAGTCACCAGAGAATCCATATGACCGAGAAGCCCTACCTGTGCCTGGAGTGTGGCAAAAACTTCTGCCGCAGTGCAGACCTCATTATACATCAGAGGATTCACACTGGGGAAAAACCTTATCAGTGCAACGCCTGTGGCAAGAAATTTAACACGAACTCCCACCTTGTGACCCATCAGAGGATCCACACAGGAGAAAAACCCTATAAATGTCCCGAATGTGGGAAGAGCTTTTCTTACAGTTCAGTCCTGGTGGGTCATCAGAGGCTTCACACAGGAGAGAAACCGTATGCGTGTCTCGAGTGCGGGAAGACTTTCCGAAACAATTCACATCTCATCACTCATCATAGAGTACACTCGGGAGAGAAACCTTACACATGCCCAGAGTGTGGTAAAAATTTTAGTGTAAGTTCAAATCTTACAAAGCATCGGAAAATCCATGAAAGAGAGACGTCCTTGAAATATTCTGAGTAGGAAACACAGTGGATGGGATTCTGAACTCAAGATGCTTCGAAGATAAATATTTGGGGAAATTTTGCTAGAAAGTCCAAATGTTTGCAGTAAAGAAGGTAAAAATGAAAGTAGACATGAGATAGCAAAGAATGTACAAGTAGTCCTAGACTTATGACCACAATTGAGCCCAAAATTTCCTTTGCTAAGCAAGACAGTTGTTAAGCAAATTTTGTCCCATTCTATGACCTTTCTTGCCACAATACTTAGTGAATTACTGCAGTTAAGTTAGTAACATGATTGTTATGTGAATCTGGCTTCCCCATTGTCTTTGCTTGTCAGAAAGTTGCCAAAGGGGATCACTGGACACTGCAACTGTCATAAATACATGCCAGTTGCCAAGCATCCAATTTTGATCATGTGACCATGAGAATACTGTAACAGTCAACAGTGTGAAAAACAGTCTTTTCAGTGCTGTTGTAACTTTGGGCAGTAAATGAATGGTTGTAAATCAAGGACTACCTGTATGCCATATCTTGTATGAAAGGATTTCATTATTAAAAGATCCCTGATTTTTTTAAAAAAATTCTCTTTTAAGAACGGAATATGATGAGGAAGACGTATTAAGTTCAAATTCTGCAACAAGGAAACAAGCATGTTTTTCTTTCTCTCCAAAATAATGTAACACAAAAAATGTATATTTGCATACTTTTACTTGCTTACTTGCTATTGCAAAATGCTAATTTTTAACATATTGTGAAAACCTAGCATATGGAAATTATGGAAAAATACGGTAGCAGTAGGGAAAGGGCCTTTTTTTGTAAAGTCACACATCTGGGGGATTCCAGTTGTTTAGGATAGTCATCAAGAAGTGCCAATCAATCAGCTGTGAGGCAAATAGTTCAAAATACTGCTGGAACTTAAAATACCTGATTTAGTTCTGCTGTAGCTCCTATGCTGTAAGCTGCTTGAGTGTTGAAGGCTGGTTATGGTAAATAAAGATGGTCATTTATTTGGCTGCCAAAAGTGTAGGCTAATGTGTGAACCTTAACAGTTTTTATTTAAACTACCAAGGAAGATGAAGATGTGCAAAATAAAATGAATTGCCCCCAAACTAAATCCCTAATAAGACCTAAAGGTAAAGGTTCCCCTTGCACATACATGTTAGTTGTTTCCGGCTCTAGTGGGCGGTGCTCATGTCTGTTACAAAACCGAAGAGCCAGCGCTGTCCGAAGACGTCTCCATGGTCATGTGGCCGGCATGACTAAACTCCAAAGACACACAGAACACTGTTCCCTTCCCACCAAAGTGGTCCCTATTTTCCTACTTGCATTTTTGCATGCTTTCAAACTGCTAGGTTGGCAGAACCTGGGACAAGTAATGGGAGCTCAGTCCGTTACGTGGTGCTAGGGATTCGAACCACCAAACTGCCGACCTTTCTGATCGACAAGCTCAGCATCTTAGCCACTGAGTCACCGTGTCCCCCAATAAGGCCTAGCTTTCTTTAATTTTTGTGAGCTCACGGGCTATGTAGCCTTAAGCATTACAAAACTAATTTCATTCCAGTGTTCCTAATTTCACAAATATAACAAATTGCTAGTGATTTGGTCTTAATTTTTTGCTGACACACAATGATAACTCTGTTGCTGTTAAAAGTATCAAATCATTGGAAAACTTTGTTTGACGGTATCATGGCAAAGAAACTGATGTATAGGTAGTCCTTGACTTAAGACAGTTAAGTAAGTTCTGCCCCAATTTGTGATGTTTTTGCCACAGATGTTAAGCAAATCACTGCAGCTGTTAAGTGAATCATAAGGTCATTAAACAAATCTGGCTCCCCCCATTGACTTTTCTTGTCAGAAACTGGCTGGGAAGGTGACCCCATGATCCTGAAACAATGCAACTGTCATAATACATGCTAGTTGCCAAGAACCTGAATTTTGATCATGTGACCATGGGGATGTTGCAATGGTTATAAGTATGAAAACCAGTTGTTAGCCACTTTTTTTCAGTGCCATTGTAACTTAGATCATTAAATAAATGGTTATGAGTCAAGGACCATTTATAATGTGGTTCACACATTGGGCCAAGCTTTCATATGTGTTTGCTTTTGGCCTAGGGTGGCGTATGGACCCAGACAATGGTAGCTTGTTTAATAGCAATAGCACTTAGACTTCTGTACCACTCCATAGTGCTTTATAGCAGTGGTCCCCAATCTTTGCAGCTCTGGTGGCCTGGTTTGGTGGGGTGGAAACGAACCGGGCCGTGCAAGCAGCAGGCTGGCATCCATGTGCATGTACACACAGCTTGACTAGTTGCACTGCACACACATGCATGTGCACGCCGGCCCAGCACACACGTGAATTGAGATGCACGCAAATGCCTGCTGGCCTGTTGCTTACATGGCCTGGTTGTGGGCAGAGGCCCAGGGTTTGAGGACCTCTTCTTTATAACACTCTCTGAGCGGTTTACAATGTCAGCATATTGTTCTCAATAACCTAGGTCCTCATTTTATCAACCTTGGAAGGATGGAAAGCTGAGTCAACCTTGAGCCGGTCAGAATCAAACTCCTGGTTGTGGGCAGAGTCAACGTGCAATACTGCCTTCTAAGCATTGCGCCCACCGCAGCTGTTAATACACTATGGTTAAATGAACTGTTTGAACCTATGTGAATAAATAGTATGTGGGCATATTTTCCTGGGAAAGTGGTGCTATACAATGAGCATGCAGGTAGCAACACGTTACCAGCCTTGAATGATCTCAGAAGAAGCTGTGCAGGGTCAGAAGGGATTTGTTTTTTGGAAGGGAGACAGTGCTGGAGAAGCAGTGGAGTTGAGTTTAAGAAGACTTTATGGGTGATCAGAAGCCTCATTAAGGAATGACTGCCAATCAGATTTTGCTCAGACATTGAATCAGCTCCAGTTCTGTGTTGATTGCATTGATTTCCTGGATGCTTAGATGAATTACCCCTTTTGTTCAAGAACACAAGCTACTGTTTTCAGTAACTTCTGTAGAGGTGCCACTGTCCTCCCTTCTCAGGTGTATTTCAACCCGTCTGGGACTTAATCCAGGAAGGAAAGGTTGCTACCTGCCAAGGGATACGCAGGCACTGATGACAAAACATTGGAAGGAATGCTGAAAAACAGAGGCGATTCTATCAATGGTCAGTCCCTGGTGTTAAGATTTCCTGAGAGAGAAATTAAAATATCTCAATATCATGACCTGGGAAACAGCAGTTTGGGAGTTTTCAAAACCATTTTTTTTTACCCATTTTTCTGACAGGAAAAGGCTGCTTTATTGAAACACTTAGGGGGGAGACAGCGTGATTGGGCTGGCTGCATAAATCTACACATGAATAAAAATGATTTTAACAAAAGCTGCAAACCACTGAACCTGGCCTGTTTTGCGATTGGAACAATCCAAATAAAGGGGCCACAGTCTGTTAGAAGGAACATGTGCCAAGACCAGTTTTAGTCTCAGCCATAACATAAAAAAAAACCTTCACATCCAAAAAGCATTAACTTTATTGTTGTTGAAACCTTAAGGATATTGTAGTCAGTGTTAGCTTTCAAAGGAACTGGTTAAAATTGCAGCCAAGATCTATATTATAGCAATGGTGCAGCTCTTAAACAACATTCAGGTGTAAAATCTGAAAGCAAGAAAAATGAGATAATCCAGGCTGGGAATACTTGATGAAACCAAATTCAGTCAGAGGAGTATGCATCCATTACAGAAACATGGAATGTCCCTTCTTGTATATCTTGTTTTCTGCCACCACAAACAAGTCACCTATTTTGAGGAACATTTAGAATATGCTGTAGAACTTCATTCTGTCAGAACTAGTTAGGCTTCCTTAGATTTTTGCATTAGGGAGCCAATCCATGCCTACCCTGCTGGAATTCGTTCACTAATGCTAAAAACTATTACCGCTAAATAGGCCATTTCTTAATTGGTTCCTTGCCAGACGATAAAGGATGCTTTTAAAAGTTTAAAAGTTTTTTTTTAAGGTTGCTGTTTTCTCTTTTTTTGCAAATTCACTTCCCCGCTGCTTTTGATGGTTATTATAAATCAAGTATTCTAGCTTTAAAAATATGTTCTTGAATCAATGATTAATATTTTCATCTGAACTGTGTTATCTTAAATATTCACAAAACTGCTATGCCATTCTATACAGATAATCCTTGACTTACAACATTCGTTTTAGTGTCCAGAATTATAAAGGTATCAAAAAAAAGTCCTCACACTTACGACCAATGCTGTGTCCCTGCGATCACACTACCAAAACTCAGACACTTGGTAACCAACATATAATTTGCAGCATCCTGGAATCACATTATTACTATTTGCTACCTTCCCAGCTGGTTTCCAACAATTTATGTCAATGGAGGATGCCAGATTTGCTTAATGACAGAAAACAGGTTGTAAAACCAACAACAAATTATTTAGCAACAATATTCCATCCCAATTGTAGTTATTAAGTTGAGGACTATGTGTTGGCAGGACAGCCATTCCTGATAAGAGTGACTATTGTCTCAGTCATTTTTTCAGCTTTGATTGTGGATTTGTGAAGGGCTAAGGCTTTGGAAATAATTTTATAAAAGTTTTCAGACTGATAGCCATCAATAGAAGTCTCGTGCTTTCTTTTTAACAAGGCATGGGATGTGGGGTCCTTGGTGCTCTCTGAGCCTGGTTATTTTCATTGCCATATTAGGTAATATTATCAGTGCACTGATGATGTCACCAAATTTGGTAATGATAGTTTGGGAAGAAAAAAAAACAAGCTTAAAACAGTTCAAATCTGAGCTACAAATATTCTCTTCTCTCAGTAGGTCATAGTAATACTTGTGGAATCTTTGAAGTGACAACTTTACAATGAGAAGGAGCTTGAGAATTTCCTTTAGAGCAGAGTTGGCCTGTGTCAGTCCTGACTGTTTAATAAAGTTCTTACACCACTGGCCCTTTAATTTCATTGGCTGAGCTGCACAAAGTTGTACACTGCATGATAGATAGCAATAGCACTTAGACTTATATACCGCTTCACAGTGCTTTTACAGCCCTCTCTAAGCAGATTACAGAGTCAGCTTATTGCCCCCCCAAACAATCTGGGTCCTCATTATACCGACCTTGGAAGGATGGAAGGACAAGTCAACCTTGAGCCTGGTGAGATTCGAACTGCCAAATTGCAGGCAGGCAGATGGCTATGAAATCATTGAAATAAGCACCAAACGTTGGTGTTATTTGTCCACTCTGATTCCTTTTATATATCAACAAGACCCACATGAAGTTCTCACAAATACATTTTGAAACATATGCAAACATTGAAAAAGAAATCTGAAAAGGATCATTTTCACAAAATTCTATTCTCTCAACGATTTCCTGAATGGCCAAAAAAAAACAAACCCTACAACACATTAAAATACAGTAATAGTTAAAAAACAACATTTTGGATTTGGGAATAGATATTCCAATCAGATTAAATGTTAGCCAAATTAGTTCCATTTTATCACAAGTATAGAAGCTACTTTTCTCTTCTTGGTGACAGTAAAGACAAAATACAAAGTCATGCTAAATGAAAGAGGCTCTTTTTTTTTCCCTTCCCCTCCTCTGGAGCAGACTTCTGAATCCAATTCATGAGACAGAAATAACTTCAATTTATGTCATAATTAAATTAAAGTAGGATCTGCACTACTATTAGGTACAGTGCAGAGAGACACACCCTTTCTCAGGCCAATGCTTGTGCTTGGCTTCTTGGTTGCAGTTCAGCGTCCACGCCCAAAAGACAACAGTTAGGCAAGGACAATAGTTAAATAGGATAGAATGCAGTTTATATATAATTAAAATTACATTAAATTAGTTTCGTATCATTATTTCCCCTCTCTGTTATGCTAACAGTTGCAATCTGTTGGCAAATGTTGGAAGTGGAAAGCATATGCTAGGTTTTGGTGAGACACATGCATCCCTGGTGCCTCTGTCTGTACACCTGGAAAGTCGAGGCTCGGCAGATTTTCTCAGGAGACACATTCTACAGACTGAGGATCCTTGAGTGCTCTCTGAGCTTGGTTGTTTTCTTGCAGATGTTTCATTACCCAACTAGGTAACGTCATCAGTGCACGAATTCTACAGATTGGGGCAGCAAGGAGCTCTCCTCCCCAGATTCTCCTCTGCCATTTAAGCTAGACTGCCACCTACTGGCCTAGCACAAAAAGATGTCTAATTGCCAAGGTTGACATAAAATCCAGCTATGAAAATTTAGGTGGTATAAACAGAATGAGGGCCAGACACTTTGTTCTTCACTTCAAATAATAAAATATCTTGGCCAGCCTTAGTGGTATTTCACAAATGCACCCTTCAATTCAATGCAAAGGCCGATTTGGTGGATGCCATCAGCGTGCCTTCTGTTCTCCAAAGCTGGCAGTCAGTGCAATCATAAGAACTGTCCTCTCAGGAAACCAAGCTGTTCCTGGTTCTTCTGTCCTTTCCTTGCTACCCTGGATGCTGTTCAGAATGGGCGCGATGGAGATGTCTGGTGATTCCACTGGATGGTTCTCTTTTGGAAATAAATAGTACAGCACCTTATTTGTGGCACTCCGTTCTTGGTCTAAAGAATTCAAAGACAGTAAACCCAAGCTTTTTTTTCTCTCCACTTCATCTATTCTCAATTTTCTTAATAAGATTAGTTTGTGTAATGAAATCCTATGGCTGAAATCAGGTCTTTCCACACCCATGCCAGTATTGTATTGTCTGTCTTTGGATTTCAGTTCTGCCCAACAGTTTAAAAGTTGAGAAAAATCTCCTCTCTGAATCAACTGCCTTGATTCCAGCTCTATGCACACAGAAAAAGGCTCATAATTGGCCATTATAAGAGGCGGCTGGGAGACGTTTTGCCTTCTTTGATTCCCTCGTATAGAAATGCCCTCTTCAACTTCAGGGCTGATTGAACCCAGAATTCATTTCTAATAAGGAAATTCAGGGTTCACACTTAATAGTTACCCCTGAATTTGGCAGGGGCCTGTTTTCTCCAGTGGTGTGACACCTCTTATGCTGAACGAACTGTTTGCTCCCATTAAAACTTTTCCCACAGTCAGGACATATGAAAGAAGCCTTTGCCATATGGATCTTCTGATGTGTAACCAAGTGTGAGCTCACACGGAAGGCTCTCCCACAGTCGGGACATTCATAAGGTTTCTCCCCCGTGTGAATTCTCCGGTGGATAATGAAATGAGCCCTTTGGCTAAAGCTTTTCCCACATTCCAAGCAAATGTACGGTTTTTCTCCTGTGTGAATCCGCTGGTGAATCACAAGGTTCATCTTCACACTGAATTTCTTCCCACAGTCCAGGCACTCGTACGGTTTTAACCCAGTGTGAATCCCTTGGTGTTTCGCCAAATGGGCATTCCGACTAAAGCTTTTCCCGCAATCTGAGCACCGATAGGGCCTGTCACCTCGGTGACTCCTTTGGTGCCTTTTGAGCGCCGAGTTCTGAATGAAATTTTTCCCACAGTCTGTGCAGTGGTAAGGCTTCTCTCCTGTATGGATCCGCTGGTGGTTGACCAGATGGGAGCTGTACCTGAAATTCTTTCCACAGACGTGACAGATAAGTGGCCGTTTCACCCTAGGAATGCCTACTTTTCTTACAGTGTCCTTCTGAGATATCACACTTCCCGTGCTAGACACAGGTGCTTCCTGGGCCTGATCTGAAGGGTTTCTCTTGGAAATTTTCCAGTCCAAAAGGCATTTTTCCAAAGGAGAACTCTGAGGACAAACTTGCTGGAATGTCCTATAAGTGTTGCTATGCGGTTCTAATTGCACACGTTTTTCAAGCTCAGCACTCTTTTTGCCATTCCCATAGGCTGTTCCATTACCTTCAGGATAAACAGACAAAAAAACAACAACAACCAGGTAAGTATAATGCCAGACAGAAAGTGCAAATAGAGCAATAGCAGCTCATTATGAGAATCACTTCTCAGTGACACATTTTGCATGCAGGTCTGGGGTTCAGTGTCAAGGAACTGGTGAAAAATGCAACTGTATGAGACTCCAAAGAGAAAACAATAAGGGGAGCAGATTTTTATGTCTTTCCAATGTTCAGCTATTGCTAGAGCAGAGATGATTCATATAAGAAATCTCATAGAACACTCCTTTTGGAAGCGGAGGAGAGATTTGGGCTAGGAAATCCTTTCTTTTTAATTTTTTTTTATCTCACCGCCAAATGAAGCCTTCATACATAATGCTAAGCAACCCTCCCCCTCCAATCAAATGCTCAACAATGGCTGGGAATTCAATAAATATCCAGTTTGGCAAAAACTACACTTAAGCCACCGTATAATTGGTTTACGGGCCTAGCAGACATCAGGCTAGAGAGTGGGTAGATGATGAGTTCTTGTCCCACCTTAGCCATGAAAGCCAGGCTGGGTGAACTTGGGCTAGTCCAGGGGTGTCAAACTCAAGGCCCAGGGGCCAGATGTGGCCCATGGGGTGCTTAGATCTGGCCCATGAGGCTGCCCTGGAAACAGCGAAGGACCAGCCTGCAGTGCCTCTGCCAGCAAAACGGAGCTCGGGAGGGCTGTGTGCGGCCCTCCCAAGCTCCGTTTTTGCTGGCAGAGGGTTGCAGGAGGCCATCGCAGATAAAAACAGAGCTTGCGGGGGCCGCACACAGCCCTCCCAAGCTCTGTTTCCACTGGCAGAGGATTGCAGGAGGCCATTGCAGCTGAAACGGAGCTCAGAAGCCCATTTTCGCTGGCAGAGCGTACGGGCCACCACAGGCACCCCTAACATGAGTGAGGTAGAAATGCTCCCCCGCCCCACCTGCCCCCCCAGATCAAACAGAACTTTAACATGGCCCTCAATGAAATCGAGTTTGACACCCCTGGGCTACTCACTCTCAGTCCAACCCACCTCACAGGGTTGTTGTGGTGGGGAAAATAAGGGGAGGAAGGTGCATTATATATGTTTGCTGTCTTGAGGTATTTGTAAAAATGATGAGATATTTGAATAATAAAATAAAATAAATAACTAGATCTAAAGTTTTGGGTGGCTGCACTGCCCTTACACTATTACATCATCCACTATTGATGTAAGTTTCCTGAAAACCTTTCATAGCAACCAAGAAGTCTATTTTATTTCTATTGTGCTGGTTACAGGATTTAATTTCTTTTGACTCTGTAAGGTTTCTTATTTGTAATCTCCATTTTCTGTTTTGATCTGGATTTGATGTACATAGCTTGGAATCGTAACTACACAACTTGGTCACTTTGTACATCTTCTAAATAAATAAAAATTTAACTGAAAAAAAAATCATTTCTGCAGAATGCTCCAGATACTTGGAGTCAAATATATTAAATGTATATTGCTATTACCATATCATTTGATGGCTTCTGTATTAAGGAGCAAATTAGAGGATAAAATGGCATAGAAATGGCACTGACTTAATTAGATCAGCCACAATCTTCGATATTAGAGGGAAGGCTGAGAATTAATTAATCGAACATGATATTAAAAACAGCAATAAAACAATAGCCATTCAGCAAGTCAGGCAGTATGTAAATAAAAAAAAAATGGTTGGTCACACAGCCAGCCAGGTATTTAGAATGGATTTGGCATTTTTATCCAACTATCAAGTCCTTCCCAAGAACCTGGGATATAGGCAGATGCTATTATCATGGTTATATAACCTACTGGCCAAGCGTATGAAGTAAAAATCTTCAATAAAATGTTCATTGGGGATTAGTTCACTCAACCTTTCCTAAAATGGCCGTCAGCAGATGTGTTGGGACTGCAACCCCCAGAATTCCCAATTTGGATGATGGGAGATGCATTCCCCTCATCTGAAGGGCCTCTGGCCAGGTAGAAGGCCACTGCAATAGAAAAACACAAGTCCTTGAGTTACAGCCACAACTGAGCCCAAAATATATGTTGCTAAATGAAACATTTGTTAAGTGAGTTTGCCTCATTTTACAACTTTTCTTGCCATCGTTGTTAAGTGAATCATTACATTTGTTAAGATAGTAATATGGTTATTAGTGAATCTGGCTTCCCCACTGACTTTGCTTGTCAGAAGGTTGCAAAACATGATCACACCACCTCAGAACACTTCAGCCGTCATAAATGTGAAGCATCTGAATTTTGATCACGTGACCATGGGGATGCTGCAAGAGTCAGAAGTGTGAAAAAACAGCCATGTCACTTTTTTTCCAATGCCGTAGTAACTTTGAACGGTCACTAAATGCACTTTCATAAGTCAAAGACTACTTGTCTAGGAATGACAGAATAATGGAGTTAGAAGGGACCTTAGAGGTCTTCTAATCCAACCCCCTGCTCAAACAGGAGACCCTATACCATGGGTGCCAAACTCGTGGCCTGCAGACCAGATGCGTCACGCGCTGGCCACGCCCAGCCCCGTTTTAGCAAAGGGGGGGGAAAGTTGCAATACGTCATGTGACAACGTGTTGTCGTAAGTTTGACACCCCTGCCTTATACCACTTCAGACAAATGGCTGTCCAATGTCTTCTTCAACATCTCCAGGGAACCCACAACTTCTGAAGGCAAGCTGTTCTACCACTGGAACAACCAACCAGCAGGATGGTTGGCCTTCAGAAGTTGCATTCAGAAAAAGAACAATGCTCTCAGGGATCACCAACCTTCCACGCCTTTATGAATTTTCCGGTGCGTAATAAGGTTGGAGCTTTGGTTGAAACCTTTTCCACAATCAGGACACATGTAGCATTTCTCTCCCGTGTGGATTCGCCGATGCCGAATCAGAGCTGACTGGTAGATGAAGCTCTTCCCGCAGTCGAGGCAGGTGTACGCCCTCTCCCCGGTATGGATCCTCTGGTGTTGGGTCAGAGCAGAGCTCTGGCTGAATCTTTTGCCGCAACTGACGCAGGCGTAGGGCTTCTCTCCAGTGTGGATCCTCTGGTGTTGAGTGAGGGCCGAGCTTTGGTTAAAGCTTTTCCCACACTCTTGGCAGTGATATGGCTTTTCTCCAGTGTGGATCCTCAGGTGAGCGGTGAGCGCCGATTTGTGACAGAAAGTTTTCCCACATTTGAGGCAAGAATCTTTTCTTTCTCCTACATCAGCCGGAGGGCCTTCTGGGGCCTGGATGTTTCTTCTTGAAGGAACAGTTTCATCAAATCTTCCCAGCACGATCTGATTCTCCTCTTGGAGTTCCTCTCTGTGGTAATGAAGGTCAGAGTTCAGGGAGTCCGTGGCTTGTAAATGACCCAGCAATCTTCCAAATGGTGTTGTGGTAGTGGGGCTTCCTGGTTGAGAAATGTCTCCTGCAAAGGAAGTTTTTGGACTTTTAGACCATGCGCAAAGCCCAAGAGGCCAGCTTTATGGATCAAAAACATTCCTACCCCATTTCCTCATTCAGCACACTTGCAAACCAAACAGTAACCCAAAAGCCAAAGATTTCCCACTGCTACAAGAGACTGTCAGATGAAAATAAAGCTTTCACATAAAGCAAGGCAGGACTTCGATAACTCAGCATGACTCCAAACGCATCACAAGAAGAGGTTGATATTATACATGCAGATAGTCTTTGACTTACAACCACAATGGAGATCAGAATTTATCTTATTAAACAAGATGGCTGTTAAATGAGTTAAGCCCAATTTTACCTTTTTTTGCTGGGGATGTTAAGTGAATTACTGCAGTTGTTAAGTGAATCATGTGGTCTTTAAGCGAATCTGGCTTGCCCTGTTGACTTTGCTAACCGGAAGCCGGCTGGGAAAGTCATCAATTGATGACCACATGACTGCAACCACTGTAAATAAATGTCGGATGTCAAGGAGCCACATGCTGATCACGTGACTGTTGGAATGCTGTGTCGGTTACAGGTGTGAGGACTGGTTATAGTCATGTTTTTCAGTGCCGTTGTAGCTCTGGACAGTCACTAAATTAATGGTTGCAAGTCGAGGACCACCTGGTGAGGAAAGCTAGCAAATTCTTCTGATATTTTAATTGTTCTTAATTAGATTACTTCCCAATTATGGAGAGCTTTTTTCTTGAATCAAAATAACTACTAATTTTTATATCTTGGGAAATGCTGAAGTAGACCACCAAGATGGAGCCTGACATCAAAGGCTTCCTACCATTTTAAGAGGATTGTACCACCTGAAGGTCCATCCTAATTCACAGTTTGGTTTAACTTACTTTTTATCCAATCATGTTGCCAATATTCCCTTCCAACTTTGTTGATAATCGCTAATATAAATATTTATTTGTTTGCTTCCTGCCAGACTCCCGTGAGCATTGCCTGCATGCAAGATAACTTGCTTTTTGGCTTTTCAGAGACGAGAGAGGCAACTACTTTCTTTCTCCATGAAATGCTCTGACTACAATCTCCATTTGGAAACTAAGCTTGAACTTTAAACTTTTATGACTGAAGAACCGGCCTAATATTTACTCTTTCTTGCTTTTTTCCACTCCGTTATTTATAAAGTTCACGAGGCAATCAAAAACTTGCACATTCTTCTGTGCCTTGTTTGTTTATTTTAATAAGGGTATTACTCAAGTAAGGTACCTTCTGATATCTATCCTATAAAGTATTATTTTTTTCTCCATGTTGTTTAATGAAACAACTACCAGAGTTATCTAGAATTAAGGTGCCACTAGATCAGGGCTGTCAAACTCCAGGCCTGCATCACACGCTGGCCACACCCACGCCCAATTTCCGTGACGACGTGAGTTTGACACCCCTGCACTAGATACATATTCAGCTGTAATCCTCAAGTTACAACTGGCCACTTAGTGACCGTTAGAAGTTACAAGGGGCCTAACTGGGAGTGGGTACTGAGGACTCAGATTCAAAGTCCCAACATTTGTGCCCGCCCGGCCATGTGATCGCACTTTGGGCACTCGGCAACCAGGTTGCATAGATCGACATTTGCAGGGTCCCACGATCACATGACCCCATTTTACTTTCAGTAAAACTGGCCCGTAACAAACCATGGCTTCACTTAACAACCATGTAGTTGCTTCACGACTGGGGTATTCACTTAATGACTGCCACAAAAAAAGGTCATAAAATTGGATTGATCATGTGGGTCATCTGATTTACACCCATGATAAGTTACGAGTTGGGCAGGCCTCACTGTGGTTACAACCTGTATGTAATGTATAGCACAGAAATGATGCTACTGTCCCCTTATATACATACACAGATAGCTCCTATAATGAATGAAAATGCACTTTTAACCATAACTTTCCTATGTGCACGTTTCTTCTTGTCCCCTCTATTACATGCATGAGGGCAAAACAGAGGGAGTAAAAATGTAATTGTTATTTTGAACTATTTTAGCCCTGCCTCACCTGGAATGAATTTTGTCAAGGACTGGCTCTTCCAATAGTCCTGAAAGTCTGACTTCCACAGCCCGTCCCTTTGCTCTGTATGGGTAGCCATGCCAGGCTGAGCAATTGGGAAGCCTGCTCAGAGGGAGCTAGTCTACTTTTGCAGTGTAATACCCACCTCCTGTACTCGTTTTCAGATCAGTGGACATGAACTGCCATGGGAAAGGATTTTCCCCCCTCTATTTCCCCTGTCCGCAAAACAGATCCCACCCTAACGAACAAACTCTGAAATGGGCATGCAAGGCAGTCATATTGCTGAATGAAGCAAGACTGAGACCAATCATCCCCTAAATGGGACACCACCAGGAACTCACTGGACACGTCCTGGAAACAGAGTATAAAATATATAAAGGAAGTGGGAACATTAGAGGTAGTTGAGCCCAGCATTTCCCTTGCGAAGCAAGGCAGTTGTTCAGTGAATCATGCCCCATTTTATGACTTTTTTTGCCATGGTTGTTAAGCAAATGACAACAGTTGTTAAGTGCTGTTGTTAAACAAAGTTAAGCAAACTTTGAAATGGATCAGGCCTGTCACAGCCATCTTTCCGTTTCTCAGCTTGCCACACATTGAAGGAAGAGGGAGGTCTGGAATGTCACACCAGGCAGCAACAACAGACCATCCTGTGGAAAACAAGGTCATCTCCACAGGTGCTGGCCAGAGGCTAAAGGGAGTTGCCAAAGAGATGCCCAGAACACCTAATTGGACAATGTCCCAATGGTGCTTTTTTTTCAAGAGGCAACTGGACTTTCTGGTTTTTCTTTGAAGACGTTTCGCTTCCCATCCAAGAAGCTTCTTCAGCTCTGACTGGATGGTGGGGAATGGAAGGATTTATGCTGCTTGCAGAAAACTGGTCATTTGCATTCTTTCAGCGAGTCGTTGAGGCCACCTGGAGATTGATCTGTGTCCTCAGGGTCACCTGAATAGTGCAAATGGGTGTGGAGCCTCCTTGGAACCGTTGAAAGGACTGTGTTGTAGATTGGAGATAGATGCAGGCGTGGGCTGCTACCAGTTCGCACAGGTCGGGAGAACCGGATGCTAATTTTACATCCGGTTTGCCGAAACGGTAGTTCCAATGACTGGCTGGCCCCGCCCACCCCACCCCGCCCCTCCCAGGAGTCCCCACATGGCCCATTTTGGATCCCAGGTAAGTACAGGGCCTGCATGGAAGCTCGAGGAGGGTGAAAAATGGGCCTCCCAGAAGAGGGCCTCCGGAGCCTGGGGAGCCCGTTTTCGCCCTCCCGGAGGCTCAAGGAAAGCCTCTGGGGCCCAGGGTGAAAACGGTCCTCCCCCCCGTAGTGCAGGAGGCCGACTAGGCCACGCCCACTGTGGCCACGCTCACCCAGCAACCGGTTGCTAAAATTTTTGAAGCCCACCCCTGGATAGATGATGTCATATCACTCCTCTGTTGAAAGAGGGCTGTTCAATTTTGGCATAGATGGCCTCTTTAACCCCTCTTTCAAACCAGCGATCCTGTCTGTCCAAAATATGGACTTGTTGTCTTCTTTGTGGTCTGTGTCTTTTAAATGCAGATGGGCTGCTGAATCTACTCCTGGTGTGTTTGTTCTCCTATGTTGTGCCGTGCGTTTATGAAGTGGCTGTTTTGTTTCCTCAATGTACAGATCTGCAAATTGAACAGCCCCTTCTCAACACAGGGGAGGGATAGACGTCATCTATCTCCAATCTACAACACAGTCCTTCCAACAGTCCCAAGAAGGCTCCACACCCATTTGCAGAAATCAGGTGGCCCTAACGATAAACCTCCAGGTGACTTGAACGACCCGCTAAAAGAATGCAAATGACCAGCTGTCTGCAAGGTATATAAATCCTTCCTTTCCCCACCATCCAGTCAGAGCTGAAGAAGCTTCTTGGATGAGAAGTAAAACCGTCTTCAAAGAAAAACCAGAAAGTCCAGTTGCCTCTGGAAAAAAAAAAGCACCTTTGGGGCAACCATGACCTGGATGACTGAGAATCTCCATAGAGTCTAATTGAACGATATGACCTGTGACACTGGGGGAAGGAATTATCTATTCTTTAATTGTACAGAAACCACGGGAAATATTTAGAACTGGTTTTATTTTCATGCATGCCGAAATGATGTACTCAATAAAACAATTCTTTGAGAAAGTTGAAAGTCTCTGAGTGCTGAATTGGTTGGGTTCCTTAGTCAGAACTTTTGACATCTGGCTTCCCTCATCGATTTTGCTTGTCAGAAGTTCTCTAGGAAGGTTGCAAATGAGAATTCCAGGATACCAGGATGTTGAAACCATCATAAATGCATGCTAGTTCCCAAGCAGTCGGATCACATGACTGTGGGACTGCGGTGTTCCTGCAGTGTTCGTAAGTGTGAGAATTGGTCACTTTTTTCAGTGCCAATTTAACTTTGAACGGTCGTTCAACAAACGGCTGTAAGTCGAGGACTACGGTAGCTGTAATCGGGACACACCAATTTTAGCTGGCTTTGCAAACAGCGTACATTATTAGGAACTGCTGAGGAATATCAATAAACTTTGCAGTTGACCTATAAAAGATCAGGAAGGACATATAAAGTGATGTGAAAGCATTTCCTTTAATAAAGTTAGTTAGGTGCCGTCAAAGCAAGCTTGACTCCTTGTGATTCTAAGACCAAATGCTCACCGTCTTAACCTGCCTTTGGCAATATCTGAAAGTTAATCCAAAAATCTTCTTGATCCTGATCGTCTATTTCAGGGGTGTCAAAATGGATTTCTTTGAGGGCCGGATCAGCACTGTAGTTCTCCTGTGGACTGGCCCAGGAAGTTGGGGGGGGGGAAATGGGACAGACGCCTCTTGAAGCACTTTGTCAGCCAAAACAGGGCACGGGGGGGGGGGGGCACAAAGTGTGGAGGCCGTCCAGGCCAAAAATGGGGTGTGTTGGGGCACATGGCCCCCTGTGCCTGATTTTGGCTAGCACAGTGCTGCAGGAGGTCATCCAGACTGAAAAAGGGGCATTGGGGGGCACGTGGTCTCCTCACACCCCATTGTGGCTGCCAGAGACACTGCAGGCCAGTCCTTTGTTATTTTCAGGCCAGCTCCTAGAGCCAGATTTAAGCACCACAAGGGCCGGATGCAGCCTGTGGGCCTTGAGTTTAACACCTCTGATCTTTTATCTGATGTCTTCCTTTTCTCTTTGTCTTTTCATCCCTGTCAAGCATAATAACCCTATTTATCCTTTCATTCCCTTACATCATCTGTCTAAATAAGTGAGTTTTTGCTTGTTGATCTTTGCTTCGAAAGATCAACTGGCCTTTGTTTGATTAACGGTTGATCAACAGTTGTCGATCAATCCATGTGCTTTAATAATCACCTCCAAAAAACCATAATTCAAAGGCATTTATTATCTCATTTCTCCCATTCCTTCCCTGACTCCAACTTTCACAGCCAATCCCAAGTGTGAAGATGGACGGTTTCAAAACATAATAAAATAAATAATAATTTACAGCTAGAAAAAAACAATATTTTACGTGTTCTGATCTTTGTTAAAATTGAAATGTCCTGGTCCTTCATAATCTTGTCCATGTGTATCATTGCCTGATTGATTGGTTGTTTATGTAAACCATGTAACACAGAATCTTTAAAAAATCCAAGTTTTAATAGTACAGGAGATGACGGGAGGCATATATCACTTACCCAGGGACAATACATGCTTATAGTTTTCCTGCATGACATCCTTGTAGAGGGCTTTTTCGTTCACATTCAGCAATGCCCACTCTTGCTCAGAAAAATGCATGGCCACCTCCTCAAATGAGACCTACATTGGAAATAGGCACATCTTTAATTCCCGAGAGACCCTTCCAGCAAGTTCACAGCCATACATTACCCAATACATTACCCAATCTGAAAATACAGGGAAGTTTGGAATGGGGCCAAGAACTGAGGAAAGATTCCATCCAACAAACGATCTGGGCAGTAGGGTGATAAGAGCAGCATCTTTCTCTTTGCTCATAATGACTGACAGCAGGGTATGATCCACTTTTTCTGGGCTGGAGGCTACGCTTTGAGTGATTTGGGGCCACAAAAAAACAGTGTGGCGCAGCCAGGACTAAAATTCTATTTGACTGCATTTCATTTGTTCATACATATGTTCTAAATTGAATACAGATAAGATCAATTCCCAATCATGTATTTAATATTTTATTATATATCATATTAAAAATTAAAATGTAGCTGGTGGACTTCCAGTCTCAGGCTGTGCATCTGTAATATTAGATTATTACTAGATAAAAAAAATAAATGAATATGCTCTGAGCAGAAAAAGGAATTGGAAGATGAATCATAATTGCTTTTAACATTACTGAATAATATAGTTCAGCTGCCATATCTTTCCTTTCCCCCCTCTCCTGCTCCACAAATTCAACAACACCAAGGATCAAGGTTATGATTTCAGCTGAAAACAAAGCTCTAATTAGAGTATATATGGATAAATATTATTTATTTATTTGTTTGTTTTTTTATTTATTTTTATCCTTGGCAATCACAATATCGCAATACAAAAACTGCATGATTTAAACAACCTACCATACAAATTGCAAACACAAAATCAAAGCTGGGAAAAATAATAAGAACAACAAGAGGCATGGGTGAATTTACTGAAAGTTTCCTCAAAAATACTGTTTTTAATCACTTTAAGTTACCGGGGAGGTAGCTTAAAAGTCAATAGAGAACCCATTATGTAGTGTTCATGCTGCAACATAGAAAGCAGCACTTTTTAACTTTCTCTCCTCTCATTTTCCAGAAATGTGGGTCAACACGCAGCCCCTGGGACATAATAGGGCTTAATAGGGCTTATTTAAAAAGGGTCTGACTGCAGCCAAAATTGCCATTTTTAAAAAAACAATTAGCGCAAAGGAAGGAAAATATCCTCTAGTGTTTCCTTTTCAGATTGTTGAGCCTGGTTAACTATGTTTTGTTACAGAAAGAGCACATTTCAACATTTTTCACATGACTAAAGCATGTTACAGAGACACACGTTTTCTTCTACATCTTGTGTTTGCATTTTTGTTCTCCCAAGTACAGCCTCACATATATATAAAACGCCTACCTGGTGAAAAGCCAGAGAGCTAGAATAGGGTGTTACCAAAAGTAGACAAGGCGCGATTTTGCTTTCTTTCAGAGCAAGAAGGATGCCTGGAAATTACAGAAAACATTAACACGAGACAGTAACTAGTTCAGCTATGCCTCTCTAAAAGAGAACAGGGTTGTCAAACCGAAGGCCTGGGGGCTGGATCCGGGCCACGGAGTGCCTAGATCTGGCCTGCAGGGCCACCCTGGAAACAGCAAAGGACTCGCCTGCAGTGCCTCTGCAAGTAAAAATGGAGCTCAGGGAGGATGCACAACCCACCCCCCTGGGGCTGCTTTTGGCTACGACGGCTTCCTGCAACCCTCTGCCAGCAGAAACAGAGGCCCGGAGAGACTGCGCCCTCCATTTTTGCTGGCAGAGGAGTGCAGGAAGCAGTCATGGTTGAAAACGGAATCTCGATGAGTGACATCGAGCAGGCCACACCCACCTTGACCACACCCACTCTGCCCCCCCACCCCCACCCCCCGAGATCAAACACAACTCTGATGCGGCCCTCAATGAAATCGAGTTTGACAACCCTGACCCGGGGTGGGGCTGCTGGGGGTTTGCAGGGGTTTGGGAGAGCCCCTAGCTAAGATTCTGCACAGTTCGAACAACCCCCAAATCCCACTCCTGGCTGGCTCTGCCCACCCCACACCTCCCCTCCCAGGAGTCCCCACGCGGCCTGTTTTGGATGCAGGTAAGTGCAGGGCGTGCATGGAGGCTCAAGGAGGGCAAAAAAACAGGCCTCCCGGAAGTTCGGGAAGGTTGGAAATGGGCCCGTTTCCAGCTTCCACAGAGCCTCCGGAGGCTGGGAGGCTGTTTTCGCCCTCCTGGAGGCTCAAGGAAAGCCTTCAGAGCCCAGGGAGGGCAAAAAGTCCCCCTCCCCACTGTGGTGCAGGAGGCCAACTAGGCCACGCCCACCATGGCCACGGCCACTCAGCAACCAGGCAGAGAACCCTTTGCTAAAATTTTTGAAGCCCACTCCTGCCCTGATCTAGAATCCCTGGTGCAGCAAACAACAAGAATTCTCATGCTCACCCAATGACATCACGTGTTCAAAATTCTCCTGCATGACATCCTTGTAGAGGACTTTGTCACCAACATTTAGCAAGGCCCACTCCTGATCTGTGAAATACACAGCAACCTCTTCAAATGCCACCTACACCACAAAGAAATGACATCTTTATTTCACAACAAAAGAGCTACTATTCCTACCCTTAACACAATCACAGCCCACTGCGGAAGTTTGCAAAATTATGAAAACAACTGTTAAGCGCTAGGGCTTAGATATAGTTCAGGCCAAATGGTTGTTTATCTTGCTGTATCCTGATACAGGCAGGATATTAAGTGTATACTTTGCAACTGAACGAACTAAGAATTAAGAACTGTAGAAGTGAATAACAAAAAAAAAAAAAATCATATAATCACATAATTGCCCTGGGAGTCCTTGACTGATAACCACAATGGAGTCTATACATCAAGGTCATCGGTTGTGATGGTTGTAAAAATGGGTCACCAACATGAAGAGAACACGGCAGTCATATACTTATTCACTGATATTTCTATTAATTTGCTGGAATGTGAAATTAAACGTATTGTATAATATAGGTCAGGGGTCTCCAAACTTGGCAATTTTAAGACTTGTGGACTTCAACTTCAACAGTTGAAGCCCACAAGTCTTAAGGTTGCCAAGTTTGGAGACCTCTGATATAGGTAGTACTTGACTTACGTAAACAATTGAACTCAAAATTTCTCATGCTAGGCAAGAAAAATGGAGTTTTGCCCATTTTATGACCTTCCTGGCCACAGCTATTAAGTGAATCGCTGCAGTTGTTACACAGTTGTTAAGTGAGTCTGGCTTCCCCATTGACCTTGCTTGTCAGAAGTTTGCAAAAGAGGATCACACTGTTCTAGGATACTACAACCATGACAAATACATGCCAGTTGCCCAGTATCCAAATTTTGAGCACATGAGTGTGGGGATCCTCGCAACAGTTGTAAGTGTGTGAAAAGCAATTTTCAGTTCCATTGTAACTTTGACCAGTTGCTGAATGAATGGTTATAAGTCAAGGACTGTCTGTAGCTTACATACTATATTAAGTCTCTTTTCTTTTGTGTTGACTTCTTTCATGACTTTGGCCACTGTGTCCAGATATGCTGGCAGAGTTTGGTTAAGAATCTTGACCTGTCTTTGAAAGCTTGCCATATTTTTCTAGCCTTCCAACTTGGTAATGACTGCAGTGTTGATTTAACCTTGTCTTTTAGTACTAGAGATCTGGAAAACAGGGAATATCTTGAATGTTGACATTCCCACTGCCGTACACAGAATTCCAATAAACTCCTTTGTCTGACCTTCTGTCAACCAAGTATTATCTATTTATGAAGAGTCCTTAGCACGCCAATTTAAGAACAGAATCTTCTAAGTTCAGAGATCTTCTGCAAGGTTCTCCTTGTCTTCGCCCATGAATGTTTCCGTCTGTGATGTTGTAATGCAGGAGTCCCCAACCCCTGGGCCATGGCCCACTACCAGGCTGGAACCTATTTGGAACCAGGCCGCGTGAGAGGCAGGCCAATGTGCATGCACAGCTCCATTTCCATGAGTGGCGCCCTAAAAACTTACCTCTTACTTGAGTGGAGCTGCGTGCGTGCGTGTGTGCCAGCCCACCACTCATGTGGCACCATTCCTCTCTCCCCTCCAACCAGGTCTGCCAATCCGCAAAGGTTGGGGACTGCTGTTGTAATAAACCTCATCTAACAGTCTCTGAAATGTTTTAAGTTTCTTCCTGAGATCATTGTTCTTTCTTTCCTTTGGTTTTCCTTCTCTTCTTAGCAATTTTCACTCCCGCGCCTGACATTCAGTTTGCTTTCTTTTCTTTTTTCTTTTCTTTGACTCCCTCTTTTCACCTTCAACCTTTAACAATTTATTTGATTTCATTCCATAGTTCTTCCTGTTCCCGACCAAGTAGATTCAGGACTTCAAAGAAATTCCTGATGCTCTTCTTGAAAATGATGGATCAGCGCTCTAGATCGTATCTGAAAACTAGTTGGTTTTGTTCTTCCAATTTAGCTTGAATTGGAACTTCCACAGGAGCAGTTTCTGGTATGTTCCACCGTCAGTCTCTGGCCATAATCTTTGCTGTAATAATGGAGCTGTTTCACCTCTTTGTAACAATAACACAGGCAATCCTTTTCCAGTACAGGAATCGTGTTAAAATCATCTCCAATGGATGACTGTCTAGCCTCTAGTGAATGTTAAATCTATTATCTTTTGGCATTATTCCCACTGTTAAACTTTACTGGAGTACATCTTCAGGGTACATGTAGCTGAATAAAAAATAACGTAGGCTCCATATTGTCATATTTGAACCCCTGGATTTATTGTTCTATTAAAGCAATACATTATTTTCTAGAGATTCTCACAGTGTATGGAAAATACACTCTTTTTGTTGGAAGGGTCATGAAATAAGTTTACCTGGGGTTAGTTTACACATATCGATTTTCTTAGCCAAAAGAACATTTCCCGTGGAGCCCAGTTTTGCTCACATAGGCAGAAAGGATAAAAGGAGGGCAGCCACCGTGTTCCCTTCTTAGGCATTTTTGCTCTCCAAAACAAAGCCAAATAAAGACCTATTAAAAACGACCTACCTGAGGAAGTTCCATCTTGCCAGACAGAAGAACAGGAAGTATTCCAGGGAAGCAGAGACTGAAACTTTTTATCTGCCCAGAAATTAGAGAAGAAACAATTTATTATATCACAGCTGATGAATTCCATTAGTCCTATAGTAATACTACAATTCCAACAATCAAACCCAGATGCCTAAGGAGGATTTTTAAACAAGAGAAAATTCCCCCAAGGAATCCAGAATTGCACATGTGTATACTATATAAGTCAATGGGTTTAAGATTTATTTACAAATAAGAACAGCTGGTTTATTGGCTTTTCTTCAAAGAAGCAAAAAAAATTAAAGTATTTATGTCCAATAAATCTCAGCAATCGGTATCGGATGCTTGCTCTAGATTACAGTGTTTTTCAACCTTGGTGGCTTGAAGCTGTCTGGACTTCAGCTCCCGTTCTCAACCCCAAGGTTGAGAAACACTACTCAAGAAGCTAATTTACAGTCCATAAGCAAGTCTTATCAATCCTAATAGGGCAGAAGGTGCTTGGGCCCCAGTAAACTGAAAAATCCTGCATGGAAAAAAACCTGTATTCTGGTGGTAGCTAGTTCTCTGATGAGAGGGAGCAAGATGTGACAGAAAGATGCCAAACCTCTTCAATCCCATCAATAATTACCTCTTCGACTGGGGACCAAGTACAAATATCCACTTAACATGGGACAGAATTAGCAATCCTTGATAAAAGGGAAAAAAAAAAATGAGAGACATCTAAAGAGATCTGTGTGGGCATTTTTTTCAAGGCACATTTATAGGAAATGGAAAGAAGGACATAAAACCAAAGGATACAAGGCAGTCAACAAATATTACTGGAACACTTCAATACAGCTAAATCAGAATGTGCTGAAATTTGGGAAAAGGCCAAGAGGCTGTCAGCCTGTTGCCGGGAGAAAGGAGTAAAACTGATAACAGGTTATGATAAGAAGGTAGAATCTGTTACCTCATCTTTTACATTTCGCATCTCTCAGAAGGAAAACAAAGGCCTAACTGGCCACTGTTATTGTACCACAAACGGAAAGAGGGAGTTGCAATTCAAGGTACACAAGAGGGTAAAAGAACACTGAGCTCTGATAACAGGTTATGATAAGAAGGTAGAATCTGTTACCTCATCTTAGTTGCAATTCAAGGTACACAAGAGGGTAAAAGAACACTGAGCTAATTTAACAAATTTCAGCTTTCCAGAACCAGGTGAATTACTCCCTAGAATACAGAAATTAAGCAGAACTGCCAACTGTGGCTCTTGTGACCTTCTGTAAAACTGGTATTCCAGGAAACTGGAAAGTAGCCAATGTTGCTGTCCTCAAAAAAAAAAAAGGGTGGGGGTGGGGAGAGAAGAGAATCTGGGAAATTACAGATCTGTAAAGCTTGATGTCTATATTGAGCAAAGTTTTGAAGCAGACGGTTAAACAAGGCCTCTGAGTCCTTGGAAAGGAATGCAATAATTAATTAGAGCCAGCTTGGTTTGTCAAACTAATCTTTTCTTTTTTTCTGACAGAGCTATTATTTATTTGTTATCCCACCTTTATTTTTTATAAATAACATCATTATATTCTCATTAATAAAGGAGTCAAATATGAGCGATGGGAGATAGATAATAGATAGATGACTTCATTTGCTGAATGTTTGCATCTGGACAGTACCTCCAATGGAAAGTGATATCAAGCGGACTGCCAGAGGGCTTGTGTGCCCTGGGCCGTTCAACCTTTTTACTAATAACCTGGATGAATGGGTTCAGGGGATGAAGATTACATATGCAGATGACCCAAAAGTACTTTTTCCCAAAAGGAACTGGACTTTTTTAGGGGTTTCTTTTTCCTTTGAAAACATTGCATTTCTCATCTTAAAAGCTTCTTCAGTTCAATTCTTTCAAATCCTTCAGATTCAGAAGGGAAATGTTTTCAAAGTGGGGGGGGGGGGGACCCTTGCCTTTTGGAAAAAGCATCTTTGGGACAACCATCACCCAGATAATTGAGAATTTCTATAAAAATCTGTAGATGACACACAACCCAAGAAAGAATGGCTAATACTCTAGATTAGAAGATAATAAGATGGGGGAAACTTGGCTTGGCTGTTAATGCATGTTAAAAGGATCTTGGTCTTTTGGAATACATTAAATAAACAAACAAACACACACACACCTCCCAGTGACTCTGGGCAGCTAATTAATGGTTTAAGCACAAGCAACCACACAAGAGGGACAAAGCAAAGAATGGAGAAATGCACAAAGCTGTCCTTCTGCTCCCCAAGGCAGCCAGCAAGCAACAGCGCAGCCAGGGAGTACGGAGCAATTAAAGTGCTGGATCAGACGCAGGGTTCAAGTCCACTTTGTGCAGTGACAACCTCTTTTTTTACCAACCGATCTACCTCACCGGGCTGTTGTGTGCAAAAGGCGAAAGAGAAGAAGCATCTTGTGCATCTCCTGCAGGAAAGTCCAGGTTTAATGCACGATCAGTGCACAAAATAAGCAACCATAGCTTGGATCCCCGCCCCCCTTTGCCTCCACCGACCTCCCACTACATTGCACACACACACACACCGACTAGCCTGGCTTCTGCGATCACGATCAACCCGGCTTGCGACTATAAGGAGCCCTTAACCAGCCGGCAAATCTAGTTTCCCATCGAGTTCCCTGACTAAACCCGGTACCTTCGCCTCTCCTCCTTTTTGCAGCAGCAATTAACGATCCAGACTGGAAAGCCGAAGCGCCTCCAGCCCGGGACAACCAGGCGGCGCTGCGTCTAAAATGGTCGGTAATTGACAGACGGAGCGGTGGAGGCGGCGCCTCCTTTCGTTGGTCGTGAGAGCACGGCGCCCTCTGCTGGCCGGCTGCCTCCCTGCCCCGAACTTGACTCACTCAGGTGTTCTGCCTTCACAATGGCGGGGGACGGGGAACGGATTCGACCTTACAGACAAAAGGGTGTTGTTTTCCTGAGTCTTTCCCTTATGGGGGTAGCAACATCTACAGTAACTCTATATCCTTTATTCTAGCCCTGTATTTCAAAAAACTGTCATTTGCATTTATTGGATTCCATTATCTCGTTTCTAGGGTTTGCCCTCGAATTTTATTTTGTAAAACAATTTTTTTTTTATCCTAACGAATCTATCTCAGATTCGTCCCTTTTTCAGGTTTGGCCTTTATTTTTTCCCCCCAAGAAGATATGATCGCTGTAGTTATAGCAACACTGGAATGCGTCCTTAAAGCCTTGTCTGAAGTAATCCTTGACTGAAGGGCTTTATAAAGGCAAATATTAAATATGATATTTGTGGAAAAGTAAACTTCTGGTCCCGGTGATGGAACCAGATTGGATCTTGTAATATTTGTATTTAATCTACCTCAGACTGTCTCGGGCAGTCCCCAGCATGTTGAAATCTGGACTTCTGTATTGCATTAATATTAGCAAACCTGTTTTAAAAATGTCTTTTATCCAGTGAAGCTATCCAAGTGGCAAGATGTTTGAATACCCAAACAACTCCAAAGGCTTCTTTCTTTTTAAGGTTCAGTGTTTTCTTGGATTTTCATCTTTCTTTGAACGTCCTTAGCTTCATTTCTATCTTCTAAAGCAGTGGCCCCCAACCTTTTTTGTGCCACGGCCCGGTACCAGCATCACAAAATGATCCGCGGCACGGTACCGGCATCAGCACGTATGACAAGGCAAGGCGAGCCGAGCGACCGGCCAGCCAGCTGTCCCCCGCTTCTCCCCGCCACCTTCAACTCCTCCTTTGTACCTTTGTCAATGGGCTTCGCTTCGGGACGGCTTCGGGACGGTCACTCGGCTCACCTTGCCTTGGGTGCTGAAAGAATCCTCGCGTCTTAGTTTCGTTCGAAGCCCCCCCTCAATGAAACTAAGGGGCGAGGATTCCTTCAGGACCCAAACGCCACTTTCCAACCGGAAAAGCACACCCAGAAGCACTTTCTCGTCAAACAAGATGGCGGCGCCCAGCAAACCGGCGGCCCAGTAGGAAATGTTCCACGGACCGGTACCGGTCCGCGGCCCGGTGGTTGGGGACCCCTGTTCTAAAGAGTTAAGTTTGTTGAATGGATTTTGCTTGCTTCTCCCATCACTCCATTCCTCTAGCAGAGATAAAAGGAGATATGGCATAGGATGTTAACAATCAAGTAGACAGGCTGTCTCCAAAACATTTGCTATTAAAATGGCTGATAATGCCTGGACATATTCTTGCAAAAAAAAGATAATACATCTACACAGAGTTTTAACCCTCTTCACCTTCCAATCTCCCTTCAAGGCTTAGGTTCCAGCAAGTTTTACAACATAATCTCACATAGGAGTCTAGTGACCTTCACGCACAACATCTGCTGCAATCAAGCAGCTATATTTGTGTTGTCTTAAACTGTAAATAATAATAAGAGAGAGAATTGGTGAGTTCCCAGAAGGCTGGAGGACAGCAAATGTTTTTGTCTTCAAAAATGGAAGGAGAATCATCTAGGGAACTACAGATTTCTCAGTTGACATTGCACTCCAGCAAAGCCCTTGAACGGATGATTAAACAGTGTGTTTGTGTACCTAGCTAGGAATGCAAAAGTTAACAAAAGCCAGCATGGGTTTGTCATAACAAGTTAGGCCAGGCAGACCTTATCTCCTGGAGAGTTACCACCTTTTAATTGTACAGAACATAGTGTCCCTTGACTTCAACAAAGCCTTCAACAAAATCTTTCATTATATCCATACAGGCTATAGGTGGCAACTAAGACTGACTGAAAGACTGTACTCAGAAAATACATACAAACTGATCCATATCAAGCTGGTGATAGATACAGAGTTCATCTGTCCTGGGCCTGATGATGTTCCCCATTTTCCCCTGTTCAGTCGTGTCTAAGGGGCAATTGCTCACCTCCATTTCTTAGCTGAGGGAAACAGTGTTGTCCAAAGACATTTCTGTGGTCATGTGACCAGCATGGCTATATGCTGAGACCCACGGAAAACTCTTTATCTTCCCACCACTGAAGAGGTACTTATTTATCAATTCCCATTTGCTTGATTTCAGACTGCTAGGTTGGCAGAAGTTCGAGTGTTGAACCAGAGCTCCAGTGTCAAGATCAATGTCTTTAACTGTTGAGCCATTGTGCCCCCTAGAGGAGGGAACCAACTTGTTCTTTGTTGACCAGAGGGCAGAACTACAACTAGTGATGTCCATTCCGAGTAATGAACTCAGGGTAACCAAGACTCTGACACTTCGTTCAGGTTCAAGAGATCCTTTATTGAGTACATCATATTGGCACTTAGAAAGGCAAAGCCAGCTCTAAATTATTCCTGCGCTTAGGGATAGTTCAAAGAATAAGCCCTCCCCACCTTCCTTTGTCTCTCAAGTCACATGGGCCAATCAATCCAGATTCAACAGTTCAACAGTTCAACAGTTGTCCATTGACATGACCTTGGTTCTCACACTGGCTGGTAGATGCTATGGCTAGCTGGCTGAAGCACCACATTCCCGAGTTCCCCCCTCCATGCTGTCCCTCTCTCCCCCTTGAATGACAACCAAGAAACAAAGCAGAAATAAGTATGGCTTCACCTGAAGTCGTTTTGCAGGTTGACAGGTGAGTTGAAACTTGAGGAAAGTATATTCAAGTTATATATTAGGAGGAATCTTCTGATGGAAAGAGGTATTAATCAATGGATCAGATCGACTCATGAAGTGATATGTTCTCCTTCACTGCAGATCTTCAAACCGAAGCGGTCAAAATTGCATTACCAAGTGTTGCACTGAATGGAAGGTTGGGTAAGATGACCTCTGAGATCCCTTCCAACTTGATGAGTCTATGATTAATACAGGAGTAAGGTGAGGGAGGAGGAAGAAGCATTAGAGGCATTAAAAAGATTGACAAGAAAGCTGCTTGTCTGACAGAATTAAAAACAACCTCAACCACACTGGTTACTCTTTTATTTTATTTTATTTCCTAATTGGATTTATTTCCTAATTAGAGGCTTAGTGGATGGTTTGAAGAATGCTGACACTTTGATTTCACCCAAGGTAGTAGACAGTGTTCCTTGTTATCTGTGATCAACAGTTATGTATTGATCTGAAACGATCGTTTGTTGAGTAACTCTGAGTTGGCTACATTCACAACATTCCCCAAGGTTTTTTGAGTTGTGGCTTTGTCTTCATCTCTCGCTTGAACGTCAGTCCAGCCTTCAAGATGAAACACATTAAATTGTTTAATAAACAGAGCAGGGTGGTAATTTCACATGGAAATAGCAGATAGGGAGGGGAAGAGGCCAAAAATGGGATCACCTAAACTTGTGCAGTCAACAGTTTTGTCAATGGGAGTGAAGGAATTCTGAATGACTGAGTAAAATTCAGATTTGTGGTGTCTTGCATTTCTGAATGTAACTTGCAAGCTTCAAACTTATAAACTACATCCCTGAGAAGTAAGAGTGGCTTTTTGACACATACAAATGTCAGAAACCCCAGAAGCACTGAATTTTATTTTATTTTTTAATTATTTATATATCAAACATCTTAACCACCCATCTCACTCATAGAGGGGCTCCATCTCTCCCCCCTCCCCCCTCCCTCCCTCCCTCCTTTATATAGAAAATATTGTTGTTTATTTAAAAAAGCTAAAATCTATGGAAAGTGACTGGATAGGGAATAAGGTCTCTGTCTTCCAAATAGTTGCTGATGGGCACTATTTCAGTCCATGAACGCTGAAATGGAGGATGCCTCACTCAGAACTGTAGAAAAAGAAATACGAGGGTGTGTAGAATCTGTGTTTAAGTATTTGATTTATGTTTTTCAGGGTGAGCAGCTTCATTTTATTATCTCTCTACTGTCCAGCTGTAACAATTTTGGGAGTCAATCTCAAAAGATGTTCATAAAAAAAAAATTGTGCAGAATCTTCTCAGGATGGAGGTGAAACTAATCCATCCCATATAAGAAAGTGACAGGCCACATGAGGTGAGATCTGAGGGACCCCAGGACAGCCCATTTGAGTACCTAACAACACATCTTCCCTAGAGATCAGGCCAGCAACAATTCATTCAAAGGGTCAATCAAAACAGAATTATTTCTCTGGACCTCGGAAAGGGGACGTTATCTTATGCTAGTGTGTGCACTTTCATCCTTAAAATGCAGCTACATTCATCGTAACTTGTTTTTTTAAATACATTAAAAAAAATACTTTTGTGGCTGTGAGCTGCTAGGAATCTTTTCGGTCTGGCAGCACACCAAATGAAAAAAAAAAGAAAAGAATCAATAAACATTGTTTCAAACGATTGACCTCTTTGGGTAGGGAATTCTGAGAGTTGAAATCCGCACATCTTAAAAAGCTGCCAAGTCTGAGGAACCCTGGTCAGCATTCTAATCCTGGGATTTTGTGATGACCTCTCAAAGTTTAATATTCCCCAAGTCGGCACCTGCTTAGCTTCCAAGCCCAGGCAAGAGATTATCCGCGAGCCTTCTTTAACTAATCGGCCTTCTTCTCCCCCGGAGTCCCCCGTGTTCAAGCAGCGGAGTGTCTTCCCGGCCGCGACCACTAGGGGTCTCTGCACCTAGGAAAGCAGCGGTTTCCCCCCCCGCCCTCCGCTCTCTCGCCTCCTCTCGCTTCCTTTGTTCCGAAGCTTCCATCCCCGACTACATCCGGTCTCTGCAGCTGGTCGGCCACCATATTGGGGTTGCTCGCCGCCCGTCAGGCCTCGGCGCCACTTCTCCTTGCGGCCGCCCGACGAGGCGACTGCCCGGGGCAGGATCCCGCTCCGATTGGCCAGCCTTCCACCCCGGATTAGGCGGAGGAGATCGCGAACGACGGTTGGTCTTCCGTGGGGATCCTAGACCCGCCGCCCATCGTTCCCCCCCACACACACACCCCGAAACCGCAGGGCAGCGGGGTGGGAGGTCAGGGCGCGGAGCGGCAGTGGAGGCGGCAGAGTCGAGAGGGGACTCGGGCTCGGAGGCCCCGGCGGGGCTGGAGCGGGCAGAGCAGCCTGGAGGGTCAGAGGAGATGGGCTCCCCCCACCCCGCCTTCTCTCTAGACCCCCCTGCCCGGCTGGCGACCCCCAAGGCGGGGAGGGTGGCTTTGCACCAGGAGAGCCGGCCGGGGCTGGGAATTGGGGGCTGGGGGTGGTCCTCCCCGGCGGGGGAAGGGGAGGCTTGGGTGGGCCTCGGCTTCCTCTCCCCCGGGTGGGCTGGCCACTTTGGTGCCGCCACCCTCACTTCCGGCTTCGGGGAGGCTTTCCCCGCCGTCTCTCCTTCCCCAGTGGCGGGGGAGAGAGGAGAGAGAGAGGTGGGCCGGCCGGGGTTGCGGGCGATGAGTCATCCTACCCGCCGCCTTGGCATCGCGGTCCAACAAGCGGCGATGTTGAGAACCGTTCGCTTCCCTCGTCGGGGGTCCAGCAAACGAAACGGGTCACGGGGGCAAAAAAAAGCTTCTCCCACCCCCGGGGATAACGCGGACGGGCAGGTTGACATCCGGAAAGGACGGCTTTCCCGCAACCGTCTGCCCTCCCCTATTGATGGGCCGGACGGCAATGCCCCTGATTGCGCAGGCCATTGCGCTGTTTGGGGCCTGGGTTAGCTGGGCGAGGTGAGTCCCAGAAGGGAGCCAAGCTGGGGGCAAGCTGGCCTGGGGTAGACCCCGCTTGATCAAGGCAGAACTAGAGAGAGGAGTGGTGAGTAATCTGCTGAGAGCCAACCAAGCAATGCAGAAGGTACAAAAAAAGAAAGGTGATATTATCAGCACTCATTTACACAGCAATAATAGAAGCATCTTGCAGGGTGAGTTGCGTCCAAAAGCGTATATTTGATCCAAGTTCGGATTATCCCCAAACTCCTTCCTACAATAGAAGTTTAAGTTTAGAATTCCACATAATGGAAACACAGAGAATAAAAACCTAGTAGAGATGAGCAAGAATGAGAAGTAGGTATAGTTTTGGCTGAATGTTATATGAATTCAAAGCAGGAATAAGAAGAATTGAGGAACAATAAGCAGTAAATTTAGATATTCGCAGTCTGAATGGCAGGATTTCACATAGGAAATGAGAGGCGGTGTTCGGCATTATTGGCTAATGAATGGTCATTTTTGTATAGTGCATATTGCAAATGTAAGATACTTTTGTGCCTAAATCCATGCAATTATACTGTAATTACCAAAGACACCTTTTGTCTAACTGGAATAGGCGAGCCAGCTTTATTTTGGCTCTTTTCGTGTTGTACTAAATTGAGAGATGAAAAACTCCCTATATTTGGCTCACATCTTGGTAACTACATCCATATGTTTATTTAGTTTTGTTAGCAACACAGAGGAAATAGGTTGCCATTGCCTTTTGCCTGGATTTTTTTCTTCTTCTATTTCTCAGTATAGCATCTGGTCCTGTATTTTCTCCCATCCAAGTCTAGGAAGGTCTGACCCGCGTTAACCTTTTGAGAAATTCGAAGAGCTTGATGCTGCCATCTGCTTAGGAGAATTACAGGAATTGGTCATTGTCGACATATTTTAATTACTTTGTTGTAGGGCCTCTCAGAAATAGCAGGTGGAAGGAACTTTGGAGGTCTTCTAGTCCAGCCCCTTGCTCAATCAACCCTATACCATTTCAGACAAATGGTTGTTCTATCCCTTCTTAAAAACATCCCGTATTGGAGCACTCTCAACTTCCAAGGGCAAGCCATTCCAGTTGTTCTAACAGTTAAATCTAACTGTCAGATAATTTCTCCTTAAGTTCTAGGTTGCTTCTCTCCTTGATAAGTTTCTATCCATTGCTTCTTGTCCTGCCCTCAGGTGCTTTGGAGAATAGCTTGACTCCCTCTTCTTTGTGGCAGCCCCTGAGATACTGGAAGACTGCTATCATGTCTCCCCCAGGCCTTTTTTTTTTATTAGACTAGACATACCCAGTTCCTGTAATTGTTCTTCTTACGTTTTAGCTTCCAGTCCTTTCAATGTTTCCCTTGAACAGCTTACATTTTGTTTTGTAACTGTTCTATCATTCCAGTGATCATCTGCATGTTAAGTAAGTTTTGGGTGCTTATAAGGATTTAGTAATCAACATTTTCACATGGGTTGCTAGCCACAGAAAGAGCCCCAGGTTTTTGTAAGTGCCATTTGGGGCAGCAGTTCAGCAGTCATTGGAGTTTAATTAGTTTGTGGGTACAGCGTTAACAGGCAGCGCCTCTGCGGACAATCATGACACAGTGTCGGTTGCAGCCCCGTCATGCCCTATGCTCATGGGGCGTATCCCCAAGTGAGCTGTGTGGTTTTTGAGGCGTCATTCACGTAGCACGGTGTTGTCTGCTTTTGCATTTGAATCAAAGGGTGTGAGTTCCTCTTCATGTTGAAGCTTGATTCATTTTTTTTTTTGCTAGGTTTCATGGCTGCATTAGTGGCTGGGGCATTGGGGGTAACTGGCTTTCTGTTTTGCAGGGGCTGAATTCATCTGGAGGCCTTAGCAGCAAGTGAGATCATGGAGGAAAATGGTGAAGATGTGGCTTCCCTGGGTAAGGATCTCTTCTCTATCATTGGATTATCATCTTAATATTGAATGCTAAGATCTGTTTAAGAAATTATTACAGCCCTGGTTGTGAAACCCCTCACTGTGACCAAATTACCCCTTCCTTTAAAAAAAAATGGTAAGAACTACAGTAGACACAGATGCAGTGAGTATAGCATTCACTATGCTATGACTGGCTCTTCTTTTTATGGGTCCTTTGGGCTCTTTTAAGTTAAAAAGGAGTGTATTCTCATTTCATTCAGTAATGTGCTCCCAAAAAGTTGGGAACTGGAAAATATGTCTGGGAGGGAGAAAGAAATTATGTGACAATTGTGTTTGTGAATATGTTATGAAATAATATTTAATTACAAACTAAATAGGAGCCAGCAGCAAGATGTGGCTGCAAAATTAGCAAAGATAGTTTTAGGCTGCTTCAATAGGGGTATGTAGGAATTTGGGGTGGAAGATCCAGCAGAGGCGGAGAACGTTAAGTCTAGTGTTGTTTCCCTCTCCAAGTAATTTTGACATAATTATGCTAGGTGTACATTGATCTGGATAAATACCTTAGTAGGCTTTCTACTTTACCACTTTATTAGCAGTGAAGGTGTTTCAAGAGAACTAAGTAGTTCTTGCTTCCTAACTGAGCCAGCTCAAGGGTTACACAGAAGTAAAAATTCCTCTATTGTATTGGGTTGGTTGAACCCATTTTAAATAGGTACAGTTCTGGGCAATCCAGTAGAAAAAAAACAATGAAGCTTTTAGATAATCTCAACATGTGAAAGGTGTCCTAGAGATGCGTGGGGAGGCAAGACTCCTTCTTCAAGGGGAGAAAAAAGCCATATGAACAGATTGTTGTGCAATCTGTTTAGAGTTCTTAAAGATCCCATCAGCTGCACAAGATTAATACAGTTCCTGAATTACAGTTTTTGGATAATCTGTAACGGTCCATTAGATGTCTTAAATTTGCGGTTAAGTTTGATGTACTAACACTGTTGCCCTAGCCTGGAAAAGTAATCCTGATTTGGGAAATGATTGTTTTGTTGAGAATTTTGCACACAGCTGTAATTAAGAACAAAAAGAAAGAAACCAAGATGTCATTTCCTTAATATATCTAGTTAGTTGGGCAATTGCTTGCCGTTATATATTGATCCCTGTGGTTCATGTTGTGTAAACCTTCAGATAACGTTGGCTTCCCTTCTAGTTGCAGTGGAGATTATGCTTGCTTGACATTGAGAGCAGGGCAAGTTGCTTGTCTTACGTGTTTTCAAGGACTCTGTTAGTCCCGAGGTTATACAATTAATGATTGAATATCCCGCCATTTATTCAGTTAAAATAACTGAAAGGGAGAGATGGTTCTGAAGTAATAGTCTATCTCCCAGCACCCTCGCTTGGGGCCAGGGGTTTTGAGCGTTCAGTTTCTTGACCCAAATTTATCATTTCTGTGGGCATCTAGTTCCGGTTCCATTATTTTGATTACGCAGAGATGAGCTTTCAGCCTTGGTTTGCCTTGGCCGTTAGTTGTCTGGAGTAGAGACTGAGAAGATGGTTTCAAGGACAGCAAAGAGGGCCATCGCTGTGGAATTCTGAGTCTTTTCTGTTGTGTCTGAATTATCTCCTGTAAACGAAATACAGTACTGAATTAGAAATCTGGGTGAGAGGCTGGCTTGGGAAACTCAACCGAATCCAAATTTCTATGGACTTACACACGGTATTAGGAAAATCTGAAAGGAGCACCCTAGAATGCCGTAACCTTAATTCAGTTTGTCAAAACCTGGCCCACTTGTTGAAGCAATTTCAAGAGCAAAAAAGCCGTTATCCTGCTGAAGTATAAAAACCTGGTGGGAATGCCTCGGCTCTAGGCCATCCTAAAAGGGAATCTCAACAATATGGAAGAAATTGAACAGCCTGTTTTTCAAGATGAAAAGGCCAGGAAGGCTTGACCTGTGCTCCTTGGCTGTTATGGTACCCATCTTCCACATCCCTGCCAGGTTTTTGCAGTGCCTGCAGTAATTAGTTCCTCCAATACAGAGATCAGCATCCTTTTGGGTTCGTAGGAGTCACCCTTTTGGGGAGCCCATAGGCTATGGGAGTTAGGTTGCTGATGCGAACAGGTGGAGTGCAGCATGCAGATGAGAAGGGCAAGGAATTTCCATTTTTCTAGGTTTTTTACACTATTCATTGAATTTCAGATTGTACGCTATCGTTTCTGTTGTTCTTGCCTCAAAATTTTGGAAATTTTGGGGTAGGAGGGGGAAAGACAGGTAAAACTAGCTGAAATATCATTTCAGGCTCCAGGGCCTCAGTTTTCCCATCCTGGCTCTGATGCAGCATTTTGTTTCGTTTCATTTGCCTCAGTAGACTCAAATTATGTTGCGTTTTTTCACCCCCTCCCAGACCTGAAGTTGAATATTTTCCCTGCAAAGAAAAAAAATTAAAAAATAAAGCAGAGGTATTTGAGGGAAGAAATGTTATTACCAACATTTTAAAAGTAACTCACTGAAGGGATAAGGCTTTATAAGTAGCTCAGTGGTAAATGGCTCCTCTGACATCCATTTCGGAAAGAGCAGCAGTTAGAGAACCACACTGAGAAGGATGGGTTTTTTTAAGGCAGGTCCTTTGATGATGATGATGACAATGATGATCATGGCCTTTTCATTTTGATCCCTCTTATTTTTCTCAGTCCCTTGGCTTTCTTATCTCTGAATGCCGACTGGGAACAAAGACGTGATTCCCATTTTTTTTCTCCCCCCTCTCTGGGCAAGTGAGATTTTACCACAGTGTTTTTTGCCTGAGGTTCCAACTGGGTGCTTTTTAGTTTTGCTCCAAGTGGGGAAGTTGTAGATCTTGTATTTTTGAGGAAGTTCAGGGTAAAACATGGGAGCTACTGGCTGTAAAGAGGGACATTCCTCCTTTCATTATCTGATTTTTTTAAAAAGAAAATTAGTACATTTATGTCAATCGTTTATGTCTTTATGGCACGTAGATGACTCACAAGAGAAATGAAACCTACATAGTCATAATATTACCTGTATCTGTATCTGGGGGCTAGCATGCAAAGTAGTTTCAATCTAGCTTTAGACTCTGTTTTTATCTCTCTTTTTTTAAAGCCAAGTTTCCAATTCTCATGGTTAATGGGTACAGAAATTCAGCTTTATTTTTTTCCTATGAATGCAGGCCTCTTGCAATGAAGACATCTAAAAATGACTGCCTCTAATTTTGTCTGTTTTTCTTTTCTCCTTGAGCGGCCTACATTTCAACAGATGGCAGCTACACAGGTGAGTAATTGTTGTTTTGCATGTCAATCCATGAAACTAAATCAGCCATGTCTATAAATCTGCTCTGAAACCTTGTGATTGGAATATATCTATGCAACAGTGATGTATTTTCTTAAAAGTATATCTTTGGTCAGGGGCTAGGCTAGTGAAGGTTAAGGAGGGATGGAACTGTAAAACTGCTTCACACATTACGCTAGACACGCGCATTGCACCATTGTTGGCTCTTGGGTTTTTTGTTTTTGTTTTCATATGCAGACCCCCGAGTCACTTTCTTGCGGTCACACATGCTTTCTTTGCAGGCCAACTTGTGGGAACAAAGATGCGAGATGCGTGTCTCTCGTAACATTTGTGTGAGATGCAGTGTGTCAGTGGGGGTGGGGGGGTGGGAATTTGCCAGCATAACCATAGAGTGCATTGTACAGAGTGTCCCATCTATCTCTATCCGCACTCTATCATTAGGAGCTTCTTTGTTGCACCCTCCCCACTAGCACTCCCGTTACTGCGCCCAAATCAATTGAAACGTTTCCTGCTACCATTGTAAAATTCCCCTGCTGCCAATAGCACCGTGTCATCTCTGGAGCACACCATGTTGTCTGATACCCTTCCAGAGACCGTGCCCATGCCGAATCACGGCACACTGACGGCTTCCTCGCAGGGCTCTTCCTCTGCCACTAAATCAAGGCGCCAGCCTGTTTGGACTGACGAGGAGACCCGGGCCTTCATCCAGGTGTGGGGTGATGACGCGGTGCAGAGTGCCCTGGCATCAAACTATCGCACAGTTGCACAGTTCCAGTGGATAGCGGATGAAATGCGAGCCCGGGGTTACAACAGGGATTGGGAGCAATGCCGCGAACGTGCAAAGGTCCTTCGACGGGGCTTCAAAGAGATAGTGGATGGGAACAGCAACGTGGGCCACGGACGCCGCGTGTGGCCTTATTTCGAAGAACTTAATCGATTTCTTTGCATCAAGCAAAATCTGGTCGTTCCACGGCTTTCAGGGAGCAACCCGAGGCCTCCTGTGGACCGCCGGCGCCGCGAGCACAGAGAAGCGCAAGATGCCCCCTATGAGCCATCCCCAGTAGGCAAGAGCGACAAAGGGACTTTTGAAGAGCCAGACGGGGACTGTCTGTTGTTGCCCGAACCAGCAGGATCTCAGCAGTGCGAAGCCAACCTGGAAAACCAAGTGGCGTCTCCAGCAAATTCTGATATTTCCATGGATGGTAGTGTTGGTCCTGGCACTCCCACCGATCCTTTGCCATCCAATGACTCAGTTACTGGTGAGTTTTGCTTGGATTTGCCGTGTGTCTTTAAACGGGTTTTGTATAATGTGTTGTTTCAGCCCTCTGGATTTCTAAGTGCCTTCTTTTCAGTTAGCTTGGATACAAAGGCAGGTGACTTAATGTCGTATTTGAAATACCGTCAGATAAATGTCAGAATTCCTAAGAGAGAACCGAGTAAAACTGCCTCCTTCAGGGCAGCAGCGTGTGCATTCTCTGCCTAACTCTTCCTCCTACAGACAACAGAACATGATTGCACTAAGCAAATGTTGATATACAACGGTACAATTTCAATAATACATTTGGGTTCCAGTTTCTCACTCTTCTTTCACATAAACGGGGCAGCCTTGGTATAAAACCTGGATTTCTTAGGGCGAAGGATATTCTTTTATAAGCATACCCACTGACACCGATGTTTGCCTCCACGATGCCCCTAGCTTTTTTTTTTTTTTTAATTAAAATGTTCTTTTTGATCTTTGTTCCTGCAGCGCCAAATCTGCGCCCTCGGCCCCTGACCGCTGCAGAGAGGATGCGTAATCTTCGTTGCCGGCAAAGAAAGAGAAGGGGAGATACTTTGAAAGAGCTGATGGAAGTCACCTCCCAGGCTACCAGTGAACTAGTCCGGACATTGTCCGACCTCACACATAAAGAGGTGGCTTCTTTTGAGCGTGCTTATAAGGAGGACCTGGCGGCCAGGAAGGACGAGATGGAGCAGAGCGCTGAGGACATTGGAAGGCTCGTGAGCGCTTTGGAATCAAGCGATCAAACTCTGAAGGAGCAGCTAAGCAGCCAGACCAGCGTACTGCAGGGCATCTTGGAGGTCATGAAAGACATTCGGGGTAGAACATCATACAGTCCTCCGTATCCATCACAGTATTACGATTTCCCAGGCCCTAGCATGATTCACACAAGTGGTACTTCCTCAAATGGCCAAGAGATGCCATGCTCCTCCCCTTCCAGCCTTCCATTTCCTTCCCAGCAGTCTGCCACAAGCAACGGAGATGTCTCTCCTCGGAAGCGGATGAAATGAAGCCAACAGTCGGAACGGCACTGATGATTTAGCGTCCTGGTGGAAACCAATTCTCCAATTCTTTGTTCCTGTTAGGACACATATATTGCTTTCCTTACTGCCTTTCTTCTTGCATAGTTAAAACATGTTCTCATCCCCCTTACGTGTGTCTCCCCCACAACGTTAACGTTGGGGAAACAGCCGCCAGCAAATGTACATCTAGATTTATTATTACTTTTTTTTAGCGTACCTATGTTAGTTTTCCTTCCATCTTGTTTCCAAAGGAATGCAGTGTTTGATGTACAAGTATAATTTTTTTTTTTAAAAAAATACATACTTAAAACACATTACCAGGTACCTGTAAGAGGGTAATATTTGAAAAGTAATAAAACTGCACTGTTGTTCCAAGTTGTTCAACATGTGTTTAATGGTGGGAGTATTCAGGCTTTTTAGAGTTGATAGGCTGGATCAAATTGGTGTGCTCCAAATTCAGCTTTCTGTCTTTCAAAAATGGCCACCCAAATTTCCACAGAAAGCTTCATATGACAGTGAGGGTGAACCTTTTGGGCTCAATGTGTCAAAAATGTAAGAAAATGCCTAATTCTGCTGGTGGTTCACGCACATACAAGTAGACAAAAGAAAAACAATTCTTTACATAACCATTTTTTAAAGACCAGTCCAATCATGTTATATATAGGTAATCTTTGACTTACAACCATTCATTTAGCGACCTTTGGAAGTTATGACACTGAAAAAAGTGAAGCCATCCTCACATTTAAAAGTGTTGCAGGATCCCCAAGGACACATGATTGAAATATGGGCATGTATTTTATACAATAGCACTTATATACCAACCCATAGTGTTTCACAGGATTCTTTGGCCAGTTTACAATGTCCACATATTGCCCCCAACAATCTGGGTCTTTATTTTACTGACTTCAGAAGGATGGTAGGCTGAGTCAGCCTCCAGCCCATCCGTATCGAATTCCAGGAAGTGGGCAGAGTTAGCCTGCAATACTGCATTCTAACCACTGCACTACCAGGGCTCCTTCATGACGGCTGCAGCATCCCAGGATCATGCGATCACTATTTGCAATCTTACCAGCTGGCTTCTGACAAATTCAATGGGGGAAGCCGGATTCACTTAATGACCTCATGATTCACTTAACAACTGGTGATTTGGCTTAACAACCAATGCAAAAAAGGTCGTAAGATTGGGTGGGACACATTTAATCCTCACTTTATCAACAAATCCTGGTCTTAATATGGTCATAAATTGAGAACTAATCTATATTACATAAAGGAACAACAAATAATTACAAAAATAAAATCCATGTAAAATAATGAAAAAAACCTAAAAGAGAGAAAATAATACCCTGATAATTGGGCTTAGAGTAGTGCAATAAAAATTACTTTTATTAGTAATTTTGATTGGAAGTGAAAACAAATATTAAACACACTTTTAATTTGATTAACATCAGTGAGTGGCTTTTGTTGCTGAGTTCTTAAAAGATAAAGTCTGAAATTGAAGGTAAATATTTTGTGCAGTGCAAATCCAAGCAAGCAGCACTAACTTCACGTCATTCAGTTTCTTTTATCTGTTTTAATGTTTAATGCCAAGATTAATGTCGCACCGAAGTATGTAGAGGAAAAATTGTGAGTACAGTAAAGCCATTGCTAGATTTTTAAAAGCGCTGAAAGTTTCCGGTATTCAATTCCAAGCATTCCAAATGTATTGTTTGTAGTGTCAATCTTCATTCCTAAAGACAGTTTCTCCCCCCACCCCCCAAAGATCCTCAAGTTAGGATCTCAGACTGACATATACCTGAGTCTAGATGCTAACCTGGAACTCTGCTAACTGCAGCTCTAGTCATTTAATTTGTAGCCATTGAAAATCATTTAATTGCATCGCACTGTAGGTTATTCCATCCTGAAACTTAATTATTTTAATTGTCTGTTCTGAACTTGTGAACTGATTAAATCTTCCACCCAAACTGATCAATTATTGCATTTAAAATGTGCAGGTACCGGTACCTTATATGCAAATATTTCATTTCATTTTGCAGAGCCAATCAAACTGTGAAATGTTATTTAATCATTGAAAATACAGGTTTTAGTCCCCACATCACACATGAAAGTTCAAAGTTTAGTTTCAAAGGCTTTTATATATCTGAACATAACATCAATACTTTTGCCAAAACCTTGTAACTTTTAAGTTCATTTCATTCCTGTGAACCAAGAAGTCTGTAAAAACATCAACATGCTAAGTCATGTACAGTCCTGAACTGACGAAAACTCTTCAAATGTTTATTCTCGACATATAACTTAATTTCTTCATAGCGCTGCACAAAGCTTTTCTTCAACCACCTCAGGTTGTGCATCAACAGTCTGCTAATAAGTTGGTTCAACTTCCTGCAATAATGCAGAAAATTTTGCTTGTGAAGGGATTAAGCAGCTATAAAATTGGCTATTTTTGTTATCATTACATCATGTAGTTCTGTGAATCCTGCCTTGGCACACAACACCTTCTGGTGGATAATGCAATGAAACGACACATCTGGCTGTCCAAAATACTCCCCCCCCCCCCCCCCCATATTGAGTGCCTCATCAATCATCACAGAAACAACTTTAGACATAACAAAGCTTAGGCCATGAAGTATTTTTATAACATTGCTTATTTTGTTCCTGGATATATTTATTAATATTGTTCCTAGCTTTACGAGCTCTTCTCTCATTGTCTGACCATTGGAAAATTTAGCTAATGAACTGACATCAGTAGTTTCATCAAGATAAATCAAAACATAATTATCTAACCTTCCTTTTAATGGATGTTCTTTGGACATCATTGTCATCTCTCTGTCTTTAATAGTATTTCTAATAACTGGTAAATCAGAAATAGGTTTAATAACACCTTTATTTTGCACATCTTGAAACAATAAAGGTGCTCATTTTAGAAGAGTTGCTTTAATAAATTTTCATCAGAACACTGAGGGCCTTTCCATGCTGAGCTACGGAAGGAGCAATGCTGAAACTTGCTGATGTTAAATTCGTAAGACGTCTTAAGAACTTAAGGAATTTAATTTGACCCTCTCGAGGTGGACCTATTGAGAAAATGTATTTCTTCCTCACTTCTTTCCAAAAGCCAATGATAAATTTGTTTCAAAATGTCTTTTTGCATTCCACATTCTGCTTATTACTGTTTCATCACACAATAAGCAGAATGATTTGCCATTTCTGTCGATAGCGCCATACTTCTCAATCCATTTATTTATAAACCTACCGTTTTCTTTTATCATTCCATCAGGATTATATTTTGAGGTTTCCCCCATAACAGGGCTAGGACATTAAAGAAATAAAACTTTCATATTACAATGAATTTCACAGGACATGAGAAATATTAACATGATCAAAACTCCAGCACTTGGCACTTAGTTTCGCCAAGGATGCAGACTTGTTCTATGGAAGATCCTCCTTTGTTTTCCAAAGAAACAAAGCAGGAAAACGTAAAAGTGACTGTGATTAAGCTCCATCAAAACCAGCCTCCTCAAAACTATTTTCAGGCTGTAACTAGAATGTGTTTTTTAACCTTGTGCTCTTTCAAACTGGTTATTATAGGTGAATCTATATGTTGTTTATCTGAAAAGCTAAATATAAAGAATATTTGTGATGTGAGAATGGAGTATATATTGTTTTCAGAAAGAGGAAGTTGACATATGTCAAAACATACATTTCCCCCCCTTGGCTGTCCCTTTTTCAGTCTCATATGCTTTGTAAGGTCAGTCTGATCTTCTTTCTCTATGTTGGAGTACTTACATACCCTTTTAAAGAACTTTAAAAATTGTATTTTTCAGTTAACCATATAACTCTTAAGGAACTTACGTTAAAACTGCTGTGATATATACAGTGCATATTAAATTGTTGCAGGTTGCTATTTCTCTAAAAGTAACAGAGAGGGCACAGCTGAAAGCACCTTTCTGCCTTGAGTCTCATTCATGTCATGATTTACAGAGTGCCAATCATTTAGCTATGGTTGACCTCACTTTCAATTAAACATTTAAAAGCACAGTGGTTTGTAAACAGCTTGTAAACAGAGCAAGTGCCTCGGCCCACATTTCTGAAGTATTCATTATTGTTTGAAACGATTAGTTCAAAAGTGCAGGTAGTTCCCGACTTAAGACCACAATTAGACCCCAAATTTCCATTGCTAAGTGAGACAGTGTGCTTTTATCAGATGGTTGCAAAAGATGATTACATGACTCTGGGACACTGCAACCAACGTAAATACCGGACAGCGGTAAGCGTCCCAATTTTGATCACATGACTGTGAGGATGCTGCAATGGTAGTAAGTTTGAAAAATGATCATAAATCATTTTTCAGTTCTGTTGTAGTGAATGGTTGAAAGTCGAAGTCTACCTGTATTCATCGTTGTTTGAAATGGTGCAATACTTTGTGAGATAAACATTCTTTCCCAGCACCAGGTATACCTCTCGGGGAAGCCTATGGAAGACAGTTCCAGGTTACAAGAAGCCTTCACTCTGGAAACTTCGAAAAATACTCCTGCGTGGGCATTGCAGCCTCCGAAAAATACTGGAAAACACATGTGCTTTTTGGAAGCTCCAGAGGCTACTTGAGAGCCTGGCCCTCTTGTGCGACTTCCAAAAGGTCCGAAGGCTGTCCAAGAGTATGCCACAGTCCCATGAGGCCTCTTCAACTTCAGAAAACTGGCAAAATGAGGTGTGCTGGCATGTCACTGAAAATAACGTGGCTCATGCTCATCACCAGTAACATGCAGTCACAGTTTCACCATCACTGGTATAGGACCGTGATGGCAAATCTATGTCGTGTGTGCCACAGATGGCACACAAAGCTATTCGTGCTGGCACGTGAGCCACAGGCAAATTTACCTCACTGCCCATGCGAATGCCTCAGCTGATTTTCGGCTGATTTTCGGCCTCCCAGAGGCTTGAGGAAAGCCTTTGCAGGCCGAAAAAGAGGCCCATTTCATCACTTCCTGTATTTCTGGAAGTACTGGAAGTGATGAAACAGGCCCATTTTTGGGTCTGCAGAAGCTTTCCTCAAGCCTCTGGGAGGCTGAAAAAGACCTCAAATGGGCTGAAAATCAGCTGGGAGGCACAGTAGTGCAGGTAAGGGGGCAGCAGGGGGAGGGATTGCGTGTGCATGCACAGGGGGCATGGGCGTGCATTGCCTTCTGGGTGCTGGCACACGAGCGCGCACAATTTTTGTCACAGAAGCCCAAAAAGGTTAGCCACTACTGGTATAGGAGGTGATGCGGAAGTCAGTCATTAAAAACATGCACCAAAGGTGCTTTTTTGAAGGGCAACTGGACTTTTCTCATTTTTCTCAGGAGATGTTTTGCTTCTCATCCAAGAAGCTTCTTCAGTTTCGACTAGATGGTGGGGCTCTGACCATCCAGTCAGAACTGAGGAAGCTTCTTGGATGAGAAGCAAAAGGTCTTCTAAGAAAAACAAGAAAATCCATTCGCCTCTTGAAAAGGCACCTTTGGGACAACCGTGACCTGGATGAATGACTGTCACAAGGCTCCAAGTAATATACCCACGATGAACAAAACTCCGAGGCAGGTAGATTCCTCAAAGAATAGTTTTATTTGGATGTATCATATTGGCACCGTTCTGGTGAAAACCAACTGAAGGTTCCCGCGGTTTTCATCTAAATAAAAGTAAAAGTTTTCCCCTCTTCCCAAACAATTAGTCACATGGTCCAATCAAGGCGTTGTGGTTGTCTGGTGACATCAACTCCTCCTTCCTCTGACCAGGTGCGAGAATGTCCTTGGTTCCTAAGAGAACACATTTTGGCTACAAAACCCCAGCTATCTCTATTCCCTCCTGCCTATCGCTCAGCTCCAGTGTGGCAACCTTGAAGCTCCAAGATGGCTTTGGTCAGATCAGCTTCAGGGCTGACAGACTGAGAATCTCCGTAGACATTTAGCTATGCCACAGTGCAAAACCAAACCAGCATTTTAGGCACATTTTACTTTTCCTGAATAGTTGGGAGCTTATGTTCTTCGCTCCGTGCTTTTACTGTACTCGAATGATGAAGTTGATTGCAGTGAATGGGAATTCTGCGGTGTATCCCTGGAGGGGACGAAATGCTATTTGAATGTTTTAAAGTGAAACAACCCTAACCTTAAACCCCACCACCCACCACCTCTGATTGCTGAGAAGAATATGTTTTCTCCTTGATGTAGAAAAACAGCCTGGTTCAGATCTGATTTAGGCCCTGCTGTCTGAACTGATCTTCTAGTCTCTTCTAGAACCATGCCTCCTCTTGCAGTGATCAAACTGGAGACAACTAAGGGTCCCAGCAACTTCAAGACTAACAGAAGGATCATGGTTGATGGATTCACTTCACTGGAGGCAGAGAGTAAAAACGGGTAGGAATTTCCCAGGAATACTGCACTGAATGAATTGGATGGCAACCTGTGGAAGTGTATGTGGAACGGAAAACCTGCTGTAAGTATTTAAGTCGTCACTGGAGCCTTCACCGTTTTTCCTACTAAAGATTAAAATAACTACCTCTGTGGAAACAGTTACGTAGGAAGTGAGTCACGAATTAGTTGACTTGTTTGTCTGCTTCCTCAACATTCAGTCTAAATGTGTCCCGACAAGCTTTCCTGTTGAGGTCTGCATTGCCTCTATATCTACACCTGGCATTCCAGTTGTGGGAGTGGCCTGAGATGAGAGTGGGTGGGACTTGGTCTGCAAGCAATATTCCCCTATGGCCGTGATGGCGAACCTATGGCACGTGTGCCAGAAGTGGCATGCAGAGCCATTTCCGCCAGCACGTGAGCTGTCATCCCAGATCAGGTTCACTGTGCATGTGCACACGCCTCCCGCCAGCCAGCGGGATTGTCGGGTATCTTCTGCGCATGTGCAGGGGGCGGGAGCATGCGGGGGAGATGTGCGCCCATGCGCAGAGATGCAGGGCGCACGCGGGCATTGTGCAGGGAGCGTGGAGGGGGTCATGTGTGCATGCGGAGGGGCATTATGGGTGTGTACGTGCGCGCTTTCGGCACTCGAAAAGGTTAGCCATCACTGCCCTATGGCCTGTCAGCTGCTTCGTAGCGGTCAGAATTGAATGCTGTGTTGTGGGTGCTTAACAAATGTTTTTTGCCTTGACTTTTCTGCCTATTCCGCAACCTTATGTCCTACATAATGTGAGCTGTAAACAGAATACAGGTAGTCCTCCACTTAGCACCACAACCGAGCCCAACATTTCTATTGCTAAGTGAGACAGTTGTTAAGTGAGCTCCCCATTTTATGACCTTTCATAATGTTGTTAAGTGAATCACCACAGTTGTTAGGTTAAAAACACGGTTGTTAAATGAATCTGGCTTCCCCATTGACTTTGCTTGTCACAAGGCGATCACGTTACCTCAAGATATTGCAACTATCCTAAATAGGAGTCGCCAAGCAGCCAAATTTTAGTCACATGACCATGAGGATGCTGCAATGGTCGCAAGTGTGAAAAACGGTCATACGTTTTGTGTCATTGTAACTTTGAACAGTCACTAAACAAATGCTTGTTAAGTCAAGGACTACCTCTCATTTATATAAAATGTATACGCTGGCCAATTTCCAGCAACCTGGGTGTTTTACACTCGTTAAAACATTTTAAAACAAAGAATAATACAGGAAGACCAAAGAACGATGGCAAGAAAATAAGGGAACAGAAGGAAGAAAGGGGTGTCAGTCGTTCTTTCCACAGACCTGGGCAAGGAGCCAGGTGTTTAAGCCCTTTGGAAACACTAGAGGTGTGGAAACCATTCAAATTGGGGAGGGGGGGGGGGGGCGAGGGCAGGCACTGCTACAGAGAAGGTGTCGTTCTGGGGCTCAGACAGATGGCATTATTTAATTGATGGAACGGCAAATGCACCAACCCTGCCAGATCAAACTAGTCAAGCAGATATTCCATATTTTTATTGTAGTTTTTTTCTCCCCAAAAATGACAATTTGCATTTAAAAAAAAGTTGGTTGGTCATAGAAACTAAAAATCCCATATCAGACTGCAACTTCAATAGGTAAGTTGCAGACAGTCAAGAGTAATATATTGTACAAGTACTAAATTACATTTTCTATTTTTTAAAAAAAGTGATTGATGGATATGTTCTCCCACTCCCTATCAGCAATTTTTAAGACAGAGGAATCCAGAGGGGAAAAAACCTGATCTAAACCCAACTCGGGTCTTATCAGATATGCTGTGATTCCCATGTTGACTAACTATCTGAAGTAATTTAAGGAGAATTAACTTTAAGGAGAGAGAATATTTGTATAACAGTATAGGGCTTAATTGACAAGACAACATATGATCTGGATACACTGCATTGTGGATTTGAAGGAGTATAAAATTGATCTTGTAGGTTTGTTTGTATGTGTTTTCAAGGAGTTAAACGTTTCCCAAAGTGTGGTAACCTGCTTTTTAAATCCTACAGCTATCCTCTGCTGAATCAAATTCACACACATTGGCAAATTTGGAGGACAAATGAGTGCATTTCCTTCAGCTATCTCAGCTGTAAATTGTGATAGCAACAATGGCTTTACAAGTTAAAGATACACAAAATATCTCCATCTGACGTGACTCCCTAAACATTCTCTTGAGTTCCTTTAATTCAAGCTTCTCATTTATATGGGTATGCTGCATATGGAGAGAGTATAGAATATGGGAAAATGGCACTCACATAAGCAATTTTTTCATCTTGCTGTCTGTTCATCTTGAGTAGAAATCTCAAGATGTCTTGAGAACAACCACATTGGAAAAGGTGGATCCATTGTGAAACATGCTAATGTAATATTAGAATACATTTTAAATACAACTGCTGAAATGTGGTTTTGTGGTTTCTGCTTAAGTTGGGTGAAATTTTGCCAGTAAACCCTCAGCCTACCTAGTTCCTATGAGAATTGCTGGGTGGAATAGAGCGGCCTATTTGGTATAGTGGTTAAGATATTGGCCTAGAAATGACAAGACTGTTGAACTTTAGTTTACCTCAGGCATAAAAGCCAATTAAGTGACTTTGGACCAATAACTCTCCCTCAGTCCAACCCACCTTTCAGGGATGTTGTGGGGAAAATAGTAGGAAGAAGTATTAGGTATATTCACCACCTTGAGTTATAATAAAAATGATAAAGTTGGGATAAATATGTAAAAAAAATGGAGGCGGTTTTTAATAGAATGCCCTAGTACCCCAAATACACGAGTGTGAATGTTGCTTCTCTTGCTTGCTTTGACATACCTTTCATTTTTTGTCTTATCACGTGACTTCCTGTATTTTTCAGTTAGGGGAATGGAAGTTCCCCATGGCATGTTGGGTGCCATTCCAGAAAGTGCAACCCCAACATTTCCTGAGTATTCTGACCCAGGCTTCCTAAACCATAATTATGCACATACTTATGCTAAAAACAAGACTTATTTTATTGCAACACTGGGACTTGTTTTCACTCCCAGCCGGAATTAATCTCAAATAGTCCCCCAAGATAAGCACACACCTTTCAGTTCTGTGAAGTGCTGCCAAAAACAGAAGTATCAAATGAACTAGAAAAGAAACCAACCAAAGTACAAAAAATACCAACCGAAGTACAAAGAGCTTCAAGAATGACTCTGAACCGATTGAACTACTTTGCTTCCTGCGAAGGTTTCATCATCTTGGCCTGTCCTTTATACCTTATGGGAGGGGCAATCACCTCCCAGCCTTACTCCCGAGTCACCCCTTTTGTTTCAGTTGCTCTCGCCTTCTAGCAGATCTGTGCGTATGCACACTGGGAACAGGCTCCCCTGGGTCTTCTGCCTCGCTACTGCCAGACTCTGAAGGCTCCAGAGGCAGCACCCCACTCCCAGATGGTCCTGGCCCCATCTCTGCATCGGACGCAGGACCCTCGTCCGAGTCCTCTCCAGACTCCCTGACTGGTCCCCGTTCTTCCCCACTGTCCGATTCCACTGCCATCTGCACCGGCAAACCACAACGCTGAGGGTGTCTGTCATCAGTTTGACATATACAGGTAGTAGTGCATTTCTTTGTTGTGGTTGGCTGATTTTGACCCAAATGTAAAATGTCAATAAGGAACAGGGTTATTATTAAATGATTAAATTATAGTGCCTTGCAGTGCTATGTTAATGATGGTTCTGAATGCTCTCATCTGTGCACGAAGGACAGCAATGCAGCACAGTAGGCTTCCTAATATACAGTTAATCCTTGTCTTATGACAGATTGCTTAATAACTGTTTGAAGTTACAATGGAGCCTAAAGAAGCTACGTACAAGCTGCATTCAACTCATACAGCAACGTGGCTCTCCACTAGCTGCCTATTCAAGTACCAACTAGCCTGACTCAGCTTTTGGTTTTTGTGAAGAGCAGCCACCCAGGCAAACAGCTGCCATCTGCTGTGACTTTTGAAGGCCTCTGGCTAGATATCGGTGCAGATAATCAAGGCATTGGATTAAGCTGTAAACCTGCAATCCTATCTGCATTTACTTGTAGGTGAGATGCAATGTAATCCACCTGTTGACAGGATTAGTTACAGTATGGTTGCCAAAATGCCTGACTTCAAGCTTTCTTATTCTGAACTCTTACTTTTCGAATGAGAATGCTGTGGATGCTGGTTTGTGTACGGGCAGCACAGCGCTGTCTGTTTTGTACTTACCATTTTCAAAAGCGAGGTTAGAGCAGTGTTTCTCAACCTTGGGAATTTTAAGATAGGTGGACTTCAATTCCCAGAATTCCTCAGCCAGCATGCTGGCCACAGAATTCTGCGAGTTGGACTCCATAAAATTGAGAAACACTGGGTTAGGGATATATGAACAGAAAGAAAAGGAACTCTGGTTTTGACCCTTTCATTCTTTCTGTTTCACGATTTAAAGCACTGCCTACCAATTGAGTCAAGACAGCTCACTCCCCTGTCAATAAGTAAAAGACTGGCTTTTTACTCTGATTTTCTTATAAATCCAAACAGCTGCTCTGTTAGCCCCTTCTGTGATGATACAGAATAACAGAGTTGGAAGGGACCTTAAAGGTCATCTAGTCCAACCCCCTGCCCAAGCAGGAGACCCTACACCATTTCTGACAGGTGGCAGTTCAGTCTCTTCTTGAAAGCTTCCACAACTTTTGAAGGCAACTTCTGCTCCATCGGTTGATTGTTCTCACTGTCAGAAAATTTCTTATTTCTAGATTGAATCTCTCCTTGATCAGTTTCCATCCATTATTTTCCTTGTTTGGCCTTCAGGTGCTTTGGAAAACAGCTTGACCCCTTCCTCTCTGTGACAGCCCTCAAATATTGGAAGACTGCTATCATGTCTCTTCTTTTCATTAGACTAGACATACCCAGTTCCTGAAACCATTCTTCATATATTTAAGTCTCCAGTCCCCTAATCATCTTTATTGCTCTTCTCTGCACTCTTTTCTAGAGTTTCAACATCTTTTTTTATAGTGTGGTGACCAAAACTGGATGCAATATTCTAGATGTGGTCTTACTAAAGCTTTATAGAGTGGTATTAGTACCTCATGAGATCTAGATTGAATGGTAACTGTGGTTCATCTGCTATGGTAATAGAAACCTCCCAAAAGTTCTGCGGTGTATTAAATAAGCCGGGCGTGGCATCTTAAGAAAGGCTTATTGCAAAAATGCTATTTAATGTGGAGGATTCCTAAGCCTCCGTTTTGTGCTTTCTGTGGACAAGTTTTGGCAGATGCCCGCACGTGTGAATTTTCTGGGATGGCAGCTTGGAGGTCGGACTTCAATTAACTTTCAGGCCTCAGATGGTACATCCCCAGGTGATTTATTTTGAATTTACTGGGGTGCGGGGGAGGGAGCTAAAATCAACCTCCTCTACCCCACTAGTTAATTCCCTGTTTGCAATTGCGGTGGCATACAAACATATAGAATAGAATAGGATAGAACTCTTTATTGGCCAAGTGTGATTGGACACACAAGGCATTTGTCTAGGTGCAAATGCTCTCAGTGTACATAAAGGAAAAAAGATAGATTCATCAAGAATCATCAGGTACAACACTTAATGATAGTCATAGGTTACTAATAAGCAATCAGATCATACTAGGAGACAAAACAATATAAATTGTAAAGATACAAGCAACATAAATGGGGAGAGATAGGCACTAGGAAGTGTTATTATAATCTAGTTGTAGAGGAATAATAGTAATACACTCTTTAGTAAATAAGTTGACAGTGTTGTGGGAATTAGTTGTTTAGCAGAGTGATGGCATTCGGATAAAAATATGAGTGGCATATTCCCAGGGCCAATTCCCAGAACTGGAAAATGGGCGTCCTTTACGGGTTCTTTTTTTGTTTGTTTGTTTTAAATCCAAATGGGTTTCTTAAGAACTATTATACTCCAGTGGCAAAGTCCCATTTCAACACGAGGGAGAAGCTGTGTGACCAAAGGCAGGCTAAAAAAAAAAAATCGAAGCAGGGTCGACTTTTATTTTATTTTTATTTATTTATTTGGTTTGTCAATCGCTTGCAAGATAATAGGTTTAAGTAAAAACATCGTGATGAATACATGGATACATATAAGAAAAATAAAAAATATATATAAAAAACAATAGGACAGGGACTGTAGGCCCGTTGGTGCACTTATGCACGCCCCCTACAGGCCTCTTAGGAAAGGGGTGAGGTCAATAGTAGACAGTCTAAGGTTAAAGTTTTTGGGGTTTGGGGAAGAAACCACAGAGTCAGGTAGAGTGTTCCTGTCTTCCCGCACATCAAACTAGGAAACCGGATAAAGTAAACCTTGCCCACGATCGCAGGCACACTCGGGTCCTCACCCCACACTGGTGTCTGGGTTTTCTCCGCAGGGCCGCCAGGGGTCTCCGGCTGTTGCGCTCGCCCGGCGGAGGCCGCCTCTTGCGCGGAGAAGTCTTTCCGTGGCGCAGCTTCCTGTGCCTGACTCAGCTCTCAACCAGGCGAGGATTGGTTGAACCGGCCGGGAGCAAAGCCTTGCCTTGGGAAGTCCAGCCTCGGCGGCCAGGCAGTAACCCCCTGTTGCAGCCTCCTCTTCCTCCTCCGATTGTGCCCGGTCTGGTGCTTGCAGTGCCCAGGTTTGCTCTGGCGCCGGTGCTTCCCCTCCGGGCGCCGCTGTCTGCAGGCGGATCCGTCCTGCTGCATCGGGTCTCGCCCGATCCTGGTGAGTAGCCGGGACGTGGGGGAAGAAGCTTGAGCTGGGCCTCTCGCGCCGTTATCAGGCTTGGAAGGCTGCTCGGCAGCGGGTCTCGGTGTCCTGATTGATTCCCTTCCTGGGGATCGCCGGAGGGAAAGCGGCACCGAGTGTCGCAAGATCCTTTTGCGCTTTCGCCTATTGCTCCGACTGGGCTGGCTGGTGGCTGCCGCCTGCTGATCTAGGCCGCTATTGTTTTCTTGGGGGGTTGACTGCTGCCCGCAGGGTTAAACATCTCGGCACAAAGGAGAACCAGCTATTTTCCCCTCCCGGCCAGTGGATTTCGCTCCCCCTTGCCCTCTCCGAGGGGTCAGTGGAAAAGCGTTTTATCTGAATCAGTGCAAGAAAAATGTGTTTGCGCTTTCCTTGTTAGCAACAGCCCCATAAGGTAGGCCTGCCTGCGGTGCGATCCGGGCTGTAAAACCCCCGATGTCCATTATATATGGTACCAAAGATTCTTGTTGGCCTCTTGCTGTTTGCTGCGTTTGGGGGTTTTCTTTCTGCAGCTCTTTCATTGTCGAACTAGGTAACATGGTAGCTATAAACGATTTAAAAAGCAAGCAAACATTTAAAAAGGGAAAAATAAAACTGTCTGGAGCACATTCTCCCTTATTGCAATCCGAATCTGGAGAAGTGATATAGTGGATAAAGGAAGATTAAGCAACACAGACAGCTAAGATTTATGTAAAAGTATGCATACCGTCACGAAAGCGTTGTAATGAATGGAAATGATGTTGTATATAAGAAAAATTGTTTAATAAAAAGTATTTTTTAAAATTAATAAAATAAAATTGGGGAGGATCTTCAGATTAAAAAAAAAAAGAACCTGGAGAAGTGAGGACCAGCACAATAGGCAGGAATCATTTAAATCATTTTTAATCATCGTTTGTCATTGTATGGACTTCAACTCCCAGGATTTCCCTGCCAGCACATTGTTGAAAAACATTGTTTTACAGGAAACAGTGCAGCCAACCAAGCCAGGTAGCCAGTCAGAAATGGGTTAGGAAAGACCACTCCCTTGTGTCAATTTTCCTAGTTGGGTAATGAAATATTTTCAGGAAGAAAACCAAGCCCAGCAAGCACTGACCCCAAATTTTTAATCCTGTTTACCCTTTATAGCTAAAGGTCACGTCTTGTATATTCTCCATTATCATTTGCAACTTTCCAAAAATAGATATAAACAGACACACAAGAGCATAGATTCACACATACCTACACACGCGCACTCTTTGTGTGTATCTCTGTATATCTTTATCTATAGCAGAGGTCTCCAAACTTGGCAACTTTAAGACTCCTGGACTTCAACTCCCATAGCTGGCTGGAGAATTCTGGGAGTTGAAGTCCACAAGTCTTAAAGTTGCCAAGTTTGGAGACCCTTGATCTATAGCCACACAACACTGTCTGTCTGTCTGTCTGTCTGTCTATCTATCTATCTATCTATCTATCTATCTATCTATCTATCAAATTTCAAGAATGAGCTTCGAAAACTCCTGTTTGCCACAAAGTAGCCATACACTTTTAACCTAGTGAAGTGTTTCTTAAACTTTTTTTTTCTTTCAGGATATCTTCCCACTTTTAAAAATCATGGAGGACCCCTAAAGAGTTTTATGCCTATGTGTTATATGTATCAATATAAAGGAGCAAGATGGCTGGCATGGTTAGGACGCTGGGTTAGAAGTTAGCAAGCCCAAGTTTGAAACCAAAGTGCTGCCGTGGGGCGGGGTGAGCTCCCATCCTTCGCTCCCGCTCCCGCTGGGGAAATGAAAGGAGCCCCCAATTGGACATCCTCCGAGCACCCGCTAATACTTTCACCCAGAACTGCCTCCTGGGTGGTTATTGGTAATGTTTTCCCCAATACGGGTAGTTTTCAACTTACTGAGCCCCAAATTTATGTTGTTGAGAAATTTTTGCCACCGTCTTACGGCCTTTCTTGCCGCATTTGTTAACTCAATCACTTCAGGTGTTAAATTAGTAACAGTGAATCTGGTTTCCCCCATTGACTTTGCTTGACAGAAGGTCGCAAAACAAAACAAAAATGACCCCAGGACTCTGCAACCGTCATAAAGGTGAGTCAGTTGTCAAACATCCGAATGTAAATCATGTGACCGTGGAGATGGTCATAAGTATGAAACATAAGTCACTTTTTCCAGTGCTGTTGTAACTTCAAACGGTCACTAAGTGAACTGTTGTAAGTCGAGGACTACCTGTACTCTAACCCAGGGGTCCCCAACCACCGTCCGCCACGGCCGGTACCGGCATCAGCTGGGCGCAAGCCCTGCCGGGCATCAGCTGGGCGCAACCATCTTTTTTGATGAAAAGTGCTTTCCAGGTGACCTCACCGGAAGCACTTTTCATCAAAAAGATGGCGGCGCCAGCGCTTCCGGTGAGCTTTTCCGGGTAGAAATGCTTTCACCGGAAAAGCTCATCGAAAGATGGCGGCGCCATCTTTGATGCTGCTTCCGGTGAGCTTTCTACCCGGAAAAGCTCACCGAAGCACTTTTCATCAAAAAGATGGCGCGCCAGCAACCAGTGAGCTCTGGTAGGACTTGTTCATCAAAAGACCGGTGCCGCTGATCCGGACTGGACCGCGGTGGTTGGGGACCCCTGCTCTAACCCACAGTTCCCCAATGTTTCTGGCTTTGAGGACCAGGCGGGGGGTGGGTGGGAGGGGAGAGAGGACAGTTCCATGCAAGCGAGCAGCAAGGGTGCGCGCATACAGCTCCATTTGTGCGAGCGGCATGCACACGCGCTTAACACTTGCTTATTAAAGTGGTTCATTATGTGACCATGCTCAATTTTATTCTGCAGTGGTTGTTAATTGAATGCCACAGTCATTAAATGAGCACAGCAGCTGTAAAGTGAACCCATTATATCCAAAGGGCCCTTTTGGCTGCAAACCGAAAAGAAATACCCGTTTCTGGCAAAACCCACTGAAAATGATACGTGATTGTGGAACCTGCAAAAACGGCCATAAATGTGGTTCAGTTGCCAAGTGCTCAGAATGCAACCTGGGGGTTTGGGGCAGGTGTTGGGACTCGAAAACTGGGTTGTAAGTAGCTCTGGGGAGATCCGTCATAACTTCAAAAAGTTGCTAAGCCACACATTTGGGACGACCTGTATTATGGCTAATTTTCATGTGGATTCTATTTCCATCTAGTCGTTGAAAAGATGGTGAATGAGGAAGAGGAGGGCACTTCCAAGCAGGGCGGCCCTAAGCCAGCAGAGCCCCACGGGATGCTGTCTGAGAGTCACGCATCTCCAGACATTGAGTCGGAAGGAGGTGAAGCCGACGAGACGGAACCGAGAAGCTCGAAGTGCGGCCAGGAGAGCAATTCTCTCGCCGTAAATGGCGACGTGACTGACAGCGAGAAGGTTTATCTGTCACAGACACAGTATATTTGCCCTGTTTGCGGGGAATGTTTTAATGGGAGCTCCTGCCTCGTGGAGCACCAGAGGGTTCACAAGGAGGAGAAGCTGCGACCCTGCCCTGTCTGTGGGAAAGGTTACAACCAGGAAGCTGACTTGGTGGCCCACATGCAGAGTCACACGGACGAGAAGCCCTTCTCTTGCCTCGAGTGCGGGAGGAGCTTCCTCTTCAGCTCAGACCTGGTGGCCCATCAAAAGGTCCATACTGGGGAGAAACCTTACATCTGTCTGGAGTGCGGGAAGGGCTTCTCCCAGAGTTCCCAGCTGATGTCCCACCGCAGAGTCCATACTGGGGAGAAGCCCTACGAGTGCATTATCTGCCAGAAGAGCTTCCGTTCCAACTACGACCTAGTCAACCATCAGAGGAGCCACACCGGAGAGAAACCTTACATATGCTCTGACTGCGGGAAGAGCTTCACACGCAGCTCCCACCTCATTTCCCACCAGAGGGTCCACACCGGCGAAAGACCCTACCCTTGTGGGATCTGCGGGAAGCGTTTCCGGGACTGCTCCCATCTCATCCGGCACCAGAGGGTCCACACGGGTGAGAAACCGTACGAGTGCTCCATTTGTGGGAAGAGCTTCCGGGTCAATTACGACTTAGTCACCCACCAGAGGAACCACACAGGAGAAAAACCTTACGAATGCCCCGATTGCGGGAAAGGCTTCAAGCGGAGTTCGCACCTCATCTGCCACCAGAGAGTCCATACTGGAGAAAGGCCGTATCCCTGCGGCATCTGCGGGAAAAGCTTCAGCTACAGCTCGGACCTCATTAAGCACCAGAGAATCCACACGGGGGAGAAACCTTATGAATGTCACATCTGCGGGAAGAGCTTTCGGATCAACGCAGACCTGGTCACTCACCAGAGGATTCACACCGGAGAGAAACCTTACACCTGCTCGGATTGTGGGAAATGTTTTGCCCGGAGCTCACGCCTGGTGTCCCACCAGAGAGTCCATGTGAAGGATGGGACCTTGGGAACGTCTCTTTCCGAAACTGAGTTAACCCAGCCGGGAGCAGCTACCGTGTCCCCAGCTCCTGAGCACCCTTGGGCCAATGAGGAGAAGTTGGTCCCAAGTGAGCCTCTGGCTCTGACCAGCCTGGGAACTTCTACTCAGTTTGCCCTTGGTGATGCTCCTCAGGCTGGCCGTGTGAGTGAAATAAAGACAGAGTGCAGGAGCTGAGAGGCAAGGAAACTAGAAGGGGAAACATTTTCTTTCCAATAACAAAGTGGTGTACAGAATCCGGGGTCCCTTGCCCGTTTTAATTAGCCTTCATGGAAAGTTTGTTTGGTCAAACAAGATACAGTCCATGGCTTCTCTCCCTCTCCCTCCCTCCAGTGTGCATATTGAAGGATGAATGGGTTGACCCAAGGAAGAATGAAGTGTTTGCACCCGCAGCATGGTCTCTCCAGCCATATTTAAACTAAAAGCCATTTTGACATGGGCTGGCTTGGCTTCCCCAAAGAAATTCTTGGAAATACAGCTTGTTGAGAATTCTTGATTAAAAAAATGTAGAGGTGTGAGAGGAAGTATATAAAAACGGATGTAATGTTGGAACCCGTCCAAAATATATATTTATTGATGCAAGCTAAAAAAAAACAAGCAAAAACGGCACTGCTGTGTATGGGTTGCCTTGAAATGACAAATGGAGCAAAAAAATATATAACCAAAATTAGTGTTTATTGTAGGAAAGTGTTTCCTTTAAAATAATGCAAAGTAATAATCTCTCATCCATCATGGTGGTTTTTAAAGAAATGCATACAACCCTAGGGTTTATTTGCTCTGTTCCTCGGTGCAAAGCCATGACTTTTTAAGAATATACTGAACACTCAACATTTCTTTTAAATACAGTCTCCTGCTTTTACGGAAACATTCTGTGGTTTATTATCTTCTAACAATTTATCTCCTATGCTTGTGTATGCGTATTTTTTAATAAAAACATTGTTGCTATAATAAAAATGCTTTAGTTGGGTAGAATAAAGCTTTAAGTCATTTTATAACATGATTTAACTTAATTTATAAGCCATGATCTTTTTGATCGACTACTCATACAAAGAGGGATGCCCGTTGGATGCAAGGGCAGTTTTGCTTATTATTTCTCCCTCCCATTTCTCATGAAGAAGCTGTACAGGCCCTCCACTGTAGCCTTTCAACTAGGCATGTCCCTGTTTCTGTCAAGGGGCACAATTGTGGTGGATTTTCTGCAGGAGTTGCAGTAAAGGTGTCTCTCCATTAGGTCTTATCTCATGGTGCATTTAAATAAAACTTGAGGAATTTCAATCCAGCTCTCTAAAGCATAAACCAAGTATGATGCGAAGGGTTGTTGTGTCCATATGTGTGAAATGTTTATGCTCTTCCCTGGACATTCACCACTGATTTCTTCTTTTTTATTGTACTCCTTCTATTCATTAATCTTCTTGGTTTGTTTGTTTGCCTGAAATCTCAAACGTTCACTCACCAGTCTTCCTGAAGGGAAGATAGGGTGCTGGTAACAGATTTAGTCAACTTTGGGTGCAGCCATATCTGGGCTTGATTGTGAGTAGATGTGCTTGGGACTGTACTTATATTTTGATAGCAGCTAACAAATTGATTGTGAGAACTGTCAGTAGTTGCAGCCGTAAGTCCCATCCCATAGCCGTAGGCCATGAAGAAATTACAAGCAAGGCTGATGTATTCAGCATTTTAGTAATGCCTACCAGTTGTTTTTTTAAGTCGGAGAAAGAGGCTCTAAACAATGTCCATATCTATAGTGCCTAGATTCACACATCTCTCCCTCAACTGCAATTTTATTTATTGATTAAGCCATAGCACACTAGGTTCACACATTGTCCAGTCTTAAACTGTGGTTCAGAAACCACCGCAACAATAATAGATGGTTTCACACAACTTACTAAAACAATATCATCTGCATTACCGGTTAAATAAAAACCCAGTGAGTCAGAATTCTTCCTTGTTGCACAAAATCCCCAATATCTTAGCTAATGGTTTTTGTGGTCTTGCTTTTAGAGATAGTCTTCAATTTACAACCTTAATCTGAGCCTTGAATTTCTGTTGTATATCATGACAATTATAAGTTGAGGCAACCATGTGGCTGACATGATTTTAGAACATTTTTTTAAGGCAGTTAAGTGAACACTAATTCACTTCTTAAGTGAACTCATCGTGCACAGTGGACATTTTTTTTTTTGCCAAAAAAACAGAACTAAATGTCAGTTTCCATTTTAAAAAGTTGTAAATTATTATCCCATAAGCATGGGATATTGCAAATGGGCATAAATGCAGGCCAGTTTCTGGGTGCCAAAATGTGATCACATGACTCGAAGTCACATGGCCATTGGCACTTTGAATCCACTCTTAAACTTCGGGAGGTCCATGATAACTTTGAATGGTTGCTAAGCAAATGGTCATGACAAGGACTACCTGAGCATAACAAAAATACCACTAAAGATCAAGGGCAGAAATGGAGATTGGAAGTAGGGAGAGAAAAGCCTTGGCGAAACCTGAGAAAGCTGGTGATAAAAAATTGTTCAATGCATTTTTTTTATATTTGATAAAATTGCATCTCCCAGAATTTCCTGCCAGTAATGATAATTGTGACTAGAGATTCTGACAGGTAGCTCAAAACACCTGAAGAACACCTTGTTGGAGAATGCTACAATACATTGTTGTAGAACGGCACCAGCTTAGTCCTAACGTTTTCAGCTACTACTGTCCAAAGCAGGGGTCTCCAACCTTGGCAACTTTAAGACTTGTGGACTTCAACTCCCAGAATTCCTCAGCCAAAGTACTAGACCAGGGCTGTCAAACTCGCGGCCTGCAGGCTGCATATGTCATGCGCTGGCCATGCCCAAGCCCAGTTTAGTGAAGGGGAAAAAAGTCCCGATAGGTCACATGATGACTTGAGTTTGACATCGCTGTACTAGATGTATCAGTGATACATTTGCCCAGATCTGATCGAAGAAACAACTAATTTAAAATGTGTCTCATTGAGCTAATATAAAAGGTTGATATTTACCAGTGTAATAGAAGATATTCTGAGTTAAGGTTTGGTCATGTTATGTCCAAAAATGTACAGTTGATAAATATGTTTCCTTCGTACTGGATGAGACATTTTTCACATAGCTTTAAGGAGGAACCTTGGATTTAGATGATCATCTGCATATTTAATTGCATGTCCCAAGGATGGTTTTTCCGAAAGGCAAGTGGATTTTCTTGGTTTTTCCTTGGAGATGTTTCGCTTCTCATCAGGAAGCTGCTTCAGTTTTAACTGAAGCACCTTGGGAACAAAATTATGTCTTATTTTCACAGAAAACAGTTACAAAATTAAAATATAAAAGATTTTTGCTAACATTGCATAGACAGACACATTGGGTGGATTTATATATTATGTTTACCTAAACATGGGGAAACTGAAGGCCTTCAATTAATAATGGTTTCCATAGTCAGTCCCAACCAAGAGGACCAGTGGTAAGTAATGCTGGGATTATATTTCAGCAACATCTGAAAATCAAGTTTCTTCACTCCTCTGATGAAGATACATTATTCATAGAGTTTTGCTTGGGCTTTGAATTAGGTGCAAACTAGGCAATTACAAGAATATTGACAGAGTTTAGTTAAACCTGTGGCTTAGTGCAATGTGTGAACCCAACTTTTACTAATTTAAATATAAAAATAGTCTTGCTGCTAGCCGTGACAATTAAACCTTGTCAACTTCTCAGAAAATAAGGGTTTTCCCTCTGAAAATATACTAGGTATAGAAAGAACTGATGTTAACTTAATCAGAATTTTTTGTAACTTGGCCAGCTGAACTGAAGGGAAGTACCATTGGGGGGTATAACTTATGTCTACATAAGTTTTTTTTCTTAAACTTTCTTTTTAATATGTTTTATTGATCAAGTTTGTTTATATCTCATGTTTACTGTTCTTCTGTCTGTATTCCTTATAGACTTGGATTTTTTTTTAATTTAAATTTACTGTATTCCAGTTTCTTATGGTAGCCAATAAAGTTTGTTTAAAATTTGAGTGCTTCTCTTTCATCTGGGAATTACAAGCTAAACAGAAAAGGGAAAAAGCTTTCCTAGTGTAGATTAAACTAGTTTACAATGGCATTTCTCAAGACCCTCTTCCCATAGAAGGCTGTTCATTCATTGGTTAATGGACTCATGGTATGAATGATCGCATCCCAAGAGTACTAATAAATGGGTCCTGGATGGACACATTCAACTGAGAGACACACACTTTTCTGTTCTGGGGCTTATGGTGTTCAAGTTTATCAATATGAATGAGGAAATTGGGGAGAGATTACAAATTTCAATATGATACACAATTAGATGCAGGTAATTTTTTTAGATCAGAGTTGTCCAACCTTGGCAACTTGAATTCTTCAATTCCACGAGTCTTAAAGTTGGCACAGTTTGGACACCCCTGCTTTAAATGAAAGAAGATTCAAAAAGAGCTAGATAAACATGAACAATGGACTGAAATAGATAGTTGCGAATTTAGCAGGAAGAAACCGGTTCTGCAAATAAGACAGGAGAAATATAAGGCCCACAGACAGGGTGGGAGACAGGCAGGAGTCCATGTGAAAGGAATCCAAATGACCTCATTGGACACAAGTTCAACATGAACCTGCAATGCAACTGATAAAATGGGCAGAAGTTTCCCTGGAATGTGTTAACGGGAACACGGCTCCAGATCACAGCAGGTCATTCTATTCTGCCTTGACCAGACCCCATTTTGTATATAGTGTCTAGTTCTGGGCACTACAGTAGTAGAGAGAGGTAAATTAGACCAAGTTCAGGAAAGGTTTACTTAGGTGACAAATAGTCTGGCTATGTGGAACTCTAAAAGAATGTTTCTCAACCTTGGCAGCTTAAAAGATGCATGGACTTCAACTACCAGAATTCCTCAGGCAGCATGCTGGCTGGGGGACTCTGGGAGTTGAAATCCACAGATCTTCAAAGCTGCCAAGGTTGAAAAACATTGCTCTAAAGCCTTGGCAACTTTAAGACTTGTGGACTTCAACTCCCAGAGTTCCTCAGCCAGCAACTCTGGGAGTTGAAGTCCACAAGTCTTAAAGTTGCCAAGGTTGGAGACCTCTGCTCTAAAGTATCTTGGTATGTTTAGCTGCAGAAATAGTGACTGTGGTGGGAAGAGTCAGTGCCTGCTACAGGTATAAGTAGTCCTCAACTTACAACCATTTGTTTAGCAATTGTTCAGAGTTACAATGTCACATAATCAAAATTTGGGTGCTTGGTAACTGGCAAGTATTTATGATAGTTGTAGCATCCTGGGGTAATGCGATCACCATTTCCAATCTTCCCAGGTGGCTTCCAAGAAGCAAAGTCAGGGAAGCTGGATTTCACAACTCCATTTAACAAAACATGGCAAAAAAAAAAAAGACTCTAAAATCAGGCAAGACTCATTTTTTAACCACCACCTTAATTAGTAACAGAAATCCTAATCCCAACTGTGGTCATAAATTGAGGAGTACCTGTTTGGAATTGATTTTTAATCATATTTTGTCAATGGAGACCGTGAGATGATAGATAATGTGCTATCAAGTTCATGTCTTCTTTTAAGGACTACTTTAATAGATTTTATATTGACAATCTGTCCCGAGTCTGGGCCTTCAGATTTTCTAATAGCAATAGCAAAAGCAGCCCTCTCTAAGCGGTTTACAATGTGAGCATATTGCCCCCAACAATTTTATTGACCTTGGAAGGATGTAAGGCTGAGTCAACCTTGAGCCTGGTGAGACCCGAACTACCAAACTGCTGGCAGCTAGTGATCAACAGAAGTAGCCTGCAGTACTCCCCTTTTTATGACTCTAATCCCTTAATTCAGGGTAGAGTTGGGGCAACTGAATGGAGCCAAGCATTTACTGGCCGGATCCCCTTCCTGATGCTTATGCAGAGTTCATAGCAGATATTTTTTTCTTTGTGCTGCAGTACAGCAAGGGTCTTCAAACTTGGCAAGTTTAAGACTTGTGGATTTCAACTCTCAGAATTCCTGAGCTAACATGGCTGGAGGAGGAATTCTGTTTCGAAGTTACACCATTATCATTTTCCTTTAAAAAATAGTTTAATTCCTCCTTAAGTTTGTTAATATACTCTTTTTCTCTTATTAATTGAGTATTTAATGTCCATCTTTTCTTTGGTTTCTTCCTACCCTTCCATATTATTTGAATTGGATTATGGTCTGCCCATTCATTCGGTAAAATTTCAGTTCCTTTTATCTCATTTGCTATTTCCCCATTCATCCATGCCATGTCAATTCGTGTCCATATTTGATGCGGATTAGAGTAAAATGTGAATTGTTTTTCCTCAGGGTATGGTCTTCTCCATAAATCCACCAAATTTAACTCCTTCATCATTTCTCTACATGTCTTAGGAAGCTCTCTTTTCCCCTTTTTATTCTTCCCCCAATTACTATGATCTTTTTGATAATCAGCAATAGAGTTGAAATCTCCTATAATTCAAATATTCCTTTTTTCAAATCCTATTATTTTTCGATGTAAATATTTAAAAAACTCTTTCTGATCTTCATTTGGGGCATAAATTACCACTAATAGCATTAATCCAGATCTGTAAAACCAAAATTCTTCCCTCAGGGTCTGACCATACTAAATCTGCTTTCAAATCTTCTTTAACATATATTGCAATCCCTTTCTTTTTTCTCGTGTGGAGGAGGAATTCTGGGAGTTGGTCCACAAGTCTTAAAGCTGTCAAGTTTGAAGACCCCTGCAGTAGAGAAACATTTGCCGCTGTCTAGGATTGAATTCTCAACCTTCCGAGTGAGAGGCGAGCATCTTTACCAATAGGCCACCACACTACTCTGCCACATTAGCAAATCTGTTTGGAGTAATATTACTGCTAATTATGTCCACATAGCACTCAGGTGGCAATTCATTCTCAGATTTGGGATTAATCACAGTTTACAGCCATCTCCTGAAAATAAAAATGCCCTGTGCCCATAATCTTGAGTCGGAGTAGATAAATTTTGCCTCTGCTGTGTTCTGTGGAGGACCCGACCTTGATTCAAAGCCAGGTCCTCCTCCTAACACTGGAATCAGGAAATGAAATAACATACATCTAATCTGTTTAGTCTGTTGATGGAAGAGGGAAAGAAGTAAACAATTTACAAGGTCACTATACACAAAAGTTTGAAAGGCTGCTGTTGTGAAAACAGTAAAAAGAAAAAGTCATGTGAAAAGCCTTGAAAATATTTGATTTTAAGGCTGAGCCTGGATGAAGGACACAAGGAGGAGGAAGGAGGTGTCCTTTTTTGCCAGACCTCTGGTAAGCCTGGTTCATTCTTTGGTGCAAAAGGATGTTGTTACTTTTTTTTTTCAGAAATCTGGTAACCTTTTCCAATTAACAAATGTTATTTTTTTAAAAGCAGCTTTCACGATTCACATCAGTTGAAGTGCGCAGCTCACAAAAACTTCTGTCTTTTAGAAAAAGTTGTTGGCTGGAAAAGAGGTTACCAGGCTCCAGGCTTTTTACCCTTACAAACAGACCTGTCTTCCTTTATTGACAGATCTTTCAGCAGTCCTAGGAGAAAAAGTCTTCCTAGAACAGAGTTTATGCTTATTAAAGTTTCCCACACGTGTTACCTATACTGTACAAGAAATAAAAGAGAGAGAAAACTCTCAAGTACAAGTAGTTCTCGATTGATGACCACATTTGTACCCATGTAACCCATGTTGCTGAGACAGCTGCTAAATGAGTTTTGCCCCATTTTACAACCTTTCTTGCTACACTTGTTAAGTAAATCACTACCTTTGTTAAGCTAATACAAGGGCCTTCCAACGTGGCAAGTTTAAGACTTTATGGACTTCAACTCCCAGAATTCCTGAGCTAACATGACTGGAGGAGGAATTCTGGGAGTTGAAGTCCACAAGGCTTAAAGCGGTCAAGTTGGAAGGCCCCTGGGTTAGTAGAAGATGGAATCTGTTAAGTGAATCTGGCTTCCTGATTGACTTTGGTTGTCAGATGTTCACAAAAGGGGATCCTATGATCCCGGGATACTGCCACTGTCATAAATATGAGTCGGTTCCAAGTGTCTGAATTTTGATCCAGTGACCATGCGAATGCTGCAACAGTCGTAATTGTGAAAAAAAATGTCATAAGTCACTTTTTTCAATGCTGTTGTAACTTCCAATGGTCATTAAATGAACTGTTGTAAGTTGAGGACTACCTATACTGTGCTAAATCATAATGTAGTTTTTTTTGGTTATACAATACAATCGTTATGATTTGTATGGCACAATTTGTGTCTATACGGCTTAGCCGTAAATATTGTGGGTTTTGTTTTGTTTTGACAGACACTCTTCTCCTGTAGGTTTAACGAGAAACAAATTTTACAAACAAACTTTTAATTTATTCCATTTATTTCTGCAGGAAAATGAAAAGAGGAAAGAAAAAAGCAGCAATTGATCTCCTTTTAAAGCAGGGGTGTCCAACCTTGGCAACTTTAAGACTTGTGGACTTCAACTCCCAGAGTTCCTCAGCCAGCAAAGCTGGCTGAGGAACTCTGGGAGTTGAAGTCCACAAGTCTTAAAGTTGCCAAGGTTGGACACCCCTGTTTTAAAGCAATGCAGAGTATAATCCTAACATACAGATAAAATATATTTGGCAAACATTCAACGTTTTATAGAAGTTCTTCAAAAGAAGCAGAACTTCCTTTCATGGAGTTGCACTGTGTTTCTCCCTCAGCTCTTCTGAGAGAAGCTTTAGTCAATTAGACAAACAATTTCAACATTTCCTTAATGATTATATTCATCTTAGCTAAAGTCCAGATCTCTTTAGTGCCTTTTGCCATGGGAATAACAAATGAGCATTTCTCAACATTCAAATAGGCACTATCTTGATGAGGCATTTTAGTTTTATACCTTACAAACAAAACATTTCTGAACATGTGTCTTCATACATTCTGTAAGACAAAAAGTTTGATGTATGTATGTATGTATGTATGTATGTATGTATGTATGTATGTATTTACAGCAATCTTTTTATATATATCTCTAGGCACAATTTCTTCATACAATTACGGAAAACAGGTTTTTATCAAGCTATTAATGTCAATGCTAGGATATGGCATGGCATCATCATTCATCTGATGTCATCTTAACTGATCATATCATTCTGAGCCACCACAGCATTTAAAGGGTTTAACAACACTGCTCAGGGTTAAAGGGCATTGAAGGATAATTTCAATGCAAACTGAGATTTGTTTTTCTTTTGGGAAGCCCTCTTTCTTTCTCATTGCAGGCAAGAACTTGAGAAACTGCTTCTGAAGAGGGAGATTGCTGTAAATTAGATCCATTTGCAATAGCTGCCCAAATGTTCTCACCAAATTCCTGCCTGGAGGCATGTATTCATTTTACAGAGTTATCAAGAGTGATGACGATGGTTGGGAGGAACAGACTACAAAACCTGCAGAATCCAGCACGTCTTCACAAAATATTTCCTCAGAGTTTGGTTCTTCTGCTGAAAAAGACATAAAGAGTTCCAGAATTATATACCGCTGTTGTATCTTTTTAATTTTTTCTACTGAGATGTTTATTTATATCCAACTTTATTATTTTTACAAATAACTAAAGACAGTGAACATATCCAGTACACCTTCCTCCTCCTATTTTCCGCACAACAATCCTGTGAGGTGGGCTGGGTTGAGAGTATATGGCTGACCCGAAGTTATCCGCCTGGCTTTCATGGCTAAGGCAGGACCTGAACTCAAGTCTCCTGCTTTCTAGCATGGAGCCTTAACCACTAGACTAGTGATGGCGAACCTTTTCGGCACCGAGTGCCCAAACCGGAATGCGCGCATGTGCATGCCAGAGCGCCGGAAACCTGAAGACCAGCTGGCAGTGCGCATGCACCCAGTTGGTCTTCAGGTTTCCAGCATGCACATCGGCTGGCCAGTCTTCAGGTTTCCGGTGCTCTGGCATGCACAAAGACCAGTTGGCCGGTGCGCATGCACACGCTTGAAACCGGAAGAGCAACTGGCAACAGCATGTGTGCCCACAGAGAGTGCTCAGCATGTCTGGCACGCATGCCATAGGTTCGCCATCATGGCACAAACCAACCATTATCTCCCTATGACAAAAAACTAGATTGTGGGGTGTACCTACCTGAATGCCATATTGGGCTCTATCACTTGACCCTTTTCTTAGATTCTTTTATTTTTTTTAAAAAAAACCTCAGAAATCCCATTCCTGTTTGTCCAAGGAAATCATTTGGCTGAGCAGAATAAAAACAGCACTGGATATTACACAGTGTTCTTCTCTGTTCTAACTTGCCCATTCCATCATTTTAAATCATTTTAAGGACCTCCTCCTTAGTGTTTGCAGTAGTTGCTCAGATATACACTTTTTTAACAGGACTTGACAAATCCCGCACTTATGCCTCAATAATCTATTGCAGGAGAATATTAAGATCTAACACTTAGAGATGAGCAATTGTCCGTAGTCAAGTCACCATTTAAAAATTCAAAAGGAGGATTCCAGGATATTTTGTAGGAATAGAGGGCGAGCAAAGGCACTGGCATTAGCACAATTTCTTCCCAGGCAGCCTCATTCTGCTCTAACACTGCAATTGCCAACATAGGTCGCTTTTGAAAGTAATTAGGCAAATTTCCAGCTATTAGAAGCTCTGTGTATATTACCTTTAATATCATAGGCAGTATATGCCCCTGTATCTGAGATCTTGGAAAATACAAGCAAAAGAATGCATCAGTTGTTCGACTTCCCAGGTGTATCAAGCTGATATTTTGGAAATAAAAACTAGCTAGATGAATCTTCAGCTTGAGCTAGCATACTATTTATTCTATAATACAGCAGAGATAAATAAATCACTGCATCCCCAAGTGTATCCTTGCTCACCTAAGACTTTCCTTGTCTTTTTCCCTGTGAATAATTTAAAGGGCCTTATCTGATTTTTTCTGGATTCTGCAAAATATCGCTTTTGTGTTTGAAATACGTTAGTGTAAAAACATCAGAACGCTTCCTATTCCTCCTTCTTGGTGACAACATCATCCCTAGAAAATCCTACACCAAGCAACGTTGAGGCATAGGAGAGCCTTCAAAGGTGGAAGGACAAGAAAAGAAATACACAGGTGTCACTCTTCTTCAGCCAGTCAGAATCCCCAGATTATTAATCTGCATAGGCATGCAGGTAAAACCGTTTGGTTAGCTAATGAAAATAACTAGCAACAAGGATAGGGCAACAGTAATACAAGCAGAACTGTTTTTGTTAAAGACTGCTAATGAGGATATCTTCTGTGTTTAATACTTAACATTCTTAGTATCTCAGCTGCCATCCAAGTCAAAATTACAAGAGGATACAGATTTGACACCAATTTTTCTTTAGTACTCTCCAAAGAAACCTGGAGAATATAAAGTGTGTTGGAAATTCTTTTTAAAATTCCTTATCATATTCCTTGGGTTGCATTTCTCAAGGTAGGGGGAAAAATTCCCCAGGTTAAGATATAAAGTTACCTGATAGAACACTCAGCGTGTGGAGCTCAATCTACCAAAATCTGGTTTGTCTCTTTGTTCCCCTTTTTCCTCAAGTGAAATCTCCAAGCTTTGTGAAGTTGCTGGTGTCTAAGGAGACTTGGATAGCGGCAAAAGGTTTTCCCACACGTACTGCAGATGTGGGATACCTTCTTGGCATGGGACCTCAGGTGCTGAGCGAGCTTAGAACTGGAAATGAACGCCTTCCCACATTCAGCACAGCCAAATGGCTTTTCTCCCGTGTGAATTCTCTCGTGCGTATTCCGGCTGGACAAATGGCTGAAGCATTCGCCACACTGGCGGCAAGCGTGAGGTTTTTCCCCCGTGTGGGTTCGTTTGTGCCTATTGAGATTTGAGACGTATCGAAAGGTCCTCCCGCAGTAGAGGCAAGTGTAGGGCATCTCCCCCGTGTGGACTCTCAGGTGTTTCACCAGGTCCGAGTTCTGCATGAAGTTTTTCCCACACTCGGGGCAATTGTACCCATTAGACACATTCCCCTTGTGGCACCTCTGGTGGCTAAGAAGACTGCGGTGCTGCCGGAAGGTTTGCCCACATTCAGAACAGAGGAAGGGCATCTCCCCCGTGTGAATCCGCTGGTGGGTGAGCAGGTTGGAGCGCTGAGCGAAGCATTTGCCGCAATCGGAGCACAGGTGAGGCCTCACCCCTTCGTGCAGCTTCTTGTGTTTCAGGAGGTTTGAGCTCTGGCGGAAACACCTTCCACACTGAGGACAGGGGTAAGGGGTCTCCCCCGTGTGGATCCTCAGATGAATGGTCAGACTCGACTGCTGAGCAAAGCTCCTCCTGCACTTAGGGCACTGGTAAGGTCTCTCACCCGTGTGGACCCTCTGGTGAGTTAACAAGTTCAGGCTCCGTCGAAAGTTTTTCCCACATTCAAGGCACTGGTAGTTGTTGGGGGATGGCTGGATCGTGGGAAGGACACCTGCTATAGTCCCAGCATTACGCTTTCCGGATTCTCTTGCTTCGCTGCTTGGGACCTCCATATGGAGCTGAAAATCAATAAGAGGCAAAGTGTAGAAGCAGTTCAGCTACCAACCTACAGCAAAAAAGCTATCTGGAGCTATTTTCTTTCTTTCTTTCTTTCTTTCTTTCTTTCTTTCTTTCTTTCTTTCTTTCTTTCTTTCTTTCTTTCTTTCTTTCTTTCTTTCTTTCTTTCTTTCTTTCTTTCTTTCTTTCTTTCTTTCTTTCTTTCTTTCTTTCTCTTTTCTTTCTTTCTTTCTTTTTCTTTCTTTCTCTCCCCCTCCCCTCCTATACACACACACACACACACACTTAAAATGAGGATTTGTAATGTCATTGTTCCTCTCTACATGGCGTGGTGAGATCACATACAACTATTGTGTACAATTTGGATAACATTTACAGAATGCTGACAATTAAATGGTGTTCAGAGGAAGTAAATAAAGATGGTGCAGAACTTTGAAGACATTTGATAGAATCTAGAGTGTTCAGTCTGAAAACTAAACACGGACAGTAGATGTGATAGCTAGTCATGTTCAAGTGCACATAAAACGAAGCTATAGGAACAATGGTTAAGAACTATTTTTCATGGCCACAGAAACTGGAGCTAGAAACAAGAGCTATAAGTTGAACCTACCTAGATGTAATTTAAATATAAGGAGAAACTTGATGTGGTAAGATGATCTGTACAAGAGTGGAACAATCAACCTAGGGCAGTTGTGTGTTTTGCATGTCTGTAGGCTTTCAAGAGGAGACTGGCTACTAGCCATCTCTAAAAGATTAATTGGCTTCTTGCATATTGCAGAGATTGTCTAGACATGATCCTTGGTGTCTCTTCCAATTCTAATTTTATGAAAATGCAAAATTAATTTTATCCACTAATAAATAAACTCTTTACCATGGATTTTAAGATGGAAGAGGAAATAGTTAAGAATACGATGATAGAATGGGCGTGGAATTTTGGCTACAATATAAATTGGCTACAATATATTTATATTGGCTACAATATAAATTTAGAAGAATGGGAAAAACTATGGAATATAAACTATAAATTAACAACGGCCTCAACATATAAGGAAAATGTATATAAAATGTTTTACCGATGGCATTTGACCCTGGCAAGACTAGCTAAGATTTACCCAAACACTAGCCCAAAATGTTCGAAATGTCAATGAGTTGACGGTACCTTTTATCACATGTGGTGGCTATGCCCCAAAGCCAGGACTTATTGGACTAAAATTAGAGATTAGATATAAGAAATCACTGGACATCAAATTGAATTCAAACCGGAACTCTACCTACTGGGGATAATTCAAAAAAATATCCGAAAAAGATCAAATATTTAATGCTACACATACTGTCAGCGGCCAGAATAGCCTCTGCACAAATGTGGAAAGAGCATATGGTCCCAACAGAAGAATTAATTTTACAAAAAATAGCAGACTGTGCAGAAATGGATATCCTCACACTAAAAATAAAAGAAAAAGAAGAACCTGATTACTACTCAGTTTGGCATAGATGGTACATGTGGCTAGAAAAGAGATAATTAGAAAAGATGACTATATAAGAGAATTCTCAAGAGAGTGATACATAACATGTAAATAGATAGATAAAAGGGTTAAAGATGGACAACAGTAAATATAAATAAAGATAATATGTATTAATGATATGTACAAATAGGTAATGGAAATGTAAGATAACACTAAATGCTGATGCAAACGCTGTTGAAAAGGTAACTAAGATTTGCACTGGTGGAAAACAATAAAAGTTTATTTGAAAAATAAATAAATAAAACAAACTCTTCACCTAAAGGCAGCTGCTATAGGCACACTTTTCTATAAACTGCCTTCAACCTGCACTGAAAAGAGAACTAGTGGCAGCTGTCTTCTCTTACTGAATTTATTTTCTCTAGTTTCAAGTTAAAAAAATTCCAGACTAACTATTCCTAAGACTGGCATTATCTACTCCTGGCAAGATACCTGTTCCCTTATCCAGATCCCTGTAGAATCTGCAGTCAGAGGCCTCTGGAGCACACCAGTAATTAACACAAAATTGCACCTGCTTTGGGTTGAAAGAACAAAGCCCTCTTAAAGTAGTATTTCCCCCTAGTGTAACAATCCTCAGATGTTTAGACTACAGTCCCGCTTATCTGTGGAATAAACTGTAGAGCCAACCATTCCCAGGTCTGTAGAAAACACTCCTTAAAAGAGAAGTAAAAAAAAACAAGAAACAGTGCCTTCCTGAAGAAGAGGAAAACATAGGATCATTGCAAGCAAACCTCAATTCCTCAGGAATGTTCAAACCTAGTTACAGGGAAAACAGACAAAGCCATTTTTAAGGTTCAGTTCCCAAACCCCACACAGCTCTTTAAAAAAGCCACACACCCCCAATTCCCAGTTTCACATAACAGTCACATATCACCTCAGGCACCTCACAAAACACCTTAAACTGCTTTAATCCAGCACGGCTGCTGCTGCTGCTGCTTCTTGCTTGGAGTGTCCACCTAGGCTCTTCTGAAAGAGGCCCTTCCCTAGGGAAAGGTCAGTTATATAGGTGTTCTACCTTGGGTGGGGTCTTTTGAAAAACCTTTTCTAGGTGCTCTATTACTTAAAGGGAAAACTCTTAAAGAAAAGTCACAGAAATGAAAGATTCCAAAGGAAATATCCTATAAAATCTGGTTTTTCTTTTTAAAGTCTCGGGCTTCTCTGGAGACTTTAAGCAGTGCAATATAGTGGGAAGATGCTTAGAATGGGGGATGCAATTTAATTTGGCAAATTATCTAGGTGTGAGCACCATCTTGCTAAGAGGTGCAGGTTCCTCTACTCAGGAGGAAGCATATTATTTCGTTGCTGCTGCTTTACAACCAGCAGGGGAGAAACATGCTAAAGGGGGCAGATCAGTCACTGCAGGGAGGGGCTGCAGATACTAAGGCTAGTAATTTATTAGTAGCTCCAAAAAGTTGCTGGTTCTCTTAATAGGGCTTAGGATTAGAAAGCCAAAAGGGACTTCAGAACATTGAGGTAGGACTGGAAAGGGGTGTCTGCAACTTCTTTAAACAGCGGTGCCTTTTCCTGACATTGGAAGAAATCTTTGATTTCTTTTGAAGCTTCTTTGTTTTCCAAAATGTTTTTTATTTTTATATTAAACAAATCCATCTTTCAATTATACAGTGTGTCGACTGGGTACATATATCTTGTGCAAATGTTTATATTTTGTATACATTTCTTACTGAAATTACATTCATATTACAACCTACTCAATCTTATATATCTTATCATTATAACATTATCATTTAATTTCTTACTTTATTTTCCAACCATTTATAAAATAAATCCCATTATCATATAATATTCCGCTTCTTCTTGTTCTTTAATTGCCAATGTTAATCTATTCATTTCTGCACATTCCAATATTTTCAAAATCACCTCTTCCTCTATCGGAATCTTTTCATTCTTCCAGTTTTGTGCAAATACAATTCCAGCTGCTGTTAATATATGTATAATTAAATATGTTTTTTCTTTACAATAGTTTTTGGGTAAAATCCCCAATAAAAATATCTCAGGTTTTAAATTTATATGTTGTTTTGTCATCGTTTCCAACCATGTATGTCTTTTTGTCCAATATCTTTTAGCTTCTGTACATGTCCACCACATATGGTAATATGTTCCAGGTGTCTGGTGACATTTTCAACATTTCGCTGGTTTATCTTTAAACATCTTTGCCAGTCTTGCTGGGGTGAGATGCCATCTGTAAAACATCTTAGAATAGAATAGAATAGAATTCTTTATTGGCCAAGTGTGATTGGGCACACAAGGAATTTGTCTTGGTGCATATACTCTCAGTGTACATAAAAAGAAAAGGTACCTTCGTCAAGAATCATAAGGTACAACACTTAATGATAGTTATAAGGTACAATAAGCAATCAAATCATACTAGGAAACAGTCAATATAAACCATAAGGATACAAGCAACAAAGTTACAGTCATACAGTCACAAGTGGGAGGGGATGGGTGATAAGGAGTGATGAGAAGATTAACAGTAATAGTAATGCAGACTTTGTAAATAGTTGAAACAGTGTTGAGGGAATTATTTGCTTAGCAGAGTGATGGCGTTTGGGAAAAAACTGTCCTTGTGTCTAGTTGTTCTGGTATGCGGTGCTCTATAGCATCGTTTTGAGGGAGGGAGTTAAAACATCTTATACAAATTTTCTTTGTAAGCTGTTGACATTGTTCTTTTGAAGCTTCTTTAATGGGAGCTAGTGAGGCATAAGCCACAGTGAGCGAAAAGTGACAAACGACAGCATGAGGAAATGATGAACTGATTAACCTTCCAGTTCAGACACAGAACTCTTTTTTTTTTATAACTCTGCCTGCATTTCTTTCCTTTCCTGAAATTCCTGATTTTTGTTTTTTGTTTTTTTGTTTTTAGAATTGTATCCTGCCTTTTTTCCCACATGCAACTCAAGGCAGCAAACATACCAATATTCCTCCCTCCTCCTGTTTTCCCTACAACATCAAACTCTCAAGAGGTGAGTTAGGCTGAGAAAGAATGACTGCCCCAAAGTCACCGAGCCAGTTTTCCATGCCTGAGGCAGGACTAGAACTCCCTGTCTCCCGATTTCTAGACCAAAACCTTAACCACTACACCAGACTGGTTTTTCAAAAAATGTCTTCACTCAAGGAAGTCTGGATGAAGCTTTCTCTACCTTCATGGCACTTGAGAAGTATCTTGCTTGTTTGTAGCTTTGTGGAAGCTTTTCTTCCAGTCTAGACACGTCAACTGTTTACAAGATAATAAGTATAAGTGTATAAATAGTTGTGAATACATGAGATGGGTACATATAAGAAAAATAAAAGAATAGAGAAACAATAGGACAGGGATTTATTTATATATGATTTATTTTTTTTCCACCTAGGTGAAGCTTTTGATGTCAAAGACAGACATTCCACAGTAGGTTTTATCCCATGCCCAGTGCAGAAGGGAAGCTTCAACCCAACCAGGTTGGAATTCAAAGAGAAGCGTTATTACACTCATGATAAATATATGGTTTCTCCACCATATGGATAGTGCAACCCCATTCAATGCCAAAAATGATGAACCCCTGGATATAGAGGGTCCCCAGTCACAGCCACTCTGCTTACCAGGGTTCAGTTGAAGTTTGCTGTTCTTCATCCAGACACCCGCAGCCTCCAGGCACTGTGAAAGGATCCTTCACTACATCCCTCATTTCATCTCGGAGATATAAAGCTGGTTATCATCAGCATATTGGTGATATCTTGACCCATAGTGATGGATGATCTTGCCCAATGGTTTCATGTAGATGTTAAAAAAGGAGCATAGAGACCACCGAGCCCTGTGGCACCCCACGCAGTAGGGGCCAGGAGCTGGACCTCTCACTTCCTGTTTAGTAGCCAACATAACCAACACAGGGGTGGGATTCAAATTTTTTTAACAACCGGTTCTGTGGGCATGGCTTAGTTGGTGGATGTGGCTTGGTGGTCATTTTATTGGCCGGGCGTGGCCAACTCAATATCACTCACATTGAGGCATGCATCTCCTCGTCTGGCCTCTCTTGACTGTGGGGATGCTGCAACAATCGTAAGTGTGAAAAATGGTCATAAGTCACTTTTTTCAGTGCCATTCTAACTTTAAATGGTCACTCCACACAAGCAAAGTACCAGCAAAGGAGGGGAAAAAACTCCAGAGAAGTTCCTGAGACAGGAAGTCTAGTCCTGCCAAGAATGCAATAAGGGTTAACGGAGAGGCAGTTTCTGTAAGCAACACCAGAATGTTTCCTTCCTGCCTTCCTTACAGGATTAGGCCAGTAATTTCTTCTAACAACTGGTTCTCCGAACTGCTTAGAATGTTAACAACCAGTTCTAGTGAATAGGTGCAAACTGGTAGAATCCCACCCCTGAACCAACAGGACAAAGTTGAAGAAAACCTATATAAAACCTCTCAATGGGTGAAGATAATACACTGCTTGGTTGTTGTTTTTTAAGAGTACTTTGGAAATACAGGTAGTCCTCAACTTACAACAGTTCATTTAGTGACCACTCAAAGTTACAATGACACTGAAAAAAGTGACTTATGAGTCTTGAATTTGGAAGGGTCATTTGGTACAGCCCTTGTGGAAAAACTATTAAACACTTGTTCATTATATAGCCGTATTGCCAGTAATTATTTTATTACTGGTTAAGTAATGTAATACCTCCCCAATAAATTAAATTACCAACTGTGCCACAGTTGTTTTCTCCCCTAATTCTCCCGTCTGTTATAAATAAGTTAGAATAGATCTCCTCAAGCAGGCTCTAGGCAGGAGTCTGATATAGAAGATATTTGTGGGTTGTGTGTCTCAAGTCAATCTTGACTCCTGGAGACTGTCTTCCTTGTGGTTTTCGTGGCAAATTTTTTGCAACTGCTTTGCTATTATCTCCTCCTCCCTAAGCTGGGAAAAGGAGGGACCAGCCCAATGTCATCCAGCTGGCTTTATGCCTAAGGTTGGACTAGAACTCCCAGTCCCCCAGTTTCTAACCTGGTATCTTAACTACTATACCCAAATGGCTCTCTGAAATGGAAGGGTGGAATATAATTAAGGTGATTTGTAACTGGCCCTTAAAGGAATTGGGTTCACATATGTCACATTACCATAATTTGAAATGCATAGTATTGGGGAAATTAGCCTTTTGTGAAATTACCAATTATGGTTGATAAGCTATTATTTATGGCTGAATGTGTGTGAACTTGACCTTTATTGCTGATCTAATAGAGTATTCAAATGAACCATAGTTTAGTGTGATATGTGAAACCAGATTACATTTGATCTGATCCCAAAAGCAGAATGCAAAAACCTTTTGAGCTAGATTCTCTCCAAGAACCTCAATGTCCTACAAGCTGCAGTGTATGCTCTCAAGTACAGGCAACACACCAGAGAGAGAATGACAGAGCTGATTAGATGTTTTTCCTTTGAGGCTCTCCTTGACAAAAACAATAGTCAGAAGAAGGGCAAGAACATAAGGTAACTTGGCAGGAAAACGCTGTCCAAGGTTCTGAAAAACTTCTTTGTTCTCCAAGAATTTTCCATTTGGATCACACCTGCTCTCATATACTAAGATTATGATCAGAGACTGATGGCCACACTGCCAAGGATGATGAGGACCTTAATTCAACACACATCAAGTATTCAGTCCATCAATAGTATTGTGGAAGTTTATAAAAAAATCTGATTTTATAGAATACCCAGTTATAATTATTCACAAGGAAACATTCCTCATTATTAGATTTGGTATGTCAAGTTGCATAGCACAAATAGAGACAGTAAGAAATAGCTGAAGATATCTTAAGGGGAAGATATCGTGTGGGACAATGAATACAAATAATTAAAAAGGACACAGAGAGCATTGTCTATGAGAAAGCCATTCCATAGGCATCCACTTATGGGCAAGTTATGAAATGTGCATCACAACACAAGCCATGTGACTTATCTACCTGTGAGCAATGTTGGGACCCAAATACAAAAAGCAGAGTTGTTTGAGACCTGATATCTGTCGGACAACTTGCTCTGAGTAGGATCTGCCTATCCAAAGTCATACTAGAAGAGAAGCCATGTTCAGAGTCTCTGTCCCCTGTGAAGTATGGTAGATGGGGACTCCGTAGCCAGCATTGTCTTCTGGAGCTCCCCTCCAATGATTCCCCACAAAAATAAGATCAGCAACTGTTCCAAAAATTAGTGAAAACTTCTTTATTCAAGGGGGCATTTGGATATTGAGTCTGAGTGCTGATTACTATGTTCTTTCTATTAGGAAGTAGCTTAATATTTTTATACATACACACAAACATACACACACACATTTCTAACTACATAGGGCTTTTGTGAGCTTTTGATTTTTAATTAAATAATTAATTTTTGACTAAGTGACCTAAAAAAACTTGCAAATAAACAAGTAAATGGCTTCTCTGTTTCTCCTCTCAAATGTACATCTTAATTCAGTTCATCAGAGAGTAGAAAAATAATCTGTCCTTTCCACATTGCATCTATTACTAAACTCTTTTTTTAAACGCACAATCATTACAGGGCAACAGACTGAAATCAGGTATATCTAGATCAGTATTTCCTAACCTTGAGAACTTTATTTAATTCTGGAAGTTGAAGCCACACATCTTAAAGTTGCCAAGGTTGAGAAATACTGATGTAGATTGTAGATGAGTAGATATAACAAAAAAAATGATATTATCCAAAGGTTGAAGGCTTTAGTCATCATCACAGCAAAGATACACCTGCTGATATATACATGAGTTTGCATGTACTTATAAGAAAACTGCATGAAGATCTATTTTTAAACATATAGATCAAAATAATCTACTGCATGTTTATTTAAAAAATAAATCCTGCTAATTTATATGAAGCTTACTCCCCAAACAGGTGCAAAGTTGTGCAGGTTAAATTATTTAGCCAACATTAGCTACTGAAAAACCTGTTTAGCAAATTTTAAAACTTAAACAATCACAGGAATACTGTTCAGTATTTGCCAGCCCATATTTACTTTGGGATAAATTGAAATAAATAAATCAAATTTGTCTAACAAAGAAATCTTTGTTTATTATATTGCACATTCTACTATGTAAACTGCAGATACAAAAATAGCATGCAATTATTCCATTCCATATTAATAAAAGTAACACAAAATGCTGCATAAGTTTTCCAATTCTATAGAATTTATCTTCATAATTAGTTATATAAAATTGGAAAGGAGGTAAAAAATTGGTGATGAAACCAAAGTCTTAATTGGAAAATATGTAAGTATACTTTATCTGATTAGATGTTACATACAAAAGAAACTTTTGGTTGCCCTGAACATTGGGTTAAAGAAACAGTAATAGTTGTCACTTCCCTGAACTCATTACAATTTACAAAACTAAACACAGTTTTAAAAACTTTTCCAATGACATAATTTTTGATAATAGATTTTCCAAAATTGAATACATAGTACAGTCAGTCTAAGTGATTTTAAAAATCAACTTAGATAAAATTGCCGAATTAATTTTTCATTTTTAAATGAAAAATGCATGAGCAAAAACTGAAACCACCTAGAACTTAATGCAGGACAGAATAATATAAACAGCTTAAACAAATGAGTGAGAAGGCTCTTACTGTTTTGCGCAAAAAGATACTTCTGATAGTGCTGTTATCAAAAGAAATTAGAGTTTATGACAGCTGTCCAGTATCTGCCACTCTGTTGATTATAAGATTGAATAATTATCTCTTTAGACCTTACATTTTTATAATGCATTGTTTTCATATTATTTTTCCTTTGCAAACAATACATTTTTAGATCAAGGATTGCATGAAGATAATTTTAAAAAAATCTAGTTGAATTCAAATCATGCAGATTTCCTAGGTGATAAAAGTGATTTGCTGCTGCTTTCTTACAAAAACATTAAAAACCTCTCAAACCACTTGCTCAGTCCTTTGCCCTAAAATACACTAGTCAAGAATGAGAGCAATTCTTATTCAGTATTAAGCTTTACCTTACAGACGTTGTACCATTTGCAAACCCCAAAAATGTTTGTTTATTTATTTATTTATTTATTTATTTATTTGATTTGCCAATTGTTTACAAGATAATAAGTATAAGTGTATACATAGTTGTGAATACATGAAATGGGTACATATAAGAAAAATAAAAGAAGAATAAGAGAAACAATAGGACAGGGACGGTAGGCACGTTGGTGCGCTTATGCACGCCCCCTACAGACCTCTTAGGAAAGGGGTGAGGTCAATAGTAGACAGTCTAAGGTTAAAGTTTTTGGGGTTTGGGAAGAAACTACAGAGTCGGGTAGAGTATTCCAGACATTGACCACTCTATTGCTGAAGTCATATTTCCTGCAATCAAGTTTGGTGCGGTTAACATTGAGTTTGTATCTATTGTGTGCTCTTGTGTTGTTATGGTTGAAGCTGAAGTATTCATTGACAGGTAGGACATTGCAATGTATGATTTTATATACCATGCTTAAATCAGACCAAAGACGGCGTAATTCAAGGTTTTCTAGTTCTAGAATTTCAAGTCTGGTGGCATAAGGTATTCTACAGCGAGTGGAGGAGTGGAGAACTCTTCTTGTGAAATATTTCTGGACTTTCTCAATTGTGCTAATATCAGATATGTAATGTGGGTTCCAGACTGATGAACTGTATTCGAGTATTGGTCTAGCAAATGTTTTGTATGCTCTGGTTAGTAGTGTGATATTACCAGAGAAAAAGCTACGTAGGATTAGGTTAACAACTCTTAATGCCTTTTTGGCTATGTAGTTGCAGTGGGCTCTAGCACTTAGATCATTAGAGGTGAGTATTCCAAGGTCCTTTACAGAGCTTGGGTATGTGTGTTTCCTAACAAAATAGGAAGCAGTACAAATGGGCTTTTTTCGTGGTTCTTTGTTTTAAATTCAGGCACTATTGTAAAGAAATTGCTTTGCATTTTAACTCCTGTTATCATGTTCATTTATTTGCACATTCCATGGCCAATCATGAATGCTGAATCTTTTAGGAGAGTGTTTCCCAAACTTTGCAACTTAAAATGGGTGGATTTCAACTCTCAGAATTCCCCAGCCATTGAAATCCACATGTTATAGAAGCCAAGTTTTAAAAATATTGTTTTAGACGTCTAATGGAGAATCTCAATCATCCAGGTCACGGTTGTCCCAAAGGGGCTTTTTCCAAAAGGCAACTGGACTTCCTTGGGTTTTTCCTTTGAAAATGTTCCACTTCTCATCCAAGAACTTTCTTCAGTTGGGAACTGAAGAAGCTTCTTGGATGAGAACGGAACGTTCTCAAAGAAAAAAGTCCAGTTGCCTTTTGGAAAAAGCATCTTTGGGACATATTGTTTTAGACCAGGGGTCTTCAAAATTGACAGCTTTAAGATTTGTGGACTTCAACTCCCAGAATTCCTCCTCCAGTCATGTTAGCTGAGGAATTCTGGGAGTTGAAGTCCACAAGTCTTAAACTTGACAAGTTTGGAAAGCCTTGTTTTAGACGTTCAAGTGACATTCTAATCTATGACTTATATGGAATATAGCCTCTCAGTAAGAAGAAGGAAAAAAAAAAACCTCCGCAGCTTCATTCAAAGACGCCAAGGCCAGCGGGCGAAGCGTCTGTGATCGTTGAGCGTTTGTCTATGCATCGCGCTCGACTTTTCCGTAACGCAACATGGCGTTTCCCTTTGCAAAACCATCAATTCTTTTTTTGGGGGGGTGGGGGTGGGGGTGGGATTGAAAAGTCGAAGAAGAAACCCAAACTACCAAATTGCTGTGAAGGGAAGAGGAGCACATATATTCTAACCCAAAGGTCCCTCCATTTTCCCCTGGATGTTTGGAGAGGGGGGGTTGCCCAAGCTTGTAAGTAGGTAGCCGCCATGCTGTACGTTAAAAGATTCGGGAAATGGAAAGGTGGCTTCTCTGGGACGCGGCACTTCCGTTTCCGGTTAGGCCGGTGGTTGGAGCGGGTGCAATTGAAGCTTGAAGGTAAATAAAACATCCTGCCCCTCCCCCCCCTCCGCCCCGCGCGCGTGTTTGGTTGGGGCCACTTCGGGTGGGAAAGCCGCGCAGCGTTGGGAATGCCGCCGGAATCGACGCAAAAAGAGCGCAGACCGGGAAAAAGTGAGAGTTTTCGATGCGATCCTCGGATCTTTGCTTACATTGGAAAGCTCACGGGGTAAACTTGGGCGACCCCCGTTGGGGGTCCGCATAGACAGGGGGCGCAAATGAAAAGGGCGGCGCTTCGTCCCTTTAAACCCAGGCGAATTTGGGGTGGCACAAGCCAGCTGTTCCCACTTCGGTCCTCTCCAAATTTCCTTAATTCCTTAGCTGGCATGATAGGGAGTCGTGGGCAGGCGAAGCTTTTTATATATTAAAAAAACCACTTCATTAGATTTTTATTTAACTTTTTTAAATTTTAGATTGACAAGCAGATAGCCTTGCATGCATACTCTGGTGGTGTGCCAGTCCATCCATGTATTTCTAAATTGGTGGACTATGGGGGGGTGGAAGTATGTTGGCTTTCGAGGTAGTGGCTACCTGGGTGACTTTGGGCCATTCACTCTTGTTTCAGCCCAACCACTTTACAAGTTTATAGTTGTGGGACAAATACGAGGAGGAAGGAGTATTAGGTATGTTCACTGCCTCGAGTTATTTATAACAATAATAAAGGCTAATTAACGTTAATTAATTAGAGGTCCTGGCTTGCATAGAAAAGCATGGGCATGCTTGGGATAAAACCAACTTTGGTCATGCTTGTGATAGTACTATTTTAAGCATTAGTAAGTAATACAGCACGTAGCATGGGATACAGCTGAGGGTGGCAACCAACTCTGCTCCTTCTCTGTGGTACTCTAATGTTTAAAATGAAAGCCTCACCTGTCCAAAGTTGAGATGTGGGTCTAAATTCAGTCTTTCTGGGCTCGCTTGTGAAGACCATAGGATAGGGAGGAACGTTGTGAGCAGAAATCTAAGTGAAGTAAATGGCAAAGAGTAGGAAATGAAGGAAAGAAAAATGTGTGTGTTAATGAAATTAAGAGGAAGAATGTTATTCCGTGTAAATGAAATTGGTGAATAATGTAGGGAGGGAAAGTATATTGTTATGAATGAATTGGCTAAACTGCAAGTCCAACAATATGAATTGGTGTCATCTTTGTGGACTATCTTGTCTGGGTTAAGAAACTAAGCAGGATCAAATCTGGTTAGTTACGTGAATGGGAGACCTCCAGGGAATAGTTAAGCTAGATGGAAAGTTTAAGAAACATCCCTGAAGAAGGCAAATGTCAACTGTTGCCAAGAAAAGTGCATGGACCCAACCATGAAGTCACTAGCAGTCAAGATATCGAGTCTCTGAATGTAGAGAATTCTTAGATTAATGATAGTTGGATGTTCTGCTCCAATAAATGATAATAAACAGTTTTTCAAAATGTAGGAAAAATTATACAACATTCAATAGGTGACAGTAATGGATGAGTGAGAATGAGAAAAATTATTTGAGTCATTTAGACACTGAGGATGAGTGAGAATTGGAATTGGTGAATATCTGTTTGGAAAAATATCAAATACATGATTTAAGCAAAAGTGTTGAGATCTACACATGGCAATGAATAGATAAACTTAAAGCATGATTGATTTTGATTATGTTGGAAAGCTGAGAGAATCAGTAAAGGATACAAGAGAGGAATTTTGAATAAGGGACAGATAATTTTTAGTATGTGTGAAAAAAGTAGACAGAGAAGGAAAAGAAAGAAAGAAAATATTGTAACCAGAATGACCACAGGAAGAGAAAATATAAAATATGTATGAAAAAAGCATTAGAAGATATAATAATTGCCCAGCAGAATAAATGGAAAGTTGACGTAAGGAAATAGGAAACCTCTTGGAACAGAGTGGAAAGAATTATGTAATTCTTATGTAGAAGTATCTGGAGTTATGCTAATGGCAAAGGGCATTTAATGGAATGATGAAGTAAAAGAGGTTATAGATGAGAAATAATGCTTGTAAGAGATTGACTCCTGCAAAAATGCAGAAGAAGGAAGCACTACAAAGAATGTTTTCAAAAACAAAAAATAGCTAAGATTTTAAAAGGCAGATAAATTCAGAGTGAACTTGTTAGAAATTTAAAAAATTGGCAGTGGCTGCCAATTAAACAAGGAGCTTCAACTAGACTGGAATTAAAATGATAAAAGAGATATATGATGAAACTGAAGTGAGGGTTTGCTGGAAGGAGTATTTTGGAGATTTATATGGGACAATAGTGTTATGTTGAAGAGCTGAATTGAAACAAATGGTATAGCTATTAGTGTCCAAATTTTTAGCTGTCAGTCAATCATAAAAGCTGTAAAAATGATATGGCTGCAGAGGTATTAAAACATGATTTGCAAATGGATTGGCTGCAACATGTTCAGGGGTATGTGAAGATTACTTCAATGCCTGATCATTGAAATAATAGTATTCCCCTACATAAAAGAAAAAAAAATAAGAGTGAATGCAAATGTGTAGGAGGCTTAGAAGATGATTGGTGGAATTTTGATTGGAAGTGGACAAGTGGTGGCAGTGAACAATATTTAGAGTGGAGTTTTTGAGATCCTAAAAAAGAGACAAGAAATGTAAGAAAAAGAGACAAGAAGTGTAAACCTCAAAAGGCATCTTTTGGGCTTTGGTGTAAATTAATTCAATTCAGGTGGTCCTCAGGTTACAATGGGATTGCCATTGCTAAGTGATGTGTGTTAGGTATAACATTGATACCAAATATGGTTTGGGTGAATAAATATATAAAACTTAGATATCATGGTTTAAGTGCTTATCACTTTAAGCACAATGCTGCAGGCAATTAGCCGATTAAGGGTGCGGTTAGAAGTTACAATATAAGGAAGCATTAGAAGCTGGAAAGCTTACTGCTGCGACTAACTGTGTCTTACTGTGACTAACTGTAATTACTGACTGTGAGTGCCTGTGACTGAACTGTTCTTGTTTGCTACTGTTTGCTGATTTACTGCGTAATTCTACTGTTCTACTGTTTGAACGTCTTGCTGAATATCCAGCGTTTGTTCCTCTGGAGAGAGGCACCGGAGGAGGAGAAGATATCTTTATCGGCTGATAAAGATATTGCAAGGACTCTTAACTTGGACTGTAATAGTGAGTCTTACTGGATGGAAATATAGTGAATGACTATTGGACTGAATGACAATGCTTTAAACTCTAAATGGATTAAAAACTATTTAAACTACAAACAGTGTTTGTGTTCAGTGTGTGTATACTCTGGGGCCCTTCCTGGCTTGACTACTGCTGCAATACTCTGCTAGGGGTTAATCCCCAAACCCTAACAATGTGGTTGTAAAGCATGATGTCATGTGACCACATCACTTAGCAATGACAATTCCTGCAGTCCCATTTGTAACCCCAAGACTTGCAGATCAGGCCATTAAGTAGGAAAGAGTGGGAATCCCAGGCAACGCGTAGGAGGTAGAAGGCTGTGGGGTTACTGGCACAGGCTAAGTATGAATTGGAGGAGGGCTTTGGGATGTCTAGTGCAGGTTGCAATGTGAGCACAGGAAGACCTGGGGAGGGTGATTTATTCACAGCAATTTGCAACCTTTTCTGCTGGCTTCCCCATTGACTGCTTGTGGGAAGCCAGTGGGAAAGGTAGCAAATGGGGATCGTGTGACTGCCGGGCATTAGAACCATCCGAAGTGTGAGCCAGTTGTCAAGCACCCAGATCGCAATCATGTGACCGCAGGGGTTCTGTGATGGCCAAAACTTTGTTCTAAGTATCATTCAGCACCATTACAACTCTGAACCATCTAGAAATTTAAAAAAAATAAGGGGAATATATGAAATGGTAAATGGATGGGGTGGAATTAAGGTGGTTTGCAAGGACAGAGAGGCATAGTGAAAATACTGTAGTGTTGATATAAACTAAATTTAGCCATGTTCCTTTGTTCCTTGTTCTTCTCTCATGCCCTAATTTATTTGGCTTGATTAGTTCTGCATTGTGCATAATGTTTCTGACCCCCCCCACCATAGGAAATAGCATGATGGGTGTATGTGCGCGTGTACGTATGCATAGATTTGTACACGTGGCTTTGCGTGGAGGAGGGAATTGGGAGCATTATAGTTAGAAGTGGAGTGCCAAGGTTGAACAGCTGCAAAATCAGTGTGAGCGTGCAGTGATCCCCCCTGTAAAAGCTGCACATCTAACGGAAATGCTGCTGTTCATAAACGTTTATCCCACGGTGGAGCTGTTGGTCTCCAAGCTGCCCCAGCTTCCTGCAAGAGACAGCACAGCTGGCCATTCTGAAACTTAAAGGCATGGTAGAGAACAAGAGAAGACTTGAGCTGCCTTCGTGGGTGACGAACACAACTTTATTTTGCAGCTCCCGAAACTGAACTGTAGTTGTCTGCTTCCCCTTACTAAATAGGCACAGTAGCTTATTTAAAACGTATTTTCTGTTTTTCTCTTGTCTCCCGCTTGGCTGTTTCAGTTCATTAGGTTGTGTTGCTGGAACTCACCATCAAGGGAGGACCTTAAGGGAATGCATTAGAAGAGGAGGGGGGGTGGAGGATACGCCTGACAGGGGACTTTCTCCACCCCCTCTGGAAGAGAGCATCTTTGGGAAGAAGATCCCTGCCTGTGCCCCTCTCTCTCTGTGGAGAAAGATCTTGCATTGCAGCGCTTTATTTTTCTAAAGGATTCCAACTCAGCTGACATCACCAGAGGCAGCCTATTGCTTCCCAGATCGATGCTGTAACTTTTGCCTCTTCTCCTCTTTTGCCGCGCCTGCCAAAGGCATCTGTATGAACTCAGAAACCCCATGCCAATTCCCTGCGGGCGGGCCTGGCCTGCAGATGCTGCCTGGGTTTTTGTGACTCAGGCAGCCCGCCCACCGAAGGAGAGCAGAGGCCGCAGAGAGGCACAGGAAAGCAGGCATGGAGGACTCTGGCCAGCGCTTGGTGCTGGGCATGAACATGGGGGATGGGCGGCAGACACCTCCAGGGCAACTGCAGGCCCCCTCCGAAGGCAGCGAGGAGCAGCGGGTACCTGGGCCAGAGGCCATGTGTGATGGTAGTGGCGATGCCAAGAAGAAAGAAAATGAGGAAGAAGAAGAGGAGGAGGAGGAGGAGGAAGAGCTTGACCCTCGCATTCAGGTGAGGGGTTGCTAAAATTCCTTCTGTGGTGGCCCTGCCTCCCTGCCTACACCCTGAAACTTAGGAAGTTTGGGTCCCAAGGTCTGGTTGCAAAAATCTAGAGAGCCACTAGGTGGCAGCAAAGGGATACAGAAAAGTCTTGGCTGCCATTTAGTGATTGTGTGGCTGTTTGTAACCCAAATCCAGTGAGTGGCCTTCAAAAACTGGCTCCATCTGTGTCAGAGGGGAGCTGAAACTCAGCCTTCCTGCCTCCTGAAGGAGTACAGTCTGATTTTGGATTATTTTGCAGGCATTTAGGAAGAAAATGAGAACAGTTTGTCTCTGGGAGCTCTCCTTTTTTTCTTCCCCTCAAAAGGGGGAAAAGAATTGTACTGTCCCATCATCAGTACTCCTTACATTCCTAAACCTTGTCAATCCCCTTCCAAATAGAAATTTAACTTTATTTTGAAAGCCGTATTTTCTGGTTTAACGGAATAATATCTGGCAAACAACACGGTGTAGCAATAGCACTTAGACTTAATGTACTGTTCCACAATGCTTTACAGCCTTCTCTGAGTGATTTACAACGTCAGCCTATTGCACCCAATAATCTGGACCCTCATTTTCCCAAGCTCGGAAAGATAGAATGTTGAGTCAACCTAGAGCCGGTCAGGATTGAACTCCTGGCAGTGGGCAGAGTTAACCTGCAATAGTACATTCTAACCAATGCGCCACCATGGCTCTTAATTTTCCATTGTTTATTCTGCATTCAATAAAAGGATTTTCCCCCCTGCATGTTCTGAATGTTTGAATGAATACATGCCTATGCACGAGTGTTCCTTCCTGTTCAGAAGTCAAGTAGGGACTAGGCCACGCTGAAAAGTGAATTCCATCCCTCTGGATGTGCTGGGATTACAAGTCCTAGAATTCCCAGCTGGTGGCCATGCCAGATCAGAGGGGAGTTGTATGTTGTGTGTCAAGCCCGGAATTCACCTATGTGTAGCCATTTTAGTTAGGCTTAGTACATATTCTTTTTCTTACTTTCTCTTTGGCAGTTATGGGGGGAAGGGTTAGGGCTTGCCACATTCCCAAGGGGGGGAGGAGTGGAGATAGAGTTGTTTAGGCTAGGTGGTTCTTCTTCCTGTGGGAAAACGAACTGTCCGTGCTTAGGCCCCTTGAGGTGGAGATTTATGACATCAAGCAACGTTGCATTACTTCTATTGGAGAATGTGACTTTTGGGGGTTGTTTCTAACTTCTAGTATTGTGAGGTAATTCCGGGTTGTGTCAGATCCAGAATTACCACGGACTTTGCCAATTTGATGCTTTCCTAAATAAAAGAAATTGTCTTGGAAGATGGACTTTGTTCTTTTCTTTTTAAATGGATTTCATCACTTGGAAACTTGACATTGTGCTTAGATCGGTGCCTTCTCTTAAGCCTCAATCTCCGATTTTCTGCCCACAGGAAGAGCTGGAGCATCTCAATCAAGCCAACGAAGAGATCAACCGAGTGGAATTGCAGCTGGATGTATGGCAACAGAATTTACATTCCTTGAAACACCAAGGGAGGGGAGGGGGACGTGGGCCCAAGGTTTTCCTTCATATTGTAGGGAGGGGAAAGCCCCCTCACTCGGGCAAGGAAGTGAAAATGGGTTGAAACCAGGCATACAGATATCCCTTGAACTCATGGCCCGCTCACTTAGTGACCGATTAAAGTTATGGCGGAAGCGAGGGACGAAGGGAGGATCTTCCAGCCAGAAAGATTGCAGTTTAGAGCTCTTGTACTCCGTGTCAGAGAAGAGGCATCGTAGTAGGCTTCAGGCCAGGAGATCAGCCAATTAAGACAATCCTCTCTCTCACCAGAAGACCAGTGAGGTTGAGAAAGGAAGTCTCACCTAGTTATGGTAAAACCCAGGTGCCACAATTGGATTGTGTATCTTGTTGCAAGCAAGTTGTCTCTTGGGTGATCTGCAAGTTTAAGAGTGGAGATGGGAGTAATGGCGGGTGAGGTGGGGTGGAAAATGTCTACCCCTTCTAAAGTTGCCAGTTTATCAATGTCCCCTGGACACTCGGGAGTTTGAATTGCATCTCCTAAGCCTTCCCAGCGTTGATTACCCCGCTCTTGTCCCAGGACTGACCCAGGTTGTGGTTCAGAGCTTACATCGGTCCTCACCAGGACCACCTTGCTGAAATTCAGTGTCAGATTGCAGATTTTGGACAGCACGGGGGAGGAGGGGGATTTTTGGGAGGGAGGTTTTTTTAAAAAAAGAAATATATGCTAAAATAGTTGCATCAATATTACTCAAAATGCAAATCCTAAAATGTATCATTTATCCCCTGTAGTTTCAACATCAGAAGGTTTTCTTTCTTTTCTAAATAGAAACGGCTCCCCTCAGAATTCATCTGTACCGCTAGGATGACTATTCCCAAAATTCCCAGCAACTGTGACAATATATAGGAGGCACTGAGTTTGGGAGGACATTTTTTTTTAAAAGAAGTCATTTAATTAGTTCCTCCAAGTCAAAAAAATTAAAGGTTCCCCCCCCTCCACCATCCCAAGTAAGTAAGATCAGTTAGTACTTTGGCCCAGTTTAAACCAGGGGTGGGATTCTTAACTGTTCGAGCCTGGTTCTAATAGAACCGGTAGCTCCGAAGAGCAGCTGACACCGAACCAGTCGTCCGTTTGGTCATCTGTTTGGTCGTCTGTTTGGCCCACCTGGGCTCTAGGCTGCCCTTTGGCCTCTGCGTTTTCCTCCTCAGCTGCTTTGCGCGGCACAGCCGAGTGCCGCTCGTCAGCTGGAGCAGGTGAATGCTTGCCAGACCAGGTAATTTGTAAGTAGTGTGCATGCCTGCGAAGCGAACCGGTTGTTATGCCGGTAGGATCCCACCCCTGATTTAAACCGTGGAGCCAATTCTGGGGCTTCTCTTGCAAACTCCGTCAGCCTGCTTGGCATGACATACAGAAGGTCATCTCCCCGAGAATTTCCAGTAACATGAGGTTTATTTCTTGTTAAGACTCGTGATGGATAGGATTTTTGTTCGAAGCCAGTGCTTTGGAGTTGCTCTTGTCCTTTTAACACTTCCCTACTGCTTTTTTATCACCTTTTAAGACTTCCCTACTGCTCAGTGGTAGTATGCTACTTGGTTCAGACTGGTTTGTCCGAAATGGTAGTAAAAAAAACAAAAAAAGCCTCCCACGATCAGCTGAGAGGAGGGGAAAAAAGCCTCCAATCAGCTGAGAGGAGAAAGGAGAAAAGCGCAGGATTGTCCGTCCCACCCGCCCGTGCACTTTTCCCTTCTTTATCCTCTCAGCTGATTGGTGCTGCAGGCCTCAGCTGGTGTTGGGAAAGCTGCACATGTGTACCTGAGGTGTCCATGCACACATGTGCGATCACCGGACCTGCTGCTAATGTGCACCTAACGTTTGGGATAGATTGGCACCCTCAGGGCCTCCGTCGCTGGTCCAGATGGTGGCCATGTAGAATGGACCCACTGCCTGAGCCGCCCTTGTACATCCAACTTACACAGCATTGGAATCGGTCGCAGGGAAAAGAATCTCATCAAGGACAAAGGCAGGCTAGAAAGGCAAGGTCTGAATATAAGAGCAATAAATATGGCAAGAATTGTTAGGGGCGGGGGATGTTTATTAAAGATGTTGCTGACGCAGTTTGTGCCTTTGGTTTTAACAGGAGGCCCGTACCACGTACCGGCGGATCTTGTCTGAATCTGCTAGGAAGTTGAATACCCAGGGCTCCCAGCTGGGGAACTGCATCGAGAAAGCGCGCCCTTATTATGAAGCCAGGCGCTTGGCCAGGGAGGTACGCAGGACGTGGCTTTTCAGTTTTTTTCGCCCAATCTTTTTAATTGTATTCAAAACAAAGTTAAAATGCAAAACGTAACAAAAATCCAAGGAGACAAAAGAGAAAAAAAACACAAAACACAGCATTTAAAAGGTGCATAACCCCCCCTCACATTATACACATATTGTTCCCTTCAGTTGAATACTGATTAATATATTACAACAGGGGTCCCCAAACTTGGCAACTTTAAGACTTGTGGACTTCAACTCCCAGAATTCTGGGAGTTGAAGTCTACAAGTCTTAAAGTTGCCAAGTTCGGAGACCTCTATATCACAACAACATTAATTCCCACCCTTTGTGAAAGAAGCCCTCTCAAAATTTTTAAACTACTAAATATATTTGCAACTTGTTGACCTGTCTTCTGTATGTTAGACTAAAGACAACTTAGCTAACAGGAAGAACAGTAATAGTGCCTATGGCCTTTCTTGAATATATCATTTATCCTCTGCAGTTTCAGTCCCAAAAGATGTTTCATTTTATTTATTTTATTATTTGTTGCCACCTCAATGTTGCCGCCTCAGGGCAGCGTATATTATAAAACATTAAAAAATATGTTGAAACCAAAGAGTATACTAAAGGCAGGATACAAATAAATGCAGAAATAAATCATGCCAAGTAAAATTTTCTACAGATGTTATTAGTGGCTCAGGAAACGGGGCCCTTGACAAGGCTTTGCAATTTGAGCTCTGCTTCAGCAGTCTTCTACTCATTTTATGAGAACCCATAAATCATTATCTGAATTCAGAAGCAACTGTCCTGAATTAGCAACCTCTTGTTTCTTGAACAAATGACTCAAGGTCCCATATCCATCTACAGATTACTTGTACTTTCACACCATTATCTTCCAAAAGGGGGAAAAAGAGTGCTCTTTTTGTTTTATAATGCAAATATTAATTCTCTAGGGATCTGAACTGTAGCTTGCAAAAGAGAAACTGCTTGTTTAATTTTTTAAGAGAGGATTCATAAAATGTTGGAAAAGCAGGATCAGCATGATGTACTATGACTTTCAGGTGTGTTTGGTTGAGGGAGCCATTGCTTTTCCAAAACTGTTAAAAATCTCCTTCCAATCAATTTGTTCTCTTCGTGTATGTAAGATCAAAGGATGATACGAGTCTAAGGAAAAACAGGATCACTGATTTTAGATATCGGTCCTGTCAACTAATTGAGCTGAGAACTCTTTTGACAGGCTCTGAGCTTTGAGCTGGCCAACCGCAGCCTTACACTCTTGTGCTTTCTTACAAGATTTGATTCCGATGAAAACTCTAGAAAAGCATAGTTAAAATATAAGATGACTCTGAATTCCAGTATTTGCTACCACGATATCAGAAAGTGCTGGCTCAAACTCAGCAATTCAGCTTTTAAAAAGTTGTGAGATAATAGGCATGCTCTTGGCATACATACTGAACCCATACATTTTGGGAGGCTAGTTTTTAATCCGGCCTCTTTCCCCAATCCTCTGGTTTTAAGTACATAGGAATGTTCTTCTTCAGAAAGCATAGCCAACTAATATGCCATCCCCTTCCTACAGTCTGAAATGGTATAGAATGGAATTCCTTTTCCTTCCTTTCCTTTCCTTTTCCTTTCCTTTTCCTTTCCTTTTCCTTCCTTTCCTTTCCCTTTCCTTTTCCTTCCCTTTTCCTTTCCTTTCCTTTCCTTTTCCTTTTCCTTTCCTTTCCTCTCCTTTCCTTTTCCTTTCCTTTCCTTTCCTCTCCTTTCCTTTTCCTTCCTTTCCTTTCCTAATGTGATTGAATGAATTTGTCTCTGGTGCATAAGCTTTCAGGCTACATACAAGCAACAAATGATAAATCATAAAAGTAATCATAAAATACAATCATCATAAATAATCATAAATCTTAAGATACAGCATGTCGTAAGTTAGTCATAAGATAAATAAGCAATCAACATAAATCATAGGATACTAAATAAAGTCAATGAACATAAATCAAGATTCAAACAACAAAGTTATAGTCATAAGAAGCTAAGGAAATAGATAATAGGAAAGACGAGAAGGATAATAGTAATACAGCCCTGCTAGGTGGTTTGTCATTCCCAGAGCATAAAACAGTGTTGTGGGAATTAGTTGTTTTGCAGTGTAATGGCATGGGGGGAAACAGCTGCTCTTGTGTCTAGTTGTTTTGGCGTGCAATGCTCTTTTTGGTGTGCAGCCCAAGGTGACCCAGATGCCTCATGAATCTTGTTCATTTGAGATCTCACATGCCTTCTCAAGATTTAAGCTCTAGATCAAATCTGACAGAAACGAGAAAAAAATATGATGGGGTTTCCCTCAAGAGGGAAGACCAAAGGGTGCTTGCCGGTTTAATAGCGGTGGTTTAACTATTATCACTGATTCCATTTTACCTGCTTTCCGGCAGGCCCAGCAAGAGACTCAGAAGGCTGCCCTGCGGTACGAACGAGCTGTTAGCATGCACAACGCAGCCCGGGAAATGGTTTTCGTGGCTGAGCAGGGAGTCATGGCAGACAAGAACAGGCTGGATCCCACCTGGCAGGAGATGCTGAACCATGCCACCTCCAAGGTGAAGTTCTCCTTCTGGGGTGGAATTGGACTGACTTTCCCAACCTGACGGGCTCCAAAAGAGTCCTGGATGATCAGGAGAAGGTTTCAGAGAGGGAAATGTTGCCCTGGAGCAGGGGTCTCCAACCTCGGCCAGTTTAAGACTTGTGGGCTTCAACTCCCAGAATTCCTCAGCCAATTTTAGCAGGGGTCTCCAGCCTTGGCCACTTTAAGTCTTGTGGACTTCAACTCCCAGAATTCCTCAGCCAGTTTTAGCAGGGCTCTCCAGCCTTGGCCACTTTAAGACTTGTGGACTTCAACTCCCAGAATTCCTCAGCCAGTTTTAGCAGGGGTCTCCAACCTCGGCCATTTTAAGACTTGTGGACTTCAACTCCCAGAATTCCTCAGCCAGTTTTAGCAGGGGTCTCCAACCTTGGCCATTTTAAAACTTGTGGACTTCAATTCCCAGAATTCTGGGAGTTGAAATCCACAAGTCTTAAAGTGGCCAAGCTTAGAGACCCCTACTACTCTAGAGCACCCTATAGATGTAGCTTCTGTAGTGTTGGAAAACAGCAGTCACCATGAAGGTGGAGAGAAGAGAATAGCAAGGCTGGTTGCGGTATCAGTTCAGTAACTCGTGATTCCTCTGTCCTTCAGGTGAACGAGGCCGAGGAAGAGCGCCTGCGCAGCGAACGGGAGCACCAGCGGGTCACCCAGCTCTGCCAGAAGGCCGAGGCAAAGGTGCAGTCCCTGCAGAAATCCCTCAAGAGAGTCATTCTGAAGAGCAAGCCCTACTTCGAGCTGAAGGTTCAGTTCAACCAAATCTTGGAGGTGAGGCCGAACTTTGACCCTGCACTAAGTCCCTTGCCTATACCAAAAAGATAAAGGGGGAGGAGGAGCAGAAACAGATGTTGATCTTTGCAAAGTCAGGCCTATACAGGTAGTCCTTGACTTGCAACAGTTCATTTAGTGACCGTTCCAAGTTACAGTGACACTGAAAAAAGTGACTTATGACAGTTTTTCACAGTTACAAACTTTGCGGCACATCCATAACCAGGTGATCCGAATTCAGACGCTTGGCACCTGGTTCATATTTATGACCGTTGCTGTGGTCATGTGATCCCCTTCTGACAAGCAAAGGGGAAGCCAGATTGACTTAACACACATGTATCAACTGCGGTCATTCGCTTAACAACTTTGGCAAGAAAGATGATAAAACGGGGCAAAATTCACTTAACAAATGTCTCACTGAACGGAAATTTGGGGCTCAGTTGTGGTCATAACTCAAGAACTACCTGTAATTGTTTCCCATCTGTCCTGAGACTAAGCTAGAGAGATAGCTTCACCTTTTCTTGATGAAGATACGTATTCCACTTCTAGAACACGAAATTATGAAACGCTAGGCACAAATTGGAGGCTCAAGAACGATGTCTATCGTGTGTCAACTCATTAAACATTCTGTGATGACCCGGGGCGTGACACAAAAATAACCAAGTCACAAAAATAGAAGAAAGTCCCTTTAATGCCTCCAACTTGGCCCCAATGTCCAATTATCCTCTGCTGGATATCCAACTCTTAAAGAAAGCAGTTTACGGAGGGAGTAAATGCAGTCCGCACCCAAAGTAAAGAATTCGAAATAAAAAACAACACACCACACTGAAGGAATTACTACGGCAGGCAAGGATGATTAATTGCAGACTTCTACCAGATACGCAACAACCACAAGTTGGGAGGAAGCCAAAACACAGATAAGCTCCGACAAGAATGCACGCTTTGCTTCCAGCAACTTTGCCATGCACAGTTTGTCCTTTTAACCAGTCCTCCCAGCTGCAGCCCATGAAGGGGATCAGGGCCCCTTCCTCCCCTGTGGAACACACCACTCACATTTCTCCCTTATCCACTCCTCCCTGCGTGCCCTAGGATGAAGAGGGGATGGGCCTGGGTCTTCCTCTGAATGCCCATCTGACCTGTGCCCTTCCCCAGTTTCCTCGACAACCAACGGAGCCACACTCCCACTCCCTGTCAGCTATTCCATCTCTCCCTCGGAATCAGACTCCAACAGGGGCATGACAATTCCTATGCCTGTTTTAGTAGTTGCCATAAAAAAGGGGGGAAAGTGAAAGTACATTCCAATCCTTATTTTTAAAAGATTGTAACTAAAATACCAGAGTTTTTGCCCATGAATATATTTAATTGGCAAACGTGCATGATGACACCCAGCCTGTGAATGTGCTCAATTGGAGAATCTTGGCTGGAGAATTTGGCTGGAGAATCATGATTTAATTGAAGCGATTGCTGGAATCCTGACATTGTGACTCTTCCAGTTCAAGTTAAACATTTGGGTTATCTGGGTGGATAAAATAAACCCTCCTTCTGAGTCAAGTTCCCTGGTGCTCACAGGGAGACACTCCTGTACAGATAGTGCCCTGATTATGAGCATTCGCTTTGTGAATGTTCAAAGATACGCGAAAAGCGCCCCCTAGCCTTTGCGAACAAGGCCCGAAACAATCTTGCAGCACCACGGCAGTTGTTTGCCCTTACAAACAACCACAGAAGCTCTGCAACATTCGTCCTGCACATTACCAACCGAAATGGCGATTCTGAGGGGAGGCTCCACCCCTCGGAAGCCCCATTCGGGCATCCAGAGGTCTCCCCCAGCCCATTGCAGGCCGAAGCGGAGCGTCAGAGGGCCGGATTTGCAACGTACCCATTTAGACACCCTTCGAAGTTACAACTGCACTGACAAAAGTGACTTACGATGGTGTTTCAGACTTACAACATTTGCAGCATCTCCTTGGTCATGTGATCAAAATTCGGATGCATGGCAACGGGTTCATATTTGTGACCGTTGCAGTGTCCCGGGGTCATGTAATCAGGTTTTGGGACCTTCTGACAAGCGAAGATAACGGGGAAGCCAGTTTCACTTAACAACCAAGTTCACTTAATATTAAGTTAACTTAACAACTGCAATGATTCACTTAGCAACTGTGGCAAGAAAGATGGCAAAATAGGGCAAAACTCATTTAACAAATGCTTCACTTAGCAACATAAATTTTGGGCTCAAGGACCACCTGTAGTATAGTGGTCACAAGTTGAGGACCACCTGTAGTATGGAAATGGTTTGCTACTGCTCTGTTGTCACATTGGCACAGGCCCACCTTGCATACAAATAGTCCTCAATCTACAACCACAGTTGAGCCCAAAAATTTATATTGCTAAGTGAGAAATTTGTTTTGCCCCATTTTATGAGTTTTCTTGCCACATTTGTTAAGTAAATCAATTAGTAATCAATTAGTATTCAGTTAAGTGAATCTGATTTCCTCATTGATTGTTAGAAACTTGCAAAAGCTGATCACATGACCTCAGGACACTGCAGCCGTCATAAGTGTAAGACAGTTGTCAAGCATCCGAATGTAAATCACGTGACCGTGGGGATGTTGCAACGGTCATAAGTATGAAAAATGGTCATAAGTTCCTTTTTTCAGTGCTGTTGTAACTTTGGTCACGAAGCAAACTCTTGTAAATCGAGGACTACCTGTACTAGTTTAGAATTCAGATGGGATGGGAGAGAATTTGGAATTCTAGGTGGAAATACGGAATTGACTTTGGAATAGTGGATTTCATTCCCAGCTGGTTATACACAGTCTAAATCAGGGGTGTGAAACTCGCGGTCCGCGGGCTAAATGTGTTACTCATTGGCCATGCCTGCACCCAATTTAACGAAGGGAGAAGTCGTGATACATCACGTGACAACAACACGACGTCGCGAGTTTGATAACCCGTGGTCTAAATGCACAACCTTTGGGCTGAAGGCTGCACATTCCCATCCTCTTTTTAATTTGGATTTTGCCTCTCCCCATCCGTCTTTTCTACCTAATGGAAACTTAAACCATAACGTTTTAACTACAGTGAAGCCTTGGGTTGTGACCGTAATCCATTCCTGGACTCCAGTTGCGACACGATTTGGTCATGTCCGGAAGCACGACTGACTGAGCATGTGCGTAGTAAATAAAAATGGCGCCAAAGGGAAATTGGCACAGAAAGGGAATCTTTCCTTGCCGATGTTGTTCGCCACCCGATTTTTGAATCGTGACCCGATTCAAAAATTGGGTGGATTTTTTTTTTAATAAAGTTTTATTTGGGTTTTCACACATACAAAATACAAGTAAAACACCTTTTTCAAAATAGCATGGTCCTGGGTTGAACTTCTTTATACAGACACAAAACTCAATTTCATGCTCCTTTTTGTATTCTATTCCATATCTTATACTATTTTACATTTTCTATATAGTTTTCCCCCTCTTTTGATTTTCTCGATTTTAATTTGATTATCTCATCTCAATTCAAATCATTATATTTATACTTTTGTCTGTTCTGTTTCAATTTCATATTATCTTTTCTCATTAAAGAAGTTTTCTCCTGTAGTTACTAATTGGAGTATGATACCTTTATATCTTTTAATTACATCCATTCAACTCTTATTTAAACTTCAATATATACCTTAAGGTTATGACCTTCAATATAATACATAATACATAACTTCCAATCGAATTCTGCTTGGTACATTCTTATAATACACACTATATTCTTTTAAAAAAAAAGATTGTAAATATATGTAATTATAAACCCTCATTCCGTTCCAGTTGAGTTCTATCATTAATAATCATTAAAATCTTAACATCTTTAACACTTCTTTTCAATTAAATATCATACTTCCTTAAAAACACATATAATCTCCATAATTAATTTTTTCCTTATTTCTCTTCACATATGTTTTATAAATCATTAAATATACCTTTTATTACATTTATTTATTGACAAGCATTCCACTGAATTACGATAGCTATTTTATCAGACATTTTAATCATACATTGTTTCATATTTTCTAAAATTATTTCTGTTTCTAATATAACCATACTATCTTATGTACCTTTGCAGAATCCCTTTTTCCATTAAATTTTCACCTATTATCTCTAAATAGGTCCTGTTTCTCTATATTTTGTTTCTGTCCTTTATGACTTCTTTTCCTTTCTTTCTTCCCTCTCATCTTCTCTCTCCCCTTTTTATCCCCTTGTCTCTCTAGTTCTAATTCTCTCTTCTGCATTTCCCTCTTCTGTTGCTTTCTGATTTTATACTTATTTTTCACTCTATTTTTTTTTTTGGAGTTGTTTTTCCCAATCTTAAACTTTCCATTCTCTTTCCCCCCTTTCCCTTTTTCTCCCACCTAAGATTACTTGTTCATTAAAGATGGCTTCTTCTTTGTCGCAATCTTCTTGTTCTGCAGGCATTTCTTGTTGTTTCTCATAATTCCAAATCTCCATTTCTAAAAACTGAAATACGAAGCCAAAAGAACCCCTCCCTTCTTGTGCATCTTCTTTGTACTTTTTAAGTTCCATTTTCAGTTCTTCTAAAAGTGGAGCCATTTTAAACAGTTTTAAACAACCAACCGATTGATTTTAGTCATTCAAAACAATAACCAAGAATCCAGAAATCAAGTAATCCAGATAGTCCCGAGTTATATCTTCTTATTTCTTTTTCGACTTTCTCTTCCTGGGGTTTTTGTTGCGATATTTCAGTTAGAATGTATCTTTTGGAAGTCTTGTTGAGATTTTGCTATAAGTTCTTTTTTAATTCCAGGCAGTCTTCTCCCTTCCAGATCCTGCCCTTTTATTCTTCCTCTCTCCTTTCCTGTTTTCAAAAGCTTTTAATTATCCAGAAATCTTTATTATCCCTTTGACTTTTTATTTTCAGCATTAAATGCTGAAAATTGATGTCAAAGTGGATTTTTTTCCAATTTCTTACTTAAGACTCTTAGCTGTCAGTATAGGAAAAGGAGAAAAAAACGCCAAATCTTTTCCCTTTTCTCTCCTTCGCAGCTTAAAAATCTTCTTAGGGAACAATGTTATTGTTTTTTAATAGTTTCAGTTCCAGGGTACCTTATTTGTTGCTTTTGCTGTTTGACCCGGTCAACCAAAACTTTCTCCTCTTATCTTCCTCCTGCACATTCTTTTCCGGTCGAGTTCTTCTTTGTGGTGGCCATTTCTGACCACCGCTGCAACCGCCTTCGGGAAAGGGAGTAATGGCCAGCTGGGGAGGAGAGATGCGGCTCTCCTCAACCCTGCAGGCAGTCTCCCCCCTCTTCACCACCTCTACGGGGTGGCTTAGCCCCGAAACCAGCCGGCTCGGGGCACTCCAGCGGCGAGCATGGATCGAAGCCTTGCAAAGACAAGGTTTCGGTCTGTCGCTGAAAAAGCTCCAACCGGAAGCCTAATTGGGTGGATTTTTTGTTCACCCAATTTGGTCGCAAACAGGAGCATTCACTACCTGAGGTCCCACTGTACTTACTTACAGTACTCTGTACTGAAGGCGGCTGAAGAGTGTTCTTCTACAGATGCCTACATCTGTCTCCGATCTTCCTCAGCGGTACTGTTCCTAAGGCAGGGATCTTGTCCTCAGTGTAATACAGCAATGTATCGACGGATGCAATATTAACCCTCACGGTAGATTTTCTTGCCTGGTATTCCTTGCATTTTAGGAGCACAAGGCCAGGGTGACATCCCTGGAGCAGCAGGTTGCCCAGGCCAAGATGCGCTATTCCGTAGCCCTGCGCAACCTGGAGCAGATCAGCGAGCAGATCCACGCGCGGCGGCTCCAGCGCTTGGTCGGACGGCGTGCTTCCCCAGTTGGTGCTGAATCCAGCCCGGCGCTGCTGTATGGCGGGATGGTGCTACCTCCTGAGCCCGTTGCCTCGGCCGACACACTCTCGGTCCTCAGCTTCCAGACCATCGCCTCTGACCTGCAGAAGTTTGACTCGGTCGAGCATCTCCTGGGCCTGTCTGACGCTGCCAGTCTCAACAGCGATGAGCTGGAGGAAAGGGAGCAGCGGCGGATGGCTCAGCCCCACTCCTTTAAGCACCACCGCAGCATCAGCCTCTGATGTGCCCTTTCTCTCGCTGCCCCTATAAGTCCAGGCCTTCAGAAGAATTGGGGGGGGGGGTGAGCGAGCGGGGGAGGGGTTTCCTGGTTCCTAGGCGCCAGGAGAAGTTGCAAGCGGAGGCATAGTGGTTTTGGCCTCATACGTCTGCAGTGTTGACTTCCCCTCTCCCCTCTTTCTCTCTATATAGGTGCAATCCCAGATTTTATGCCCTTTTAATCTCCCCAACTCAGGGGTTCATCCAAGTCCAAGTTGTTGTCGGTTTTATTTGGAGATTTTAACATTTTGAATCCCACCACCACACCTAGTCTTAATCAGGCTGCCATCTGCCCAAGCATGCCTCTCTTCCCTGGGAGCATTGCATGCCGGAAGTAATTCTGCATCTTTGCACTTTTATGCTGGCTTGTTGGATTCCCTGGTAATGTAGATATTCTCAGCTGCTGGAAGGCTGGTCTAAAAGCAGAGAGAGAGAGAGAGTGGGAGGGAGGGGTGGGTGGGTGGGAGGGAGGGAAGCAGCATGGCTCCTTTTAATCTTTCTTTTTTTGGGGGTGGGGGAGAGGAACATAGGTGGGCTGTAGAGCAATTAGTGTAGTGATGCTCCCCTGCACCTCTCACTGCATTTGAGAGAGAACTTCCCACACTGCTTTCCCACAAGGCTAAAGATGACAATATGGCTTGTTTAAAGAAGAATTCTGGTGCTCCACAGGGCTTTTCACTACCACCCATAACTGACAAGGCATGCCATTTGTCTCTCCTTTGCAACAGAGGGCACGCATGCACACACACACACACACACAGAGAGAGAGAGAGAGACACATGCAAAATGGCAGCCATCCACCTCTTTCTAGCTTCTCCTAAGCAGAGACACGCTGTCTTGCCTCATTGCAAAAATCCAGTGGAGAAACTGGTACCGCGGCGGTACCGTCCAGCACTCCCAGGAGAAAAGAGATGCGGGGCAGGAGGCTCCTTCCACCCGAAAGGCCCCACCTACCCAGTGCCCCTCAGCACAGCCCTCCCTGCCACGTGTTCTTCTAATCTTCCAATCGTTTTGCACTAGCAGGTGGCAAAAGAGGGGACTGGATTTTTTTTTCCCCCTTCCGTTTTCCAGCAGTCCCCATCTTTCCATGCCTTTCGGCAGGTGAGTGGGGGGGCGGGCAGGTGAGGAACAGTTTCTGCCACTCTGAACAAATTCGCTGGACTTTGGCTGTGATGAGAACTTGCCGGTTTGAGGCAGCCATACAGTAACTCTGTACATGTTTGTGTGCGTTGTGCGCGCGCGCGCGTGGGTGTGTGGAGGTTTGTATGACCGGCTTATGCTGTGTATTTTATTTAAAGTAAAATTTATGCCCTATGAAGTGGCTTCTTTCTTTCTGTTTTGCTAAGTGCAGCCACGTACAATGTGTGTGTCCATGTCCGTCCCTCCCCAGCAGTGTTACTGAAAAAAGCATGGGAAGAGGGAGAAGAGAGACGTTCTTAATGTAGGAAAATAGAGAATTGCAGATGTTCCATCACTCCTTCCCAAATATTTTTGCTTCATGAGCAAACTACAGTGATGAGGTGATTCCCCATCCTTGGCAGAACCAGAGATATTCAGCCGGTTCAGACCAGTTCTAACCCTACCAGTAGTGAAAATTTTGTCTGGTTCAGAGAACCAGCAAATGCCACCTCTGGCTGGCCCCGCCCACCTGCCCCGTCGTTACCTCTTCTATATTCCCTTGTTTTTTAGCTCAGCTGATTCGCACAGCAGAGCGGATTGCCGCGCCTCAGCTGAGCTTAAGAACACTCCCGGCAGCTCACCAGGTTGACAGAGCTCCGTATTTGTGCCGCGCATGTGAAGCTCAGCTGATTCGCACGATTGCCGCGCCTCAGCTGAGCTTAAAAACACTCCCAGCAGCTCACCAGGTTGACAGAGCTCCGTATTTGTGCCGCGCATGTGAAGCTCAGCTGATTCACACGATTGCCGCGCCTCAGCTGAGCTTAAAAACACTCCCGGCAGCTCACCAGGTTGACAGAGCTCCGTATTTGTGCCGCGCATGTGAAGCTCAGCTGATTCGCACGATTGCCGCGCCTCAGCTGAGCTTAAAAACACTCCAGGCAGCTATTAAGCCTTCAAAGAGTTCTGTATTTGTGCTGCGCGCGTGCGAAGCTCAGCTGATTTACACTCCAAGCAGCTCACCAGGTTGTCAAAGCTATGTGTATTTGTGCCGTGGGTGCGTAAAGCACATAGAACCGGTAGGGGAAAATTTGGAAACCCACTACTGGGCAGAACGTGAAAGATTTTGTAGTTCACAGAACTATACGTCATGCCAGTGAGAGCACGAAGTACAGATCTTTTCCCTCTGCTTTTTGCAAAATGTGTATCCTGAATGTATCTTTTTAATATGTCTAGTCCTATAACAGGAAAAAAAATAGAGAAACCACCAGGTGTTTAAATAGCACCAAAACCAAAATAAACTGGAATGTAACTTGAACACAGAGGGCAAAAGCAAAAAAAAGAGGAAAGAACAAAAGATAATAATAATCTTCAAACAAATATAGAATGTACCAAAAATCAGTCGCCCAATCACAATAGATTTTATTAATATATATATATTTTTAGAGAAAATGTTACCGTGCTTTGGAATGTTTAAAGGTCCAGTTTGAACATTTACTGTAATTTATATAATAAACTAGCCGATAACCCGGCGTTGCCCAGGTATTTATTTATCCCAATCATGTATTAAACAGGAAAATCCTGTAGTCGCGACTCACGCTGTTGTGCTGTCTGTTGCCCAGTGTCACAAGTCTCCTATTCCTCTCCTTGGGAGTTTGTTGTTTACGCTGGTGTTTCATTTTTTTTTTTATTGCGCTTGGCCGATTGCCTGATGTTTCCTTGGAGGGCTGAGAGGGAGCCCCCTTGTGGAGTACTAGAGTACTGTGAAACTATTACAATGGCAACTTCACTGTGCTGTATAGTAGAAGCGATTTTAAGGCACATCCCTCCCCGGCGGGTGTTAGGGGTGTCTTACCCCCACGGTATTTGTTTCCAGAGGGTACGTCATCTGTGTACCAAGTTTGGTTGAAATTGCTCGAAGCATTTCAGAGTTATGCTGGAACACACACACACACACACACACAGATAGATTGTCTATGGGGCATGAATTCTGGTCCATCCTGTATAATTCCATCAAGTCTGAAACAAGAAGGTTGGCTCTATGAAACTATTGATCAGTTTCCCATGGCATCCATAGAAAGCCAATTCTTGGGTAAAGAGTAGCCGCCTGTCCAGAGTTTTAAGTTGGGTCCACTAAAATATAACCATGTTCCTAGCAATAGCTATAGATCCAGCATTCTTTGTACTTCAAAATAATATTGCAACATGTTCAAAAAGCGTGTTTTCCTTTTTGAGCACCTCATATACCATTGAAAACCAAAATTATGTCGGCCTAGAGCAGGCTTAAAATCCAGAAACCAATATAATCGCACTTCCAACACACACAAGGTGAACTCCAACCTTAATTATATATCCTTGAGGAGATACAGTATACCCAGAAAAGAATCTTTTGTCGAATTAATCTCATTCAGGGGTCATATACTACAATTCTAATGAAATATTCTTTGCCCTAACGTGATTGATTTGTTAAAACAGTGTTCCTACTCAGTATTCCAAGTAACTTGCAGCCCATTTTAGCTTAATGCCAGTAAGAATTTAAAGCTGAATGAAAAAAAAAATAGATTTAGGAACTTTGAAACTTTTTTTCTAATATCAATCATCATTTAAACTCAGTTAGATGTAGTTAATGCACCAAGCTCAAATTATACAGTCAAGAGTCAGTCTAATTGCAAGTATTACTGCTGGGCAGTCAAATTGTTTTTGCAAAACATCAGAATAACAAAGTTGGAAGGGACCTTGTAGGTCATCTAGTCCAGTGTTCACCAACCAGTGGGCCGGGGACTACTGGTGGTCCACGAGAAAATGTTGGTGGTCTGCACAGAAATGTCCCCTCCAAGCACTCCCCCCAAAGCAATTAATCCAGGCTGCGCATGAATACAAGGCTGTGCCGCCCACATGGCCCGCTCACCCGCTGTCCCCCATCCTTCGGATGAGCGCAAACCTTACTTTGAGTAGAGCCACGCGAGCTGGAACTGGAAGGTAAGACCAACAGCGGGGGAGGGAAATCTGGCCCCGGGGTGGCTTGCTGACATTGGTGGGAAAGTCGGTCCTATATTCCAGAGCTCCCTTCGGTCATCCCAGAGCAGCTCCTCCAGTCCATGATAGGCTGGTGCACCCGGGTGGAGGAGCAGCTGCTCCGGGATGACCAAAGGGCCAGTCCTGTGACTACTGCAGCTCTGGAATATGGGACCAACTTTCCCACCAACATCAGCAAGCCACTGTCAGTCAAAATTCATATTAGTGGTCCGCGGGATTTAAAATTATGAGTTTGGTGGTCCCTGAGGTCCAAAAGGTTGGCAACCCCTGATCTAGTCCAACACACACACACACACCGCCCAAGCAGGAGACCCCACACCATTTCTGACAGTTCGCAGTCTGGTTTCTTCTTGAAAGCTTCCAGTGATGAAGCTCCCACAACTTCTGAAAACAAGCTGTTCCACTGGTTGATGGTCCTCAGAAAATTTTTCCTTACTTCTATATAGTATATATACTCTATATAGTAATAAGGTCATCTAAAATATTAATGCTTTTCTGTCTGTGAACTACAGAAAAGTAGTTGGCAAGCCGCCTAAGGAAGTGGGTTACCCATAACACAACATCTTATGAGAGTTTGGATCACATTTAAACCTGCCTGGCGAATTCCAAATGCGCCTTGTAGCTTTCGATGGGGAATAATCAAGCTGAAACCAAGACTCGACTAAAATATGAATGGGGCAAGATGACATCTTTCTAGCTTTGTCTATGGCGATTTTTCAGATAAAAGCAACTGACGGATGAAGGCAAGAAAACAGCTGAATCTCAGGAAGCAATAGAAGTCAATATATGTAAGATGTATTTGGTCTGTAATTCCCCAAAGTGCTGATTTGAAATTCTGAAAGGTCATGTCCCAACAAAACTCTTCTGTTTTTCTATATATGATCTCTTTTGTTTTCTGAAAAAAAAAACTTGCTGGATAGCAATCTTTATGACAGATGGGTACAATGGTGATGGCTGCAAGCAATTGAGTATAATTGTTTATACATCTTCCCAGAATAGATTAGCATCACCGTCTTGAACTGAACAAGGAAGCATTTTGAAACGGCCATTAATCTGTTAGGATCTATAATGTTTAATGCTATCCAGATTGGTCTCTTAGTAATATTTGCATTCTTTGTTCTTAAGACCAATCTATCAGTCTAGTCACATTCACGAGTTTTCAAGGGAAAGCATCTTAATAAGGTTCTTAGGAAGGATTAGATGATACTGAAAACCAAAGCTATGTTCATGACCAGAACATCAACTTTATTTCTTCTGTGCATGGATTATCACCATTTTTTTCCAGTGCAAACCCCCCATTTGAGAGGATACTCATTAGAATCCATATGACTCAGTCATGACAGGCGATAATTGTTGGAAGCCAAGAAATCAGAAACTTTCTCCAAAAAGGAAATGTTTGATGTGACTGCTGAAATCCCACCAATGTATCCTCTATTTTAGAGGGCATGAATGTTTGAATAGGCATTAGCAGGAATAGAAAAGAAAGAGGAATATGAACAAGATCATCTGGAGAGGGAAAAAAGATAAATGCAACAGAATTTTAATTCATCGTGGTTTAGTCAAGTAATCAAGCAATAAAAATAATTCCAGGAGTAGAAATAATAAACACAATGCAAAGCACATACAGGAAAATAACAACCCCCAAAAAACTTTGCTGTAACAAGCTGTCTTCTGATACTGAATCATGAAATACTATACTTCAGTAGTTACAGCAACTTTTAACAGACCCATTTGAGTTTTAATACCCTGTTAAACATAAAGTAGTTTAGCTGTTGTATGGATCCAATCACCCTGGTTGTAAATCATGTTTGGTAGATCAGTGTATAGTATAAGTTAAGATACTATAGCTTGTTTATCAAGCCATAGTTAAAAATCATGACAATGAATGTATAAGCCTAGCCAGAAACTTGTGAATAATTCCATCTTTTCTCTTGGATTATCCCTAAGGATTAGTAGTTTTTTGAAAGCTGTTTTAGGCTCCATGTAAGCTGCCTCAATGTTTATAGCTTTTGAGACTACATGGAGTTACACTAAACCAAATAGAATATTCTTCCTTGTTAATACCTCTTCACATCTGCATTACCAAATTCAGTGTGATGAGTTCACAAGTAGACCTCATTTAGCTATGCTAATTGGGACCGGAAACTCTGTGTTTAAGCCATATGGTCAAAAAACTGTGTGACTGCAATGCTTTGTGACAGCAGCTCTGGCACCCCTGGTTGCTCTTATTAAATGAGGATTACATATTTTGTTAGGCAAGGATCTTATGTGATTGAGTTGCGATTTCCTGCTGCCTTCCTACTGACTTTGCTTGTAAATCACAATTATGGATGCTGTAATAGCTGCAAATTCAAGATACAGTCATAACTACCTCTCATACATCACCATCATAAATTCAAATTTTGCTGAACAAGTTATTGTTAAACAAGAGCACTTATATTTGTGGCATATTCAAAAGTTTTGCTGCAGCATAAAGCATTTCTGATTTTTATGCCTGATTTATACATTCGGTTTCCCCCCCACAATTCCTTTAGAAAGTCAGTTTCCTCTAGGGAGAAATAATATATCAACTTTATTCACAAATCATGCTAAAAATCAAAATTGGGGTTTAGAATGCTAGATGAACTCAACTACTGTGGCTTGTAAACCAAGTCATATGGATGAGTCTAAATGTGAGTCCAACCAAATGCACTTTCCTCAATAAACCACTTTTAAACAAACCATGGCTTCACCTGATATAAATCCACTGCATCCATATTTTCAAAACAAATACAATACAAATATTTAGCTATTTGTGTTGTCCTGAAAACATCTTGCAAGAATCTAAATTACATCATTTATTACCATAACAGAGAAACACATTCTTACATAATATTGTTTACTCATCTTTCCCTTGTTTAATTTCACCACTTTGCAGTGTTGTGGAATACATATTCATCTGCTCGCATTCTCACAGTGAAAATGAATATTTTTCTCAGTCTTGTGGTTAGAGGAACGTTGCCTTTAAACAAAACCAAGATAACAGTGAATGGGATTTTGTGATGAACTTGGGAGGGGATATTTTCCTAAAAGGAATTTGGTGTAAAATCCCAACACAAGATGCTATCTGGAAACAGAAGAACAATGTCTTCCCTTTGCAGGCATCAACTTTTGTTCAGGCATTTGAGGAATCAAGCTCTTGTCAGTCCCAAAGTGGAGGTGAGAAGGATTGCCGCTTCACTGGTGGCTGAGTCCCTCTTGGTTGCTTGCTGAGCTGGGTTCCATCCACGGGAGTCTCTCTACAATTATTCATCCTGAAGCAGGATAGACATCTTATAAATAAAACTATAAGAGAAGGAAGGGCACAAGTGAGGCCATGCCCATCACCACATCATCACACTAGTGGCATCAGTTTGTAACAGGGTTTCATTTCTGCAATCCCATCGTGACCCACATGGCATTGTGGTTTCTACCAATTGCCTTTTCCTCCAACTCTTTCAGCCTGCTGACGGGAAGGCAGAGTAACCCTGGTCTGGCCTGCCTGTTTCTAGGCATGCCATTCAAATCAAAGGGAAGGGATCTCGAGCCGTGAGATGCTGCCCTCACTTGCTCCCAGAGCAACGGTTGTGTCTGGTTCCTCATCTGCAAACATTTAAAGAAGAAGCTGCGAAGAACAGAAGCCAATTGCCTAGCAACCATCAAGCCTGTATCCAATTCCTTTTCCCTTCTCCCACTGTGCATTTTATTTTTCTTTCCTTCTTCCTGGTGCATTGTCTTTGGTAGAGGGAGAAACCTGATGTACTTTCTGCAGCTCCACCTGACACTTTTGAGGCGTGGATGGCTGTTTTCCTTTACCTTCAATATTTTAGACCCTACCTCCCCTTTCAGTGTCTTGACTCACACTTTCCATGCTGGCTTGGCTGTTGAAAGGGTTGTTGTGTGTTGCACACACTAAGGCAGTGGCCCCCAACCTTTTTCGAACCAGGGACCGGTTTCACGATTATTTATTCTTCCACGGACCGGTACCTGAGTAACGTGAGACTCCACCGCCATCGGGACAACTCTTCGTTCGAAACCGCCCCCCACCTTCGATGAAACTAAGGCGCGAGCACCCAAATGCCGCTTTCCAACTGAAAAACCGGAAGCACTTTCCAACCAAAAACCCAGAAGCAACCGAAAACCCGGAAGCGCTGTCGAAACAAGATGGCGGAGCCCAAGCTTTGCGGCCCGGTAAAAAATGATCCACGGACCGGTCCCGGTCCGGGGACCGGTGGTTGGGGACCCCTGCAGTAAGGGGTATACATAGCAGACCACCTGGAGATAATACGAGCTGTACAGGTAGCCCTCTATTTACAACAGTTCACTTAGTGACGGTTCAAAGTTACAATGGCACTGAAAAAAAGGGACTTGTAACTATTTTTCACACAATCTTTGCAGCATGGTCACATGACCAAAATTCAGATACTTGGCAACTGACTCATATTTATGACAGTTGCAGTATTTCAGGGTCATGTGATCCCCTTTGGCAACCTTCTGATGAGAAAGTCAATGGGGAAGCCTGATTCACTCAACTGTGATGACCCAAAGGGGCGTGGCACAAAAATAACAAAGTCACAAAAGTCGATAAATTCCCTTTACTGCCTCCAACTTGGCCCCCACTGTCCAGTTATCCTCGGCTGGAGATCAAACTCTTCCAAAAAACAGTCCAAACCCAAAATACAGATAAATTAGAAATAAAAAAAAACCAACACAAACCACGCTGAAGTACTTAACATGGCAGGCCAGGATAATAAATTGCAGACTTCCAAAAGATAACAAAACACACACAGTTGGGAGGATGCCAAAACCCAGATAAGCCTTGACAAAGATAATGCACGCTTTGCTTCCAGCAAGGTGCTGTGTGCAAACGTCCTACTTATATCCTGTTCTCCCAGCTGCAATTAATGAAAGGGATTGGGGCCCTTTCCTCTCCCGTAAGCCATGTTGCTCCCTCCTCCGTTTCTCCCCACGTGCCCTAGGATGAAGAGGCAGTGGCCCTGAGTCTTCCTCTGAATGCCCAGCTGGACTGTGCCCTTCCCCCGTTTCCTCCACAGCCACTGGAGCCACACTCCCACTCCCTGTCAGCTGCTCAATCTCCCCCTCAGAATCAGACTCCAACAAGGGCATGACACTCAACAACCATGTTACTAACTTAACAGGTGCAATAACTGGGCAAGAAAGGGCATAAAATGGGGCAAAATTCACTTAAAAACAGAAATTTTGGGCTCCGTTGTGGTCATAAGTCAAGGACTACCTGTATTTGCAAGATATACATGCCGGTTTTTATTCTATTTTCTTGTCTGACAAAATAAGCTGAATCATGAAACACTCACACTGGCTGGCTTTGGGACTGCTAGATTGTGGTCTCCAGCTGTCTAGAGAAGCCAGTCATAGATTCACAGGTGACGCCTTGTTTGGCAGATAAAAGGAAGTCACGAATGCCATGTAATCCATGGGTTTAGAGGTCAGAGAAGAGAGAGAGCTTCTTCTCCATAATGCCCCTAGTTTCTTTGTCGTCCCTTGCTCTGCAGTTAGATACAGCGGCATCCAGAGGAGCGTCAAAAAGTCAAAAGTGCAGCTGCCCCTTATGTGTATTACAACCAGAGATGGTATTCAGCAGGTTCTGACCAGTTCTGGAGAACCGGTAGCAGAAATTTTGAGTAGTTCGTAGAACTGGCAAATACCACCTCTGACTGGAGGTTTTACAGTATCCTTCCCCTGCCACACCCCCCCAAGCCACGCCCTCTGTGACATTTTTACCACCCTGCAAAGTTCTAGAGCCCTGCAAAGTTCTAGAGCAGGAGCATCCAACCTTGGCAACTTTAAGACTTGTGAACCACAACTTCAGTGGTGGAATTCAAATTTTTTTTACTACCGGTTCTGTGGGCGTGGCTTGGTGGGCGTGGCAGGGGAAGGATACTGTAAAATCCCCATTTCCACCCCACCCTTCTAACCTGCTTTCCATTTTCCTGTGCAGGGCAACCAAAAGAGGCCCAGCCAATCAGCTGGGACTCGGGAGGCAGAGAAGAGATGGGGGCGGGGCCAGTCAGAGGTGGTATTTGCTGGTTCTCTGAACTACTCAAAATTTCCGCTACCGGTTCTCCAGAACTGGTCAGAACCTGCTGAAATACCACCTCTGCACGTTAGAAACTGGAAGACCAGCATGCCAGGACAACTCCCAGAATTCCCCAGCCAGCATACTGGAAGTTGAAGTTCACAAGTCTTAAAGTTGATAAGATTGGATGACCCTGCTCTAGAACAGGGATCCCCAGGTTGTGACCCACTACCGGGCCTTGAGCTATTCAGAACCGGGGCCTGGAAGGGGCGGGTGCCTACATGCGTGTGCATCCCCTCTTGTGCAAGCAGCGGGCGAGTGCACACGTGTGTGTGCTGCCGCTCTTGCAAATGGAGCTGTGCGTATTTCCCTGCTACTTATGTGGAACCACCCTCTTGTTAGAGTTTATTGAAGAAATCAAATCCAGAAAGCACACACAGACGACTGATTTCAGCCGGATTCATTAACTTCTTTATATACATAATAATATATGAGTAAAACGTACAATATCAATAGTAGATTCTTCCAATGTAACACAAGCAAAACACAAACAGCAGCTTCAGAGCTCAGAGCAGGAGGTGGCGCTCTGGCCTCACAATCAGGAGGCTGTGAGTTCGATCCCAGGTAGAGGCTAATATTTGCTCCTGCTTGAGCAGGGGGTTGGACTAGATGTCCTCCAAGGTCCCTTCCAACTCTGTTATTCTATGTTCTATGTTCTAGTTCTCAGCAGGGCACACAGACCTGCAGGGCAACTCCCAGGCTCCTTCAGTTTCAGTTTCTAATTCAGCTCTCATTGGCTGACTTTGTTACCATGTCTGTGCCAGTTCATGAATATTCTGACACCCTTCCCTTCCCCCGCTGGGTCACAAACCCAGAAAGGCTGGGGAATTTTGCTCTAAAGGATCACGGCAGAGAAGGGACAATAACATCCATCCTTCATCAAAAACCCCTGAAGAAGCCTTTTCTGGTGTCCTTTAACAGGTTCTGTTTCCGTGCTGCTTGCACTTTCTTTGCAGAGACCTTGGAAATGTGGGCTATTGGGGCTGTAAAAGGCTGGTAAATAATAGAGGTCATTATGTTTTGTGGGCTTATTGATACGATTACCCACGCTCAACCCCTACAGGTCTGGAGCTTCAAGGGGAAGATAAAAAGGCTCTCAGTGTTGTTTCTGGGGAATTCCTGGGTTCAAAAACTCTCCCCTGTCACAAATGTCAAGGGGAGCATCAAGCATAATCATCAGACCAGTTGAGGAACATATTCATGGAAGCCCATCTGCCAATAAGCTGACACTCAAAACTTTTGTATGTTTTAATTGTTGCAATCAGCTTATCTGTGGGTGGCACATTTTTCATGGCATTTTGGTTAAAAATGTAAGGATCAATTTATCCACAGATAAGCTTATCCATCAGTATTCATATAGGTAATTTAAAAAAAGTATTACCAAATATATTTGTGGAAAAGCCCATCCAAAGATAAACTGAACCCAATTTTGATGTATTTTGGAACCTAGAATTCTCGGCTTATCCACAAGCTTATACAGTGAGCATGTTATAAAACTCCCGGAAGTGTTAATCAAGAGGCAAATCTCTAGTGACAGAAAATTGGCTTCACGAAGTCTGCACAACTGGAAAGTGCCAAATTAAGCACAACCATCCAAGAGAGAGAGGAGTGAGAACTTTGAAACATCTGGAGTTCCCTCCGCGGCACATGCAGTCTTACCAGGTGTTAAAAAGCTTCTCCTATAAGCTGCCATCATGGGCCAGCTGATTGCTATTTCCTCTGCTGGGGAGTTGGGGGAGGGGTTGGAAGTTGGGGTGGGGGAGAAGAGAATTAGAAAAGAAGCCAGAGACAATGTTTTACTTTTCCTTTGTTAACACCTGGGTGTCCAGAGTGTGTGTGGATGTGCATGCCTGTCAAATAAGTCAAGATGGCAGCTATGACCATGTGATTGAGCCTCTGGGTCTTTGTGATGTGTATTGCACAAGAACCACTGTGGTTAAAAAAACTATGGTTTATGAAATCGTTGTGTGAACCCAGAGAACTGTGGCTTATTCAGAAAGTTCCGGTTAAGTAAAAATTAGCGTGAAAAGCAAATAAGGTTTGCAATCATATTTTTTAAATGCTCACAAGGTTTATTGGTAGGAGAACTAAGCCAAAAAGAGGATCTGAATAGAGATCAACTACCTCCCAACCTGGTGCTCTCCAAAAGGTTTGGATACAGGACCATGTTTCCTAGCTCACATGACCAAAATTCATTAATCAACAAACGAGTAACCACGTGGTTAGAAAGACCTAGAATTGAGTGGTGGAACATGGGCCTTAGAAGGAGAAGGTCTCTAGTTAAACCTTACCATATTGTTCCCGATTCATGGGGGCTCTGAGATAGCCCGGCCAGGGAAACACTTTTCCAGGCTTAAGGAAGCCTCAGACCTTGGACAGCTGCTTCTCATCAGGACCAGGGCTAGTTATCAGCTTCAAAACGACAGCAGCCCAGCCTGCCCCAACTGGTGCCAACTTCCAGGTGGGCTACACTACAGTAGAATGGCTCTCGTGTCGGCCACCTCGCCCACACTGGCAGCAGATGCCAGACACCCAGGAGAAAGTCTGAGGCATAAGGCAGAGATCTGATTTGAAGCTCAATCGTAATTGATTTGATTTTGCAGTTCTGCTGTCAGTGCTCTTGAGTTTGGTGGGAAAGGGATACCGTGCTGGAAAGGAAGACGGCTCGTTTCCCCTTCGTTTTCCCCACACCCCAAATCCTACTGAGTCCTATTATCTTCTCATAAATCTGTCTTAGCTCAGTCAGGACTGTTGCCTTACCCCTTTTTCTCCTGGCCCCGGGGCATGGCTGGACTTTTACACACCGGGCGTCACAAGGTTGTGTCTTCTGCCCCTGAACCCTTGCTCATCCTAGGGAAGGGAAGCCTAAACCCCACCAGGGCTGGCAAGCCCAGCACCGACTCCCGCGCTTCCCTCCGTAGCTCCATCACTTAAGTCGAGCCCTTTCTCCTCCGCTTGGCCCTCCTTCGCCCCTCGAGCACCTGGGGCTGGCGGGAGGAGGCGGGGGAAAACCCCTGAAAAACGAGGGGTTTCCCCCACCGCCGCTCAATGCCTTGTTTATTGGCGACTCTCAGCCACCAACCCCCTCCATCCCCACCCCCCTCACCCGGACAGACACACGCACGCACCTAGGATTTCAAGAGGGTTTCAGGCCGACTTGCTATTGCGAGGACACAGGAAGGGGCTGGAGCAACCGACGACGGTGGTGCTTGGATTTGATGCTGAGGGGAGAGGAGGGGGAGGCAGGAAGGCGGAGGACCATAAAGGAAAGCGAGCGAGGAGCCGGACTCGCGCTGGTGGGACGGGGCTGCCTCTCTCTCGCAGGCGGCAAGCGGGGGGGGGGGAGGGGGGCTTCCCGCTCCCCCTCCGCATCCCCGAAGGCCGGGAGCTGCGCCAAGACGGCCCGGAGGGGAGACCTCGGGCCGGGAGGCGAGAGACTTCCTCATTGTTTGAACGGCAGGGGGTCTCGAGGTCTTGCAGCCCGCCGCGGCGGGGGCTCCGGGAGCCGAAGAGGGCAGGTAGGAGAACGCCTGGAGGAGGAGAGGAGACCCCTCTCCCCACGGAGCAGCCTTCGTCCCTTCGCCCTCTCCCCGCCCCCTTTCCACAATTCTCCCCATATACACACCGGAATGGGCGGGGGAGGGGAAGAGGGGCGGCCGATCAGCGCTTCAAAGAAAGGGGTCGGTGGGATCAGCCAGGATCGGGACGGAAGAACCCAGGGAAACTCCGGTAGGAGCCCTCTTCAGGTCCCTTCTCTCCCCGAACCGAACAATGGTTCGGTCCAGCAGCCCCGCAAGGGGAATTCGGTCTCCTTCAAAAGTTTCTCTTTGGTAGATCGGGGAAAGCAGATGCCTAGAAGCCCCTCCGCTCGCGGGGCCAAGGATCCTTTGTGCAATTCCCAGCAATTCTGCAACACGCATGCCCCATACCTGGACCTGTAAAGGTGCTTGGAAAATGCAGGTTTTGCAAAAAAAAACAACAACAACCAAAAAACCCTAAGGCGCAGAACAAGCCTTAGATCTTATTTGCTCTGAAATGTCTGCTCTTTTGCACTAAAGATGCGAGGGAGAAAGAATGTAGGGAGAAAGATAGGATCCTGGTATTTACAGAAGTTCCTTTGGGTAGGTTTGGATCCCAATCTCTCTCTCTCTCTCTCTCTGCCTCAGCTTCTCTCATTTATGAAATGGGAATAAAAAATGATCTATTTCACCATCCTTTCTGAGATGGGAAGGACCCAGGGATAATTTAAGAGCAAGGGGAACCAAACTGATTGAGGTTTTAGTCCAGTTTTTAATAGAGGTAGGGAATTACTGCCAGGTATCCCCCTTATTAATAAAGTTGAGTACCAGTAAATTCTACCTATATTCTATCTTAAATCAAGATACTTTTTTCCCCCATACCTACAAATAGCCAAGATTGTTTTGTGGTTCCTCTGATTTTTTTTAATGTGCAGATCTGATTTACACACTATGATTAATCAAATGTGATTTGTTTGGTTTTAGCAAAGCATGTTGTGTCTTTTTTTAAATAAACATTGATCAAATAAATCATGATTTAGATAGAATATTTGGAAACCAGCCACCTGCTTCTGGAGGAAGCAAATCTTGATGTGGGCTGGTATCTCCTTTTCTTTCAAGCATATTTGTTCATTAAAACAAACCTTTATAATTGTCTGTGACTGCTTGCTTGGCCTTTTCAAAATTATTCAGATCCAAATGTCTTTTTTTAAAAAGAAAATGTTATAATCTTGGATTAGACCTTTGGAAATAAGGGGTTCAATATATAGGGTTGATATAGATACTTATAGACATGTACACACAAACTACGATTCCATCCTCTGATAGCCTGCTTTTTAAATTTCATTGTATGAGAATCAATAGAGGAAGAAAGAGATTTGGGCATTAATTGGTCATTTCTAACTCCCTTGTAGCAGGCCAAGAATGAAAAGTTTTGAATGGGATGTGCCAGCTTGCTTTGCACAGACCCTGGTAATCTCTATCACTATTGAAGACACCCCAGTATAAAAACCCTAATAGACTTCTTGCTATGGTATTCATTACCTAGGCATTTCCTTGTACTCTATGCTGTTTTATGGCTTAGCAAATTGCTTTCTTCAAATCAGGATGATCCTTAATTAAAAGAGCAGTAGGCAGGTTTCCGGATCTAGGAAAGGTGTACAGATAGGTTTGTTCATAAACGTGTTAGACCTCTTCATTTCTCATGGGTCAGTTTTCCTGAAGGTTGATCAGGATGAATGAAATAACTGTGCATGTTGTCACCTGAGTTGATAAGGAGTTTTCATCTGCAATGATTTATGTGCAATTGTCATCACTTGATGGCTGACAGGACCAGCATAAGGTCCATTCATAGCTTAAAGATTGATTGCTGCTTCCTTTGATGTATTGGACTGCTATACCCCTCCTTCAGCTTGGCTGGGAATTAATGGCATTATTATCCAAGACATCTGGAAAGGGGTAGATTGGAACGGCTACTACAAACCCAGGAAGATTTCCATATTGCAGGTCTCTTCCTCAGAGTGGAATATGACACCTTTGGAAGCTTGAACTTGAGCTAAGATACAGTCAGATTTATCACTAAAAAAATAGCAACTTCCTTTTGCAGCAACTTGAGTATGTTTTAGCTCTTTTATACCTTTATAGCCCATAGGAACCTGGTCATGATTTCCACAGCATTCTCAATTCAGTCTGGGGTGGCACTATATAATAAACTATCATTAACTACTAGACAACCCTTACCCTTTGGTCCAATGTTTCAGATATGTCCTTATCAGATTACCCAATACTCCCAACAATGGCAGAACTTCTAAAGTCCTTGAAAAGTTCTAAAAAAATTAGGGGAGAGATTCAGATATATATCTGTTTTGAAAGCAGATCATGCTGTACGGTCAAACATCAGGAGCCGATCTCAGGAAGTGTTTTATGACATGTTGTATGATGTCATAAAATGCTTCATCATGATTTTTATATCATAAAATGTTTCATAAAATTTGCCACATTTCAATTCCACAGAGACCTGGATTTTGGGTGCATTCTGTAAGTTGTCCCGTTTGAGGTACTGAGGTTGAAAAAGGGTTGCCCTACGATGCGCTCAGTTAAAGGTTACAAACATGAGAATTTTAGTAGTAGTAGGGGTCCCTGGAAAGTTACGGGTGTTTTGGGAAGCGGGAAAGTGTTGCTTGTTTAAGTTCCCAGTACAGGCCGCTTTATTAATTTTTTTGGGTCGCCACTGGAAGCAACACTTACAGGTTTACTGATTGCTATCACTGATGATGTTACCTAGTTGGGTAATGAAACGCCTGCAAGAAAACAGCCAAACTCAGAAAACACCAAAGACTCCACAGATATACTGTTGACACTTCATCCCAAATCTCGCATCTCACCCAGGCACTGAAATCAGGGCAGAGGTCCAATTCATAGGAAGCAGGACTCAAGCCTCAGAGAATCCTAAGGCAGGGGTGTCAAACTTGATTTCACTGAGGGCCGCATCAGGGTTGTTTACCCTTGGAGGCTAGGGTGGGCGTGGCCAGCTTGGGCGTGGCCAGCTTGACATCACTCAGGGGTGCCTGTGGTGGCCCGAGGACACTTGTCAGCAAAAACGGAGCTCTGTTTTTGCTGGCAGTGGCACCGCAGGCCAGTACTTTGCTGTTTCCAGGACGGCCCCGCAGGCCAGATCTAAGCACCCTACGGGCCTGATCCAGCCCCTGGGCCTTGAGTTTGACACTCCTGCCTTAAGGCATTGTCAGATTCCCCTCCTTATTCCCTGCCCAAATGGAGTTCCACATCTGTGTGAATGCAAGCAAGATAACCTGCAAAAACACCTCATAGCTGCCTGGTTACTCTCTTGATAGGTAAAATGTGATACCTAGTCCAACATCAGTGATGATTATGAACAGACTGAGGATGGGCTCTACTTTCAGCATATTCAGAATTAAAAGTAGGAGATCTAGGATTATCTTACTTCCATAAATAACTCCAACATAACCAAGTGAGTTGGGCACCAAACTGATAATCTAGATCAGCGGTCACCAACTGGTGGGCCATGAGAAAATTTTGGTGGGCCGCGGAGAAATCTCACCCCCAGAGCACCCCCCTCAAAGCAATTAATCCAGGCTGCAGGGAAACACAAGGCTGCGCCACCCACATGGCCTGCGGGAACCCTCCCCGCCCACTCACTCCTTACCCACAAACTTGCCTGCTAAACTGCTATTTTTCCTTTTTCCAACCATCAACTGTTCTGCTGTGCTGGGAGATTTAGATTAGCTAGGAAGGAGGAAATGGTTGGATTTCTTGCTTTCTAACTATCTTTAGATCTTCAGCTCTGCTATTAAATACAGCCGAACCTCCCTTAGGACTGAAGGTTCTATTATTCAGTGCAAACTTACAGCAAGCAAATTTTATGTGACAGACTGAGCTAGCCGATGGCAGATAGATAGATCACTGAATGATTCTGTGAGCAACTCAATCTGCCTGCCTGCTTTCTCTGATTTTGGGTAAAAGTTGCTCTTTTTTAATAAAAAAATCAATATTTATATCAATATTTATAATATTTACATACAAGCCATGCCCAGCCAGTCACATGACCACCAAGCCACACCCACAAATTAGGCCATGCCCACAGAACTGGTTAGTGGTCCCTGGGATTTAAAATTATGAATTTGGTGGTCCCTGAGGTCCAAAAGGTTGGTGACCCCTGATCTAGATGAAAACATAAAGGTTAAGAAATTGCATTTTAAAAGGCAGTGTGTCCTGACTTGCAAGTAAGTGCTGTTGCTGTTGTACTTATTGCATTGCCCTGGTTATTAGCCATTGCCAGAAAGTCAGATTGTTACGTGTCAGTGGTGTGAATAACATTCTTCTTGTTTTAGGAGCTGGTTCATTGTCTGGAGGTGACTTGGGACTGAATGATGGAGAATCAGTGGCTAGTTGTAGATCCTAAGAAGAAACCTTACAAAGAAACTCACCAGGAGACCTGTGAAACTCTAGTGGCACTGAGTAAATATAATTTTATTTACTTAATATATGTGTAACCAAAGAGCCACGGTGGCGCAGTGGTTAGAATGCAGTATTGCAGGCTAATTCTGCCGATTGCCAGCAGTTCCATCCTGACCGGCTCAAGGTTGATTCAGCCTTCCATCCTTCCAAGGTCGGTAAAATGAGGACCCAGATTATTGGGGGTCAATATGCTGACTCTGTAAACCATTTGGAGAGGACTGTAAAGCACTGTAAAGCGATATATAAGTCTAAGGGCTATTGCTACAATCTGCTTTTTCTTAAAGAGCAGCAATACATGGTTATCCTTGACTCCTTACCTTGTGGCACAAAGACTGGCAAAGTGACAATACTTGTGTACTTTTTATTTGTAGAAACTGCAGCTAAAGAGGAGAAAAAAATAAAATAAAAAAGAAGGATGGAACCAAGCCAGCCAGCGAAGTTAATTCGTATATTTTGCTTTTTTCCTCTTCAAGCAGGATCTTCAAGTTCCAAGCCCAGTGAGATTTTCTTGGTGAAAGAGGAAGAGGAATCCAGCATCCTGGAATCTGGTGGTAGGGAGAACCCAAGGAGAGCCAATTTTGGTGAGTAGATGTGGAGGGAGGGGCACCCAGGTTGCAGATCTCAGCTTTTCTCTTCAGTATGTTTTCCTTCACACTTTAGTGCAGAGGTCTCCAAACTTGGCAACTTTAAGACTTGTGGAAAATCCACAAGTCTTAAAGTTGCCACGTTTGGGGACCCTTGCTTTAGTGGATCCGTAGGAACATGAACCTTACATGAACCATTTATGCTCATGGGTCAGGTCAGTGGCCTTGAACAAGATTTAGGCAAGAGTGCAGAGTAGATTTTCTCTACCCGCTGGCCGCTCAAAAGGCTAGAAAGCGGGTTGGCGAAATGTTGCTCAATGGTTAAATGATCAAATCTGGGTTGCAAAAACCAAAAGAGGGATAGTGAGTGAGTGAGTGAGTGAGTGAGAGAGAGAGAGAGAGAGAGAGAGAGAGATGCAAAACATTTTTCAAAGCTTTCCAACACAATGTACGTACAAAAGCTCTCTCACACAAATAAACATATATTGCAGAAAAATGGTTATGTAGTTATCACTAGCTTATTTGTTTTATTCACACCCCATCTGTTGTACAAGAGTTGAAATCAGTGTCCATAATTCTACCTCATCCTGTTTTTCCCTACAGTAATACTTTTGTGGACATAGAGAGAGTGAGGGTCACCAGAAGCTTCTGTGGATGAAGGCTGGCCTAGAACCCATATCTCTCCACTTGTAGTCCTACCCTTTCCCCACTAAACCACCCAGGAATCTTGAGGAACCCTGGAGATTCAGACATTTGGTGGAGAGGTGCCTTTGATCTGAGAGATAAGCCTTGAAATGTGGCAGTAATAATGGAGTGTCTTTTTTTTTTTTTCAAATTAAAAAGAGGTAGATGAATTTAGGGGAGGGGGAATTACAGCTTCTGACAACTACCTTCAGTTGCAAATAACAGCCAGTTTATCACAAGTTTTGCACTGCAAATCTATGTAAGTTCATTCTGCATTTCTCCTAGCTAAATATATATATATATATTAGGATGTCACTTGACTGGAGCTGACCACAACAGGGGCCAGAAGGTTGGATGGGGAAGACTCTGGACCAAAACCTTGCATTGTGGAAACGATGTCTGACCAGTGGGGCCTTGATTACAATCAGGACCAAAACCTTGCATTGTGGAAACGATGTCTGACCAGTGGTGGTTACTACTTGGTTACAATCAGTATAAACCTGATCGCCTGTCAGATTACTTGCTGTGCCCCTTCCTGCAGTTTTTCACTTGGCCTTCCCGAGGCTGAGATGAGGATGAAGAATAAGGCGGTTCCTTTAGTTCCTGCCTTGTGTAAGGTGAAGGAGGCGCCTTGTTTGCTGCGGTCTGTTTACGGGACAAGAATGGGGATTGAGAAGTAAGGAGGCCTATATTTCCTTGTGGCTGATTTCTTTATCCTTTTGTAACCATAAAGTCTCAGAGCAAAGCCAGAAAGGACGGAGGGAGAGGGGGGGAGATAAGATGGCCGAATGCTGGCTAGCAGAGAATTCGGTTTGAAATAGGCCACTTAAGGGTTTAGACTAGAGCCCTTAGCAACTGAAAGTTTTGATTTGAACAAACCTTAGAGAATAGGTCCTATCGGGGTGGGCTGGAGAGGTGGGTATTCAGCAGGTTCTGACCAGTTCTGGAGAACCGGTAGTGGACATTTTGAGTAGTTTGGAGAACCGGCAAATACCACTTCTGACTGGAGATTTTACAGTCTCCTTCCCCTGCCATGCCCACCAAGCCACGCCCACAGAACTGGTAGTAAAAAAAATTGAATCCCACCACTGGTGGGTTGCTGGGGGTTCGCAGGGGTTCAGGAGAGCCCCTAGTTAAGATTCTGTGGAGTTTGGAGAACTCCCAAATCCCACTCCTGGCTGGCTCCACCCACCCCACCCAGCCCCTCCGTGGAGTCCCCATGTGGCATTTTCGATGCAGGGCGAGCACAGAGGCTCGTGGAGATTGAAAAAGGGGCCTCTTGGAAATTTAGGAAGGCCAGAAATGGGCTCATTTCTAGCTTCTGGAGCCTGGGGAGGCCATTTTCACCCTCCCAGAGGCCCGAGGAAAATCTCCGGAGCCCGGGGAGGACAAAAACGCCTCCCCCCCCCACCGTGGTGCAGGAGGCTGACTAGGCCACGTCCACCGTGGCCACGCCCACCTAGCAACTGGGCAGAGAATTTTTTGCTAAACTTTTTGAAGCCCACCCCTGGGTCCTATACTCCAGGTTCTGGCCATCTCTTCAGGATACAGGTAATTCCCGACTTACAACTGGTTACTTAGCAACTGTTTGAAGTTACGATGGATTCCCTCTAAAAGCTATTTACAGTATGGTTTTGAAGATCCAATGTTCAGTCCCTTCTCTGCAGTCACACGACCCCATTTTGTGCACTCCGCAACTGGCCCACATTTACTGCCCTTTGCAGTGCCCTGTGGTCACATGATCACAATTTATGTTTTTGCCAGAATTTATTTCCGGTTTGCTTAACAATCATGTTCTTTTAACAAAAAAAGGTCCTGAAATAGGGTCTGGTCACAGCGTGACTCATTTTTACTGACCATTATGAGTTAAGTCCAGGGGTGGGATTCTACCAGTTCGCACCTACTTGCTAGAACTGGCTGTTAACATTCTAAGCAGTTCAAAGAACCAGTTGTTAGAATAAATTACTGGCCTAATCCTGTAATGAAGGCAGGAAGGAAACATTCTGGTGTTGCTTACAGAAACTGCCTCTCCATTAACCCTTATTACATTCTTGGCAGGACTAGACTTCCTGTCTCCGGAACTTCTCTGGAGTTTTTTCCCCCTCCTTTGCTGGAACTTTGCTTGTGTGGAGTGACCATTCAAAGTTACAATGGCACTCAAAAAAGTGAGTTATGACCATTTTTCACACTTACGACTGCTGCAGCATCCCCACAGTCACGAGAGGCCAGGCGAGGAGATGCGTGCCTCGATGTGAGTGATATTGAGTTGGCCACACCCAGCCAATAACATGACCACCAAGCCACGCCCACCCAGTCACATGCCCACCAACCCATGCCCACCAACTAAGCCACACAACACAGAACCGGTGGTTTAAAAAATTGAATCCCATCCCTGGTTAAGTCTGCAATTGCAGAGCACAATTACAGCCGTAACTTGAGGACTATCTGTGTAGACTATGGGAATATTAGAAAGCTGATGGCCCTTTGTGTTTTCTCCCTACCAGGTGAGGGGATGGGCAGTGAGGAAGAGGAAGAGAGCGAAGAGGAAGAAGTTCCACAGCAACACCAACCAGAGCTGCTCAAGCTGGATGCCAGGGTGGTTTCTGGAAACTGCAAGAGCCTGCGCTGGAGGGTGGTGCAGCCGTCCAGCAGTGGCAAGGTCCTGGCAGGGGAGGGCCCCCCCATCCTGGTTCTGCAGAAGGGCTACGAATGCGAGGACTGCGGGAAGGTCTTCAGCTGCAGCTCGCACTACAGCAAGCATCGACGCACGCACACAGGTGAGCGCCCCTTCCATTGTGAAGACTGCGGCAAAAGCTTCAACGTCAGCTCTAACTTATATCGGCATCAGCGGGCACATGCCAGTGCCAACGCCACCCCAGGAGCTCCCTCCCCGGCCCTCCTGCCCACCCGGGGCCTGCCCTACCAGTGTGCCGAGTGTGGCCGGTGTTTCCGCCGCAACACAGAGCTGGTGACTCACCAACGCCTCCACACCGGCCGGCTGCCCTTCCAGTGCAGCGACTGTGGCAAGAGCTTTTCCTGGAGTTCACATTTTGCCCGACACCTGCGCATCCACACCGGGGAGAAGCCCTACCCTTGCAATGAGTGTGGCAAGCGCTTCAGCCGCAGTTCCCACCTCTACCGCCACCAGCGCACTCACGGCACCAACACGGCCGCCAACGTCACCCGGGCCTACATCTGTACCTACTGTGGGCGCAGCTTCAGCACCACGCTGCACTTTGACCAGCACCAGCGTACCCATCGCGGCCGCAAACCTTACAAGTGCACCCTTTGCGGTAAAGCCTTTGCCGATGGCTCGGCTTTGGTAAAGCACCAGCGGCTGCACTTGGTTGGGGGGGACCAGAACCACCAGTGCTCGGAATGTGGGCAGAGTTTTGGGGGACGGTCCCAGCTGGCCCGCCACCGCCGACTCCACGGCACCGCCGATAAGCCCTTTGGTTGTGGGGAGTGCGGGCAAAGCTTCAGCGCTCGCACTCAGCTAGCTCAGCACCGGCGGCTCCACATCTCCACCGATAAGCCGTACCACTGTGGCGAGTGTGGGCTCAGTTTTACGTGGAGCTCCCACTGGGAGCGACATCGACGCATCCACACAGGCGAGAGGCCCTACACCTGTGGGGACTGTGGCAAGTGCTTTGGGCGTACCTCCCACTTATACCGACACCAACGCACCCATGCTGGGGGGAAGCCCCACATCTGCCCTGACTGCGGCAAGAGCTTCAACAGTACCTTGCATTTCCAGCGCCACCAACATGCCCACCACCACAACCCAGATGGTACTCAGCTCTCTGCCCATACGTGTGGGAATTGTGGCGAGCCGTGCGCTGATGCCTCCGCTTTGCTCGAACCCCAGTGTGGCCGTGTGGAGGAGAGGCTGTATCCCTGTCCCCAGTGCAAACGGCACTTCTGTGGGACCTCACGCCTTTACCGGCATCTCAGAAGTCATGCCCGCCAGACCGAAGAGACAGTACTGGGGTTGGCTTCCCCACAATACAAAGGGGTTGAACCGTGCTAAGGAGAGGAGGGGGCTAGAGAGGCGTCCATGACTGGCTAGTGCCAAGGTAGTTCTCCAGGCTAGACTTCCCCAATCCAAAGTCCAATGTTCAGATGGGTCTTTGGGCTTGATGTTCTACATTTGTTTCTGAGGCATAAAGGAAGAAGAATCAGATCCTCTAGGCCAGGGGTCTCCAATCTTGGCAACTTTAAGATTTGTGGACTTCAACTCCCAGAATTCCTCAGCCAGAAATGCTGAAGTCCACAAGCAAAGCTGGCTGAGGAATTCTGGGAGTTGAAGTCCACAAGTTGTTAAGGTTGAGGAGCGCTGCTCTAGAACCTAGGCAGAATTCATACCAAGGCGGAAACAATTTCAGGGTTTTTATCAAAATGTTAAAAACAAAACCACTCATTCTGCTAGCAGGAACCAATAACTGTTTCCCCTGCTCTGTGTTTGTTCTCCTTCGTGGCCAAATGGCAGCCATAATCCTCTGAGAGAAGGGCTATTTCTGGGGATCCTACCTTCCTTTGCAAGGACACTTTGCTACCCAGAGCCATGGATCCTTGCAAATAATTTTCAGCACACACCTGCAACAGGTGAAGGAATCTATCCTGTGGTCAAGAAGGAAACCAAGGCCATTCCTCCTCCAGGTCAGATTGTGGGGTTTGAATGAAACAACAGGGAAAGCCTGCACAGTTTGCAAGAGCTGAGCATTATTTTGCCTAACTGATTCAGAGGGTGATATATGGGCCTTTGGATTGTCCAGTATGTTGAGGGCAAAGATGGGAGTCGATCTGGATAAAAGAAGACATGACCGATAGCTATAACATTCAAGTGGGAGAATCCACCGTGGTGGATTATCTGGCTAGAATAGAAGGTGGAGTCAAGTGCCCGGCTAGCTCAGAGTGGTTCCGTTGGACTCCTGAAGCCTTAATCTGGCTCTTCCAGGGGTGGGCTGCTGGGGGTTTTCAGGGGTTTGGGAGAGCCCCTATATGGCCCTGCCCACCCCTCCCCAGTCCCCACGCAGCCCGTTTTGGATGCAGGTAATTGCAGAGCGCACCTGGAGGCTTGGGGAGGGCAAAAAACGGGCCAGAAATGGGCCTGTTTCTGGCTTCCAGAGAGCCTCTGGAGCCCGGGGAGGCTGTTTTCGCTCTCCTGGAAGCTCGAGGAAAGCCTACGGAGCCCGGGGAGGCTGTTTTCGCTCTCCTGGAAGCTCGAGGAAAGCCTCCGGAGCCCGGGGAGGCTGTTTTCGCTCTCCTGGAAGCTCGAGGAAAGCCTCCGGAGCACGGGGAGGGCAAAAATGCCCCCCCCCATTGTGGTGCAGGAGGCCAAATAGGCCATGCCCACCATGGCCACGCCCACCCAGCAACTGAGCAGAGAACCCTTTGCTAAAAATTTTGAAGCCCACCCCTGGGCTGTTCCCTAGAGAATGCAGGGCATGGCGAGATAAATGCTAGGTCCAAAGAACCAGAATGACACATGAGCAGATCAGTTTCTTTATTGCCTTTATTCACCTGTTTGCAATAATTTCGCCAGACTAACTGCACTCTCTTGGGAACAGCCAAATAAAGGTTTCAGGAGTCTGCCTTTGTCACCTCCTCCCACGGAGCAACTCTTAAATTAGCCATTTCTTTACTCCCTAATCTACTCTAGTTTAAAATTCCCACCATAGGAACAGGAATCCGTCTAGTGCCTATAAAAGTGTTAAGACTACAGCTCTTACAATTCCTGGCCACTGGAGGGCATTAGGTTGAAGGAAGCTGATCTAAGCCAACTGATTCTGTATTTTGTCATTAACCTATAATATGTTGCCTCCTTCCATGAAAAGTCCTTCCCATCCTCATTAGCGAGGATTTTCCTGAAGAGTCCTTGGTGCTCTTTGAGTCTGGGTGTTGGCTTGCAGACATTTCATTACCCAACTAGGTAACATCATCACAGCCAAGGAAACCTCTGCAAGCCAACAACCAAGCTGAGAGATCACCAGGAGTCCACAGTTCAACTCTGAATTACAGATATTACCTTCTATTGGGTGGATTTTTCTGCACCAAACCCTCTGCAATGAAAAGAAGCTCAGGATGGTTTAGTGCAAAACATGCTAATAACAAGGCTAACACGCTAATGACTTGCAGCCAACCTTCTCAGGTCTCCAAGCTGGTCACTGACACACCACAACCAGAGATGGATAGCTCATCTTTGTTTCCAAAGAACAGCCTCTACAATGCTGCCCCCTGTAGCTTTCAGAAACACGAAGTTGGCGTTACACGGGCTGCGACCAATCTGTTTGTGAGGATGACAAAAGCATGAGATTAATGGCCCCCAATTTTCCCAGGTCCACCCTTCCCTATGCTCTAATAGGGAGTGGTTTCAGGCAGCAGGCAGCATCATAGCAGAAACTCTACCGATGTCACTTTTCCCTGCAACTAAACTATGATATTATGCAGACGTTCTATTGCAGGATACCGCTCAGAGACAAAAGAGCCAGTTTCTTTGATTAGCTGCATTGGGAATCTTTAGGTTAACAGCAACCTGTTTGAAATGGGTAAATATAGCCCAAGGGTCTTCACAGCTTTAAGACTTGTGGACTTCCACTCCCAGAATTCCTCCTCTAGTCATGTTAGCTCAGGAATTCTGGGAGTGGAAGTCCACAAGTCTTAAAGCTGTGCCAAGTTTGAAGACCTTTGATATAGCCTATTAAATTTTGCAACCATTTGAATAGAGAAACCCCCACAAGAAGAACTAAAAGGCAGTCCCAACTCCACCCCCACTCCTTCCCTTGCCATAATATGCTAGATCTGAAGGAAATCATATTTTAAAAATGGATGACATTAAGCTGCAGATCCCTCCAATTTACATACTACTGTATGTTGTTTGAGCATCTGGGTTTTTTCTGGAAAAACTCTCTGTGGTGTTGAACTAACTCCATGGCGTGTAATCCATCCATCATTCTCAGCTAGGATTGAATTTACAATAGCTATTTATTTATCCTGAAACTTGCCCCTACTCAGAGGAAGTGTTTATCTCTGGGAGGCATCTATATGGAAACTAGTTAAAATCTTATCGAGTTTTACATACAGGTAGTCCTTGAGTTATCACCACAATTGAGTCCAACATTTCTGTTGCTAAGTGAAACATTTCTTAAGTGAATTTGCCCCATTTTATGACCTTTTTTTGCCACAATTGTTAAGTGAATCATTTCTTTTGTTAAGTTAGTAACACAGTTGTTAAGGGAATCTGGCTTCCCCGTTGATTTTGCTTGTTAGAAGGTCGTAAAAGGGGATCCCATGACCCTGCAACCGTCATAACTATGAACCAGTTGCCCAGCTTCCAAATTTTGATCACATGACCATGGGGATGCTGTAATGGTCATAAGTATGAAAAACGGTCATAAGTCACTTTTTTCAGTGCCGTTGAAACTTTAAATGGTCACTAATGGTCGAGGACTACCTGTACATTAAAATACAGCTGCTGCTAATGGCTGTTGTGTTCAAAGCCTAAATATTAATATAACCTAGACAAACAATGTAAGCTAAGAATAGAACATAGAAGAAGTCCTCCAGTTACAACCATAATGGAACCCAGCCCATTATGATAATAAATCATGCCAATATTCAAATGGGCTGGTCACCTGACTATCCCAATTTTACAATCTTTTTTTTTTGTGGTTGTTGTTGAGCGAGCATCGTAGGGGTTAAGCAAACACTATGCTTAAGTGAAACAACTGTTCGTTTATGGTAAGCTTTTGCCAAAAACTGGAAGTGCCGGTGTGATGACCCGGGGCGTGGCACAAAGGCAACACAGTCAAATAAGCAAGAAGTGTCCCTTTAATACCTTTAACTTTTCCCCCAATGTCCAGGTTACCTTCGGCTGGAGAAAAAACTTTCCCAAGAACAGTCTTTAAGTGGAGGAAATTCAGTCCGAAAACAAAGTACATGCAAACTATAAATAAAAATCCACACAAACCACGCTGCGGTAATTAACTTGACAAGGCAGGAGAAGGAATTGCAGAGCCCAGCAAAACACACACAGTTGGGAAGATGCCAGGAACACAGATAAGCCTCGACAGTAACAGATAACCCTGCTTCCAACAACTTTGCTGTGCGCAACTCCCCCTTTTTAAACACTGTGTTCCCAGCTGCAGCTAATGAAGGGAATCAGAGCCTTTTCCTCCCGCGTAAGCCAGGCAACCCATGTTGCTCCCTTCTCTGTTCCTCCCTGCGTGCCCTAGGATGAAGAGGGGGTGGGCCTGGGTCTTCCTCTGAACTCTCTCTGCCTTGCTCTACCTCTCCCCTGCTCTGCCCAGCCGGACTTTGCCCTTCCCCAGTTTCTTCCATAGCCAACGGAGCCACACTCCCAACTCCATGTCAGCTGCTCAGCCTCCCCTTCCGAATCAGATTCCGAGAGGGGCACGACAATCGGTTTTCAGCAAAACTGTTGTAAAATGCAGTCACGTTATTGGACGGGAGGGGCGACCATTGGAACTTCAAACCTGGGTTGTAAGTTCCTTTTTTGGGGGTATGTCATAACTTTGAACAGTTGGGTGAGCAACAAGTCATAAATCGAGGACTATCCATACTATGCTTCTTAACGTCAGAGTTGTGGTGCCATCAGTTTAATAAAAAGAAAAATCACAGCAGACAAAAATAGGCTAGTCGTCCATCTCCGGGGATTCATATATTTTATTCCCCATCCATTCCTGGTATTGTTTTAGTATTAAGATAATTGTAGGAGGAAGCATGGAGGTTGCCTAGCGAACAGAAGGTTCTCCTCAATCGGCTACTGTATGAATTAGCCAAGAAGTAATTTGGTTGGGGGACAGAGAGGAAAAAATTCTTTCTTTTCCTTTTCCTCTGCAGTGAAACGGGGAATAACAACATCTGATGAAAATTTGTGGTTGGAATGGATCTAGGAAAGTTGTATAGTTACTTTGACTCCCTTGCCTAGGATCTAAGCCTAGGATCTCCACTATATTCAGGATGAATGAATCTTCCAAAGGTGCTAGAAATTAGAACCACTGCCTTTACATAGGATATAGCTCATGTGTAGAAATTGTGTGCCAACTGCAGGCTGTGATCAGTGAATCCATTGCTCTGAGGCTGTTGAGCAAGGAGTTGGTGGTTTATTGTCCCTAAAGCGGATAATCTCCAATACAGCTATGTCTGAAATGAGCAGGAATCTGTGTGTGTTGTGAATCAAATAGACTAGGGTAATAAAAGAAATGTTTCAGTCAACAACTCTTGTTTTTGTGCCTACAGCAAGTGTTCTTCCACTCAGACATTCTCTGGAAATACACACATCGCCTTATTTTGTAGCTAAGGCCCTGGCTAGTAGATCACTTTTCCCTAACTGGGTTTGCATATTGCACCGAATCCCAGCTTCTTCAATTATGGTTTGTGGAATAAGCCAGAGTAAGCTGCATGCCTATAACATTTAAATAATGATTTACAAACCACAGTAGTAAGGTTCATATAGCAAGCCAAGCTATAACTTTTACTATGCCAACCCAGTCCTATCTTCATAATTATAAAGCCCTGATAAACTATTTAAAATATCCTTACTTCATCTTACATTTACTTTTAAATCCTACTTGGTGATGTGCTACACACAGATGCAGCATAGACAAAACGGCTCTTGTATAGCTTCCCATTGACAAAGTGGTTATTCAATTATATGAAATACAAGAAGATAATCATTTTCCAAGGATGGGTATGACCTGCTAAGGAATCTACATACCAGGAGAATCATAAAACATAGTCTATGGAGATTCTCAATCATCCAGATCATGGTTGTCCCAAAGCTGCTTTTTCCAAAAGGCAACTGGACTTCCTTGGGTTTTTTTTTTCCTTTGAAAACATTTCACTTCTCATCCAAGAAGCTTCTTCAGTTCTAACTGGTGGGGAACTGGAAGGATCAGAATGAGGGTCAATTGTTAGGTCTCTGAGAGTCAATGGGGCCACTTGGAGGTTAATCAGTATTCTCAGAGTCACCTGAATTAGTGTAAACAGATGTGGAACCTTTCTGGGACTGCTAAAAGAACTGCATTGTAAACAGGAGATAACTGGTGTCTATCCCTCCCCCTCTATTGAGGGAGGGTGCTTCAATTTTAACCTAGATGGCCTCTTTGACTCATCTTCAAACCAGCCATCCTCTCTGCCCAGAATGTCTGCCAATACTGTGATTGCCTGCTTCACTTCTTCACTGAATGGAGAAATGTTGATTGTGGAAGGGGAACACAACAGTTGCAAGGTAGAAAATACACAAATATTTATATGCCTTCACATTATTGTTGTTCTGATAGGATAAGGAAGGCATCCATTGCTTGGTCACCAGTGACCAATTAGTTAATCTGTGGCCATCAAAATACAGCTGAATTACAATTGCTAGTATCTTAAAAAAAGGATGTGGATTGAAGCATACCCAATTGGCAGTTAATTGCCTTTGGATCGAGCAAATGGAAACCACTTTCCCAAGAGGCAAAAGTTTCCACTGCAAACCGCTCTTCGGGGAATTTCAGCCACTATTCTACTTTTTCTATGTGGGAATGACAGAAAACAATCTACCTTTTTATCTGTCATCCCACTCCATAGATCAAATGTTTCTCAGCCTTGGCAACTTAGAGTGGACCTCAACTCCTACCTAAAGTTATCAAGGTTGAGAAACATTGATCCATCTTCTCATTGGAGGAATCTACAAGGTGTCAAAAATGTTGAGATGATGTTGGCTATGATGCCTTTAAAAAAGGCAAGACTACATTACAGCTGCCATCTTTATTTTTTATAATTTTAATTGTCACCTTCTTCCCCGCCCCCTGGCCAATGGATGCCCCTGCTTCTGGAGACAGATAAGTTTCAAGACTTCAGTTTCTTGAAGTCCTTTTTAAAGTGGTGAGCACAGAACAAGTTACCCTTCAGCTCCTCGGGGTAATCCACACAAGGAGCACCCAAACTATCTTCATTGTAAGTTGATATTTGACAGAATCCTACAAGACTGAAAGTGTTTCTCCCCTTCTCTCTTTTTAATCTCTGGAATACTGGGGACAGTCTCTCCTGAAGTTAGCAGGAATAGCCAACATTTCAGAAGATAGGTTTAAGATACAGAAAGATCTTGACAGACTTGAACATTGGGCCCTATCTAACAAAAGGTGAAATTCAAAGGTGAAAAAAGTAAGGTTCTACATTTAGGCAAGAAAAACCAAATGGACAGGTACGGTATATGTGATACCTTGCTCAATAGTAGTAACTGTGAAAGGGATCTTGGAGTCCAAATAGACAACCACTTAAATACAAGCCAGCACTGTACGGCAGCTTCCAAAAAAGCCAATATAGTTCTGGGCTGCATTAACCGAGGGATAGAATCAAGATCACGCGAAGTGTTAATACCACTTTATAATGCCTTTGGTAAGGCCATACTTGGAATACTGCATCCAGTTTTGGCCACCACGATGTAAAAAAAGATGTGGAGACTCTAGAAAAAGTGCAGAGAAGAGCAACAAAGATGATTAGGGGACTGGAGGCTAAAACATATGAAGAACGGTTGCTGGAATTGGGTAGGTCTAGTTAGTACAATGAAAAGAAGAACTAGGGGTGATGTGATAGTAGTGTTCCAATATTTCAGGGGTTGCCACAAAGAAGAGGGAGTCAAGCTATTCTCCAAAACACCTGAAGGCAGGACAGGAAGGAATGGATGGAAACTAATGGATGGAGAGAAGCAACCTAGAACTAAGGAGAAATTTCCGGACAGTTAGAACAATGAATCAGTGGAACAACTTGCCTCCAGAACTTGTGAATGCTCCAACACTGGAGGTCTTTGAAGAAGAGATTGGACACCCATTTGTCTGAAATGGTATGGGGCTTCCTGCATGAGTAGGGGGGTTGGGTTGGAAGACCTCCAATGTCCCTTCCAATTCTGTTATTCCCATCTGAGAATTGAGCTGCCTTTCCTTAGACTTTTGGCTTGGGTCTTCTTCCTGCCTACCAAGGTCATTCCCACATACCATCACAGTATCAGACTTGAGCTGGGGCCTTGCTAACACAAAACTAACATTAATTCCCCCAGATGTGCCTACAATTGTGTTTTCTTTTCTTGTATCCATGTCGCCCTGCTGATTCTGATTCAACACGTAACTCCAACTCCAAGACTTTCTTTATAGACACCATTTTTTTTTTTAATCCTCAAAGGATTATTGCATTCAAGACCTCTTCTGCTGTATACCAGTAGAGTAAGATTTAATGCCAGTGCAATAACAACGAGAGGCGCTTCTCCTGATATTTTGCCCCAAATTTTACTCTCTTGTCTCTGGATCTGCCTTCTGGAGCAACTGAAACTCTACCTCATCTTCTAAATGGCACATCTTTCCATTATTTGAAGATCTTTTATTGTTGGAGTTTTAGGTCATCTTCACTATTTTTATTTATTTATTTATTTATTTTTATTTATTTTTATTTATTTTTATTTTTATTATTATTATTATTATTATTATTATTATTATTATTATTATTATTATTATTTATTTATTTATTTATTTATTTATTTATTATTATCAGTTGCTTGCAAGATAACAGGTGTAAGTACAAACATAGTTATGAATACATGAAATGGTAACATACAGTATAAGAAAAAGAAACAATAGGACAGGGACAGTAGGCATGTTGGTGCGCTTATGCACACCCCCTACAGACCTCTTAGGAAAGGGGTGAGGTCAATAGTAGACAGTCTAAGGTTAAAGTTTTTGAGGTTTGGGGAAGAAACCACAGAGTCAGGTAGAGCAGTGATCCCCAACCTTTTTTACGCCGCGGCCCAGTATCCCCATCCTTTTTTATGCCGCGGCCCGGTACCGACATCAGCTGGGCGCCGCCATCTTGTTTTGATGAAAAAGTGCTTCCAGTGAGCTTTCTACCCGGAAAAGCTCACCGGAAGCACTTTTTCATCAAAACAAGATGGCGGCGCCCAGCAAGCCAGCGGCCCGGTAGGACTTGTTCCACGGACCGGTACCGGTCCGCGGACCGGTGGTTGGGGACCCCTGAGGTAGAGTATTCCAGACATTGACCACTCTGTTGCTGAAGTCGTATTTCCTGCAATCAAGTTTGGTGCGGTTTACCTTGAGTTTGTATCTGTTGTGTGCTCTTGTATTATTATGGTTAAAGCTGAAGTATTCATTGACAGGTAGGACATTGCAATGTATGATTTTATATACTATACTATATCTGTCCCTTTCCCATCATTCCTCCCGGGTTAAAACATGGGCGTTTCCAAACAGCACACAATGTAGGGGACAAACCAGACGCGCGTGAATGGGATTCCCGCCCCCCACCCCCCGTTATCGAGGAAGCCAGCAGAGGGCCTCGGCTTGCCGGATTTCCAGTCATTTGGGGGCTGCGGTCTTCCCACTCACCTCTTCCCTTTCGCCGGCTGTATCCGGGGTTGAGCTTCCTGGGTCGGGAGGTGGCGGCTGAAACCCGAGGGATCGGGGCATCCCACCTCCCAAAAGAGAACAGCCGGAGCTGCTTCTCCCTCGGGGCTTAAAAGAGACGGCTGCAAATCGCGGAGCAGGAGCGACGGCGGCGCTCGCCAACAAACAGCTGGAAACTCCGGAACTTCGAAGGAGAAGTCCGGATCATCAGAAGGGGAGAGAAAAACAAAAAAACCAGGTTCTCTCCGGTGGGAGAAGAGGAAGAGCCGAAAGGAGCAGCCAGAGGACGGAGGCAAAGCTGGAAGCCGCTTTTGGCTTCCTTGAGAGCGAGTCCCGTTGCATTCAGGGTTGGGAGTTGATTTGAAAGTAGACTATCCCGGAGAACTCCTTTTGCAAGACCCGACTGCTCATCTCTTCATCCTTGGTTCCTCCAGCGGCCAGCCAGGCCCCTACTGGAAATGCCAGAACGGCAGGTCAACAGAACAGCCCCTTTTTTTCCTGCTGGATGTCCTCTGCAACTGATTTCAGAGGTAGCTTGCCTTTGGATATGGAAGCTCTACACCGCCGTCTTGACAGGGAGCCATTGATAACCTCCCATCTTCCATTCTTCTTGCGGGTGTGAATTCTGTAAGTTGATTATAACTGTGCGAAGGAACACTTCCTTTCTTTGGCCTTCAAGCCCTTTCCAGGGCCCTTCAATTCAATAATTCAAATCTTTACTGTCGGGTTGTACAACATGCGTACACTTAGATTGGCTGAGCCTCCTTTGTGCACCTCTTAAGACGCAAAGGTTGGCCTTTACAGTCTCTGGGATTTCTCTGATTCTTTTATATGGGCAGCTTTCTTAGGACCTACAACGAAGCTTCATTTACTGCTAGGAAGCATAATGCATTGCTATTGCTTACCCTTCTTCCTCCAGTTTACTCTGCCAATCAAACTTTCCCTTAGTGGGTGCCTTTCAAAGGAGCTGAGCATGCAATGGGTTTGCACAGCAACCTGGCCAATCAAAAACCTACCATCCACATTGGTACATGTTCAGCTTGGCTAATTTTAACCATGATCCGTTTGGGGGTAGATTAATAGATTGTGCAAACCCAGTCTGTTTGTGGGTGGTTGAATGTATTCTCTACACCGAAAAAACAGGGATAATCAAATAATATATATACTCAGTTCTAGGATTTATTTATTAAATTTATATGCTGTCCACCTTGCAATTTGAGGCAATTCTCAGCTGCTTAATAAAAGTATAATAAAACAGCTATAAAAACAGGAATATAAAAACAGATTAAAATTACAAAAGATTAAAACAAACAAAAACAACCATTCATTTAGCGGTCATTCAAAGTTACAATGTCACTGGGGGGAAAAGCGACTTATGACCGTTTTTCACACTTTTGACCATTGGAGCATCCCCACAGTCATGTGATCAAAATTCAGGGGCTTGGCAGTTGGCATTAATTTACAATAGCTGCAGCGTCCTGAGTCATGTGATTGCCGCTTGTGACCTTGCCAGCCAGCTTTCCACAAGCAAAGTCAAAGGGGGAAGCTGTTGTTAACAATTAACAACAAAAATCAGGTGTGACTCACTTAACAACCGCCTGGCTTAGCAATGGAAATTCTGGTCTCAGCTGTGGTCATGTTGAGGACTGCTTGTAAAACATAGTATTTGATTTGGTAAACAAAGGTTCAGCAAAATATGGCCTCATTTAACATAGGGAGCTCCGTTATCAATTGCAATCTGCAAGAGTCAGGCTAGATTTACCGATTTTCTAATGGGGCCTCGTTTTTGCTCTTATTTCCTTATGGAAGAGAAAGTCAATTTGTATTCCGGCTCCCTGTTGTCCAGGAGCAAATTCCTGCCCCTTGTGACCTCTGTAGTCCAAATCCTGAAGTTCCTAGTCTTCGGCTGCATAATCCCATCATGGTTCACACAAGAGGCTTCTCTCTGTCCTGCCACTTGGCTCAGCATGCAGGATGTTGTCATTTCAGGGTTGGCGATATTCACAGAAGCACCCGGTCACCAACGTCATGCAAGAAAACTACGAGAACGTGATCTCACTGGGTGAGTAGCTTCTCAGCCACCAGGATGTTGCGGTGTCATCTCTCCTGACTCTGCTCCTAGTCTTAATCCATGGCTGCAGTTTCCATCCAAAAGTTGAATTTTGAAAATGGGCAGCCTCTTTCCTTATCTCAAGGAAACCATGCTTAACATTTCTGGATGTGTGTGTGAGGGGGCATGGGTTGGTTGAACGATGCAGCACCGTGAGACTTGGTTTATTGGTGGGGATAGCTTCCTTGATTTTTTTATTAAATTGTGATCTGTTTATGGCAGCAATCCTGGTTGGAAGAGACTCTGAGGGCTGCCAAAGGGAAACCTGACAGCCAGATACATTTGCTGGGCTGTCCCACGGGGGTGACACCAAATAGCAACAGCACTTAGACTTATATACCGCTTCACAGTGCTTTTACAGCCCTCTCTTAAGTGGTTTACAGAGTCAGTCTATTGCTCCCAACAATCTGGGTCCTCATTTTACCGACTTTGCAAGGATGGAAAACTCAGTCAATCTTGAGCCAGGGAGAATGGAATTGCTGGCAGTCGGCAGAATTAGCCTGCAATACTGCATTCTAACCACTGTGCCACCACGGCTCTAAAACACAAAAGTCTAGTTGGTGGTTACCTCTCAACTTACGTGACACCTCCTGTGGACACCCTTGCTTAAGGCTGAAGGTACCCACCTAATATTATTTGCCTGCATTGCCACAGTTCTGGAATATCTTAGGGTAAAGTTCTCCCTGCTAGCTAATTAGGAACTGCCGGGACTTGAACTCATGATTGCTTGCATGTAAAATCTTCGGACTCCCTTAAATCTGAAGTGGTGTATGCTTGTGGGAAACAATGCAGAATATGATTAGGGCATTGGACGAGGTTCAGGGCAGGTTCAAAATTCCCACTCGATCATGGGGCTCACTGGCTATCCTTTAGCCAGTCCCTCTTTCTTTCCAACCAGTCTCACAGATTTATTATTGTAGGTATCAAATGAAGGGAATATCTCTTTTTTTTTTTTTGAGTTCCTTGATATCAATGCAACGAGTAGTTGTGCCTTGATGTCTTCTGATCCGCAACCTCCATTTCTCCCATCTGCAGCGGAGGAAATTGCAATCAGTTGGCCTCGGATAACTGCCTTTGCTGAATCCCACAGAAGAAGAGGACTTGGGCCTGGTAAGTCTGCAGAAGGAAGAGACTCCCTGTGTCTGAATAGGTGCTCAAATTCCCTGAAACCTGGATTCCTTTCCGCCATAATCAGAGTTTGGTGTAGTGGTTGAGGCAGTGGTGGAATTCAAATTTTTTTTACTACCGGTTTTGTGGGCGTGGCTTGGTGGGCATGACAGGGGAAGGATATTGTAAAATCTCCAGTCAGAGGTGGGATTTGCTGGTTCTCCGAACTCAATTTTTTTTGCTACCGGTTCTCCAGAATTGGTCAGAACCTGCTGAATACCAGCTCTGGGTTAAGGCACTAAACTAGAAACCAGGAGACTGTGAGTTCTAATCCCGCCTTAGGCATGAAAGCTATCTGGTGACTTTGGGCCCATCACTCTCTCAGACCAACTTGCCTCACAGGGTTATTGCTGTGAGGAAAATAGAGGGAGGGAGGCATATTAGATAGTTTGCTGCCTTGAGTTATTTATAAAAAAAAAATAAAGCAGGATATAAATTAGATAAATGCATTTATCCAGGACATGCTGGAAACAGCTGGAGCAGGCTGCATTTTTCCCTGAGGTTACTATCCTGGATTAAGGCCATTTCTAGAGTTTATCCTTGAAAAAGGAACTTTTTTTCCCAGTCGTATTTTTTGTAGTGCCATGAAGAGCTTTCACCTTAAAACATCTGCCTACATTGCTATTAGGATACTGCAACTTATTGCACCAGTTTTTCTTTGTGATAATTTTCTGGTGTGGCTGCTTTTTTATATTTTATTTTTAACTGTTGTCAGCCAGATGGACATTGTATCTAAAGTGGAAGGAAAGGCAGGGTGCCAACACAAATAGTATGACCGCAACATCAGTGGATCGCAACAGCAGTTATGTCAGCAGTTTTTCTGAACTCGAGGCCCTTCAGGCATACTGACTTCAGGCAACTTCCATAATTCTCACCCAGCACAACCCTTGGATGCTCTGGTGGGAATTATTGGAGTTGCTGTCTAATACCTCAAGTGGAAGAGACTGTGCTAATTCGATAGGCAAGTGGCTAACTCTCCCCCAGTGTCCTGTTGCTCTTGTATTTGGCCAACATTTGGAAATAAGGTTTGCCAACACTTTAGCTAGGCTTTGTAGCTATGTCTCTATAAAATTTATACCCAAAGCATTTTTCCCTTCCCTTTAATCATGTCCAATTCTTGCAGACTCTGGACAAGTCCATGCAAGTTTTCTTGGCAAGGTGTGATGACCCGGGGCATGGCACAAAGGCAACACAGATAATCAACAAGAGTCCCTTTATTATCTTCAACTTTGCCCCCAATGTCCAGGTTACCTTCTGGCTGGAAAAAAACCTCTCCCAGAAACAGCCTTTGACTGCAGAAAATTAAGTCCAAAACATGGTCAACACAAACTGTAACTTAAAGTCCAAACAAGCCAATCTGAAGTAATTAGTTTGGCAGGGTAGGAGCAAGAATATCAGACTTGAAGGTACAGCAAAACTCACACGGTTGGGAAGATGCCAGGAACACAGATACGCCACAAGATAAAGTGACTTTTGCTCCCAACAGCCTGCTACATGCAGCCTGCCTTTCTTATCAACTGTCTTCCCAGCTGTGGCTAATGAAGGGAATCAGGGCCCTTTCCTCCCCAGCAAGCCATGCAACCCACGTTGCTCTCTTCTCCATTCCTCCCTGCGTGCTCTAGGATGAAGAGGGGGTAGGCCTGGATCTTCCTCTGAACTCCCTCTCCCTTGTTCTATCTCTCCCCTGCCTTGCTCAGCCAGACTTTGCCCTTCCCCAGATGGAGCCACACTCCCATTCCCTGTCAGCTGTCCAGATTCCTCCTTGGATTCAGATCCTGACAGGGGCATGACACAAGGTTTTCCAGAAGGGGTTTGCCGTTACTTCCTTCCTATGGCTGAGAGAAAGTGATTGGCCCAAAGTCACCTCCTTAGCTTTGTGCTTTTTAGCTGGGTCTAGAACTCACAGTCTCCCAGTGTCTAGCCTGACACCTTCACCACTACATGAAACAGGATCCCCATCCAAAGCATAAGTCCAGAATAATTTAACATTAACCGTGCTCTGAAAAGCTTTTCTGACTGATTTGTACCCTAAGCAAGACATGAAGGCATTAGAGCAATTCAGCATTTTTTCTCCACCTGGATCGGCTGTCAAAGCTATGCAGGAACTCTCTGTTTGCGTTGTGTCTCTGTGGTGCAGTCATGGAGTCTGAACGGAGCCAAGCACCGCAGGCCCAGTTGCAGAGCCAAGCAGCTGGCCCAAGTGAAAGTGGACTCAATGCTGACCTCCGTCGCCAGCTGGGCTTCATCCTGCAGACGGCTGGCAGGAGCCAAGTGGAGAAGATGCTGCGGGAACTGGTGAAAGAGCAGAGCCAGGAGGGGAAGCGGAAAGCAAGAAAGAAAGCGCCTAAGAATCACAAAGATGAAGGTGAGATGGTCTCCTTGCAGGAACTGTGGGAATGCTAGGAATGAAGGGGATGACACTGTGCAAAATAACAGGGAAAGCATCTACAGAGGGACTCAAGTTGAACAGAATGGAATGGAATAAGAATAGAATAGAATAGAATAGGGAAAGAATAGAATAGAATAGAATAGGGAAAGAATAGAATGGAATAGGAAAGAATAGATAGAGTAGAGTAGAGTAGAGTAGAGTAGAGTAGAGTAGAGTAGAGTAGAGGTAGAGTAGAGTAGAATAGAATAGAATAGAATAGAATAGGGAATTAGAATAGAATAGAATAGAATAGAATAGAATAGAATAGAATAGAATAGAATAGAATAGGAAAGAATAGAATAGAATAGGGAAAGAATAGAATAGAATAGAATAGAATAGAATAGAATAGAATAGAAAGAATAGAATAATAGAATAGAATAGAATAGAATAGAATAGAATAGAATAGAATAGAATAGAATAGAATAGAATAGAATAGAATAGAAAATAGAATAGAATAATAGAATAGAATAGAATAGAATAGAAACAGAACAGAATAAATAAGTCTGCTAGAAGCCTAAGAATAAGAATAAGAATAAGAATAGAATCAGACTAGAATAGAATCAGACTAGAATAGAATCAGTATAGGATAAAATAGAATCAGACTAGATTAGAATAAGACTATAAGAATAGTCCAACCCCCTGCTTAGGCAGGAAACCCTATACCACTTCAGACAAATCGTTATCCAATCTCTTCTTAAAAACTTCCAGTGTTGGAAAATTCACAACTTCTGGAGGCAAATTGTTCCACTGATTAATTGTTCTAACTGTCAGGAAATTCCTCCTTAGTTCTAAAATGCTTCTCTCCTGGATTAGTTTCCCCCCCCCATTGCTTCTTGTCCTGCCCTCAGGTCCTTTGGAGAAGAGCTTGACTCCCTCTTCTTTGTGGCAGCCCCTGAGATATTGGAACACTATCTAACTCTATCATGTCACCCCTGGTCCTTTTCATTATGAAACCTGGCTCAATAGCCGTAACTCTTGAGATGTAGTGGACAATCACTTAAATATGAGCTGCAGCAGCCCAAAACAGCTAACGCAATCCTAGGTTGCATTAACACAGGGATAGAATCAAGATCACATGAAGTATTAGTACTGATTTTTATAAAGCTTTAGTAAGATCACACTTAAAATACTGTATCCAGTGTTGGTCCCCATATTATGAAAAAGATGTAGACCCTCTGGAAAGAGTGCAGAAAAGGTGATTAGAGGGCTGGAGGCTAAAACATATAAAGAACAATTGCTGGAATTGGATATGTCTAGTTTGATGAAAAGAAGGACCAGGGGTGACATGATAACAGTATTCCAGTATCTCAGGTGCTGCCACAAAGAAGAGGGAGTCAAGCTATTCTCCAAAGCACCTGAGGGCAGAATAACGAAGCAATGGATGGAAACTAATCAAGGAGAGAAGCAACCTAGAACTAAGGAGGCATTTCCTGACAGTCAGAACAATGGGTCAGTGGAACAGCTTTGCCTTCAGAAGTTGTGGGTGTTCCAACACTGGAGGCTTTTAAGAAGAGATTGGATAACCATTTGTCTGGAATGGTATAGGGTCTCCTGCTTGAGCAGGGGGGTGGACTAGAAGACCTCCAAGGTCCCTTCCAACTCTGTTATTCAGATGAAGAAAGGAGCAACATCTGCTCCTTTTGTGTTTTTTTTAATCTCAATTTTTTTATTTTATTCAGAAGATTAAAATACAAAATCCAAAGGAAAAAGTTTAACAGAGATAAAACGAAACTAGGCAAGAACATTTAAAAATGTGAATTTTAAAAAAACAAAAGAGAAAAACACATTATCTCCCCCTGGTTGAACACTGATGAATCTATTGCAAGAATAACAGCTTCCCCCCATGCAAAGCAGGCCCAAAATGTATAAACTCCTACATCTGCTGTATTTCCAGCCCAACTGACCTGTCGTACATTTCATACTGAGTATGAGAGAAGAAATAGTTAACAGGATAACTTTGTGTATCTTTCGTTTCAACCAGGACACAATGTTTACTTTCATCATGTCAATGAAAGCCTCCAATCCTGTTAAGGCCACTGCATTTTTTTTCTATTTGTGCCAGATGTATTTACTCTCTCGCTAACCATAGGTATCAAGGATTTCCTACAGTCAGTTCTTCGATCCAAGAAATTCTAAGATCCAAGATCCAGTTCTTAGAAGATCTGCATCTAAATTATCTGAATATTAAGTACTGTATTTAAGTTATGCCGGTTCTTACCTTTGAGGAAGGAGTGGGTCATCCATTACTGTACCTCCCAGATGTTCTTGGGTTCCAATTGCCAATCCTGTTGACATCTGGGCTTGTTGTCAGAGTCTGATTGGAAGTGCCGTTCAACATCACTTAGAGAGCCACAGGATTGCTATCTCTGCTTTTGATAAATGGCGGTTGCAAGGAGAGCTGTGACATGGCATGAGGACTTTGCTATCTTTATGTGAATCTCTTTGTGGTTCATCTCTTTCCTCAGGGATTTTGGAAGTCAGATCTCTGAAGGTCAGGTGAGTCCTACAGATTGTCCTTAGAGCCCAGCATGCATACTTTTGATATTTGCCATCAGTCATGTTATTGGACAATTCAGTGGTTCCAGGCATGAACTGATAGAATTATCTCACTCTGGACTTTTAATTGTGTGGAGGATGGATTAGCTACTTATACAAAAGCGAAATACCACTCATGTATCATCACAAAATCTCCAGAACCGTAAAGCCTACAAACTTGAAATTTGGCACCTCTATTCCTCTTGGCTTCTAGGTGCTCACTAAGAAAGGATTTTTTCCAAATTACCATCAGAGCATTCGTATTTCATATATTATTATTAACACGCTCTGATGCTAAGGAGTTCTGCTCCCCCTCCCCACCTGAAAAGAGATCTGTTCCAAATGCAAAACACAAGCAGAGGAGAGGAGTTTCAGTTTAGTTTTACAGCAGCAAGCTTTTCTATTTTTGAAAGAAATCCTGAAATTGGTATGTATAAATGTGTGTGAGAAAGTAAAAGACTTGGTTTTTTCCCCCCGCTGTAGCTTGAGCTGTGACTTTTGGAATAACCCCAGTGTGAAGAAGACTATGCTGTATCCTCCGGTCTGATGGAGAACATTGTCAGATCTGAGAACTTCCTCCTAATGTGCCATCAGGGCAGAACTAGTTATTTCTGGAGGAACAGATGAGCTAAGGGAACAGAGCAATGAGTAGGGTTTGAAGAAGGGACTGATCATGGTGTGTTGGGTTTCACTGGAATGCCTTTCATCCATTGTACTTGGCTATATGAAGTGGAGTAGGTAAAGAAGTTCCGGTGTGGATTTTACTCTGCTGGTTGTAGCTGACTCTAGGGGAGGGTGGTCATCTCCATTTCAAGGGCCATTAAGCCAACACTGTCTGAAGACGTTTCTGTGGTCATGTGGCCAGCATAATGTTACAGAGTGCTGTTACTTTCCCACCAAAGTGGTACCTGTTTATCTATTCGTGTTTGCATGCTTTTGAATTGCTAGATTCACAGGAGCTAAGGGTGAGGAATGGGAGCTCACCCCACTACACAATGCTTGGGTCTCAAACCTGGGCTGTCAGCTTTCCAGACGACAAGCCCAGCATCTTAACCACTGTCATCGCGTCCCCCTGGACTGGAGCAGGGCTACCATCTCTGGGCTGAACAAAAAAGCCACTAGATGGTAGCAAAGAGACCCAGAAAATTATCCTTGTTTGTGCCTAGTGGTGATCTGGATTATTGCAGCCCTCTTTTGTTACCTGTGGATGATGGAGCTGGTAGGGGAGCCATTCCCAAAGCCCCAAAGGACATAACTTTGAGAAAATTAATCACTTTGAGTTGGTCTTGCTGCTTTTTATCTTCCTATTTCTATTCCAGCTGCTGGGGAGAATGAAGAAGAGTTGCAGCCAGAACAAGACCATGTGCAGAAGGAGGCACCACCTTCAAGGAGATCTATCAGCCCAGAGGAGGCTTGCACAAGCAGCAATTGGTGCCCGCAGAGCCTAAAGGGCCAACAGCCTCCTCAAAACTCCGCGGTGCATCAGCAGGAAGGGAAAAATTCCAACAGTCAAAGGCACCTGGAAAAGTCTGGAGTGTGTGGGGAGTGTGGGCAGAAAAGCATGAGTGGTAGTGGTCGAGGCCACAGTATGCCCACACCAGAGAGACCACACCAATGCACCGAGTGTGGACGTTGCTTCCGGCAACACTCCATCCTGGCTAAACACCAGAAGATCCACACGGGGGAGAAGCCCTACCTGTGCGTGGCTTGTGGCAAAAGATTCAACCGCAGCTCCAACCTGGTGCAGCACCAGCGGGTGCACACAAGGGAACGTCCCTTTCCCTGCACAGCCTGCGGCAAGGCCTTCACCCAGAAATCGGATCTGGAGCGTCACCAGCGGGTGCACACAGGGGAGCGGCCATACGCCTGCCAGGACTGTGGGAAATGCTTCTCCATCAGCTCCCACCTCGACCGGCACAGGCGCACCCACCAAGACAACCCTCAGGAGCAGCCTTCGGCCACCTCTCTGGTCCCCACTACCCACTACTGTCCCGACTGTGGGAAATGTTTTGGACAACGCTCTGCTCTCGCTAAGCACCGTAAGACCCATTCAGGGGAGCGCCCGTACCCCTGCAGTGCCTGTGGGAAGCGGTTCAGCCGCAGCTCCAACCTGGCGCAGCACCAGCGCATTCACACAGGGGAGCGCCCGTTCCCGTGTGCCGACTGCGGCAAGAGGTTCATCCAGCGTTCCGACCTGGAGCGCCACCAACGGGTGCACACCGGGGAACGCCCGTATACCTGTGCCCAGTGTGGCCGGGGGTTTTCTGTGAGTTCCCATCTCGACCGGCACCAGAGAGTCCACCAAGCCCTGGCGGTGGCTGCAGCTGCCCACTGCTGCCCCGAACATGTGAAAACGTTCCTCCTCAGCAGTGGGGCCAAGCAGACCCTGAAATACCAGCTGTACGGTGGCAGAGGGCGTCTCACTCGCGGCGGCCATTGCTTGGACTGTGGGAAGAGCCTGAGCAAGCTTCCCGCTCAGCCTCCGGGTCTTGTGGAGAAGCCCTACAAGTGTGAGGGTTGTGGGAAAGCCTTTGCCCAGCGCTCGGCGCTGATGAAGCACCAGCGCATCCACACCGGGGAGAAGCCTTTCTCGTGCGGGGAGTGTGGCAAGGGCTTCATCCAGAAGTCAGACCTGACCATCCACCAGCGCATGCACACCGGGGAGAAGCCGTACCGCTGCGACACCTGTGGCAAGTGCTTCAGTGTCAGTTCCAACTTGCTGACTCACCAGCGCACCCATCTGGGGGAGAAGCCCTACGCCTGCGGGGAGTGTGGCAAGGCCTTCGTCCAGCGCTCGGAGCTGACCATCCACCAGCGCACCCACACGGGGAGAAGCCCTACAAATGCAGCCTCTGCAGCAAGTGCTTCAGCCGCAGCTCTCACCTGAACCGTCACCGGCGCACTCACGGCGGCCAGAAGGACTCAGCTGGTCCGGTCCCTTCCCCATTGCTTGCCCCCAACCCCCACAAGCCAGCCATTCCTCTGCCCACCTCCGTCTTCTCCACCTCCTTTTCGTCCCCCAGCCCTCTCCCTCCCTTACCTGCCTTCCCTCCCTCGCCCTCCCCTCTTCCCCTCCCTGGTTTGGAGCTGCCTTGGACTCTCCCCTTCTCATCCCAGGGTTTTCCCCATCCAGCCTACGTGGCCCCTGCTCCAGACACAGCCCAGGCTTCTCTCATCAACTGATTTTTCCCCTTCCGGCTTCTTCTCTCTATTCCTGCTCCATGTCTTCCTTCTAAGCTGCCCTCCCAAATCCTTTCTGGTTTTGCTTCTTCCTTCTTCCCTGTTGACTGAGCTTCACTCTCTGTTCCCCTGCTCTGTTTTCGCTGGGCCACCCAGAATGAAGCTGGAAAGGGAGAAGCAGGTGGAAATGGGGAGCGTGCATCAGTGAAGCAGGTTGCTCCAGGGCTGCCCAGCAAAGGGGCTCGACCCTTTTCCTTCTTCCTGCCTTCCGCATCTCTGTGAGACAGCATCAAACTCTCCGTCTTCCACCAGGACTAGAACCACCCTGGGTACCAGCTTGGCTGGAAGGGAAAGAGCAAGTTGGCAGCTGCAGTAGCCATGACGCTGGTAAGCCTTGGCAGGTTGGGAGGGGGAATATTAGCAGCTGCCCGATGATGCCAGCTTGCTTATCTAAGCTATCCATACCCCAGAGCAGGGGTCGCCAACCTTTCGAACCTCAGGAACCACCAAACTCATAATTTTAAATCCTGTGGACCACTAATATGAATTTTGACTGACGGCGGCTTGCTGACGTTTTCCCAGGGTTCTGCAGAAAGCAGCAGAGACCCCGGGAAAATTCCCCACTCTGTTTTCCTACCGATCAATCATTCTTTATTTGAGATCGCAGGATACTGTCTCCAGTTCTGTTCTTGGGGTAGGGGAGAGACTTTTGGCTGCATGCAAGGAAAACAGCAGAAGCAGCAGAGGTCTTTCTTTCTCTCCCCCAAACTCTACCAGAAATGAGTCTTTGTGAGACTTGTCGCACCGGCGCAGCCTCTTAGAGCAGGATGCCTTGCAGAGTCCCAAAGACTCATTTCCGGCAGAGTTTGGGGGAGAGAAAGAAAGACTTTTGATGCTTACTTTGCGTGCAGACAGAAGTAGAAGAAGCAGAAAGAAGCAGCACGGTAGCCAGGCCAGGCACGTGGGGCGAGTGGAGCAACTTCCCCTCTCTGCCCTTTCCCCCACCTCTCCTCACTATCTCATGTTGTTCACAATGCAAACAACGCAAGCCTTGTGTTCCCGCACAGCCTGGATTAATTGCTTTGGGGGTGACATTTCTCTGCGGACCACCAAAATTTTCTCACGGACCACCAGTGGTCACTGGCCCACTGGTTGGTGACCACTGCCCCAGAGTATTGAACAGTCACTCTTGTCTTTCTAGCCAACCTTGTCTACACATCTGGCAAGACAAGGAGGAATGAATCACAGTAGGATACGACGTCCTGTCCCTTTGCAGAATTTATGGCAAGGAATCGCATTTTTGAGGCTGCTTTATGCGTCAGGCTCCATGCAATTGGAAAACATCTGAGGAAAAACTGGGTACAGAGTTTTTTTTCTTGCACACATGAGCTTCTGCCCTGCTGTGTGCATGTGTGTGGAGGGGGGGGGGGGGGGGAGAGTCTTAATTTGACAATATCTTTCACTATATTCTGACGTAGTCAATTCTTCCACCCACATAAGATGTCCACAGGGAGGGTCAAAAAAATTATGATGCTAGACAGGGCCACAGGATGAAAGCTCCACCCATTTCTATGAGCTGCGTTGGCGAGGGGTTAGAATGCAGCCTTTCAGGCAAACTCTGCCCACTACCAGGAGTTCAATCCTAACCGGCTCAAGGTTGGCTCAGCCTTCCATCCTTCTGCAGTCAGTATAATGAGGAGCCAGAATTGTTGGGGACAATATGCTGACATTTACAAGTCACCCAGAGAATACTGTAAAGTACTGTGGAGCAGTATATAAACCTAGTGCTATTGCTTATGTGCATTGCAACCCAGCTGAAAAAGGAACAGGGCTTCGGTTGAGAGGTGGTGGCCACAATCTTGACTTTTTTGACCTGCATGGACACCCGTGTCCCTACCTCATCCTGTGGTGTGTGTCACTCAGGCCAAATCTTCAATTCTTTCCAAAGGTTTGGGAATTCTGAAGAGCAAAGTTTGGAGGCCTGTTGTTTTCCAGAGGGTGCTAAAGTATAAGTCCCAACAGCTCAAACGAGCAATTCTACAGTCAGGGAAGCCACTTGGTGTAGTTCAGCAATTCCCTGCTTGAGTGAATTCTAAGCGCTGTCACCAAACTAAACCTCAGGAGCCTTTGTGAGAGAAATGGTGCCAGCTCAACAGATCCAAAACTGCTTTTTAAGTTTCCAAGGCAGATACATCCTCGCCTGTATATCCCACACTGTATCTTTCTTCTTTGATGTCCTCTCACTTCTGACCTTCTTGTTTTGTCTTCCCCCAATTTTTATTTTGGTGCTGCAGATTATTTATAAAAGGGAAACCAGAGGAAGATGCTCTCGGAAGACAGAGAACACAACATCTGGTTCAGCAAGACTGAGAAAATTGGGACAATTTGGGGCTGGCAGCTGCCTAGGCGAGAGACAGCGCCCTCTGGTGTATGTTTAGCAGACCATCTCACGTGCCTTGTCTTCCAACACTTCTGTGGTGGGAAAAGCTGCCAATTTTTCTGGTTCATAATTGTCATCATAATCAGAAGCCAGCAGTTTAAATACTCTCTATATACATAGATGCACACACAACACATGCACATACAGCTAGTCCTCGGATTACAACCACAACTGAGACAAGAATTTTGGTTGCTAAGCAAGGTGGTTGTTAAGTGAGTCGCACCCAATGTTACGACCTTTTTTGCCATAGTTCTTAAGCCAATCATGTGGCCATTAAGCAAATCTGATTTCCCTCACTAACTTTGCTTGTCGGAAGACAGCTGGAAAGGTCAGAAATGGTGACCCCAGGATGCTGCAACCATTGTAAATACATTGGTTGGTTGCCAAGTGCCAAAATTTTGATCACATGATCATGAGGTGGCTTTGACAGTCGTGAGAGGAACTGTTATAAATCACTTTTTTGAGTGCCATTATAACTTTGAACGATCACTAAATGACTAGTTGTCAATTGCTGCACACAATTTGAAAATTCATCTTTTTTGTATTTAGTGAAATGATTATCACTATTAAGCAGTTTTTGCAGTATTTTTAAAATGTGAAGATTTAAAAAAACAAAAAGAGGAAGAATTTTTGATGTGATTTCCAGGAAGCAAAAAACACTAATGTTTAGATTAATAAGGGATAGAACATCCCTTCCTCACTTTAAAATTTAGCGGGATCATAAAGCAAGAAAACAACATGAATTGTGCATTCCTTCCTGTTAATTTCTATATAATCCCATTAATTTTTAAATCCATGAACACCTAACTTTTAAAAAATCAGCCTCCTAAAGAATTTTAAGAGTTGCCATATTTAGTAACTCACAGAAGAATCGGAGAAACGACTTAATATACCCAAATGTCCCAAAGGTGTTTTTTTCCAAGAGGCAACTGGACTTTCTTGTTTTTCTTTAAAAACATTTCACTTTTCATCCAAGAAGCTTCTTCAGCTCTGAGCAGATGGCGGGGAAGGGTTTATACTCCTTGCAGACAGCTGGTCATTTGTATTCTTTTAGAAAGTCATTGAGGCCACTTGGAGGTTTAGCGGTGTCCTCGGTGTCATCTGAGTAGTGCAAATGAAGCAAAATGTCTTCAAAGAAAAACAAAGAAAGTCCAGTTGCCTCTTGAAAAAGCACCTCTGGGGCAACCATGACCTGGATAACTGAGAATATCCATAGACAATACACCAGAACCTTTACCCTTTTCATTAAATTATTTCATATGAAAAGTTGATCCTGGAATGTTCCTGGTTTTTGGCTGCCATAGACTAGTATGGTCCTCCTCCTACAATATGAAACTTGCCAATCCTTAACTGATATTTCCTGGTAAAACAGCATGCAGGGTGCTAACAATGTCCTTTTTTTCCGATTTTGGAGTAAATGAAGAAAGAACATACATTGTTGGAATGTGAAAGAGAACACACAGCTACCATATGGAGCCAAATTTACGCCAATGCATTCCTCAAGCAAGTTGACTACACCACTTTCTCAATAAAACTGGTGGAAAGCGTGATGCAACTACGTAGCAAGTTTGTTCTCAGTGGAAGTGGGACTTGTCAGGCTTGATGTTAGAAACGTCTGATTTCCTCACTCCTCCGCCTTTTGTCCAGCCTCTAGCTACAGGTAGCCTTTGAGTTACAACTGTAATGGAGCCTGTGATGACCCAGGATGGGATACAAAACAAACACAGTCACAGAAAACAGGCGAAGCCCCTTTTATTCCTTCACTTTGCTTCCAAGCTCCGAATATTCTTGACGGAAGACAAAAAACTCCCACACAAACAGTTACACAAAGAAGGAAAAAAGCAACACAAATCAGGCAAGATAAGGGCTGGAGGACATCCACAGATAACCCACACTGGGAAGGACACCAAACTCAGAGAGGAACCATAAACTAGAGATATTTCCAACCTTTGTTTCCAGCGCTCACCTGTACGCATGTTCGTTCTCTTATTCAGTTGTCACAGCTGCAGCCCATGAAGAGGATCAAGGCCCTCTCCTCCCAAGTAGATCATGTCTCTCCTTTATCCTCTCCTCCCTGCATGCCCTAGGAAGGATAGGGGATGGGCCTGGGTCCCTTCTCTGACTGCTCAGCCAACCTCTGCCCTTCCCCAGCCTCCTCCACAACCTCCAGAGCCATACTTCTACTCCTTGTCAGCTGTTCCTCCTCTCCCTCAGAATCAGTCTCCACCAGGGGCATGACAGAGCCTGTCTGCAGTCATAATGGTCATAAATTGGATCAGTCATGCAGTGGTGAGATTCAAATAATTTAACAACCGGTTCTCTGCCCTAATGATTTCTTCCAACAACTAGTTCACCAAACTGCTCAGAAACTTAACAACCTGTTCTCCCGAAGTGGTGCGAACTGGCTGAATTCCACTACTGCAGTCATGTGACCAACCCAATTTTAGGACATTTTTGCAGCAGTTAAGCAAATGAACATTGGTCATAAATGCAAACCTACTGTTCACTAGGAGCGTGGTTTGCCAAAATCCGGAAGTCCCGTTTTGGTGCAAAACTGTTGTAAAATAGTTATTCGACTGCAGGACACTGTGTAAAACAGCTTCATAAAACACAGTTGTGATTGCGGGGGGGGGACCCCAACTATCCAAACTTAGAATCCAGGTTGTAAGTTCCCTTTTTCAGGTAGGTTATAAGTGAACATTACTAAGTGACTGGTTGTAAGTCAAAGACTACTTACTGTATATTATAGTCAATGCTTTTGAAAAAATCTTATAGAAAACAATCTCTCATCCCTGGATTGGCAATCTCTATTCACTGGATACAATACTGTTGAAGACCATTACAACATATTTTTACTTGAAGTCAAAAGAGTCATCAAACTATATGTACCAATAACAACTCCCAAAACAAAACAAAAAATAGATTACCCATAACAAGAAGGAAACTTCAATTCAAAAAGAGATAACTCTGGCGGAAAAACAAATCTGGTCACGTTGCCAACTTCAAAAGTCGATACAAAAATCTATGCCACCAGATAAAGACTGAATGCACCAATTATCACATTAAACAAGAGGAAAACCTACGCACCAATTCCACCCACGCTTTTTACAATTTTGTAAACAACAAACTAAAAGACTCAAGGTCCATCCCACCCCTGATAGGACCTAATGGTAAAGACTGCACCATTAAAGCCAACATCTTTAACACATTATTTGGCTCAGTATTTGTAAACAGCAATGGATCATGCCCAGTATTTCCTAGCCGAACCACAGAAAACTACAATACATATCGATTTTACAGAAGACAATGTTGAAAAAGCACTACGCAATCTAAAACCATCTCTATCTATTGGACTGGACGGAATATGTGCCTACTTCTTAAAAAAGCTATCCACTGCCATAGCAGAACTTCCAAGCATAATCTTTGAAAAATCTTTCAGGACCAGCTCCTTGCCTAACCTATGGTCACAAGCCATGGTCATCCCCATCTTCAAAAAGGGAGACCCCAGCCTAGTTGAAAATTACAGACCAATCTCCTTATGCTGCGTCACCTGTAAAGTCATGGAATCAATTAACCAATCCATTATCCTCAACTTAGAGACAAACAACCTACTCTCTAATAAACAATTTGGTTTCAGAAAAAAATTATCCTGTAATCTGTAACTCTTACACTGTAAAAACATACGGACTACACAACTCGATCAGGGCAAAACAATAGATGCAATCTACATAGACTTCTGTAAAGCCTTTGATTCAGTGGTACACGACAAACTACTAAAACTAAAATCTTATGGTATCTCTGGACAACTGCATAACTGGATAGAAGCATTCCTATCAAACAGACAACAAATGGAGAAAATTGGGAGTGTCCTATCAAATCCTGTACCTGTCAACAGTGGTGTCCCCCAAGGTAGTGTTCTAGGACCAAGTCTCTTCATACTCTACATAAATGACCTCTGTGATCATATTAAGAGCAACTGCGTTCTCTTCGCTGATGATGTAAAGCTGTTCAATACCACAGACAATACTGCTACCCTTCAAAAAGATCTTGACTATGTATCAGAATGGTCAAACAAATGGCAACTTCAAATCTCAACAAATAAATGCTCTGTCTTACATATTGGCAAAAAAAATCAGAAAATAAAATACAAGCTGAATAGTCAAGACCTTGTTGATGATCCAAGCTCCGTAAAGGACCTTGGAATGCTCATCTCTAATGATCTAAGTGCTAGAGCCCACTGTAACTACATAGCCAAAAAGGCATTAAGAATTGTTAACCTAATCCTACGTAGCTTTTTCTCTGGTGATATCATACTACTAACTACAGCATACAAAACATTTGCTAGGCCAATACTTGAATACACCTCATCAGTCTGGAACCCACATTACGTATCTGATATTAGCACAGTTAAGAAAGTCCAGAAATATTTCACAAGAAGAGTTCTCCACTCCTCTACTCGTTGAGGAATACCTTATGCCACCAGAGTTGAAATTCTAGACCTAGAAAACCTTGAATTACGCCGTCTTTGGTCTGATCTAAGTATGGTATATAAAATCATACATTGCAATGACTTGCCTGTCAATGAATACTTCAGCTTCAACCATAACAACACAAGAGCAGACAATAGATACAAACTCAAGGTTAATCGCACCAAACTTGATTGCAGGAAATACGACTTCAGCAATAGAGTGGGCAATGTCTGGAATACTCTACCTGACTCTGTGGTTTCTTCCCCAAACCCCAAAAACTTTAACCTTAGACTGTCTACTATTGACCTCACCCCTTTCCTAAGAGGTCTGTAGGGGGCGTGCATAAGCGCACCAACATGCCTATTGTCCCTGTCCTATTGTTTCTTTTTATTTTTCTTATACTGTATGTTACCATTTCATGTATTCATAACTATGTATATACTTATACCTATTATCTTATAAGCGATTGACAAATAAAAATAAATAAAAATAAATAAAATAAAAACTCTCAAGTAGAATATAAGAGCCCCAGGACAGATCACACAGAGAAAGTTAGCATCTAAATGGAAAAGTCTTAGATTTGGGACTAAACATACCTGTAGAAAAAATTGCTTGTAACTCATAAGGTAAGGAATTTCATGGCTGTGAAGTCACTGTCAGTTCTGGGCTGAATTTGCCCTTCCCTTTTGCACATCAGATAGCAAGAGTTATGAAAAACAGGTTGTTTATCTCTTGGTAATTGTTATAAGGAGGGTTGGCTTACATGTACAGTGACTCGCAATAAACCAAATATCGCCACATGTATAGCTTCATGTACACATTTGTATAAGTGTGTTGCATAGACCTTAACTGGTGATACTTCCTTCTGACCTCCCACCCCAAACCTTCATTTGCTTCATATCTACTATGTATGATGTGGATAGTTCAAGAACAGGCCTGAATAATAATTTTTCTTTCTCATTTGTTGATAATGTAGGGTATTAAGCATGCGTAATCTTTTTTGAAAATCGATAGCGTTCATCAGTTGACCTTACCTGAGATGGTTCATTTATCTCTGTCCCAAAACGTAAGCTTACAAGTATAGACCTCTGCACATTCCTGGCTCCCACGCCTAGCCCCACATGTTTGTTAAAACCAATGAAACTTATCCCTTTTTGTGATGTACTTGCTTGAACAGGTTCTTTTTAATGTATGCTGAATTGCACACCCAGCCACACTGCACCCTAAACACCATCGAAGCACTGTAAGCTGTGTGTGATATTAGTGTGTCTGTAGTGTTCTGCCCTAGGAAAGAGCATGGCTCAGTCGCTATTCCTAGTCAATATCTTCCTCTTCTTCTTAGCGGTGCTGCTCCTTTATCATTTTAGCAATATCTTCAGATACTACTTCAAGATTTGCGTTTTAAAAGTCTGGATGCTTGAATGGTCCTTTTTTCTGCTTCCGGTCCTAGCTCTCCGTGGAAGGAATGTGGCAAATATGAGGTAAGTCACTCAGCACCATGGCATTAGACACGCACACATATATACATGTACTTTCAGTTAGAATAGATTAGAATACCAGAGTTGGAAGGGACCTTGTAGGTCATCTAGTCCAACCCCCTGCCCAAGCAGGAGACCCTACACCATTTCTGACAGATGGCAGTCCAATCTCTTCTTGAAAGTCTCAAGTGATGGCACTCCCACAACTTCCGAGGGAAAGCTGTTCCGTTGGTTGATTGTTCTCACTGTCAGAAAGTTTCTCCTTATTTCCAGGTTGAATCTCTTTTGTTCAGTTTTCATCCATTATTCCTTGTCTGGCCTTCGGGTGCTTTAGAAAATAGCTTGACCCCTTCCTCCCTGTGGCAGCCCCTCAAATATTGGAAGACCACTATCCTGTCTCCCCTGGTCCTTCTCTTCACTAGACTAGCCAAGCCCAGTTCCTGCAACCATTCTTCATATGTTTTTGTCTCCAGTCCCCTAATCATCCTGGTTGCTCTTCTCTGTACTTTTTCTAGAGTCAAAAAATCTTTTTTATAATGTGGTGACCAAAACTGGATGCAGTACTTTAGGTGTGGTCTTACTAAGGCTTTATAGAGTGGTATTAGTATCTCACTTGATCTTGGTTGTATTCCTCTATTAATGCAATTTAGGATTGCATTAGCTTTTTAAACTGCTGCTACACACTGCTGGCTCATATTTAGCTGGTTGTCCACTAAGACTCCAAGATCCCTCTCACAGTTACTGCTATTGAGCCTGGTTTCACCCAGTTCAGCAGTCACCAACCAGTGGCCAGTGGGCCACGAGAAAATTTTGGTGGGCTGCAGAGAAATCTCACCCCCAGAGCACCCCACAAAGCAATTAATCCAGGCTGCGCACAAACACAAGGCTGTGCTGCCCACATGCCCCGTGGGAACCCTCCCCGCCCACTCACTCCTTACCCAGCAAACTTGCCTGCTAAATTGCTATTTTTCTGACCATCAGATGTTCTGCTGTGCCTGGAGATTTAGATTATTGGACAGTGGTCCCCAACCTTTTTGTACCAGGGACCAGTTTCAAGCACAAACACTTTTCAAAGACCGGGAATCGACGGTGGTTGCTTGCAGACGTTCATTACCTGACTAGGTAACATCTGATGTTGTTACCTAGTCGGGTAATAAACGCTGCAGCAAACCACCAAGTTCAGTGGCCCTCAGCCCCATCCTCAGGTGTCTCCCTCCCTCCCTCAGGTGTCTGCCTGTCCTCTCTCAGTCGCCCTCGCTGCTCCACCAGCCCAGGAAGAAACTGCTTCAAAGAAGCCGGGGGTCGCGCAGCTCTCGGCGCCGCTTACCCCACCCGCCCGCCCGCCCGGCGCGCATTCCAGCCCAGTGCTCCGTTCTGCCTGCCTGCCTGCCTGCCTTCATTTCAGAGCAGCTTCAGCTGATAAAAAGAGGCGAATAGTTATTATTCTCAGCCGAAGCTGCTCCCAAACAACCAGACAGGCAGGCAGGCAGAACGGAGCACTGAATTGAAGCGGCGCGAGCGGGTGGGGTAAACGGCGCTTCGGAGGAGCTGCGCGACAGGAAAAGCCACCCCCCCCCAGCTCTTTAAAGCGGTTTCTTCCTGGGCTGGTGGAGCAGCGAAAAGCGACTGAGAGAGAAGAGGCGGGCGGAGGAAACCGAAGCCGCTGAGCCAGAGAGCAGGACAGGCTTCGGCTTGCTTCCTCCTCCCTTCTTTCATTTGTGTCCTTGATCCCGATCCCAGCAGCATTCACCAAAGGCGAAGAAAGCCGCCATTTTTAAATATTTTTTCTCTTTGCGGCCCGGTACAGAGTGCTCCACGGACGGCACCGGTCCTCTCGCCAGTGGTTGAGGACCCCTGATCTAGGAAGCAGGAAATGGTTGGAGTTCTTGCTTTCTAGCTAGTCTTTAGATCTTCTGCTCTGCTTTTAAGCACAGCTGAACCTCCCTTAGGACTGAAGGTTCTATTATTCAGTGCAGACTTACGGCAAGCAAATTTTATGTGACAGACTGAGCTAGCCGATGGCAGATAGGTAGATAGATCACTGAATGATTCTGTGAGCAACTCAATCTGCCTGCCTGCTTTGTCTGATTTTGGGTAAAAGTTGCTCTTTTATATATATATATATATAAAATCAATATTTACATACATGGTGTGTTGTGAGTTAGTGTTGGTGTGTTAATTTTGTGAGTTTGCTTGCTAGCAAATTTTATGAGTTTGATTGCAAGCAAATTTTATGTAACAGACCGAGCTAGCTGATGGCAGGTAGACAGATCACTGAATGATTCTGTGAGCAACTCAATCTGCCTGCCTGCTTTGCTCTTTTTTTAATAAAAAATTCAATATTTATATAAATATTTATAATATTTACATACAAGCCATGCCCAGCCACTCACATGACCACCAAGCCACACCCACAAATTAGGCCACACCCACAGAACCGGTTAGTGGTCCTGGGATTTAAAATTATGAGTTTGGTGGTCCCTGAGGTCCAAAAGGTTGGCGACCCCGACCCAAATTATTTCCTGTTACCTTTTGGCAAGTCTCACACAGTTTGGCAAGGCTTGTGCTTATCACAGCTAATTGTTTTGTAAAAGCATTACAAGGTTTCTGTTCCCTTTGGATGGTGTTTGATTTGTTGGAAAAGGGCATGGGTCAGAACACCCAGGGTGGCTTGCTGACATTGGTGGGAAAGTCGGTCCCATATTCCAGAGCTGCAGTGGTCACAGGACTGGCCCTTTGGTCATCCCAGAGCAGCTCTTCCAGTCCATGGCAGGCCGGTGTACCCGGTGGAGGAGCAGCTGCTCCAGGATGACCAAAGGGCCAATCCTGTGACTACTGCAGCTCTGGAATATGGGACCGACTTTCCCACCAAAGTCAGCAAGCCACCGTCAGTCAAAATTCATATTAGCGGTCCGCGGGATTTAAAATTATGAGTTTGGTGGTCCCTGAGGTCCAAAAGGTTGGCGACCCCTGTTCTAGTCCAACCCCCTGTTTGAGCAGGAGATCCTGGCCTATACCATTTCAGATGAATGTTTGTCCAGTCTCTTTGAAAGCCTCCAGTGATGGAGCACCCACAATTTATGAAGACAAGCTATTCCATTGGTTGATTGCTCTTTACCATTAGAAAATTCCTCCTTAGTTTTAGGTTGCTTCTCTCCTTGGTTCGTTTCCATTCATTGTTTCTTGTCTTGTCTTTTGGTGCTCTGGAAAATAGTTTGACCCCCTTGTCTTTGTAGGAGCCCCTCAAATATTGAAACATTGCTGTCGTGTCTCCCTGAATCATGATTTTTAACCATGGAATTCAAAAACCAAACAAAATAGTATCAGACAGAAATGACTTAATTAGGCAAATAGGACATTCTGGCTGTGCAGTGTAAAAGTCATCTGGATGATCTCACTTAGCCTAGCTTCCTTCATAGGATTGTTAGGAAGGTGATGTTGAGAAAGGGCAACATATGAATGTGATGATACATATTTAGTTACCCACCACCTTTTATCCTCCTTACCTTAGCATATACAATTGTGTCACTGGCTGAAGATCGCACACGTTTTATGGAAAAGTGCAATTGTGAACAGGCCTGTTCTGACCCAAACCCTTTTCCAACAAAACAAACACAAACCAAAGGGAACAGAAACCTTTTAATGATTTTTAGGAATCCCTGGTTAAAAGGCTGCTGCAAACTAATTAACTTTGATAAACACAAGCCTTGCCAAAACTGTGTGAGGCTGCCAAGAATCACAGATAATATTTTACAACACAAAGAGTCTTCAAATACCAACTAAGATACTCCATGAGGCTGGAGTTCCAAAATGTTTTTGCTTCCTACAAAGAACGTCTGATTCACAGCTGGCTTTTATCTTCTTGAAGTAGGGCCATTACCTTGCAGCCTTACTCCTGAGTCACCCGTGCTGCTGCAGCTGTTCTTTCCTACGAGCAGCCCTGCGCGCACGCGCACTTGGCACAGGCTCCTCGGGAACCTCTTCATCGCTGCTGCCAGCCCCCACAATCTCTGAAGGCAGCAGTCCACTCCCTAATGGTCCTGGCCCCTCATCTGAGTCCTCGCTCTCCTCAGCCGTCCGCACCTGCTGCCAGCTAACCACAACAAGGGGTGGACTTAACTCTAGCAATTGCCTCAGCTTCTTTTCCTCAACTGCTCTTAATGTTTCTAAACCACATCTGTTCTCATTCTTTGTTTCAGAGTTCTGCGTTTCATCATGCTACCCTTGAAACACTTTTATGGCATTAAGATCAATGTGCAGGGAGTTACGAATCTAAATCTGAAAGGGCCTTATGTCGTCATCTCTAATCTGCAGTGCTCCATGGACTTGCTTGGTGAGTTTGTTGATCTTTTGGTGCATACCGTGTTGGCAGGGCCCTGAAAATATGTGTTGAAATAGGAATAACTCATCTCCATCTTTACCCATGTAAGATTAATTTGAGGAAAGATGATCCCACAAAGAAACACACAAAAATTGTGTCCATTTCATCATTTAATTTTATCGATCTTTTTAATATTGTATTTTTAACACTTTGTGTTTTTCTTGCATTGTTTTAGGCACACTGTGTGCTAGCCAGAGTAGAAATGTGGCATGCAACTTAAATAAATTAAAAGCAATAAAAACAAAATAGTAGCTATAGCAGGATTGTAAGCAGTAGTGATGGGTCTAGCTGGATTTCCCCTTAAACAGTGGGTGGATACACAAATTATTTCAAACATTATTATTAGCCGTGTTTAAAGATGGACAACATGAAGCATTTGGGAAGAGCATAGGATTGAATTTGTCTGAAATATGTTACTCAGAATTCTTCAGAATTCTTCCAAAGGAGAGTTAATATTTCATGATGGGTATGAGTATTTTGCCTATCTTTCCTCATGCCCTGTTCTTTGCAGTCTCTGGGCTTTTCATCTTCACATGAAGACAGGAGAGAATAGCAGGAGCAGCGGTGTATTAACCATTAAGCAGACGAAGCACCTGCTTAGGGCACCAGGCCCAAAGGGGGCGCCACAAAGTTGAGAATATGGCTTCCTTTGTACAGTACGTACAAAGGAGGGAGCGGGGGGGGGGGGCACCCGTGAGCCTTAATCCACCACTGAGCAGGAGGTTATCCTCTCCTAATCCTTTTCCAGATCAAGAAGCATGAACAGCTGGAGAACAAACTGATGCACCTCCCAAAAAATCTGTTTGCCATATCTGTAAACAACAAAGCAGAAGGATCTATTATTCTGCGAAGAAAGATAGATGGGCTTTGTCAAGGGACGGCGGATAGCTTCCAAGAGCTTCTGCTCTGCTGCAGTTCCTAGTCACCAGACACTTTCCTCGTGGGAGAATTGATCCCTTAAATCAGCGTTTCTCAGCCTTGGCAACTCCAAGATATGCGGACTTCAACTCCCAGAATTCTGGGAGCTGAGGTCCACATATTTAGAATTGCCATAATTATTTATTCATTTATTTACTTACTTATTTGTTTATTTGTTTATTTATTTAATTTGTCAAGCATGTATGAGAAAACAAGTATAAGTATGAACATAACATATAAACATATAAGTATAAACAGGTATATAAGTATATACACAATAAATGAGCACGAATAAATGGGAAGAGTAGGACAGGAACGGTAGGCACGCTGGTGTACTTATGCACGCCCCCTCACAGACCTCTTAGGAATGGAATGAGGTCCATGGAAGACAGCTTAAGGTTAGAGTTTTGGGATCTAAAATCAAGAGACATTGCCGGATAATCACACCATAATCCATGCATGCTTTCCTAAACACAAAACAAACAAGAAGGTGCTGAGACGCAAGACTGTCTTTGCCCTAAAAATTTTCCTTCCAGAAGCCCACAGCCAGCACATGCAGGAAATTCCACTTTTCCTTAGAGGAGCCTGAAGTCAGTCTTCCTCATTCTGCTACCTTCCACATTCCACGTTTGGGGGGAAAAAAAATTCCTCAGAAATGTTCCTGTAGCCCAGTATCAATCTTTTGATATTGTTGAACTCAACAGGGTGGTGAATCTAGGTCGGTTCACTCCAGCTGATGCTAATCCTGTCCTGGTTACATTCCACAGTAGGGGATTGGGGTGTGTGGAAAGAACCAACAATTACCCTTAGATTTGACCTTCTTCTGATGCTATTCTTCTTCTGCAAAAAAAAAAACCTCCAGGGATTTTTCAAGTCTTGCCCAAGCGATGTACCCTTTTCGTCAAGAAAGAAGTCCTGTATATGCTTACTGTTGGTGTTGTCCTGTGGCTGTGTGGTTTCATTTTCATTGACCATAAAAAGGAAGCGGAAGCTGTTGAGATAATTTCAGCAACTGAAGACACCATGCTCCGGGACAATGTAAGTAGGGGAGGACAGCAACATAACCACTACATTGTTTTCTGTATTCATGGAATGATAAGAGTTGGAAGGGATCTTGGAGACCTTCTGTCCAAGGCAGGAGTCCTGATACCTGGGAAAAGTATTGGTTCTTCTAACATCCCAAAGATACCCTTCCCCAAGAAGATGTCCAATGGATATTACCCAGTGCATTACATATTGTGTGATATTGAGTAAGAGTATGAATGAGCACAGAGAAAAACTGTGTTAGGTGCTATTTGGATACTGGCTGTGCAATGTAAGTAGCCATCACTGGATGAAAATAGACTCTTGTGGCTAATAAATATTCAATTTTATGGAAAGTTTATTTATAGAATAAGGCACTGTTGCATAATGATGCAGTAAAACTAACATCTTAACTATAGCTAATTGGAAATAACCACTCTTCTATCAGCACATAATAGAATATCTATTGATGGAGGATAAGAATGGGACAAGGTAAAAAGAATAACACCAAGAAGCAGGAATGTTAATCCTATTGCTTATTTCCAATACCTGTGTGTTTCTCTGCACTAATTGCTGGCTTGTCCCTTGGTTCTGGCTTAGCCCTGTCTCTATGGATTAATCCAGGGGTGGGATTCTACAGGCTCGCACCTATTCACTAGAACCAGTTGTTAACGTTCTAAGCAGTTCGGAGAACCGGTTGTTAGAAGAAATTACTGGTCTAATCCTGTAAGGAAGGCAGGAAGGAAACATTCTGGTGTTCCTTACAGAAACTGCCTCTCCGTTAACTCTTATTACATTCTTGGCAGGACTAGACTTCCTGTCTCAAGAACTTCTCTGGAGTTTTTTTCCCCTCCTTTGCTGGTACTTTGCTTGTGTGGAGTGACCATTCAAAGTTACAATGGCACTGAAAAAAGTGACTTGTGACCATTTTTCACACTTACGACTGTTGCAGCATCCCCACAGTCATGAGAGGCCAGGCGAGGAGATGCATGCCTCGATGTGAGTGATATTGAGTTGACCACACTCAACCGGTCACATGACCACCAAGCCACGCCCCACCCAGTCACATGACCACAAGCCACGACCACCACCTAAGCAACGGCCACAGAACAGGTTGTTAAAAAATTTGAATCTCACCCCTGGATTAATCATACAGTAAATTTGTAGATCCTTATATGATTTCAAATATGCAAAGTTTATGTGTGATGCAGTGGTGGATTCAAAACTTTTACCACCGGTTTGGTGGGCGTGGCTTGGTGGGCACGCTTGCACGGATGCACACACACGCAGGGGCAGAGGCGTTACAACTCACCTCCTGCAAGCCTGCACTCTCCCGGTTGCTTCAGCAGCCGCCATGCGGCACTCTTCTGTGCCGCGCCAAAGCAGCTGTGCTTCAAAAGCAGAGGATAAAGGTGAGTATGGGAGCCCAGGCGGGCAGGTAGGCCCAACAGCAGAGTGGTGGAGAGAACCGGTTTGGTCTGCGTTGCTCATCGCTACCAGTTTGGCTGAACCAGGCCGAACGGAAGTGGAAGCATGCCACCACTGGTGTGATAGTAGTGGGGCAAGTTAAGAACATGATCTTGGAAGTAAAAGGTACTTTCACCAATGATCTCTTCAATCTTGGAAGGGCTCTATTTAAGAAAGTGTCAGTTTGGCGTAGTGGTTAAGGCATCAAGCAGGGTGGGATTCAAATTTTTAACAACCAGTTCTGTGGGTGTGGCTTAGTTGGTGGGCGTGGCTTGGTGGTCATGTGACTGGCTGGGCATGGCCAACTCAATATCACTCACATCGAGGCACACATCTCCTCGCCTGGCCTCTCATGACTGTGGAGATGCTGCAACAGTCATAAGTGTGAAAAACGGTCATAAGTCACTTTTTTCTTTGAATGGTCACTCCACACAAGCAAAGTACCAGCAAAGGAGGGGGAAAAAAAACTCCAGAGAAGTTCCTGAGACAGGAAGTCTAGTCCTGCCAAGAATGTAATAAGGGTTAACGGAGAGCAGTTTCTGTAAGCAACACCAGAATGTTTCCTTCCTGCCTTCCTTACAGGATTAGGCCAGTAATTTCTTCTAACAACCGGTTCTCTGAACTGCTTAGAATGTTAACAACTGGTTTGAGTGAATAGGTGCGGACTAGTAGAATCCCAGCCCTGAGTAAAAGGTACTTTCACCAATTATCTCTTCAATCTTGAAAGAGCTCTATTTAAGATCGTGTCAGTTTGGCGTAGTGGTTAAGGCACCAAGGCTAAAAATCAGAAAACCATGAGTTGAAGTTCTGCCTTAGTCATGAGAGCCATTTGAGTGATTTTGGGCCAGACACCGTCTCTCAGCCCAACCCACCTCACAGGGTTGTTGTGGGGAGGAGGAGGAAGAGGTGTAGTGTTAGATATATTGGATATGCCACCTCGAGTTAATTGTAAAAATAATAAAGATATAAATAAAATAAAATAAATTAAGTGAACTAATAACAATGGATTTATTAAAAGAAGTGATGCAAATCTAGCAAGAAATATTTTTATTAAATAAATATGGTTAGTTTCCAGATCAAGATGAGAAGCTACATTATCATCTTGTTTCTCTAAAACAGAATAGGTAAAAATACAATAGAGTGAATAACTGCCTGTCCTAAAAAGCATGTTTCAATCCAGTAATGATTTATGACCAGTCCTCATACTTATGACCATTGTACCATCCCTACAGTCATGTGCTCAAAATTAATTGGCAACTGGCATTTATTTACAATGGTTGCAGCATCCTCACGTGATCATTATTTGCAATCTTCCTGGCTGACTTCTGACAAGCATGATTCAGTTAAAAACTGCAATGATTCACTTAACAACTGTGTCAAAAAAGGACATAAAATCCATGGCAACTTACTCAACCACTGTGCTTAGGAATAGAAATTCTGGTTCCGATTGCGGTCGTAAATTGAGCGCTATGTGTATTGATTTCCTGGGCCTATCTTAATATGACCACATGACAGGAATGTAGAGCTTAGCTTTTAGAAAAGTGCTATTAGAACTGATGGAGTTGAAAGAAATGGTGTATTACAGGAGTCAAAGACATTCCCTTGTCAATACTGTATTAATTGGCTGAAGAAGAAAGGCCTAATGTATTCATTATTAAACTTGTTCTTTCCTGTCTAATTAGCTGAGAATATGGGTATTTTCTGAAGGCCACAGAACTGGTGAATCCACCTTGGAGCCCTTGCAAAAAGAGGCTGTCTATCTTGCAGTGAAGGCACAGGTACGAATGTGACATTTCCACACTTCTTACTGTATTTCTTCATTTAACTCAGAAAGAAATGAAAATAGAGCAGTGCTATTTCTGTGAGCCATTCAGTTGTAGAAACCAGAACCATCAAGGTGGCAAGCTAAGCAATATATAATCATTATTGGAGAACAGTAATAATTATTATTGGCAACTGAGCTACCACCCAAAGCAGCAGAGTAAAAAAACAAAATCCTTTCCATCACACATTAAAAGAATATTTCCTTACTAAATACTACGAATTCAAGATTGGAGGGAGCTGCTTTGTCTTCCTTTCCCAAAATGCTGCCCCAAAGTTAGACTGAGTTATTTTCTTTCAGTTTAATAAATAGCTATTAAAAATGTGGGGTCAACTTTATCCAGGGAAAGTGAAAACATACCCCAAACCCAACTGAAAACAGAGTAATAAAACGGAGGAACCACCTCAAACCATCAAGCAGGGATGGAGGATAGTGGAACAGACCAATGTTTCTAGAGGTCCTAGAATCTCTGGGGACCCCAAAGTTTTTAGGACCTCTGGGGTGTCCCGAGACTATTTCAGGGGCTGTGAAATCAAACCAGCCCCTATTTGCCCGTCTTTCATTATTCAGTAGTACAATATTAAAATCCCATCAAACAATCATGGGAAAGGGTAGTAAATAAAATTATTTTTATTTTTTAATATGGCAATTATCAATAACATAATAGAAGCTTTTTTTGGGGGGGGTCCTCCTTAATTTTTATAAGTTGGAAGGGTTCCTGAAGAAAAGAAACTTGAACTTTTTAAAAAGCTTTTTTAAAAAAAGTAGCTAGGAAAAGGACATGGCTAGTTGGAAATTACTCCGCTTTGCAAGATTTTGTAATGCTTATCTACCTCTGCTTAAGTAAATACAACCCAAATAGGGTTGCCTGATTTTTTTCAATGTTTCTCAACCTTGGCCATTTGAAAATGTGTGGATTTCAATTCCCAGAATTCCTCAGTCAGCAAGCTTGCTGAGGAATTCTGGGAGTTGAAATCCACATATCTTCAAGTTGCCACGGTTGAGAAACAGCTCATGTAATGTTTGTTTCAGGTTGTTTATTAGATGTTTGGGTTTTCTTTCCCCTTATTAATTGCCTCCCCCTAATTAAAACTCCAGTGTGGAAAATTTGTGGCATCTTAAACTCTACCACTGATGTTGAAGTTAACTTCTCGTTTACAAGGAAGCAAAGACAGAGGAATCCTTTTGGGCCAACAAACTTTCCCACCAGCACCATTTTTACACACACACTCCTTACAAAGAGCAGCATCAGTCTTTGGGATGGTTTCCCCTCAGCGAGGCCTTCCCCACTCCTCAAACCCGATTCTACACTGATCAGAGAATGCAGCAATAGCATATTGCTGACATGGATATGGCCACATAGGTCATTTCTCTTCAGTTTTCCTTTAGACAGATGTAAACAAAACAAAACTAAACAAAAACAAATCCTACCTAAAAGCAACCACCAAGGGGACCACAAATCAAAATGGTGACTGTGATGGTAAGATTGAAGTTCCTCTTGATTTTATGTCCAACACAGCCACCATCTTATGTGTTGCTCTGCTGACACTCTGGCAGACAGGTTAGCGCACCCGAGCAACTTCCCAGCAACTTTCGGCTTCCTTTTTAACTCGCGGGCGCTGCGCCTGGCCCCGAGCCGCGGCAGAGGGAAGCCCGGTGGGCGGGCAGGCTGCTTGAGGAGGCGACCCGGCGGTGCTCCGCAGCAGCAAGAGGCAGTTTCGCCCGGCTCCGCTCAGGTGTCCGGCTGGGGCTGTCAGGAGTTGCTACCGCCGGCGCAGCTCCATGCGGCTCCAGTCCGCGTTGCCTTGGGAAGGAAAAGGCAAACCAGGAGCCGCTGAGCCTGAGCCTCCGGTGCCGCTGCTCCGTTGCAAAGCACCGCGCGGCTCTTCCTTTTTGCCTTTCCTTCCCGAGGCAACGCGGGACTGGAGCTCCAAGCTGAGCCGCCGCCGGTGGTAGCAACTCCTGACTCAGAGGGCCTCCGAGGGAGGAGGGGAGCCTCCGAGGGGAGGGGAAGGAGGAGAAGAGGGGGGGAGGGGGCGATTCCCCAAAATCTTGTGCTGACCCGGCCCGTCTGTCAAATTTTAAAAGTCAATGCGGCCCCCGAGCCAAAAAGTTTGCCCACCCTGGAGTTAGCGTCATGATTCCACTTTTGCAATGCAATGGTGGCAATGTGACCTCTTCTGGACAGTGATTGTTTTTCTTTCCATGCAGGTGCCAATCATTCCTGTGGTGATGTCCTCCTACAAACCATTTTTCAACATGAAGACTAACAAATTCATATCTGGTATTCTGTTGCACTGGGAATAGCTAAGTCAATGCTTGTCTGGGTTTTACTCCCCAAGACATAGCGACAGGTCAACTCTCAAGGGGAGGCCTAAAAATGCAAGTGACTGGGATAAAAATGGGGTCATCACACAGCACTGTAGGCTCCAAGAGGCAGCTAACAGTTTTGGATTGGGGACTCCACTTGATTTAACCACTTGATATTTTGGACAGGACCAAAATATTCAGCCTTGCAGTTAGGGTGGAATTTTCTTTCTCCCTTTATTGAACTGAAGAAGCTTCCTGGATGAGAAGCAAACATTTTCAAGGGAAAACAAGCCCAATTCCCCTTTAAAAAGCACCTTTGGGACCTTTCTTGCAGGATTTCTTTTAAAAAGCAATATGTATATATATAGAGAAAGCAATTAATCTGCTGCCACATTTTAGCAGTATAATCATGGTGCTCTAAAGGGCATTCAAACAGACTGGGGCACATGCAGTATTATTGGTTGTCCACTTTTTGCTTGAAAGCCAGGATCTCTCTGAATCTAACATTAGAACTTCTGAATGGCAGAGGAGGTCTATAATTTATGCAAACTATATCTCCAAGGACAGGTAGTCCTTGAGTTATGACTGGTTGTTTAACGATGGTTCAAAATTACAATGGACCTCTCCCAAAAGGTATTTATGTCCCAGTTCCAAGTTCTGATAGCCAGGCTGAAAATCGGTGTTTACTTCCAGTTTGGGGTAAAAACACCGCATAGCAAACAATTTGTTCACTTAACAACTGTAGTGTTTCCTTAATGATTGAGGTGTTCGTTTAACAACCATAGCATTTGCTTTATGGGTTTGTAAAAAAAGGTTGTAAAATCAGGTCCAGTCACATGATGACTCACTTCATGACTGTCATGACTTACAATGATAATGGGCAGGCTGCATTGCGGTTGTAAGTCAAGGACTACCTGTACTAAGTTTTAGACGCATTAGCTACAAAGTTAAGAGATGAGATAACATAGTTCCTGTTTTGTGATGTTCAATGCGCAAGTCAGCTTGTGCTCTCCCCCTCTGTGCAAGTTAGGGATGGTCAGGTCTCTCAGAAACCAACTGGGATCCTGGACATTTAACTCTGGTCATCTGGATGAGACATGATGGAGATCAAATGCATTTGGATATTTATGAGCCATGCCATAATAGGTTTCTTTGTTTTCTCTCCCCCAAGGGGACATCACCATCAAGATCCTTTCTCCAGTGAAGACCCAAGGATTGAGACTGGGTGATATCCCAGACTTAACAGACCGTGTGTGGGGGACCATCCTATCCAACTTCCATGAGCTCTCAGGAGAGCCTGGGGAAGAACCAAGCGTGGGCAAGGAAGACAGCAAACAAGCTCCCAATTACTAAGGAACTATTTCAATTCTCCCCCCACCCCCCACTTCATTGCTTCTTCTTGGGCTTTTTGTGGATCTACCCATTTATGGGTGGCCGTCTTGGGTGTCTGTGACCTGTGACCTGGACTTCTTGTGAGAAGAGCGCAGTTTCTTCTGAGAGAAAGCCAAGAGATCCTTGGGGAGCTCGTAAAAGTGGTCTTCCTCTTTGTTTGGGTTCTTCGAGTCCTGCTTCTCTTTCCCATACACTTTAAAGGGTAGAAAACTAAAATCAAAGGGAGCTCCACACAGCGCAAACCTGAGTAGGCCGGCTGTGGTTCCCAGAACAGGTTTCTCAGCTACGTTGCTGCTAGAGCTAGAACTGGGGAAGGCAGCGGGCATTGTGAGGCGAGCACCCGTTGCCACAGCAACCGGCATCTCCGATGCAAAAGGGACAGCTCGGCCCGAGCCAGAGACAGCCTGTTGGGAGGAAGAATTCACAACCTGATTGTGAGGCTGAACACGTGCCTCACAAACCCTCCCGAAGGCTGGAGCGGAGGCCGGTCTCCTTAACGTGGCCTCAGAGATCTCCGCTTTTTTTGCACACAGGTAAATATGGCGCAGGAGGACCATTTCATCGGACGCTTCCCTGACTCACTTTGGCCATGAAATGGGTTGTTGTGGGAGTCCCAGTCTTTGTGTTGCATAAACCGGGACATTGGATTAATAAAAATCACAGGGTTGAACGCTTTAGGGAATGGCCAATTTTGTCAGTGTAGCCATTGTCTTTTGTTAACTCAGTTTAGTGAGTTATGTGAATGCAGCCAGAGGTGGTGGGGCTACAGGGTAATGCATCTGAGTTTTCCAGGGATTTGTACAGTGTATGTTGGTGGGAAAGAAAGTTTGAGGGAACTTTGTCAATTAACCCTGTCTTATTGTGGCTTTCCCAGTAGAAGACTAGATCCTGCAGCAATACTAATTATTCTTTTTTACCTAGGTAGTCTAAACTAAATGTCATATATTATGGAATATTCTGTATTCACTTTGAATATTGACATACTGCCACAATAATATATAGCTAGCCAGTTTATAAATCAACTCATGAAAAATATGGATGCTGTAAAAAAAAAATCAGTAAAATTTAATCATATAAGAAACATAGAGTATCCTTTGTTTGGATAATTGCATCCAAAGGCTTGTCTAAAAAGGCTGTTTCCATCATTTTTTGATAGGGGACCAAGATGGGATCTACCCAGATCTTTGCTGTGGGGGTGGGGAGCATATTCTAAAAGGTCGAAGTGTGGAGCATAAGAGAAGCATTGTTTCCAGGTTCTGACCTCTTCCATGAACACTCAAGGCTTCTTCCATATCTTTTGCTTGTCCGGACAGTTTAAAATAAACCTGTGTGACACATTCATTCCCCTTTCCTTTTTTTTATTCTTACCCAAACACTCTCAACAGAATTCCATGCTCAGCTTTGTGAATTTCAGTGCATATGAGCCTCTGTGGCGCAGTGGTTAGAGTGCAGTACCGCAAGCTACTTCTGCAGCCAGCTGCCTAAGTTTGGCAGTTCAGATCCCACCAGGCTCAAGGTTGACTCAGCCTTCCATCCTTCTGAGGTGGGTAAAATGAGGACCCAGATTGTTGGGTGCAATAGGCTGACTCTGTCAACCGCTTAGAGAGGGCTGTAAAGTACTATAAAGCGATATATAAATCTAAATGCTAATGCTAATATGTATGCTTCCTTTGAATAGAACACAACTTATCTTGTTTAGACGATTCCTTTTGAATAATTAGTAAACATCCGGGTTTGGGTTCTAATCCTAAATTTAAGCCTACGACACTGTATTTGTCCTCTTGTGATTTGAAATTCTCCCTGTTGTTTCCAACATTTGGGATAATGCAAGAGCTAGATTGTTAACAGTACCCCCGACTAGCTTTGGTGTTGCAGCTTTCTGCTAATCTAATCAGCATTAGTGCTCCAACATTGGAGGTTTCTAAGAAGAGACTGGGCGACTATTTGTTTGAAATGGTACAAGGTCTCCTGCTTGAGCAGGGGGTTGGACTAGAAGACCTCCAAGACTTCCAATGCTGTTAATTCTGTTATTGTTATTCTCTTAATCTCCAAATCATCCTATGGAGGCCCAGGTATCTTCCAACTTTTTATGGGAGACTGGGCGGAATGGGCCAACTCGCTGCAGTCAACTCATCACTGCCAACTTGCTATGATCAACTCGCCAAGGCCAACTCGCCATGGGACAACTCACCAGGAGACCATTCAACAGTACAATTTAATTATTTGTCATTCACATTTCATTTTGCCCCTCCTTTTCCATCCTTCTTTTAAATGATTCTATTCTACCACTTCTTCGATATTAGTGTAACTCTTGTCCCGCAGTGAGCTGTCCTGCGGCGGGTTGGCTATGGCGATTTGTCATAGATCCAGGCAGGGATTGGTCAAATTTGCTCAAGGGGTAAAGAATGATCTTCTACAACAGGGGTGTCAAACTCAGTTTAATTGAGGGTCACATCAGGGTTGTGTTTGACCTTGATGGGCCAGGGTGGGCGGGGCCAGGGTTGGTGTGGCTAGCTTGACATCACTCATGTTGGGGGCACCTGTGGTGACCCAAGTGCTCTGCCAGTGAAAATGGGCTCCTGAGCTCCATTTTCAGCTGCAACAGCTCCATTTTTGCTGGCAGAGGCACTGTGGGCAGGTCCTCTGCTGTTTCCAGGGCAGCCCCGCGGGTCAGATCTCAGCACCCTGCAGGCCAGATCCAGTCCGCGGGCCTTGAGTTTGACACCCATTCTAGAGCAAGAGCTTGGTGTCAGTTGCTGAGTTCAATCTCCTGATTTTCTGACTCCTCAGGGTCATGTGCTTCACCTGTTTCCCTTTCCACAGGACTTACTCTTTTGCCCCTCCTAAGGGGCGCCACCTGTTCTACTGAAGACATTCTCATTTTCTGCAATACCGACATGTTGTGGCTCCGATTCCTGAGCCTGCGTTGTTAGAGGAAGAGGACTCGGAAGATGAGGAGGAGGAATTGGGAATGCCTTCCTCCCCAGGACCTTCCTCTTCGGCAATGCCTTCCTCCCTGATAATACCTCAGGTTTCAGCAGATAACCGAGAGGGACAGCCTGAGACTAATCAGGAGGAGGAAGGCATATCGGAGCAGCCTCTGACAGGGAATCAAGTAGACGAATGTTGGCTTGATCCGAGGCAGCGTCGCAGGAAGAAGTGTGAACTGCAACGTAGGAGGCATGGGCGAATCAGAGAGTGAGCTGAGTTATTGAGACACACCCCACAGGGGATAAAAGTGGGTGTGTTTTCTCTGGAAACTCTGTACGGCAGGGTCCCCAACCACCGGTCCGCGGACCTGTACCGGTCTGCGGAACAAGTCTTACCGGCCGCTGGTTGCTGGGCGCCGCCATCTTTTTTGATAGTGCTTCGGTGAGCTTTTCCGGTAGAAAGCCATTTCTACCCGGAAAAGCTCACCGAGCTTGGCGCGCCATCTTTTTGATGAAAAAGTGCTTCCGGTGAGGTCACCGGAAGCACTTTTTCATCAAAAAGATGGCGGCGCCCAGTTGATGCCGGTAACTGGGCACGGCGCCCAGCTGATGCCGGTACTGGGCGCGCATAAAAAAGGTTGGGGATCACTGCTGTATGGGACAAAGTGTTACTTTTCTGTCAGGCTTCGGTGTGTTTTGTTTCTTGAAAGCTTTAGTGATTAATTCTTCTGGTTATCTTGTCGGACTTGGCAGGCAGCGTTTGTTATAATGCCAAGAACATTGTCTGTATAAAGGAATTAACTCTGTAAATACTGAATCTTCTTGCCTCCCTGTATTTGTCGGAGTTTGGACTTTTCATCTTCCTTGGAAAGGTGAGACATAACACTGACATATTGCAGCATAGAAACGAAGTCCGTAAGCCTTTTACTTTCTCCATTAAGGACACAAGCTTCCAGTTCCAACAGGTTGGGCTTCTTTTTGAGCAAGAGGATTACACCCACCTCACAAATTGCTGAGAAACGTGTTTTGTTCTCCACACTGCTTGAAGTTTATTTGAGTATCCCTCTGGCCAAGTCTTAATTGCTCTCATTATTTGCTAGCTCATTGATCAAGCAGAAAAATAAATTACATTCAGGTCATCCTGTCAAGAGTATGCATGTCTGTAGCAGGCTTATTGCTGAATGTACGTATATTTCCATCCATCCAAACTCGTTATGAAAAAAAATAATGTAAATATAGCACAGCTGTAGCTTTAAGCAATAAGCAAGTTATAACTGCTATAGTTTAAAAAAGAAGCAGCAGCAGCTGAAGAAGCAATAAATTATTCAAAATGTAAGAGATTATAGCAGTTCTGGAAACTGAGGAGGGAATGGAGAAACAAACAAGTGATGAAATGTTTAAGGACACTCAGGGGCTAATAGCAATGAGTGTTCAAGAGAGAACAGCATATGAAATAGAGCAAATTACAGGAAGAATTTGGACAACCTAGGCTATTGGCTACCCTATGAAGATTAGAATTCGAATCATTCCCTTGCTGACTGTATCATATTAAAAACTGAACTTTAATATCTGAAAAGTTGATTGTTCTATTCCCATCCACTCAGTTTCTGGGCCCTCCAAATAAGTTTACCTATCTTAGATTCCGATACCGAAAAAGTAATTTCTCTGAAATGTCAATATTCTCACATTGTCAAAGTCACAATCGCGAGTCAGGGAAACACCTGCAAGTATTAAAATAGAGATGGACCTGGGGATATTCCAATTTTTAGAATTATCAAACTTTCAATTCCAAATAATGATAGGAAAGGGGACTGAACAAAAGTCCTTGGTGAGTTTGGTTGTCTGCCTGCAGCCATTTCATGACCTGACTAGGTAATATCATCAGTGCACTGAGCAAAGAGAGCACCAAGGGCTCACAGTTCAATCCTGCGCTACACATATTGTCTTCTATTGGGAGTTTTGTGTTGAGGGCATGGCTTCATGTTCAGTGGTGGGATTCAAAATTTTTTACTACCAGTTCTGTGGGGGTGGCTTGGTGGGTGTGGCAGAGGAAGGCTGGCTGCAATCTCCATTCCTCCCCCCTCCAGGGAAGGTTACTGCAAAATCCCCATTCCCTCCCCACCCCACTAACCTGCTTTCCAGCTCTGTTCTCCTGTGCAGTGCAACAAAAGAAGACCCAGCCAATCAGCTGGGACTCGGGAGGCAGAGAAGAGATGGGGGCGGGGCCAGTCAGAGGTGGTGTTTGCTGGTTCTCTGAACTACTCAGAATTTCCTCTACCGGTTCTCCAGTACTGGTCAGAACCTGCTGAATATCACCTCTGTTCATGAGACACCCTATATTTTATCAGGTGAAAAGGTCAGCATGCCAAAGTTTGGTTTCCTTCTTTCCCAGTTCAGATCATTATGCCACTGATTGCAATTCCCTTCCATGACCTCACAACGTGAATGCCACACCTCCCCACGTCATGCCCTTGGCGTGGAATCCTTCCCTGCTAAAAATGTAACATTGACTCCTCTTCCCTGACAGGCCCAGGACTTCAACTGCAGTCATGGGACCTCCTGCTCACCTGCTGATAGGTCAGGTTGGTGCTGAGAAGTGGCACAAGGACACACGTACAACAGTACAAGAAGCCACTACATTGACAAAACGATGTGGCAAGGAGGCCCTGGATCTGTGGCGTCCTGCCAAAGTCCCTGGCCAAGCTGAGGAAACACCATACGAGCGCAAGCTGAAGATTGACTCCTGGAAATTCAAGATAGATGTCTCGGATTCTGGAGAGGTGAAGAGAAAACCCCCAGAGGGGCCAGGAGTGACTCTATGGAAAAGCAAAATGAAGCCTCCGCCTTGGGTTTGCAAGTTAGCCTTGCCTTCCTCCAGGGACTATTGCAACACAAAGAACAATGAATATGTGGCTCAGTACTTCAGGGAGACACGCCTGGTAGTCAGTCGCATGCGCCAGGCTCTTATTGAAATCAACGAGCAGTTCAAGGGAATAATGCGTATGCGGCAGAAATTGGGTGCCATGTTGGATAAAATCTGCCAGGGCCTCGTGACCAACAAGCAGAGCAAAGCCATCCGAGAGCACCGGGCAGAAACAGAAAAGGTGAGATCAGCATTCCTGTCAAATCCACCTCCTTCCTTGATTTGTTGTTATAGTTGTTCAATCACTAAGCTGTTTCCAACTCTTTGTGAGCCCATGGACCACAGCCCGCCAGGTCACCCTGTCCTCCACTGTCTCCTGGAGTTTGCCCAAATTCATGTTCAGTGCATTGATGACACTATCAAACCATCTCATCTTCTGCTGTCCCCTTCTCCTTTTGCCTTCAGTCTTTCCCAACATTTCTTCCAGAGATGGCATTCAGCAGGTTCTGACCAGTTCTGGAGAACCGGTAGCGGAAATTTTGAGTAGTTCAGAGAACCGGCAAATACTATCTCTGACTGGCCCCGCCCCCATCTATTCTCTGCCTCCTGAGTCCCAGCTGATTGGCTGGGTCTTCTTTTGTTGCCCTGCACAGGAGAACGGAGCTGGAAAGCAGGTTAGTGGGATGGGGAGGGAATGGGGATTTTACAGTAACTTTCCCCTGCCACGCCCATCAAGCCAAGCCACACCCACAAGCCACGCCCACAGAACCAAGTAGTAAAAAAAAATTAATCCCACTACTGATCTCTTCCAATGAGTCCTGTATTTCATTTGGTGGCCAAAGTATTTGAGATTCAGCCTCAGTATCTGTCCTTCCAAAGAACAGTCAGGGTTGATTTCTTTCAGGATTGACTGATTTGATCTCCCTGGTGTCCAAGAGACTCTCAAGATTTTTCTCCAACACCTCAATTTGAAAGCATCACTTCTCTAGTGCTCAGCCTTCTTTATGGTTCTACTCTCACAGCCATTCATTACATGCTAGTGAGTACCAAAGACTCACTCATGGTTTATTCCTCTTAATACATTACAAATATCAGTTTTTCAAACTCTGATCTTCTTTTATAAGGTGATCAGTATACAGTAATGGTGTTCACCTATCACAGTAACATCATATAATATTGCTTGCTTGGTTCCACCTGAGTTCAGAATTAATTCAGCTATTTTAAATCGTAAACTGGAGTTGCGACCTAATGCATTGTATGAACCCAGCTCATTGATTGGGCAAGCCATGATTAAACTATTCATAGTTCAGAAAAAATGAAGTGTATCAGTATCACCTAGGAGGAAAGTAAGCACTCAAGCACTCAGTATTAGTACAAGGAAATTGTTTTGCTGTTTTTTAAAGAATGTATGTGCAAAAATATTGTGTTCTTTGCATGGCACATCTAATCATGAACAAACTTATTCTGAAGAACTGACTAATGATTTCCTTTTTCCAATATTTGTTATATTTAATACAGATGTTCTATTTAATTACCTGAGCTATTATTGTGGCAAGAGTTAATTTCCATGGATTTCTTTAATTAATTTTTATAACTTGTTCTGAATTTGTGAGCATTATTTTGAGATCATGTGGCAATGTGAATGACTGAATGAAAATGTACTTTATCAGTCTTGAAACTATTATTTAACTGAATAAACTTTCTGTTATATGATAATAATCTTGTCTAAACTTTTCATAAGAGATTTTATATTTTATGCCTTTCCAGCTTTCTCCATGATAGTACATTAGATAGACAGATAGATAGATAGATAGATAGAGAAAGAGAGATATGGATGATAGATAGATAGATAGATAGATTGATAGATTGATAGATGATAGACAGATAGATAAGAAAAATAATAAAGACAAAATTGGAATAGTAATCACAATGAGTTGCCCATTTCGTCTGATTTTATTTTAGGAAGATTTTTTTTTCTGTTCTTCTATTTGTGTATCCTGACACACACAATTTAATTTGCTATCAACCATTCTTGTCTTGGAGAATTATGCTCAATGACTACACATTTTTTTTAATTGATTGTTTGATGTGCCAGATTCTGATGCATTCTCTGACAATCTTATTTATATTTACATCTAATTGTTTTTAGTGGTTATTTAAGACTGTTTTAATTATTGATTTTATTGCATATCACCATTTGTGAGATGGGTAGGTATATAAACTTGTCAAACAAGCAAGCAAGCAAATAAATATTTCCTTTCTGGCATGTAGATATCTGACAAAGTAGATGTACTCATGAAATGGGAAAAGGAGGAATTTACGAAACTGAAAATCAAACTGCAGGATATGATGGCCTCATCAGGAGAACATCTTAAGGTAAGGAATCAAATAGATGAAAAAAAGGAAGGCAGGACCCCATGATCCATACTGGTAGATATTCAGTGGCTATTGACAGATGAAATAAGCAAAGCAGAAAATATAGCGAGGCTTTAGATTTGTCCAAGATTTGTGTATTTCATGGGAAAGAACCAGTGAAATTACCTTTTCAAAATCTGTAATCCTCTGTACCTCAGAGATTGAAAACCATATCTTGAAAGATGAAATTCTGACCAGTTAATTTGTATGGAACTGAGAATCACAGCTGGTGGGACAGCACAGTTAAGTTTGTACTTGGCAAACTTAGGGCTGTGTGGAACCCCAAAGCAAAGGGACTGCTCCTTGCTTGGCTTAGAGCAGGCAGGGTGCTCCTAAAACACAACTCAGTCTGCAGTTATCTGTAAGGATTGAACCTAGATACAATTTAAATTTTTCAGAGTTTCAGGCTCTCTTATCCTAGGCTTATCCTATAGAAGCCTGCTGAAGTACAGGTAGTCCTCGACTTACAACAATTTGTTTAGTGACCATTCGAAGGTACAGTTAGAAAGTTACAAGAGCCATGGTGGCGCAGTGGTTAGAATGCAGTACTTTAGGCTACTTTTGCTGACTGCCGGCTGTCTGCAATTCGGCAGTTCAAATCTCACCAGGCTCAAGGTTGACTCAGCCTTCCATCCTTCTGAGGTGGGTAAAATGAGGACCCAGATTGTTGTGGGCAATAGGCTGACTCTGTAAACCGCTTAGAGAGGGCTGTGAAGTGGTATATAAGTCTAAGTGCTAGGCTATAATAGCATTGGAAAAAGTGACTTATATGATTGTTTTAAAAAGTGACTTATATGATCGTTGCAGCAACCCCTTGTTCAGATGATCCAAATTCAGGTGCTTGGCAACTGTCTCATATTTATGAACGGTTGCAGTGTCCTGGGGTCAAGTACCCTTTGTGATTTTCTGACAAGCAAAGCCAATGGGAAAGCCAGATTCACAATAACCGTGTTACTAACTTAACAACTGCTGTGATTCACTTGAAACCTGTGGCAAGAAAAGGTCATAAAATGGGGCAAAGCTCACGTAACAACTATCTCACTTGGCGACAGAAACTTTGGGCTCAGTTGTGGTCGCTACCTGTAACTATTACTAACGCAAAGGTACTGAGAATTGGGTTAACATGATTATGCCAGTTGTAGAAATGGAGGATTTAAAAAAAAATCCTCTATTTGCCATTTAGAAATGGCTGAGGATCTCTGTTGGAAAAGTGAAACTGCCGCTGCAGAAGGCAGTTTACTGAGGAGAGAATCCAAATCATTGCTGGTGTCAGCTAACCCAGAGATAGGGCTTCTTTTCTTAACTTTGGGGCAGTGGTGGGATTCAAATTTTTTAAACTACCGGTTCTGTGGGCATGGCTTTGTGGGCGTGGTGTGGGTTTATGGGTGTGGCTTTGTGGGCATGGCTGTGGAAGGATACTACAAAATCCCATTCCCTCCCTACCCCACTAACCTGCTTTCCAGCTCCGTTCTCCTGTGCAGGGCAACAAAAGAAGACCCAGCCGATCAGCTGGCACTCGGGAGGCACAGAATAGATGGGGGTGGGGCCAGTCAGAGGTGGTATTTTCCGTTCTCCAAACTACTAAAAATTTCCACTACCGGTTCTCCAGAATTGGTCAGAACTTGCTGAATACCACCTCTGTTTTGGGGGCTACTACAGCCAAGTGGAAGAGGATTGGGCTAGTTTAGGATTATATCTAAGCCTAATTATAAGCCTTGTTGTTGTTAGTTGCAAAGCTGTGTCCGACCCATGGACAACGTTCCTCCAGGCCTTCCTGTCCTCTACCATCTTCTGGAGTCCATTTAGGCTCACGCCGACTGCTTCAGGGACTCCATCCAGCCACCTCATTCTCTGCCGTCCCCTTCTTCTTTTTTTGCCCTCAGTCGTTCCCAGCATTAGGCTCTTCTCCAGTGAGTCCTTCCTTCTCATTAGGTGGCCAAAGTACCATGTTTCTCCAACAATACGACCTCCCCCAATAGGAAGTCCCAGCATGCTTTATAGGCATAAAATCAAATTAAGCCCCTCCCCCCAAATTAAGGCCTATATTGAACATGCAAAATGGGGGGGAATGGTGGGGGGGCTGGCCATTAGGAAGTACTTTTGTTGCATACCCGGATATGGTGCTGCCTACGTTGACCTCGGCGTTGGTGGGGCACTTCGTATCGGGAGACCTTTTGCCACTGTTGCTTTCCCTTCTCCTCGTGCTGCCGCGGCTTTTAAAGCAACACCGTGGCATTTGGGACAGCCATGGGCGGCAAGCCAGGGCTCCTCCCTGCAACTGGAGCCCGGCGGAGACACTCGGCTTCAGGCGCTCCTGTCGCCGCCTTCCCTTTGCCTTCAAAGGCAAAGCCAATTCTTTTAAAAACGACGCCCTACTACCGGTATGACAAAGACTCCCCTGCCCGAGAGGGCAGCCCAACCCCACGTGGGGAGGCGAATCTCCCAGGGCCGCAGCTCACCCCGGGAGAAGCGCCCAGCCGTCATCCCTGCCTGGCGCCGGGCAGAGCGCAAAGAGCTTCGCCTGGGGCTCCCAGCGCAGCTGACAGGCAGACCCTCCTGCCCGGTGGTGGAGCTCTGGCCAAAGCAGCGAGCACCTCCCCACCGGACCCTCCGCTCATCCCGCCAGAGCCATGCAGTCTGGGCAGAGCTGGGAAAGCGAGCCGCGGTGCGCACCCGCCTGCCAACTGAAAGAGCCGGGCTGACCTGAGCTTGGCTTCCTTCCCAAGTCCCTCAAAGCCCGAACCCGAAGGGGCCACTGGGAGAGGCTGCCCGAGGCAATGATAGCGCCCACCCGTCCGCGGACAGGGAGGCAAAGCGACAGCAGCGCTGCTTCCCTGGCCGGTGGGTCTGGCGGAGAGAGCCCGAAGCCGCCACCCTTTCCAACCATCACTTAGCCCGTCCCTGTCCTCACGCATCTCCAAATGCGCCGGCAGCTCCAAACGCTGCAGCGGCATGGGCATTGGGCAGAGGCGCCACTCAGCGGGGCTCAGCTCAGAGGAGGACGCGGCGCCTTGCCTCCCTGTCCACGGATGGGTGGGCGCTATAACTGCCTCGGGTGGCCTCTCCCAGTGGCCCCTTCAGGTTCGGGCTGGAGGGACTTGGGGAGGAAGCCAAGCTCGGGTCGGGCCGGTTCTTTTGCTTGGCAGGCGCACGCGCACTCACGGCTCGCTTTCCCAGCTCTGCCCAGACTGCATGGCTCTGGCGGAGTGGAGGGTCCAATAGGGAGGCGCTCGCTGCCTTGGCGAGAGCTCTGCCACCGGGCAGGAGGGCCCGCCTGTCAGCTGCGCTGGGCGCCCCAGGCGAAGCTCTTTGTGCTCTGCCCGGCGCCAGGCAGGGATGGTGGCTGGGCGCTTCTCCCAGGGTGGTCCGATCCTGCTCTGTGGCCCCAGGAGATTCGCCTCCCCACGTGGGGTTGGGCTGCCTTCTCGGGCAGGGGAGTCTTTGTCGTACTGGTAGTAGGGCGTCACTTTTAAAAGAATTGGCTTTGCCTTCGAAGGCAAAGGGAAGGCAGTGACAGGAGTGCCTGAAGCTGAGTGTCTCCGCCAGGCTCCGGTTGCAGGGAGGAGCCCTGGCTGGCCGCGCATGGCTGCGCCAAATGCCGTGGCATTGCTCTAAATGCCGCGGCAGCACGGGGAGAAGGGAAAGCAATGGTGGCGGACGGTTTCCCGATACAAAGTGCTCCACCAACACCGAGGTCAACATCCAAGCCATCACCGCCCACCCGCCCGAGGATGCAAGGGGGGGGGAATTAAGTCACCCCCGAAAAGACGGCCTAGCTGTTTTTTGGGGGGTCAAAAAAAAATAAGGCCCGGCCTTATTTTGTGAGAAACACGGTATTTGAGTTTCATCTTCAGGATCTGGCCTTACAAAGAGCAGTCAGGGTTGATCTCCTCTAGGAGTGACTGGCTGGATCGCCTTGCAGCAAGCTGAATAAAAGTATTTGTTTCATCTTTGGTTTCTTCATTATCAGCACCCAATTTATTGCAGGAACTAGCTACATGCAGGGAAACCCTCAACACCCTGTGTGGCGAACGTGGTCGTGTGCTCGACCTGATGCCCCAGCCTCTGCGCATGGTTCTCTTAGGGGCTGGACGTGACTCCTGGCTTGGCCTAGACCGGCCCTCATCCCCCTGGGTGGAGAGAAATGAAACCCCAATTCCAAACCCCGTGGGACCATTCACACCAGGTAATTGCTTTAACTTTTGGGAAATGTACAGAAGTAAATTCTTAAGAGACATAGTTTGATACGGCTTACTGGTTATCAAGTAATAATACAAAGGAAGAAACAGGTTAAATGCATTTCACATTTTAGCAAATACTTATCTTTTCCTATTGTATCAGTGGCAATTCAAGAAACAAACTACAAATGAGAACGTTACCTGTTGAAGGACAGGCTTTTACAGATACCTGTTGCAGACAAATTTACCTGCCCAGCCCTTCATAAAGTGGGAAAATTTATAGGCTCTTGGGTTGCTTTTTTCTAGGATTTCTCAGAAGTTCCACAGGCAACTAATTAATGTACACCTCTTAAGACCCCCATAAGAACTCATCAGAATCCTCAAATGGTGTAGTTGCTACAGTATCTCGCACAAAACCAAGGGGGTGTGGCAGACTGTCCAGAGATTCAAAGACAAAAACAATCAGCAGATAGGAAAGGTTTGCTAAAATGACGGCCTGAGGAAAAAAAATTCAACACTTCAAGGAAATTAGCACGATTAATAAGCTAATTAATAAAGAAGGGCTACGTGATTTATCTCAAATCTCTAGATTCTTGCTCTAACCCTCAATTTTTGGCATTAAAACTAACTGAGAAAAGTTGGGATAAATCTTTTTTTCTCCAATCATGCTCTGCAGTTAAGGAGCTTGGTGTCTATCCAGACACTGAAAAGATAAACATCCCTCAGAGTCAGCCCTGTATGCTCTCAAATTAAGTGCTTTCCTTCACAGATCAGACAAGCAGGCTAGAGCATGTATTTTCATAAGGGGATCATCCTATCAGGAGAAACCTCATCACCGCTGTTTCTCCTTTCCACTTTTAAATCTTTATTATTGTTATTTCTGTCCCCTCAAATTCATAAAAAAGAAAGGATAAAATGAGAGGCAAAGATAAAACCAAAACGAAGTACAGAGATGATATTCTCTTCTCAAGCCAAATTTCCAGATATTGTTTTCCCAAAATACAATCTACCTTGAAAGTAAATCCTAGCTAGATTTTTACACACGTGCCCAATATAAGCCCTACCCACCCCCAAAATAAGCCCTAATTAAGATCCCGCCCACTCCAGAGTGCATGGGGGGGGGATGGAACTGCCCTACTACTTACCTTTGGACAGTTGTAGCTGGGCCTTGCACACCCCAACACCTGCCTCGCCAGCCCATTTCTTCTGCAGCCAGCAAGGCTTTCCTGAAGGCCTCAGTAGCTGATAACAAAGATCCGGATCAATCCAGAGCTCTGTTATTGGCTGAAAAGGCCTTCAGGAAAGCCTTGTTGGCCGCAGAAGAAGAAGTTCCTGAAGGCCTCTGTTCTGTACAAGGAATTAACATACTTGCAAACCTCGCTACGGATTGGCTGGCGCGGCAAACTGGATTGGTCGGGCAAGCCGCCCGGATTGTCCGTTAGGAATCTCCCGCTATTGGTTGAGCCAAGAGCGGGGAGATTCGAACGATGTCATTGGCGCTGGCCGCCGCGGCTTGGAAATAAAAAGCCGGGGTTTTCCTTCCTTTCCCAAGCATGTACTGGAGCACAATAAAGAGCTGAACTTTGTCACTGACTCCGAGCTTCCTTCCTCGACGGACACGACACTGGCGGACGAAGGTGGGATACAAGAAGGAACCACCAAGCACGGTCCGGAGGAAGACAAAGACCAACACGATGGCCGGCCTTACTCCGCCCGCACAATTCAACCCGACTACCGAGGACTGGGAATCGTACGCTGATCGTTTCCAGATGTACCTCGAGAGTAACAACTTGAAGGATGCCAACGGAAACAAGAAAAGGGCTGTGTTCCTGACACACTGCGGGCCCGCAGTGTTCAAAATGGCGAAAGCCTCGCCAAACCCGCCGACGTAAAGACAATGGACTGGGCCGACCTTGCGCCATTACTAAAAACCACTACGCTCCCACCGTGCCCATCCTCATCCGACGAGACGAATTCTATCGGGCGAAATCAGCGGCAGGACGAGAGCATAAACGCTTCATAGCTGCTCTAAGGGACCTCGGGGTTGTGCGATTCAATGAACTAGACGACGTCCTCCGAGACCGCGTGGTCCTAGGTCTCCGGACCAGGCGCTGAAAAGCCGTCTAATGGCAAAGGGGGACATCAGTCTCGATATCGCCCTGGCAGAAGCGTCCGCCGCCGAAGCCACCAAGAAATCGGCAGCTCGACTACGGAAAGCGGAGAACGGGGACCGCACCGACAACCCCGAGGCTAACCGCCGAGAAACCGCCACACACCATGGCGACCTGACTCCGCCTCGGACACCCCAGACGAAGGAGAAGAAGAAGACGCCCATCGGCTCCAGACAAGACGAGACCAACGAGGTCGTAAGTCGGGGACCCAGTGTGCGGGTGCGGGGGCAACCACTACCGAGCAGACTGCCGCTTTTTTCGACGCGACCTGTCGAATTGCAACAAGAGGGGCCACATCGCCCGAGTCTGCCGGTTTCGGAAAAATTACAGCCCCGACGCCGAGAGCCGAGCAACCGCCGGCGAGACAACACCTCCCCCAGGAACCGAGAGCACCAACCCGACACTCGTTGGAATAGGGACAGCCGGGGCCGACGAAACGGGGAGACCAACAGAGGGAGGAAACCCACCAGACACTCACAATGGCCACGCCGACCAACGATACCGTAAGATCTACGTGGAAGTAAGCATCGAGGGACTTTGCTGCATGGAGGTGGACTCGGGTCCTACCTTTCCATGATCGCCTGGGAAGAAATCAAGCGACTAGTACCAAATCTCCACAAGGCTGAGCTAGAGAACCAAAGATTGATAGTCAAAGACTACCAAGGGAACCGCATCCCCGCTATCGACCGGACAGTTCAACGTAGCCTTCAAGGACCGCACCGCAAAACTTCCCATCACAATAGTGGACCGGAACCGACTCAAGCCTCCTGGGACTCCAATGGTTCGCACCATTGGGCATCGGGTCACCGGGATAAACCGCACTGAGGAAACCGACTGGGAACAGCAGCTGGCTAAGGACTTCCAGGAAGTATTCGACGGCACCTTAAGCAAGTACCGGGACCCCCTATCTCTTTCAGTTTAGATCCAAACGTCAACCCCATCCGCTAAAACCGAGGCGGGTGCCTTTCGCGCTGGGGAAAATAGACGAGCAGCTCGACAAGCTCGCCAAACAGGGGGGTGCTGCAGCCAATTGATCACGCCCGGTGGGAGACCCCAATAGTCACCCCAGTTAAGCCAGACGGGTCAATAAGAATTTGTGGGGACTATAAGGCCACCCTCAACTGCGCCCTGCAACAAAGCACATACCCTGTCCCAGTAGTGCAACATCTACTTCACTCACTGGGGGCAAAGTCTTCGCAAGCTCGATCTGGCACAAGCCTATCAGCAGCTGCCGGTCGATGACTTAAACCGCCGAAGCACAGACTATTGTCACCCCACCGGGGGCATTTCATTGTAACTGACTCCAGTTTGGAGTCAGCGTGGCCCCGGGATTTTTCAAAGCCTCATGGAGAGACTCCTACAAGGAATAAAAGGGGTGGTCCCTTACTTCATGACGTACTAGTATCAGCAACCAACCGGGAAGAACTAGAGGGTCGCTAAGGGAAGTACTAGAGAAATTCAAAGGGCCGGTTTAAAAGTGAAAAAGGAAAAATGCCAACTTTACACAGAGAAAGTCGAGTTTCTGGGATACCTCCTAGACCGACATGGCATCCACCCGACCAGGGACAAAGTAAAAGCCATCAAGGAAGCCCCAACCCCCAAAAACAAAACAGAGTTACAGGCATTTCTGGGATTACTCAATTTTTATAACGTGTTCTTACCCCAAAAGGCAAATCAGCGGAGCCTTTGCATAGGCTACTGGATAAAACAACAAAATGGTCCTGGGGGGACGCGTGAGGAAACCGCATTCAGGAAAACAAAAAGACCTGCTAACCTCGGATGCCGTCCCTCATACAATACAACGAGACTCTACCCCTTACCGTCACATGCGACGCCTCACCTTTGGCGCCGGTGCCGTCCTCAGCCATACCCTAACGGACGGAAAAGAAGCACCCATTGCATTTTTCTCAAGAACACTTAGCAAGCCAGAAAGAAACTACAGTCAACTAGACAAGGAAGCCCTTGCCATCGTCGCAGCCGTAAAGAAATTCCACGAGTATCTTTACGGCCGCGATTCACAATTATCACAGATCACAAGCCGTTGCTAGGAATCCTGGCGGGAAACAGGGCCACACCGAACATCATATCCCCCAGGATGACAAGGTGGTCCTTCTCGCCGCTTTACTACCGCTCACACACCGCCCGTAAGACAATCACCCATGCAGACGCACTAAGCCGTTCACCATTACCCGACCTCGGCGACGACCCAGCACCCACGACGACCACCCTCAGCATAGAGGCGCTACCCGATCTGCCCATAACCGCGCCAGACATTGCCCGAGAAACAAATAAAGACAAACGACTGGCGCAGGTATTGCACTGGGTAGAGAAAGGGTGGCCGGAAAAAGACAACGACGAATCATTCAAACCCTTCAGAAACAGGCAAACCGAACTATCTCTACAGAAAGGTTGTTTGTTATGGGGGACAGGGTGGTCGTACCAGAGAAGTTGCAAAAGAAAGTGTTAAAACTTCTGCATGACGGGCACCCAGGCATCGACGAACAAAAGCCTTGGCCAGAAGTTACGCGTGGTGGCCAGGCATAGACAAAGAAATTGAAGGGTGGGTGGCCAGGTGTTCACGCTGCCAAGAAACCAGACCAAATCCCCTGCCGTGCCAATATTAGAATGGGAGACCCCAGGGGACCATGGTCTAGAGTACATATAGATTTTGCCGGTCCCACAAGGGGACACACATTCCTCATCACGGTGGACGCTTACTCCAATTGGCTGGAGGTAAGCGACATGAAAACCCCACAACTGAAGCCGTCACCAGGGTACTAAATAAACTGTTCGCGACCCACGGCCTTCCTGATGTCATCGTGTCGGACAACGGGCCCCAATTCACCTCGCTGGAATTCGAAAATTCCTAGCAGAAAGGGCATACGACACGCCTTGACAGCGACGGCTCATCCGGCGTGCCAACGGTAGGGCAGAACGGATGGTCCAATTCACAAAGAAAACCATCCAGAAAATCGAGCACGGGATATACAGGAAAAAATAAATAAACTGCTTCTAATACAACATATAACCCTAACACGACAACAAACAAAAGCCCGGCAGAATTACTGATGGGGAGGAAACTAAGGTCCCCACTTGACAGACTACACCCCACATACAACCCGGAGAAGCCCCCGGACTCATCAAGCAAACACCGGGCATTTAAGCCAGGCGATGCAGTCTCACGCAAAACCTTACCGGAGACCCACTATGGGTTCCGCAACTATAACCCAAATAACAGGTCCCCATTCATACAGACTACAAACAACGGACGGACAAGCATGGAAACGCCACATAGATCAGTTAAGATCTCGAATAAAAAACACAACCGACACGCAAGCAAACACAGACAACCCCATTAACACTAACCAAGGAGGGAGGGAAAATACAGGGGACCAAGAAAGAATAGAACTCAACCAACTATACTCACCAGATATCAGCCAACTCGAAGCCGCACCAGGGAAAAGCAGCCAAGCCAGCTCGACCAGCCCGGAAAGACCAAGCGGGAGCTACTCACCAGATATCAGCCAACTCGAAGCCGCACCAGGGAAAAGCAGCCAAGCCAGCTCGACCAGCCCGGAAAGACCAAGCGGGAGCGGCAAAAGCCGCAGCTCGACCAACCCGGGTAGACCGGGAGGAGCTGCAGCAGCGGCCCACACTCCAGACGATTCCATCAAATAGACTGAGAGCAACAAAACCCCGACCGAACAGGCCGGGAACCAGGAAACAACTGACCTGCGCGGGTCCAGTAGACAAGTACGGAGCCCCGCCTACTTACGGGACTACGTTGCGTAGAGAACGAACCAAGAGGGGAGGGTGTTCTGTACAAGGAATTAACATACTTGCAAACCCAGCGTTGCGATTGGCTAAAGCGCGCGGCAACCGGATTGGTCGGGCAAGCCGCCCGGATTGGTCGTTAGGAATCTCCCGCTATTGGTTGAGCCAAGAGCGGAGATTCGAACGATGTCATTGGCATCGCGGGCCGCGGCTTGGAAATAAAAAGCCGGGGTTTTCCCTTCCTTTCCCAAGCATGTACTGGAGCACAATAAAGAGCTGAACTTTGTCACTGACTCCGAGCTTCCTTCCTGCGACGGACACGACAGCCTCTGACAGCGAAATGAAGGCCGGGGGCGACATACACAAGTGAGGTTAGTCAGTGGATGACATCCCCCCAAAATAAGACCTGGTGCCTTTTTTTGGTGGCAAAAAAATATATATGAGAGGATCTTATTTTGGGGGGAAACACGGTAGATGTACTATACCAGGGGTCCCCAACCACCGGTCCGTGGACCGTACGTCCGTGGAACAAGTCCTACCGGGCGCTGGCTTGCTGGGCGCCGCCATCTTTTTGATGAAAAAGTGCTTCCGGTGAGCTTTTCCGGGTAGAAAGCTCACCGGAAGCACTTTTTCATCAAAAAGATGGAGGCGGCAAAGCTTCGTGAGCTTTTCCAGGTAGAAAACCATTTCTACCCGAAAAGCTCACGAGCGCTGGCACCGCCATCTTTTTTGATGAAAAAGTGCTTCCGGTGAGGTCACCGGAAGCACTTTTTCATCAAAAAGAGATGGCGGCGCCCAGCTAATGCCGGTACCGGGCCGCGCCATAAAAAGGTTGGGGATACCGGGCGCGGCGTAAAAGAGGTTGGGGATCACTGTACTATACTACAGTATATTAGGGATGCACTCATTTTTAATTGGGCTAATCTAGTTGGCCCAAGAGTTATTGGCATATTCAAGATTTTAGAATTTTTTCCTGAGAAAACACTGCAGGTAGATTTAGGAACTTGCAAGTGGTAATGACCTCAATCCAGAGACTTAGCCCAGCACATAACTTTTAGTCCAATTCTATGATTTAAAGGTAAATCACACAAGCAACATAGGAGAAATTTCAATTAAAGAAGAGTAGATTTTTTTCATGAATAACCTGGCCTTGCCTATTCCACTGGCAAAGAAAAGGAATCAAAGCTGGATTGAATCATAAGCTATATTCAACAAGCAAAGCAGATTTGAAAAGAACTCTTTATTTCCTCTTCATTTCATTACTGCTATTCTCCAGAGTGTGCGGGAGCTATAGAAGATGCCCGGCGTCTTACTGTTCTCACCAAAGAAGTGATGCTTCAGTTACAAAAAAGTATCAATGAGGCACAGGATACCCGCAATGCTGTGCACAATGCCATTGAAAACAGATTGCAAGGCAAGATGGAGGAGACTCTCGGTCATAAGGTAATGGGAGATACCCTGGTAGGTTTACTGTAACATAGGTGACGTTTAGTCAGACAGACAATCAATCAATCCACTGATCTGCGCAAAAAGCAAGCAAATTCTGAGGCAACAAATATAAATTTTAATAAAACTAAACGATTACAAAATGGAAGTAGGTTGATATCCTGTTCTGTTTCTTAGCAGCAGCATGTCATTAGGGTTTTGTCTTTCTCTAGAACAGAATCGAAAACATATGCTACTCCCCGCACCCCATCCCTGCAATTTTCTGGAGCTTGCTGCCAAAGAACACAGCGTAATTTTTTAGAATAATCTGCTGATGGATAGAAAGAAGTCCAACCTTTGCCTACCCCACTGCCCAGTTCACACAATTTGTTAAAACACTGACGACTGGATAGTTTGTGATTTACAGTCTCAAATGGCAATGCCCTGGCTGATCCCATACATTCAGCAGAGTTGTCCCTAGTCAATATTTAGAAGGGACCTTCTAGCACAGCAGTGGCTAAACTTTTTGGGCTCCTGTGCTAAAAATGTTGCATGTGCTTACACGTGCGTGCTAGTGTGCCAGCACCCAGAAGGCAATGCGCGTGCGCCCCCCACCCCCTGCACATGCGTGCGCAACCCCCCCATCGCCCCCTTACCTGCACTGCACCTCCCAGGTGATTTTCGGCCTCCCAGTCTTGAGGAAAGCTTCTGCAGGCTTTGCAGGCCAAAAAATGGGCCCATTTCGTCACTTTCGGTATTTTCGGAGGTACAGGAAGTGACAAAACAGGCCTATTTTTTGGCCTGCAAAGGCTTTCCTCAAGCCTCTGGGAGGCCAAAAATCAGCTGTGAGGTGCATGCATGCGCAGTGAGGTAAGTCTGCCTGTGGCTCGCATGCCGGCACAAATGGCTCTGCATGCCACCTGTGGCAGGCGTGCCATAGGTTCGCCATCATGGTTCTAGCATTTCCAGGACTGAAGACTAGGACAGGAAGGTTGAAAAAACATTTCTGAAGAAGCCAGAAAAGGTAAATTGGCTTTACCTTTTTAGTCTGTGGTTTTGTTTATGTATTTGTTGTTCCTTTAATGTTACATGGCTGCCCATCTCACCCAAAACAACTGTAGGTGTCATACAACAAAGTTGTTGAGGACCCAGCTATCGTTTTCCATGCTGTATGAACCGGGTCTTATTAAGCCATATTTGCTCAGGCATGTTAAGTGAAGGCAGAAAATACAGGTTTTTTTAAAAAAAATCCAGATTTAGACCTTATATTAATTCAACCCATCAGAATCTCTCTTTCCTATCAGTTTTTAATGGAACTTAGTGGACTTCAACTCCCAATATTGCCTAGTCAATATGCTGCCAATATGCTGTCAATACTGATCTACACAGGTAGTCCTTGACTTACAACAGTTCATTTAGCGACCGTGTGAAATTATGGCACTGGAAAAAGTGACTCGTGACAATTTTTCACACTTAGGACCATTGCAGCATCCCCATGGTCATGTGATCAAAATTCAAATGCTTCACAACTGACTCATATTTATGTCGGTTGCAGTACCCCGAGGGTGTGTGTCATGTGATCCCCTTTTGTGACATTCTGACAAGCAGTCAATGGGGAAGCCTGTTTCACTTAACAACCATGTCTCTAACTTAATGACTGCAGTGATTCACTTAACAACTGTGTCAAGCAAGTTCATAAAATGGGGCAAAACCCATTTAACAAATGTCTCATTTAGCAACAGAATTTTTTGGGCTCAAATGTGGTCATTAAGCCGAGGACCACTTGTACTTTTAACAGCAGACCTTTTAATCCCATCCTGTTCTCAAACTTTGTATCTAGAGAAGTGATGGATACTAAGGATCCTCCTGATCCTAGGATGTAGGGCTTAAAAAGCTTTAAAATTATATTTGGAACTTTAGCATGTCTGATAAACCCTGGTTCAATTATTCCTTTATTCTCTCTCTCCATGCCAGGAAAAATTAGATATAACTCTGGGAGGAACACGCAGTACTCTGCACCGCTGCCAACGTTTCCAGCATGAGATGCGTCTCAATCGTGGATTGACACTGGTGAGATATGAAGGGCTGGGAGCCACCTGTGCTGTAATTCTCTCCCTTAGCCCACTCCAACTCTGATTGTTTAGAATAGAATAGAATAGAATAGAATAGAATAGAATAGAATAGAATAGAATAGAATAGAATAGAATAGAATAGAATAGAATAGAATTCTTTATTGGCCAAGTGTGATTGGACACACAAGGAATTTGTCTTGGTGTGTATAACAATAGCACTTAGACTTATATACTGCTTTATAGTGCTTTACAGCCCTCTCTAAGCGGTTTACAGTCAGCATATTTGGGTCCTCATTTTACTGACCTCGGAAGGATGGAAGGCTGAATCAACCTTGAGCCTGGAGGGATTTGAACTGCCAAACTGTAGGCAGCTGGCTGCAGCAGAAGTAGCTTGCAGTACTGCACTCTAACGACTGTGCCAGAGGCTCCTCAGTGTTCATAAAAGAAAAGATTTATTTAAAACATTTATATAGCTGCCCATCTTTCAACCAATTCTGGGTAACTCCCAATCAAAAATTAAAAAAAAAACATTGAAAACTATGAAACACAATATTTAAAATATTTATATAGCTGAATTAGCTGGAGTTTGATTGGAAAAGTGTTGCTTTTCTATCCATTAGAATCCATCTTTGCTTTGAATTTATATCTACAGGGTCCTGAGAGTATGAAGTACCTGGAGACACGGGAAAAGCTGACACGGCCAATGGTGCGGACGTATCAGAGACACGTGGGAACACAATTGCCTGAAGCTACAATTGTCCAGCAGGTAAGGGTATATTTCTAGCCTTTGTGTAGGATGTATGACACAGTCTTACAGACCATGAATTTTGGCATGGTCAGAAAATACAGGAAGTTTCTCAAAACAGCACTAAAGCCATTTTTAGCAGGTGAGCTTAATTGTTTGTTTGCTAATTTGGTCAGTGAGACTTGCAGTGTTTATGCCATAAAATGCTAAATTGAATTATCTGTGGGGTTCTTGGTGCTCTTTTCTTGGTGGTTTTCTCATAGACATTTCATTATCCAACTAGGTAACATCATCAGTGCTAGAAGGGAGTGTGGTTTGTTCTCTGTTTATATACAGTATAAGTAGCTTGCCCTGTCACTGTTGGTGGAAGTTTTTTTTTTAAATAGTTCCTTGATTAAAACACCTCAATAGCAGTCAACACCCAGATAATCAGAGATTAACACCAGGATTAACATCAGACCAACAGTCAAGCAGCAAACAATATCCCAAATGAGGAACTGCCAACTTAAACAATCAAAGAGTAAACAACAGCCTAATCAAGGAATTACCAAGAATTAAACAACAATCCCATCAAAGACTGGCAGGGCAAATCACTTGTATATAAACAGAGAGCAAACCCCACTCCCTCTATTCTGATGATATCACCTAGTCAGGTAATGAAATGTCTGCAAGAAAACAACCAAGGTCAGAGAGCACCAAGGACCTCACAGTTCAACCCTGAGTTGGAAATATTCTCTTCTATTGAATTAACTGTACACCTCATTGTGATGCAAAACAGTGGATACAAAACTGACTTGCAAATATATCCTCTCGGGCTTGCAAACCCTTCCTTACTTTTTCTTCTCTACTGTTGCTTTTTTTTTTTTACCCAGTCCACTGAAGAGTTAGATTGCAGCATGGAAGATACGGCCATGAATATCCAGCATCTAAAAGCCACTCAGAAGTACTTGAACGAATGCATTCATAACAAGCTGACAGGCTATGAAGTTGACGGTAGTATCAAACGGCTGCGGCAGCGCCGTATGCATCCACGCACCAACATGAATGAGATTTTTGAATTGGTCTATACCTAGGAAGCCCGGCAAATAATTCATGCTAAAATAAAACCTGGATACTTATAGTAGTCAGTTTCTTTCTAGTTGAGGAGGGGAAAATATTCAATGGGCAGTGATAATAGAATGGAATACCAAATTCAAAATATTCTTAGTCAGATTCCTAAAATAGAAGGGAATATGGCTGCTTAACGTAGATTGTGGTGTAGAAGTTAAGATAGTAGAGGTTAAGGTAGTGGGAAGACTCTGGTTCAAATCTACCATTAGCTATGGAAGCTCACTGGATGACTTTGGGCTATTAATTCTCTCTCAGCTTAACCTACTTCACAGGACAGCTGTGAGAAAATATGGAGGAGAAAGCACTATTTAGCTCCTGCAACAAAGGCAGGAGATAATTCAGTCAAACGAAGGTCACTGTTACTGTTTTCCCCTATTGTAAACCTAATTACTAAATCCAAATTTATGTATAGTAGCAAAATGTTTGTGCTAAATACTGAGCACACAATACACAGAATCAAAGAACTGGAAGGGATCATTTAAAGTCAATGTATTGTGTCTGAGGTTCTTAATACTTTCCTGCAAGAGACCAATTTCTTTCCTCCTAATTTAGGAATTAATTTTGATTTTCTGGAAAAAGAAAAAACAGAGATCCAAGTCCACTAGTGAGATATCTTCTTTTTAATAGGTGCATTCTTGTATTTGTTATACCATTCTTAAGACATATAAGATGTTAATTCTCCCTGGATATTGTAACTTCTGATTTCAGAATCTTTTCTTCATTGAATGGAGATTCTTTGACCTGATATATTGCAGCCCCACCATATGTAAGAATGAGAAATCAAACTGTCATGTTAATTTTTATTTATTTATATCTTACCTTTATTATTTTTTAAAAAAACAACTCAAGGTGGCAAACATACCTTATACTCCTTCCTCCTCCTATTTTCCCCACAATAAAAGCAACCCTGTGAGGTGAGTTGGGCTGAGAGAGAGTGGCTGGCCCAATGGCTGGCATTTGTGCCTAAGTTGGGACTAGAACCTATGATTTCCTGATTTCTAGCCTGGTGCCTTAACCACTATATCAGTCTTTAGGACATTTTTAGGCACCATAAAATTACTAAACCTATTGTTTTAGGTTTTTTTGTGAATCTATTCAAACCCAGTATCCACATAACAACACATTACTTTTTTCAGCAGGACTCTCTCAACCAGCTGCCCTGGACCTGTTTTTAATATGTGCATAGTACCAGAGAGCTACCTTTATACTGACTGCCAGGAGGCAGGCACTTACACAGCTAGTTTAGGTCCTCATTGGGAATTCATAGTAGTAGACAGATAAATGTTATTCTACGGGATTCAAACCTCCCACCAGAAATTGAACTCCTAAAGTTTTACACTTCAAATGATTGCATACAATGCATTAGCTATCTAGAGGAGCTATCTAGATTCTGGCCTCAGTAATTGCAGGGAAGAATATATGGAAGCTATCTTCCCTTAAACTTTTAGAGCAGCGAAATACTGATGTTAAATTATGTCATGTCTCTGTATATGGGGATTTTTACTTAATTCTAATAGCTACAATTGTTTCTGTAATGCCTCTGCATATAGCAATAGTTTAAGTTACTGAAATAAATTATCTGGTGATGATTTAGTGCTGCCAGGTTTATTGGGAGAACTGTGTGGACTCTGGGGACAATCTTACACAATTTTAATCCTTTAAAACTTAACATTGATTAAGATGTTGGGACATATCAAATAGTTCTTCAGCATTAATTTTTGTGAAGAAAGAACTAAAGCAGATGTTATTCGTACAAGTGCCACTTGGAGGGAGATTCTCTCATGAAAGGGTTAAAGGAACAGAATTATTCAGTTCTTTTCTCTAGAGAAGTCCTCCAACTTTTCTGACACTCATGACCTTTATGACCTCCTCTGGATTACTGCAATGCACTCTACATGGGGCTGCCCTTGAAAAGCATATGGAATGCAGCTGCACAAGTAGTAAATGGTGTTGATTACTTGGCACATGCAACAACACTATCCTCTGTGTTGCAGTGGTTGCCAGTTTGCTTCTGGGTACAATTCAAGGTGCTGGTTGCCATCTTTAAAGTTCTTTATGGCTTTGGACCAGGTTATCTGGGGCACTGTCTTTTCCCAGTTGTTTCTACCCAACCAATCTAGTCTGGCAGGATGGGCTGCCTGGGTCCTGCCAGCCAGGAAATGTGATTTTTCTGCTATAGCACTTGTCCTATAGAACATTCTCCCTCTGGAGATCAGGATAGCCTTGACTTGCTAAGGTCCTAAAAAGGCTTAATTATGTATCTAGGCATGAGGGCCCAATGGGACAAGTGTCCCATCTCCTGACAGTGACAAAACCCATGGATTATAAGTTTTTTTAACTGCTGTATGTAGCTTAATGTTTGCAATGTGATGGTGACTTGTTATTGGATTGTTCATTGCCCAGGATCACTTGTTAATGAGATAGGCAGGTATACAGGTTGAATCAATTAATGAATAAATAAATATAAGTGGAAAGTAAAGGCAACTTACCTTCACTTAAATCAGGGGTGTCCAACCTTGTCAACTTTAAGACTTGTGGACTTCAACTCCCAGAATTCCTCAGCCAGCAAAGCTGGCTGAGGAATTCTGGGAGTTGAAGTCCACAAGTCTTAAAGTTGACAAGGTTGGACACCCCTGACTTAAATAGATTATGCCCCACCTAGTTTCAGTAAACAAAACAATGAAAGCTGATCGAATGCACCTGCACAAAAGAGATTTTAATATGCAAGATCTCTCTTCTCAATATTTATAAAGAAAAAAAAGAGTCTGGGACATTAGAATCACCAGGTTCAAAAATCTGTGCGAGATGCAACCAACCGTAAATAATCTTTGTTTCTCCTGATCCCACCTACTAGGCACGAGGAGTTTTGCAACCCAGATCGGGTAGCCGACCTAACGAGTAATATATGGAAATTCTCAGTCATCCAGGTCATGGTCGTCTCAAAGGTGCTTTTTCAAGAGGCACCTGGACTTTCTGGTTTTTCTTTGAAAACGTTTCGCTTCTCATCCAAGAAGCTTCTTCAGCTCTAGCATAATCTGGCACCTTTTTCAGCGCTGAAGCAGCTTCCTGGATGAGAAGCGAAGCGTCTTCAAAGAAAAAAAAAACAGGAAAGCCCAGTTGCCTCTTGAAAAAGCACCTCTGGGACGACTTAACGACCGGTTCAATTACACAGAAATAAAACTGATGCCGGGGAAAGGCTGAAGGCGCAAAGCAAACCGCCTCAATAACAACAACAATAATAATAAAATGATGCTGTATCAAGTCCACTTTCGTCCGCCACCGCTCTAACTCAGACGCTACTCGGAATTGGAAAGGCCCAACTCCGCATGCGCTAAAAACGTCTAAAACATGCGACTTCTTCGGACCCGAATGGCGCCACGGAGTGAGGAGGAGCGCATGCGCAAACGCGCCGGAAGCCGGTAGCCCGTGGATAAGTCTTCGAGAAACCCCGTGTGTGGCCCTTTTCTGTCTGAGCCAGCGAGCGGCACACGGGGAGGTGAGGGGAGCGTCTCCATGTGGGCTTTTACCTCCGCGAGTCTAAGGGAATAAGCGACGGGATCCTACTTGGTCCGAGGGTTGGGAGTAGGGAGAGGCTCTGAGGGAAAGGCCTGGGGTTCGGGGGGTGGACAGAATCCGTTGAGAAATGAGGCCGGGGAGCCCTTAGAGCACGTGATCCGGCACAGCAGAGAAAGACACGGTGGCATAACATTTAATTACTGAATAAAATAAAATATAACACAATAAAAGCAACAGTAATTATTCCGAGGCGGCTTTTGTAGGCCGGTCCATCCCTTTACCACCCTGCACCCTTCCAATATGCTGGGACTTCATGGCTCCAACGTGGTCATGCTGACTGAAATGGGAGTTGTAGTCCTGATTCAGTAAGAGGGAAAGGTCGGGCTTCACATCTTAACTTGACTAGTGAACCCTTTTTTTCCTCTTTTTTGGTAATTTTTGGCGCCTCCTAATTTCTGAAATGAACTTTCCTGAAGGAGAAATGATCTGTTTTTTAAGTATAGCCGTTTTGAGAGAGAGAAAGACTTTTGAGTGCGAACCTGGTCAGGTTTTTTCCCCCTCACTTAGATTTCATTTTCAGCTTGTGTGGTTCTGCACTGCTCTTCATTGTTCTTATGGGTGTATTGGTATTTCATGACCCAATTCTCCTGTCCCTTTATACAGTAGGCCATTTTCCACCACCCCCACCAGCGTTTTCTTCACATTCCTACTCACCTGGCCCTCCAACTAACTTATGTAAACAGTCAAGGACAGCCTCCAAAATTTATAGAATATATATGATCTTTTGGTAATAACCCACCATGTTATTATCAAGATTTAGATGATCTGATAAGCCTGAATTTGGAAAGGGGGAATGTATTTGTAAATTTAGTTTACAACTATAATTAGTCTTGAAATAAGAGTGTAATGGTACATGGTAGTCTGGCACCTAACCCTGTTAAATGAATGAGCATTGTAGTACTCCATGTTTTTCCAGGTACATGGGAATTACAGGCCATTTGGATTCATTCTGATAGCTCTTCTACATTATTAGTATTGGTTATGAATTAGAGCTGTGCAATTAAGTTTCTTCACAAACAGAATATTTCTGTATTATGAATTGGATTAATTTGCATAGCCTCAGTAGGGCTTTGCCTGACATTGTCTATCACACAAATCAATATTAGGAGGGAAGAATAAACTATTGAAGGAGGGAGGGAGGCCGATTCAGGACCTAATTGCTTTTTATTTTGTCTCTAGAATGACTGACTGGGAGACAGCTCCTGCTGTGGCAGAGACCCCTGATATCAAGCTGTTTGGAAAGTGGAGCACAGATGATGTTCAAATCAGCGATATCTCCCTGCAGGTATGAAAAGAGAAGTTACAGATGGAATTTGGGAAGACAAAAACAGACATGATATTTTTCCGATTAAAATCGGAATTCTGATTTTTTTGGGAATCGCCCGGGCGGTGCGAGCGGTGGGCAGTGCAAGTGGTGGGTGGGCGGGACGAGCGGCGGGCGGGCGAGCGGCGGGCGAGTGGGACGAGCGGCGGGCGGGCGGGCGAGCGGGCGGGCGGGCGAGCAGCGGGCGGGACGAGCGGTGGGCGGGCGGGGCGAGTGGCGGGCGAGCGGCGGGCGGGGCGAGCGGGCGGGCGGGCGGCCGATTTCTTGGCGCGGTGGGGGTCTCTTGGCTGGCCCGATTTTTTTTCAGAGGGGAATATCATGCCTGCAAAAAGTGCAAAGTGGTTTGTCTTACGGCTGGAAGAAGAGTTTTATCCTGGTATTTATCCTCTTTACTTGCGGTTTTGTAGGATTACATTGCTGTGAAGGAGAAATATGCTAAGTACTTGCCCCACAGTGCTGGGCGCTATGCTGCTAAGCGTTTCCGTAAGGCCCAGTGCCCGATTGTGGAGCGCCTCACCAACTCCATGATGATGCACGGGCGCAACAACGGCAAGAAGCTTATGACTGTGCGCATCATTAAGCATGCTTTTGAGATCATCCATCTGCTCACAGGAGAGGTAAGCATGGGGAGAAAAGACTATGCTGAGGCATGGAGCAGGATAATTCTGTGAAATGAATTACTTGAAGGGGGCCCAAGAGGAGAGATGAAGGCATACTTACTATAAATAAATAGCTATAGTATGAATGGAGTGTAAGCTATGTATTTGGAATTACAGGCCTGATATAGTATATTTGATAGACAGGTATTGTGTTTGCTCATTTTCTTAAGTCTACTTTTGAAGCCCATTACTATTTCCCATTAAAGAGTAAAATTCCACTTGAATAATTTTTAATTTATAGAATAGAGATGCGGCAAACAGTTCATCAATCTTGGATAGCACCCTGAATCCCAGTTGCTTGCAAATATCGAAGCCTCCCTGAAAGTTGTCACTAAACTAAATGTTTAATGTAACCAAAGGGGAAGAATACTACTTTTGCTTTTGTCCCTACTTAGCAGTTAAACTATTTTCTCATTGATGTATCATTCAAAAAAAGAGGTTTGATCTTCAGCCCAAAATAGGTTTAACAACCATGATCTAAGAGAAGTAAACCATAAAAATCAATATACCCACAGAATTATCAAGGATTGTTTTATTCCTGAGTAATACATAATTTAACATCTATTTGTGCTACATCTTTAAATAGAAATAGATTTGGCCTCAGTAAAAATATATCATCTGAATTTTAAACAAATCCTGCTTTGTTGATAAGCTATTAAATATTGTCTTTCTATTTAGGAGGTTTGTTTAGAGTTCAGGTGGTGTTTAAAGTTTTAAATGTTTGCTCTTAAATCCTGTAGGAAATGTTTGCTATTACATGTACATGTTGTAACTCCTTCCTGCCTGGTGTGAAGAGTAGTTGGCTGGGCTAGAGGTCCTTGTATAATGCTAAGAAATTCCATACCCAGAATGTATTGCTGTTGGAAAACCTTAATCTTTTTCACCCAAAATCCTTTCCCCTTGGTTTGAAAACCCAGTGCTTCAATTGTTTTCTTCAGAGAAAGAAATACCATATGAATAATTCATGTGCGCTGAGTATTGTGTTACATGGGAGTAAGTAAGTCATTTGTTGACCGACTTCACTTCCCACAAATTCTAGACAAACGAACATTAACATCGTAACAGGCAGACAAATAAGATGGTGGCTACCTTAATGTAATGTAGTTTATTGCTGTAAAAAGCAGAAGATGGCCATAAGAGAGGGCTTGGTGAGAACCACTCCAAAGAGATGAAAATGAGAAAATAGATTAAGTTTAGGGCATCTGGAAGAAGTATGCAAACATCTTAAGACGTCCTTAATTCACACAGGTATAAAAAAGAAGAGGAAGCACAATCATACTTGGTAATTATGTTACCAATCTACTTGTAGGTGGTCCTTGTTTAGTAACTGCAATGGGACTGCAACTGTTGCTAAGCAAAACGGTTGCTAAGTGAAACTCTGCTTTTGATCTTATTTCAGTTTTCCTTTGCTTTACAAACCTGCAAATACTGTAAATGTGTCAGTCCCAAAGTTACTTTTTCATCACTGTCATAACTGCAGCAGGTCACTGAACCAGGCAGTCTAAACAAGAACTACCAGTAAAAATAGTTTTTTTGTCTTCCCTGGAGTTTATTCCTTGGTCTGATCTGCCTCATAGGGCTGACAGTTGCTTTGTTGTTAAGGCCTGCAAAAAGTTGGTGCCTGGAAACTGCTGCATGAGAAATAGAAGAGAGGTTCAAGGCAAGAGTTTGCTGGTTGAGCCTCATGAATATTTGATGGCAAGCAGACTCAGACTTCTGTTATTCCATAAAGTAAAAGAAAGCATTTCTAAAAAGTTAGATCAGCATCAAAGGGTGTTGCTTGCTTGGTGCTCTTCTAACTTGAGTTCCCCCAGTATCTTCTTGATTGGGATAACATTTAGAAAGCCAATTATGACTAATTAGCTTTTGAACATTTTATTTATTTATTCACATTTCAGTGCTGCCCGTTTTATCTAAGGGACTCATAGGCAGCTTACAATTGAAACATCACAAAATATAAAAGCATAAGTAAGAAAGTTAAAAACAGAATTAAAAGATACAGTTACAGTATTAAAAAATAAAAAAAATGAAAAAAAAAACATTTTCAAGACAGCAACCATTCCCAGGGTTGTCTAACTTACACTTCAACCCCTGTGCTAATTGGCAGAACCAAGTCTTAACACTTTCTGAAGGACAAAAGATATAATTTGTGGAAAGATTTCCACTGTTAAATTCCTGAGGGGGATGGATTAAAACCTCATAAAACAAAACTGGTATTTATTAAGTTTTGACTTTCTTTAATACCCGTCTCTTTTTTATATGTTTTAATATGGTGGGGAATTAAAAATGGTGGGGAATCTCCAAGACAGGGAGAAGGAAACAAAACATAGCAGTTACATGTGGGGAATCATTTCAGGAAAATCTTTAAACACATCATTAAATCTTGACCCTATGTAATAATATTGATCAGTCCTTTAATTATATCAATAGAAAGTTAGTTCATCATTGCTGTATTTGCTGCAGAGAAATTGAAACCACTTACACTGCAACTGTTTTTATCAAACTGTCTTGTGCAGAGTAGTTAATCAAAGGCAATATCTATAATATGCTAGATTACTATCAGTATTTTGACTTAGGTGTTTAAATCAGAATTTTTGAATGTCTTCAAAATTAATGCCTTGCTGAGGAGATTGGAAAAACCTTACTAGAAAAAGCGTTATTGACCTCCAGTCATTGAAGAGCGTCAGGAATAAAAGGCCTTTTTTGCACTTGTTTGGGTCTAAAGAAATGGGCTTTATGAAAGCTACCAGGTAATTATTGGCTTATTTTGGCCACAATAGTTCCATCTCCATGATGCTGTTCAAAAATTGTAATCAGACTAAGCCATCTCTGGGTATAGTGCTCCTTTGAGGATGTGTTGTAGGAAAGTCAATTTGATTTCCTTTGCTTTCTTCAGAGCAGTTGCTGCAAAGTGATTGTTACAGAAGTATTTTATAACCAGTGCACATTTTTTTCTGGGTTGAGGACTGTATTTGTGTAGCAGGGTCTGGGCGAGTGGGCAGAGAGCAGGATGGCATAGTTATTTCTGCTTGGTGAATTTCAGGATAAATATTCATACTCAATTGAAGGAGGTTCTAGAAAATACACAGACACAAAATCATTTTAGTATTTACTGCTATTTCTTTTATTGGAGAAATAATATTTGCAACTCAGGCTGCTTTTTGTTTTTATTTTAAAAAAGAGTGTATCTGTCTTCTGGAAACTAAAGGTTACCCTTGTGCGTCCCTTAATACAAGGAGAAAACTATAATATTGGAGAATAGAACTAAAGTTAGTGACAGACAGGTTATTAACTTAACTCCATGATCCACTTAACTGTGGCAAGAACGGTCGTAAAATGGGGCAAAACTCACCAAATGTTTCACTTAGCAACAGAAATTTTGGGCTCAATTATGATCATAAGCTGAGGACTACCTGTACAACTAACGATACAGTTGTAGAATCCCCATCCATAAAGTGAGTCTGTGACCTTGTTCTCCGGCAGCAGGTGCGGAGGGCTGAGGTCTCGGAGAGTGAGGACTCAGATGAGGGGCCTGCGTGTGATGCAGGGACTATCGGAGAGTGGAGAGCTGCCTTCGGAGCTTGTGGAGGCTGGCAGCGGTGATGCAGAGGAGCCTGTGCCCAGTGTGTGTGCGTGCAGGGCTGCTCGAAGGAAAGAGCAGCTGCAGCAGCACAGGCGAGACTGGAGTAAGGCTGCAAGGTGATGGCCCCTCCTTTAAGGGATAAAAGCCAGCCTTCAGAGGTGGGATTCTTTGCAGGAAGCAAAGAAGTTCTTGCACTTCAAGTCTTGTGGAAGTTCGGACTATCTTGGTTTGCGTTTGGAGACTTTTGGTTTTGATTATTTCCTTGCAATTTAATCTAGTGTTCTTAGCAGCCTTGCACAACCTTGGCAAGGCTTATTCATATCTGGGACAATTAGTTTTTAATAGCGTTTTATTGTGAATGAACGGAATTCACAGAGAAGCATTACGAAGGTTTTGCTTTTATTTCTGTTTGGTGTTTGTTAGCTTTGAACGAGGCTTGGGTCAGAACAGACCTCACTTTTTTTGCCCTTGCAGTTTTAGAGAGATATCAATAATGACAAGTATAGTTTAATAAAATTAGTTACAACCATGATTATATCTTTGAATTTTGTTTACTTTTTGTTGAAATCTCACTTCAGTTAAAAAAAATTAAAAGGTAAAGATTAAAATTTAGATATGCAGATTCTTTAAGTGTTAATCATTATGTGCAATGTGCTCTTCTGGAAACTGGTTGTAAAATATTTAACATTTTGGATTATTTTTTGAGTAACATTTGCTCTTTAATTCTTTCCCAGACTTGGCTTGGATGTACCATGTTTCCCCAACAATAAGACCCTGTCTTATATTTTTTTTGCCACCAAAAAGGCACCAGGTCTTATTTTGGGGGGATGTCATCCATTGACTAACCTCGCTTGTGTGCATCGCCCCCAGCCTCCTTTTCTCTGTCAGAGCCTTCAGGAACTACTACTTCTGTGGCCAGCAAGGCTTTCCTGAAGGCCTCTGCAGCTGATAACAGAGCTCTGGAACAATCAGGAACTTTGTTATCAGCTGCAGAGGCCTTCAAGAAAGCCTTGCCGGCTGCAGAAGAAATAGGCCGGCAAAGCAGAATTCGGGGTGTGTGAGGCCTAGCTACAACTGCCCAAAGGTAAGTAGTAGGGCAGCCCCCCCCCCCCCCAATCCACACCTTAGCTTAATTTTTACTTGTGCACTATGGAGTGGGTGGGATCTTAATTAGAGCTTATTTAGGGGGTAGTGCTTATTGAGCTTGTGTAAAAATCAAGCTAGGACTTCCTTTCAGGGTAGGTCATATTTTCGGGGAAACGGGGTAGTTTAAACCTACCTTGATCTTTGTTCCAGAATCCCCTCCAAGTCCTGGTGAATGCCATCATCAACAGTGGCCCTCGTGAAGACTCTACCCGTATTGGTCGTGCTGGCACAGTGAGGAGGCAGGCTGTTGATGTGTCACCACTGCGTCGTGTCAATCAGGTAGGGATATTTATCAAGAGGGATAGATTGATGTAGACTTGGTTGACTCTTTTGTGAACATATCTCCTATATTTTCATATAGGCTATTTGGTTACTTTGCACCGGGGCACGTGAAGCTGCCTTCCGAAACATAAAGACCATAGCTGAATGCCTAGCAGATGAGCTGATAAATGCAGCAAAGGTAAGAATAAATGAATGGAGAGTTGAACTGAGTTGTGGAAAAGGTGGCTTAGAGAAAAGATGATTTAGACACCACAGACCTAGGAATCAAATATATAAATCTTAAAAGAGTATTTACATTAGCCCATCTGAGACATTTCAACAAATTAACCAGTCCTCTGGAAAACCAGCAGTAGCCCAAGTGCAGTGGTACTAAGTTGCATCTCACAGCAGCAGTGCACATTTTGTTTACTTTGGGTTCAATAATACAGAGGTGGCAATCCTTAAGATGAAATAATCTTCTGGAATCTTTTCATAGTACGCTCAAATGTTGTAAGATTTAAGTAACAAGAATAACAATCTTATGTGGTATTTGAAATGAAACACCAAAATTATTAGCGACCTGTAAGCTATTTAAGAAGACATCAATGTTTTTGTGATTGCCTGTGTTATCTTTGGTGGATTAAATACTAGTTTTGAGATGCAGAGCAATTCTTTTCTGCCTTTATTCTAGTCCTCACTGTTTATTTGGCAAAAATAGTTATCATTGCAAGTAGTTTGCAAGCATTTGCAGTAAACAAAGAATGCAGGTCAATACAACTTTAACATTGGGAAATTTATTTTATTGGTCGATTTCTTTGGTAGCCACCCATCTTATAAAATGATTTGGGCAGAATTAAAAATTCATTAGAAATAAACTAATACTAGTAGCAAAACTAAATACAAATTAGTAACCAAAAAATTATGGCACTCTGGCCAATAGCAAGTGATATGATAGCCTCCATCTCACAGGTCCTCTTAATCTCCTGACCCCCAAGCCTGGGAACATAGCTATATTGTTAAGGCAAGTGTCTCTTAAATGGCCACTATGAACAATGTTAACATAACTGATGACAGTCTGGCATATAATCAGGTAATTGTACCATAAATGTTTCTGGTGTAGTGATAGCTGACTTGGCTTTTTCACCCATTTACATGAAAACCGCTCTGTTTGATGTATCTCCCACTTATCTGAGTTGTTTGGAGGATGGGAGAGGAGTTACTTGTTTTCAGTGATGTTAGCTGGGATTGTGTGGTTGCTTAAACTGTAACTGTACTTGTTCCTAGGGTTCCTCCAACTCCTATGCCATCAAGAAGAAGGATGAGCTGGAGCGTGTGGCCAAGTCCAACCGTTAAAAGAGTTGTTCCTGGAAACCAAAGCAAATAAATCCTCGTTTTCATACTGTTACACTTCTTTGTGTTGCAGTTCTCTTCTTGAAGCAGATGGGCCTTTTTCTTTTATTTGAGGGAGTGGCCTGGTTTGGTTATAATAGACAAAATATCTGCAGCTTCTTTTCTTTTTCAAATTATTTTAATTAAGAGCTATAAATGGGTAAAAGTCAATAAATAAACTACAAAAATATGAATAGAAAAACACAAAAAGAAAAAAAAGTCATTTTCTCCCTTCATTCAGTAAAAACAATTTTAGTAGCTTAGCACCATCTGAATAGCACTTCTCTTAGATTTAAAATATTTCCATATGCTACATCAATCAATCTTTGTCAGAAAAAGTTCAGTAAGGACAACCAGATACAACTATTTTCTTCTTTTAACCCTGGTCAAACAAGCCAATCTTAGAGACTTCCCTTGAGTTTTTAAAATTGTTCTTTAATCCCTTAAAAAAAGATGAGAGGTAATTTGCTGATTATGTATCACAGTGAAAATTCTTCAGAACTTGTAAGAGATTTGTATCAATAAGTAAAATTTATCCTTTTGTTTGTCATTGCTAAAAACATCTTTCCTAATCTTAGCAAAGCTCTTTTGTATATATCCAGGAGAAAAGATCCAATCAGTTTCTTTTTAAATATCTGTTCACCTCCATTGAGGAATAAGACACATCAGATCCATTTGCATTACATTTGAATGTCCCTTCAATTTAATTTTATAAATCCATTACAGCTCATTTTTTTTAACAACTTCATTTAAACATACAATTTTAACAATCATTTTATTCATTCTCTCCAAAAAGTTCACAATAAGGATTTTTATACTCTGGCTGTACTGTTCATCCTTGAAGATCTGCTTATAAAAATACCAAAAGCAATCTTTTCCCATGATAAAATATATCTTCTATAATTCAAAAGTACTGTATAATCCCAAATTCCCTTGGCCACTTAATCTGTTGTTAACTTTCCAAAATCCGTATACTAAGTGCCCTTTTGCTGCATACTCCAAAACGTTATCAACTGTCCCGTTGGCATAAGCAGCAAAAGATACTCCTGGGACATTATTTTACTAAGAGTATAACTACTGATGTCATAGATCGGGTGTCAAACTCGTGGCCTGCAGGTCAGATGCATCACAAGTTGGCCATGCCCACCTCTGGTTTAGCGAAGGAAAGTTGCGATACATGACATGGCAACCTGAGTTTGACACCCCTGCCATAGATCCATACAGGCACAGAAGAAGCGAAGCTAGCTCTGAGGTTTTCACACGAAAAACAGCAATTTTCCCCACTTGGGCCACCCATGGTCTACTAATCCAACATGTTCTTTTTATTTTGGGGAAACTGTGTACCTTTGGAAGATTCCCATCTCACAGCCTTGAAGTGTCAGGATTTTCTCAGGCTGCACACAGTTCTTATAAATTCCTCATCTCCCTCCCGGTTCCCAATACCATTCCAAGCATTTCCCTACCCCCTCCCTCTGTTGTCAAGTTGCAAGTAGAGGTGCGTTACGAGTCAGCCATGATAGTTGTTTATTTTTTAAACATTAAAATCAAATTTGCACCATCTTTTAAAAGAGGTAGAAATTCACCTGAATTCAGTAAAACCTTACTGGTCCAAAGGGCCTTAATCTCTCCAATATACAAAAAATCCAAACAAGTGATTAAGATATAAAAGTTGTTCAAACTTACTGTGAATATGAGCTTGATGTAATCCTGACTCAACCACTCAAACTGATTCTACAAAATGGAAGTTTCTTTTTTAAAAAAAATTTTTTTTAAATTAAATTTACAATTAAAAACATATCGACATTACATACACAAAAAAGACAAAAAAAAACACTCGGCCTTACGAACCGGAAAGAGAAGAGAAGGAGAGATAGAAAGAAAGAAACAAAGAAAGAGAAAAAGAAATGAAAAGAATACATTTAAAAACAGACAATATCCTTTTTGACAGTCTGCAAGATCCAATTCTAACTTAATTTGAATACGCACATCTTATCGATATCTATGCTTAAATTACCCATTGTCTTTTAAGCAGTTTATCTCTGGATTAACCAATTATACCAAGAGTTCCAATTATCGTAAAATGTTGAAGGCTCTTTATTTTTAAGTGCTATAGTTAATTTGTCCATTTCTGCACAATCACATATTTTCTGGATAACCATTTGTTCTGTAGGTGTATAAGGTGATTTCCAACACTGAGCGAACGCTAATTTGGCCGCAGTTAAAATATGAATTGTTACATATTTCATCTTTTTGGGTAAATGTTTGTCAGAGATCCCTAGTAGGTAGAACTCTGGTTTGTATTCGATTTGTTCTTTGGTTATCTCCTCCAACCATTTGACACCAACTTGGATCCAGCATCCAGCCATGATTCCTTTCACAAGAGCTGTCTTGCTAGTTAGCAAAAGCCAGAATATGTCAGCTCACTATGATGCCCACAGGAACTCCTATCTGGGGCTTCTTTCTAAACGGCCCTTTTGGAAGATGAGCTGTGATTTGGGCAAATAATCCAGAGTGTGGACAACTGTAGCAGTTCAATGTGACAAGGCAATAGGAGAGCAATGAAGTAGAAGCGGTTCTAAAAGCACCATATCATTGATGTAGGGCAGGAGTCCCCAAACTTGGCAACTTTGCCAAGGTTGGAAACCTCTGGTGTAGGGTATGGGTGTCAAACTCGTGGTATTACATTGCCATCTTGTGACGTATTGCGTCATTTTTTCCCTTCACGGAGCTGGCATGGGCATGGCATCCGGCCCACGGGCTGCCAGTTTGACCCCGATTTGTATCCCATTTTTGTTAAGGTGGTGTAAATGGTATCCCTCCACCTATTTTTCCTCCCAAGAACAACCCTCTTAGGCTGGAGAGAGAGTGGCTTAAAGTCACCCAGGAGCTTCTGCCGTTGAAGTAGACCAGATGCAGGGTCTACCCTACTCAACAGTCCAATGCCTTCTCCAATATGCTAACCTTTTATCTTTCCCAATCGTGTTTGTTCTTGCAATTATGCAAATGTACTTTCTTACTTTAGCCAAATGGATTTCAATAAAAGTGCAACAAATTTATTGCACTGAAGAGGTCAGCAGACTCCACTGTAATGAGGTCTTCTGAAGCTTGAAGACTGACTAAAAATGTTGGCACACTGCCTACTTGAGTGTTAAAAGACTAGTAATATCATTGCTTGCTACTGAGTAAGAAAAGTATTTCAGTCTTGGTCTTTCTACAGACCATTTGTTAGTTGTTTGGAAAATAAACTAGGGGGCCTTTAACCCATCAAAATTATTTTTCTATTCATTGTTATTATTCCATATACTGTCAAGCACAGAAAATCAGGAGCCACAGTGATTCAAATAAATACAGATTTAATGTATGCTAACATTCTCTACAAGTATCTGAACTATTAATGGTCGAAGCAAATTGGCATTAGATAAAGAGTCAGTAGAATTCAAGGTGGGTTGGACTTAGATCTCTTGTGAGTATGAAGAGATTCGAGACTGATGACACACGACCCCTCCCTGGGGCTCAGCCTAGTCATCTACATCAAGGGTCTTCAAACTTAGCAAGTTTAAGTCTTGGACCTCAACTCCCAGAATTCCTGAGCTAACATGACTGGAGGAGGAATTCTGGGAGTTGAAGTCCACAAGTCTTAAATGCTGTCAAGTTTGAAGACCCCTGTCCTACATACACTTTGCGTGGGGTACTAAATCCCTACAGAATTCCCCTTGCCCAGTTTACTTCTCAATCAATTTTTTTAAACTCAGGTATGAAATACTCTTAAGGTGGGATGCAACATATCAACAAGTGATGGCTATATTTATTATTAGGCTTATATCCTGGCTTTATTTTTTGTGAGTCAAGGTAGAGCTTTCTATTTTACCCACAACAGGAACCCTTTGGCTGAAAGAGAAGGACTGGCCCAAAATCATCCATGCAGCTTTTATGCTTAATTTTCTCTGCTGGTTTCTAATGCAGCACCTGAGTTGTTAAACCACAAATGGGCTTCCCAGTGTCAAGAGGCAAGTAGCTTTCCTATTTGTGATGGCTGCAACTTCGAGATTTGTTCTTTCCGTAGGTGAATAGGTCTCACGTAGAAGCAAGAGGATGAAGTGTTCAATGGCACATATCTGGTAGTGTTTTGATGTTGAGCTAAGTTGGCCCCTTGTATTTCATAGGGGAAAATAAAGGCTATGATTGTTCTCCCTGGTGTTGTGCAACAGATGATAAAACTTGAAGGCTGTGGTCCAAATTATGTTTTATATATAAAGCTGAGTTACAGGAAGGAGTTTGCTTTTTTTTTTTCTGACCACAATTGAATGCTAATCCTTCCTCGTTTGCAGAAGTTGCAATATTTTTAAGTAATTAGCTTTAGCATTTAGCAACTGAAAAACTTTTGATGGAAAAATCCTTTAAAGCTTCTTTTCCTATATAAACTTCACAGATGTTAATTAAAGGCATTCTGCTTAATAAGAGGTTAGCAAACACCATAAAAGAAAAGTCATGAGATCATTACTGAAAAACCATCTTTATCTTATGAAAGGCAGCAGACATTAAAAAAAAAATTGGTCTCCCTATGTCCCCAAAAGCAGGAAGAGAGAAATCCCTACACCATGAATGTCAAACTCACGGCATTGCATTGCCATCATGTGACATATTGCAATGTTTTCCCCCCTTTGCAGAGCTGGGGTGGGCGTGGCCTGTGTGTGGCATTCAGCTGGTGGGCCACCAGTTTGAGACCCCTCCCCTAAACAATTTAAAACATAGGCAGTAAAGAGAATGTATATTTAATTATTCATGTATTAACTGCAGCTAGAATTGTATTTGCACGAAATTGGAAAAGTGAAGAGATTCTGACTGGAGAGAAGGTGATTAGGAAAATATTAGAAATGTGCAGAAATGAATAGGCTAACACTAGCAATCAAAGAGAAGGAACAAAGGGATTATTACATGATGTGGGAATTATTTTATCAATGGCTGAAGAATAAATATCGACGTTAGAAATTAAAGAAGTCCAGTGCAAAATAGTAAACACATGGAAAGAATTAAAAATGTTAAGATGGGGAATGTTATAAGAACTAGATATATGACGTAGATTAGTATTAAGAATAGAGTATTAAAACTAAGCAATGAATATGTATAAACTGTAATTGTTATTGCAGAAGATATTTATACCCAGACAACACATTAAGTGGAAGATTTGTATAAAATAAAATAAAAAATTTACAAAAAAAAACCAAACAAACATAGGCAGTATGTCTTAAACAATTTAAGACATAAGCGGTATCTTTTAAATCATTTAGAGAGAAACAATTCGCTTTCTTTTTTTGGCAAAAAACCTGGTCCATTGTAAACAGTGGCTTTACTTAATGACCACAGCAGGAAAGGTCATAAAATTGGGGCAGTCACATGGTGACCCACTTTATGGACATTGTGATTTATGACCGTAATTTCCCAGCTCAATTATGGTAATAAATCATGACCTAACTATTTTGGGCCTGTGTCAACAGGACCAGGAGTGAGCCAACCCAGCAAAGCATCACAGATTGCACCAATGAAAATATGCTAACTGTCAGTTTTCTGGATTTGTATTTGTGAAGATGGAACGGCTGAGTAGTGCTTTTTCATCTTCAGAGGCGAAATGAGTGGAGAGAATGCATGGGGATGAAATCTAAATTTCTTGGAAGGAAATGTTAATGGGAGATGTAGAAAGCCATAAACATTCAAGCCAAAGAATATTGTTACTGGGTATCTGCCAAGTTTGTTACCATGATGTATAAGCAGGGAACATATTTTGTATACATCAGATAAGTAGGACTATAAAATGACTTTCAGCCCAGAGAACATTTGAGCCACAACTGAAATCCTGTTTAGCTCATTACATGTAACCCTTTTATTTTGGTAACCATTTGAAGTTACAACAGCTTTGAAAAAAGTGACTGATGACCACTTTTCACTTATGACTGTTGTAACATTCCCATGGTCATGTGATCAAAATTCAGATCACAGAGGATAATTAGGACTGCAGAAAAAAACAATTATTACCAACTTGCCTTCCATTGAGGACCTGTATACTGCACAAGTCAAAAACAGGGCTGTGAAAATATTTACAGACCCCTCACATCCCAGACATAAACTGTTTCAACTCCTTCCCTCAAAACGACGCTATAGAGCACTGCACACCAGAACAACTAGACACAAGGACAGGTTTTTCCCAAACGCCATCACTCTGCTAAACAAATAATTACCTCAACACTGTTCAACTATTTATTAAGTCTGCATTACTATCACTATTAATCTTCTCATCACTCCTTATCACCCATCCCCTCCCACTTGTGACTGTATGACTGTAACTTTGTTGCTTGTATTCTTAAGATTTATATGGACTTTTTCCTAGTATGATTTGATTGCTTATTGTACCCTATGACTATTATTAAGTGTTGTACCTTATGATTCTTGACTCTTGATGAATGTATCTTTTCTTTTATGTACACTGAGAGCATTTGCACCAAGACAAATTCCTTGTGTGTCCAATCACACTTGGCCAATAAAGAATTCTACTTCTACTTCTTCAGATGCTTGGCAACTGTTTCATACTTATGACCATTGCTATGTTCCGGGGTCATGTGATCCCCTTTTGCGACCTTCTGACCAGCAAAGTCAATGGGGAAGCCAGATTCACTTTACAATTGTGTCACTAACTTACCAATTGCAGTGATTTGTTTCATAGCTGTGGCAAGAAAGACCATAAAATGGGGCAAAAGTCAACTGCCTTGCTTAGCAACAGAAATTTTGGGCTCCATTGTGGTCGTATCCATGGGCACCTCTCTGCTCCTCAACACATCCGCTGCAAGTAATTTAATTATACAATCTCTAGTTATCCAGGCCTTGGAACTACCTGACACCTACTTTATCACAATTCCTGGATAACTATTTTACCTGATAAAACAGGGACAGCACTATCCAAAATTGCCCAGGTTATATCTGAGATGGGTGGTTGGATGTCATTTGTTTTGACAGGGTCAAAAATCAAACCTTTAACTACCAGTTTGGAATCAGTCTCTCTGTGGACAGTTTGGGTGTGAGAGAGAGAGAGACACCATTTTAGCTCCAGTCACAGCCGTGTTGTAAGAGCACTGAGGTGGATGTTTCTAGAGAAGGGCTGTTTTGGGAAGTATCTGTCTCTCACTGTACAAGTGTGAAACTGAATTAATCCTGTGTTAATGCAGTGAAGAGTATAAATGGACAGCATTCTTTTGCAAAATGCTTGTGATGTTGCCGTGTTTATATGCTTGTATTCTTTGAGCGTCAAGGAACTGCCAGACTTTTCCATTCAGATCCGGATATGCTTAGTTCCAGCCGAACAGCTGCATCACGTCATGACCTAGAGAACAACTTACAGGACAGACAGGAAGTTCATTTTCAAAGTAGGATTATAATCTCTGTACATTCAGACCACGAAACTAAGTAACTCTCTCTCCAAAGACTTCAATCCATTGATCTGTGGTATCAGGGAAAGAGTTTGTTTAACTTTAGTTAGGGAGAAGTTGTAAAACTTTGGCACTTACAAAGATTAGCTTGGATTGCCATCCTTGCTTGCAAACCATTGGATCAGTGGATATCCCCCCCCTCCAATTCCAGTGTTACTAGAGATTGTATACTGATACTCTATATTAATTGTGTGTGTATAAATCAAAGACATTTCAATCTTCAGTCATGCATATACACAGAAATTATGGACTTCAAATTGCTTCCAAACGAAAGCTTTTATCTGTAAAATCTGTTCCTGCCTTCTCCGAGGTGAGGGGAGGGAAGGTAAGAGAAGAGCAACATTTTAGAATACCTACTTAATGAAAGTTAGCCACTAATTAGCCTTACGGGAATAGTGTTAAATTGCAAGGGCTTAAAAATCTGTATGTTCTAGCAAGCACTTTTTCTTGCTAAAATGTACCAGGACACTGATTTTCTGCAGGGTACATCTACACACACACACACACACACACACACACCTTTGGATTATGCACACCTGCTTTTTAGTGGAGAGTAAGTTGTGTTATCCTAATACATGTCAGCCCATGCTTTTTTAAAGAGATAGGATGTATCATAGTCTGTAAGATGATCCTCCTTGTAACCGATGGATGCCTCTATCTGAAAAATGTTTGTCCTTATGATGGCAATGTTTTTGCCGCAGGTGATCCTGTCAATACCTTGCTGTGCAGGTAGTGCTGGTTTTTCTATTTGCCTGGTTCCAGCACTGTCTGAAACAAGTTATGACTGCATATCATATGGGAGTTGGTTTTGCTCTAGGCCCCTGTAACTTCCTGTTGATCAAAATGTCCTTCAGAATTGGGGTAATTTTCTGCCTTGCTCTTATTATGCCAACCCTGGGTGTACATTCTTAGAGTGACTCAGCTGGAGGGGTCCCCAACTTTGGAGGCTTAGTGGGGGCATATCTGGAATATTGAGAACATGCTGTCACTCTCCAAAAGCTAACAAGGGGAACATAACCACTAGCAAAGCCACGATTTCCCAGAATGCTCTCTGCCATCCTTGTATTCTTCCATAAAATCAAACAAGGGACTTTTATTGAGATGCTTTGAACACTTGAAAGGAAGATGGGATAAAATTTAAACTATAGGGATATTATCTGTTTGCTTTTGTTTCTGTCCGGGCAAATGGGCATAGTTCCAAAAAGCATTGGCTTTTTACCTAACCCTCTTTTTTATTTCTTTGTTTTCTAAGCAAGTGTATAAGGCCCATTGTGTACTAAAAATAATTTGGAAATACATACAATGCAGAATGACTCCCACATTAACCTCTAGTCTAGACAAAGTAGACCACATTCTACTTCTTGTTAAGATAGAAAATTGTGGGATAGAAAACATCACCACCGGATGGATTCATAACTGGTTGACCAACTGCATTCAACGTGTAGTCCTTAATGGAGCTACAACATGGAGGGAAGAGTGCAGTGGGATATCCCAAGGTTCTATCTTAAGCCCAGTACGCTTCAACATCTTCATAAATGATTTGGATGAGGGGATAGAAGGGTTAGGGTTAGAGGGTTAGAACTCCTCAAATTTGAAGACAATGCCACGCTGGGGGGAATAGTCAACAATTTAGAAGACAGGCTCAAGATCCTTGACGGACTCAAATACTGGGCCCTATCCAACAAAATGCAATTCAGTTGTGAGAAAGGTAAGGTTTTACATGAAAAGTAAAATATAGAACAGGTGGTAGGTGACTCAACAGTAGTAACTGTGAGAGAGATCTAGGAGTCCGAGTAAACAGCCACTTAAGTATGAGCCATTGTGCTATAGCTGCCAAAAAGCCAATGCACCCCTAGGCTGCATCAATAGAGGAATAGTATCAAGATCATATAAAGTATTAATTTTATACTGCATAGTACTGGTATTAAAACTAAAGTTTTGGTTTTATACTGCTTTATATTTTATACTGCACTGGCAAGACCGTACTTGGAATATTGCATCCAATTTTGGTCACAATAGAAAAAAGATGTTGAGATTCTAGAAAGAGTGCAGAGAAGAGTACCAAAGATGATTACAGGACTGGAGGATAAAATATACAATGAACCATTGTGGGAACTGAGTATGTGTACTCTAACAAGGACAAAGACGAGGAGTTCTTAAGAAGAGATTGGACAGCCATTTGTGTGAAATGGAATAGGGTCTCCTGCATGACCTCCAAGGTCCCTTCCAACTCTGTTAGGCTGCTGCTGCTTGTCACCTGCCATTGGTTTCAATGCTTTTAATAAAAGGCAGATGGGTTGGGAAGTTTGGTAGGTGTCGAGAAAGATGTCCTTAGGCATGCTGGTTTTCTCAGAAATCCTGTTGGCTTAATGATTCAGAGACTTGTCACACTGCAAACCATTAAGTTTATTTAATAATTTATTTACTGTATTAGAGAGTATTTAAGAGGCTGCCACACAAAGAGGAGAGAATCAATTTATTTTCCAAAGCACCAGAAGGCAAGACAAGAAACAATGGATGGAAACTTATCAAGGAGGGAAGCAACCTGGAATTGAGAAGAAACTTCCTAACAGTGAGGACAATTAACCAGTGGAACAGCTTTGCCTTCAGAAGTTGTGGGTGCTTCATCACTGGAAGTTTTTTAAGAAGAGACCGGACAGTCACTTGTTTGAAGTGCTATAGTGTCTCCTGCTTGAGCAGGGGGCTGGACTAGAAGACCTCCAAGGTCCCTTCCAGCTTTATTCTGATTCTAAACTGTGGCATAGGGGGCCATCTGATCAGCTTTGTGAAGAACATGTGTGATGACCAGGAATCAACAGAATAGATTATGGAAAAGGGGAAAGGAATGTGGCAAGGTTTTCGAACTATCACCTTATTTATTTAATTGATGTGCAGAAAATATCATGAATACTCCTGGGCTGGAAGAAGGTGACAAGCTGGCCGGTCAGTTTTTTCGTTGCAACCTATGGATCCTATAATAATCTCCATCAAGATGCAGACATGACCCAGATGTTGCGTTTCATGGTGCAATATGGTGTTTGTCAATCTGAAAAGCAGACGCCGATCCTTTAGGGGGGAAAGCTAGGAAGATGATGATGATGACAACTCCTGGACTGGAAAAAATAAAAGATGAATTAAAATGTCAGCAACTACAGATCGGCTGATGATCCACTGATAGCCAGATGTGAAGACGACTTATTATGGACTCTCTTATTGAATATGAAAGAAGAGACACAAAGCAAGTTTGTTGCTCAATAGTTTAAAAAAAAGCTGAAAGAGACAAAAAAATACTTTTATCTTCCTAGACTTAAAAATTCAGAGATAGTAACCATTATCATGCCAGAAAAAAATGATATCTGTTACTTAGGAAAAGAACATTGACAAATCTAGGCCAAAGATTGAAAAAAATATTTACTGAACATATTTACAAAGGCGCCCAATTTATAGACTATGACTCAGAAGATATGTATGATCTGACCTATCTAATATACAGTCATGAAATTTGGAGCATCAAAAAATGCTAAACAAAAAAAAAAATTAAATACCTTTGACCCATGATGCTTGAGAAGTGGTTGAAAATATCTCGGCCTGCATTATAAACAGGTAATTCCTTATGTACTAAACAAGTAATTCATTATGCATTAAAACTAGAGCGTAATGTTTTGGACAGTTGGACAGAAGGGTAGAGTCATTGGAGAGAGCCCTGAGGCTTGGAAAAAGCAACATGAATTTAAGAAGCAAACCAAGGAGGCTTGTTACTATCATTGATGACATATAGGCAAAGGAGCTAATCCTAGAGAAATGACATCCTTCAGATCACAAAGACCTGGAAGTGCCTGGGATGACTGAACAATACCAAGATGAATATGATCTGCTGGGTGCAAAGACCATGCAGTTCTCCTGTGAATGTTCCATTGCAACGGATGGGAGCAATGCAAAAGCCTTGTGTGCTGCACACCTGGTCTAGTTACCTTTGGCCGCCTTCTACAGAATTGGGCATATTTCCAAACTCAACAATGGGCTGCAGCCTCTTGTCCTGTTCTTTTTCCTTTCTGAGAAAGCTTGTTGGGCCTGTTTTTTTGCACTAGCGGCATTCATGCAAAGGCTGAGATTGGAAGCTGGTGCTTCGCTCTGCTTTGTATCAGTGCCCCACTTTTGAATAAATAAATAATTTTAAAAAAATAAGGAGTTAGGAGGGCTGGCTGGCTGACTGGCTGGCTGGCAAGGTGGATGCCAAGGGCTTTGTCCGTGAGGAGCGTGGTGCTCTCAGGCTTCATATCATAAGGAGCCAGATTGTTGGGGGCAATATTCTGACTCCGTAACACCACTTAGGGAGGGTTGTAAAAGCACTATGAAGTGGTATATAAGTCTAAGTGCTATTGCTATATTAGGGACCAATAGTAAACCATGTTTTATTGATTTGGCTACAAAACAGGGATCAAAACTCAACCAACCCACAATGTGACTTAATGTAGAAAGTTCAATATTTACAAAGGATACTTCTGAATTGGCCTTTAAAAAAACAACAACAGGAGTCTTAGTAATAGCACTTACTTATATACTGCTTCACAGTACTTTACAACCCTCTCTAAGCAGTTTTACAGAATCAGCATATTGCCCTCAACAATTTGGGTCCTCATTTTACCAAACTCAGAAGGATGGAAGGCTGAGTCAACCTTGAGCCTGGTGGGATTCATTACCACCATGGCTCATGGTAATATTCTTCCATGGTAATAGTTCAACAAGGGATGTCTGTAGAGGTCCAAAAAGAGGTTTTGAAGTATTTCTAGCAGGACGACCAGATTCTGTAACAGCTTTGTTCCCTATGCCATCCATCTGGTAAACTCACAAGATTTGTTTTTCTCACCATATGTACATGTATACACCTGTGTTGTTTCTCTGTGTCATATAAAATATGTGGGTATATGCATATTTATGTTTTTTTTTTTTTGTCATGTTTATGTAGTTATATTGGAGGTGGTGACCCTTTGAGGGCTATATGCAACAACATTTCCTTTTAATGTATGCCGATTTGCGTACTTTTAAAGTGATATTAAAGTTAGCCTAAGTCAACATGGCAGCCAAATTGGATTGCAGATGTTCTACGAGATGTTTCTGCTTACAGTAGGACCTTCTACAAAAATCTATGTGGTGGCCGCCCAAGTCAGAAATTGTTATGACGCAATTGTTATGACAAACAAGACATCATAATTGTTGTGTGGTGGGGGATGTCTCAGGCCTCAGTTCAACAATTCTCAGATCTGTAGGCTTGCTTGATTTGTCCTGAAAAGGTGAACCAGTAGGTGGCACCCTTCTTTAATCATTGTGGCTGGTTTAATGAAGATCTAGTATTGGAAGTAACAGGAAAATAATTTCTTTCTGGTTTGTAAAACAGGATTCAGTTACTCTTAGGAGGTTTGTGGATAAAGGAATGTTTTGGGGAGAAGGATTAGGTGATCACTTGTGCAAAAAAAAAAAAAAAAAAAGCCCCATATTTGTTGTGCCTTACACAAGTCTAGATTGCTTTCCCAATTTCTCATTTGGCATTTTTCTCTAGTTGGTATTCTTGGGGTGGAGGATCAGTTGAGTTTTCCTGGAAAAACAAAAAGAAACCTTTTCTCCGACAAACAATTTCTCTGAGTTCAGCTCTGGCAAAGGACATTCTGGTTTGGCTTCCTGGTGCAAGCTGGTTAGAGAAGTCAAACCTGAACAGAGACCACGCTGGAATTTAACCTCTCCTCTTGAACTGTCTTTGATGTTGCGGCTGCTGGGAATGTAGGGTTTAATTCACCTTTCTTACATATAATGGCTGTAACCCAGAGGCACCTCAGGGCCATTCCTGTAAATACTCATTTCTCATAAAAACAAACACAAGGGAACTTAAATACTGACTGGGTTTGGAGGTGAGAGACCATGTGATGCAAAATAAAGAAATGTTTTCTACAGATTCAGGCATTTCCTTGTGTAAGAAGCACTGCAGATGTTTGTGTATTAAAAGAAAAATAATGTTAAGGAACCCCCTTCAAAAGACAGCTGCAAAAAGACACTTTTGCTTCCGGACATACAAATGATTTGGTTGTACAGAGGGATCTAAAGTGGCCTTCTCCGGCTTGAAAGTCTCAGATAGAGCAGGATTAAAATTCCACTTAGCCCCAGCCTCTCTGGGACGCAGTGCTGGGAGTTGCAGTCCATTCATTTAGAGCAGGGGTGTCAAACTCAAGGCCCGCAGGCCGGATTCCCGGGTCGTCCTGGAAACAGCGAAGGACTGGCCCGTGGTGCCTCTGTGAGTGGAAAGAGAGCTTTGGGTTCTGCAGGAGGCCATTGAGGCCAAAAACAAGTGACGTCGAGCTGACACCAGTGATGTCGATCGGGCCACGCCCACCCTGACCCCCTGAGGTCAAACACAATCCTCCCGAGCTCCGTTTTCAGCTGCGATTGCCTCCTGCAACCCCCTGTCAGACAAAACAGAGCTCGGGAGGGCTGCGAGTAAGCTCCATTTTAACTGGAAGAGCACTCAGGCCACCACAGGCACCCCCAACACAAGTGACATCGAGCTGGCTATCCCCACCTCCCAGCCACCCTCCCCCAGGTCAAACAGCTCTGATACGGCCCTCAATGACATCGAGTTTGACACCCGATTTAGAGGCTGTGCAGATCCTCTTAAAGATTATATCTTCTTCCCCTATGATCAGGCTGTACAGGTAGCCCTCATCCTACAACCACAACTGAGTCCAAAATTTCTGTTGCTAAGTGAGACAATTGTCAAGTGACTTTTGCCCCATTTTACAACCTTTCTTGCCACAGCTGTTAAGTGAATCACTGCAGTTGTGAAATTAGTAACGTCACTGTAAAATGAATCAAGCTTCCCCTTTGACTTTGCTTATCAGAAGCAAATATTAACCATCATTAATATGAGCCAGTTGCCAAAGCGTTTGAATTTTGATCATGTGACTGCTGCAATGGCTGTGTCAAACATGATCATAAATCACTTTTTTCAGTGCCATTGTAACTTCAATGTTACATGGGTGGGATTCAATTTGTTTTACTACCGGTTCTGTGGGGGTAGCTTGGTGGGCATGGCAGTGGAAGGATACTGTAAAATCTTCTCCAGTCAGAGGTGGTATTTGCCGGTTCTCCTAACTACTCAAAATTTCCGCTACCGGTTCTCCAGAACTGGTCAGAACCTGCTGAATACCACCTCTGCTTCAAACATTCACTAAATGAAAGGTTGTAAGTTGAAGACTACCTGTAACTATAAGGAACATCTGTGAAATCCTGTGAGTCTTGTTTCAGATTCTTATCCCTAGAGTGGACAATGGCTGAAAAGTCCTTCAGACTTTGACAAATGGCTACCTGATAATTCCAGTATATGATTGGTTGAGAACAGCTGAGATATTCAGGCCTGCTTAATATAGGCTTTTGATTTGAATGGGGGTGGATTTGTGGGAGTCCTGACAATACCATGTCATAATGTGGCTTCTTGAGTTCTGACCTAATGTATTACTCAGGGGTGTGAAACTGGCAGCCCGCTGGCCAGATGCCTCACATGCAGGCCACGCCCATCCAGCTCTGCAAAGGGGGAAAATGTTGCGAAATGTCACGTGACGGCAATGTAACACAGAGAGTTTGGTCCCCATGTTGTCAGCTTGGAAGCCATTTTTCTTTGAGGCTTCTGGGCTGCCACATTCAGTGCTTGGGAATTTGGGAGAGGGATTTCAAGGAGCGATGGAAGAACAGTCATAACAACTTTCCTTTCTCAGAGAGTCAAGGACATGTTACTCTGCACCTGGAGGGGAGTGCTTTGGGATAGTCTCCAGTTGGAACGAAGCAATGATTGGACCATGTGATGAACTATTGGGTGCAGGGGTTGGATTTTGGATTCTCTTCGGGCTTTCTCTTTCCTCAGATGTGCCAATATGACCAGGGGTTTTCAAACTTGACAGCTTTAAGACTTGTGGACTTCAACTCCCACAATTCCTCCTCCAGTCGTTAGCTCAGGAATTCTGGGAGTTGAAGTCCACAAGTCTTAAACTTGCCAAGTTTGAAGACCCTTGCAATATGACTAATAAAATGGATCTTTGAGAGGATGACAGAGTCTTTCAGTTTGGAGGTTGTTTCTTGGAACACTGACACATGTATTACATGAACCCAGCCAAGTGTGATTTATCAACAGCGGTTTATTTATAATTTACTGCAGCTTCCCCAACCCAGTTGCTTTCCAGATCTGTGGACTTCGACTCCCATAATTCCTTAGCCACCATTCCTGAGAATTTTGAGAGGTGGTGTCCACATATCTTGAGTGTTATAGTTGGAGAAATCTCCCAGGAAACCCATCCAATTGTGGCTTATTCAATAAAATAAGAACTATAACCCGTGTGTTTTACTACAATGTGTGAACCTTGAACATTAGTGAAGGAAGAAGACAGGATAAAAAGAGGCAGAAGAAGAGTTGAACTGGATGGGAGATTACGATTACCAGAGGGCACGTATGCTACGACATTAAAATGGCTTCATTGTGTGATATTTTGAAAGATGAGCACAGGGAGAAGACAACCTTTTATGCATTATTTCCCAATTATTTTAGAGATTGGAGTCATTTGACAAAACTAACACATCACCAATAAAAAAAAAAGGTCTTTAGTCTCCTTACTTCCAGAAACAAAATCCCATTTTACTAGTTGTTTCATAAAGAAATAAATTTACCTCTGGATGATACTAATTACAAAGATTTTGGGTGCTGACAAATTCTTGGACTTTTTAAACTCTTTTGGTGACTGTAGTAAAATGTATTTTCAGCGTATTAAACTATGCAATAAATGGAGAACTATTTGGCTATTTATGATTACTGGTTTTGTCATTTTGTAGAGTCTGACTCCACATATGTTATCTGCATATCTATCAATCTAATCTAATCTAATCTAATCTAGTTATACAATAATCTGTGTTTCAAGTTGGTGGTTTTTGCAGACAAACCCGCCTTCTGCAGTAAGTCTGTCCTCACTTAATGCTCCTTTGGGCCAACTGTATTCTACACTCACATGTAGTTTGTAGTTCAGTTTCTCATGAAAACCCTGAAAATTGGGCTGATTAAGTAAATGTGGTTAAACATGGAAAGCATATAGTGCAAACACAGCTATTGTATGAGTTACCCTACGATATTGCCAGCTGCACCACCACTTTCTACCTAACCAAACATTTGAAAGCTAATTTGTCAGTTTCACTGCCTTGTTACTCTCTGCCTTAATTCACAACACATGCTAAACTGGCTTAGTTTTCTGGTTTAGAATGTGGTGTGAATGCAACCCATTGGATTGGATTATGGTTCAGAGTCTCAGACAAATTAAGAAGTGTGTTACTGCAATTCAAGACCTGAAGGAAATGTGGTTTATGAACAAGTGGTTAATTTAATTAATGTAATTAATTTAGGGTTAGTGTGTTAAAAACCTAAACCCTAAGTCGATTTAAGAAAATTGCGATCAGGTGAATCGCGGGGTAAGCCTGTTGTTTGCACCAGACAGAGGAAGGTGGATCCGTTAAGTAGGTACTAGGGGCTTCTGTCTGCAGCCAGCGGGGCTGGAAAAATTCCGGCAGCAGACTCAGGAAATTGAAGCCGGTTCTCCTGGAGGCTCGGTTCGGAGTGGAAGATTTCTAAGACGTCGGAGTTCTGAGCTCTCTCTGTATAAAGCCAAGGCGGCCCCCGGAGGCTTCTACAATTATGAACGGAATTTGCAAGCCCATCGGAAGGGCAGAGGGCAAACCATCTTCTGGAATAAGTTATCCTCAGGTCGAGTCCCCACGCCCGAAGGCGCGAAAGAAACCTACTTACGAGTCTGTCTGGTGAAGAGACGCTGCTAGATTTGCGGCGAGTCCTCCCCTCCTTCAAGGAGTATGATTTCCTAGGCAGAGGGACCCGGAGAGCCTCAGGTGAGAGAAAGGGGCCATAAACCCGCACTTGGCCGGCGATGAGGGTCAGTCGGAAGACGCGGGCCACTTTGACGGAGGATTACGCGCCGGCTAATCCCTCCTCCCGAGAGAGAATGCGGCGGTACCGGCTCGGTCACCCCCGCCGCTCCCCAGAGCAGGTGGAGCCCTGACACGGGGTGTGCCCGAGGAATACGCTCTCTCCAGGGGGCAGATTCCAGTGGCAGGGAGTGGCCAAGAGCAAACGGCGGCTGGGGCCGGCACACGGCTGCGGAGGCGCGGCAGAAAAAGGCGGCAGCGCTAAAGAGAGCGAGAGCAGAGCTGCTGGCGCACAGGAAGGCCCGCCCGCGTCTCCGGACGGGTAAGACTTGGCCGTGCCAAGGGAGGTGGGGAGCTCCGGCCCCGCAGCGGCCTTGGGAGCCCGGCAGAAGGTCAAAGGGTGGCCGCGGTGGGACCAGCGGGCTTTCTCGTGAGGGAAGCTGAAAGGAGCCCCATATGGAAGCGAGGGCCAAATATCGCTGGGGAAACATTCCTAACGTGGAAAGTTTTATTCGACCCACAAACGAGGGGACCGGGTGCGAATGTTGCCCTTAGAGGCTTCGGGGTGTGTGTGTGGGCACGACGGCTCCTTCAGTGCTTTGCATTTACTTTACACCATGGGAACGGAGTAGGTAGGTAGGTGCCATGCGTGGTTTGGATACGCCAAATTTCAAACTGCTGCTTAGAAACCTCCCCCCCCCCCCGCCCCATCCCGTGGAATATCAAGAAAAAGTGTTTCCAAGGGACATGTTTCTAGTCCTCGTGTGTGCAGGAAAGCTTTGGAAGATAATTTCTGTTACTTAACTGAAAAATTGGGATTGGCTTATCCAGGCCTTTTGAGGATGAGGAAGTGGTTGCTTTTGGTTCAGTACTGATATCGTAAAGTCAAGCTCAACACCTATGGGTGGTGTCTTGGACTTGTCTGTGTGATTTTCCCAACAGGAGAATAGAAGGGATTTACCACCTGTATTTGTTTTGTGGGTGATTTTCAACTTTCCAGGCTAGCCTACATTTTAGAGATTCCAGGGAAATTTCTCCTCCAGGGATCCAGCCAAAACTAACCTGACAACCCTAGCCAAGGTCAAGCAGGTGCCGCCATCGGCTGAGACTCTTGGGAGAGGTAACATTCCTCAAATTAGATGCATTGGAGCTCAGGTTATTTGGAAACCCCATTGCCTTGCAAATCCCATGCTGGTTATAGAAGGTCTGTGTAGCTATTCAGTGCCACAAGATTCCTGTGCACTGTTCATGCTCAGAGGCACTCTTTGTCACCCACACTTTTTCATATGTTCCATACGGCTGTGGTTCTCAATCTGGTCTGCGGACACTGATGTCATCACAGGGAGGTCTGTGAAGGCTTGAAGAAATGTTACCATTGAAACCTTGAGTTAAGTCTTGATGGTACATGGCCGTGGTCTGTGGCCACAAAATAAAGGAAGGTCTGTGGTAAAGAAAAGATTGAGAAACCCTGCCGTATGGTATTGTGCTGGATCTGGAAGCAGGATCTAAAAATAAGGTAACCTGCTTGGGAATTTGGACTCTTTAAGAAATCCCTGCAGAGGAAGCAGTTCGACTCACCTGTGTCCAGAGACTGGGTTGCTTCAGGGTGTTAGTTTAAAAAAGAGTTCAAGAGACAGAGATTCTTTTGGCTTAAATCCTCCACCCTCACCCTCAAGAAATGCCTGCAAGAGCTCCTATGGTAATTCCTTGTTTGTCCTGTTTCCCCTGGCGTGTTTGTCCCTGTCGAAAAACCAGTGCAGAAGAAAGATTATTCTTTGGAAGCCTTTCAAGAAAGCTCCAGGTAGCAGCTGTTGGGAGACTGAACCCAGTGATCTGTGAAGACCAAGCATACAGGGAACTGTAACGTTCAGGTTGCCAAGTGTGGAGAATTCCTGGTTGAACTTGCATTGCTGTCTTTGCCTTCCCCCAGCCTTGACTTGACAGATGCTCCAGCTGTCCCAGGGGTTCCCCCTTGACTGAAGTGCAGATGCCTGTGTGCCTGTCTACCCAGACAGCTGACCTTCTCAGTAACCTTTGAATAAGCTGATGAGCTGTCAAGACAGTCAGTGCTCCTGCATGCTAATGGGTTATTGACCAATACTCCAATGTGGCCAGACTCCAATGTGCCCAGACTCCAATGCTACTCTGGTTTCTGTTACTGATCAAGCTGCTTGGGGAAAGTCTATATTCCCATAGATAATACTATTCTCTCTTGTGGCAGGGCTGGGAAGGACTCTTGTCTGAAACCTGGAAAACTGCTGCTAGTAAGCTCTTAGAAACAGGTAGTTTCACATGTTCCATGTTTGAGTATTTGCAAAGCTGGTAGATAAAGGGGAATTCCATTAAAGCAAAGGTGAAGAACCTACAGTCCTCCAGATGTTGCTGCCTTACACTTACAGCCTCTGTCTGCAGTGCCCCTGTTGCTGGAGGTCTGGCTGAGAATTGGATTTCTGCAACAGCTGAAAGCCCACAATTGAATTACAGAAAATAATGGATTCAGGTTGTGGGATAGCTGGTTTCTTTATTATTTATTAACTACCTCTTTTGTTGAGTCTACATATCCCTCTGTCCTAAGGTGATAAGGTCTGGACTGCCAAAAATCCAGGCTGCTGCTAGATGATGGCAGAGATAAGCTCCTTGGTGCCTTCTAGTGGTCATCTGGGTTTTTGCAGCCCAATTGGATGGCCTTCCTTGTCCTTCTATTTACATCTGAAAAATTGATGGATACTCGCTGCAGATTTATTTATTAAACTCATACACGGTGATTCCAGGTGGTTTGTAACATCAAAAATCCACAATGTAAAGCCCTACCCGCCCTCTCACAGCCTTATAGTCAAACCAGCTGCCCAGCATGCCTTGCACAGTTCTGTCAACCTGCTGCCTACTGAAGAAATGTTTACAGAGGACCAAAGGGCTATTATGAAGTCAACTGTTAGACTTGAACCCAACATCACATTTGCATTTCCCAACATGAGGAGCAGCCCTATTTATCCGTCCACGTTACTGCTTCTCTTCTGACAATGGTTTATCAAGCTCTGCTCCCTGATCTTTTTAATGGGAAATGCCACAGCCTGAACCTGGAACATCTGGCACATAAGGTGTATGTTGCACTAACTGAGCAACAGAATTTTCTCCTCCTCCTCCTCCATTATCTAGGAGGTGGGAGTGAGTTTGGCTGGCAGAAAGTTGAAGTCTGATTCCCACTTTGGATCCAGGGCCTTAGATAATCCCTTTCTCTTAATTCATTTGTTGGGTGAGGCTTTTGTCGATAATAATTAGAAGAAAAAAATTATATTGTGATTTTTGATTATTGTTTGTGGGTAATAATTGCAGGAAGAAAATAGTTGTAGGCTATTATTGAGCCAAAATGTATATCTTGGAGATCATTTAGTCCAACCCACAGCTCTAGTATAGGATCTATAACGCAAAATGCAGTTTTTAAGTTTCTTCCTTTCCTGGGAAAGAAAACAGAGCAGCTCTTAAGCCTGCTAGATTCCTCTCTAATTGCTGTAATTATCAGGGTAGTTCTAATGTTTAGTCAAATGCCTCTTCAGTATTACATCTACCAATGTCAGATAGTGAAACGCCTGCAGGTTTTTCTCCCGGTTGTCCTTCAGCTGGAGGGAAAAGAATGGGTTTTAAAAATGGTTTTCAAAGAGAAATGATCAGGAGTGGGTTGGGGTCTTGTCCCTTTTCTGCGCTACCAAAAAAGTTTTGCCCATTATTGAGTTCTGTGATCACAAGGATATATTTGAATGCAATCTGCATGATACAGCTCTGTAATATTCACGTAAGCAAATTATTGATTCGTAAAAGTTCTCAGGACTCGCCTGTGCAAATGTATCTCTGGTTGGGCAAAAAACTTTTTGGGATGTGAGATTTTATCACTTGTGATGGGCAGTAAAAGAAATGAGCCTTTGGGGGGAATTGGGGTGCTCTTTTTTTTCACAGTGGGGCCAAAGGCTGTGTCTAATTTTGCCAGGTTAGTAGTGTTAGACTTACAACAGTTCATTTAGTGACCATTCAAAGTTACAACGGCACTAAAAAAAGTAACTTATGAGCATTTTTCACACTTACAACCTTTGCAGCCTCCCCGTGATCCTGTGATCAATATTCAGATGCTTGGCAACTGGTTCAGACTTATGACCATGGCTGTGTCCCAAGGTCATGTGATCACTTTTTGCGACCTTCTGACAAGCAAAAGTCAGTGAGGCAGCCAGATTCACTTAACAACCATGTCACTAGCTCAACCTCAGTGATTCACTTAACTGTGGCAAAAAAACATCGTAAAATGGCGCAAAGCTCAATTAACAAATGTCTCACTTAACAACCAAAATGTTGGACTCAATTGTGGCCTGTACCTGTCCTGCAGCCTTCCTTGCTTCAGTTCAGTCCTGAGGAAAGATTTCAGGAGGAAATGTCTTCCTTTGGCCTTTTTACTGTTAAGAAGTAGGCTGGGTTGATTGTTTACCTACCATCAAGTTGCTGTTGACTCTTAGCAAGCACATAGCTAGACCTTCGTGAGGGAAAAAAGGAGTCCTGACTTTGAGAAATACAGAAAAAGCATCCACTTCACCCTACAGATCGCATGGAGAAATTTGGAAAGATAATTTAGGCCTAGCTTTAATTTCTCCCCTTTATTATTATTATTATTTACTCCATCTTCTAATTAACTGGCGCTCTCCATCTCCTTAACTTTCTCTTAAAATAGCCAGTCCTCTCAAATATTCCTGATTGTTCAGGATTAAACATTAAACATTACTGAGATAAACATGTTCATCTCAGAGATGGACTATCGTTTTGAGAGAGTAACTTACATCTCTCTTGCTGAACAGAATAGTGGAGCAGTGGAGCTATTGGGGAAGGTGAGGGTACTTGACTTATACCCCTATTTTTAAGGGTATTTTTGAAGGGCAAGCCCATTCTTTTTTATTCATGTCCCACCCCAAGTCAGCAGCAAATAACTCCAGCATTGTTCATGTTGTTGCCAAGCAAGGGATCTTGACAGATATATCCAAGGGATGGGGGTGGTAGTTTATTTATATCCTAGAGTTATTATTATAAATAATTAAAATGGCAAAGGCTCCTAATCCTCCCCCTTCCTCTTATTTTCTCCACAGCAACCATGTGAAGTCAGTCAGGCTGAGAGAGATTAGATTAGATTAGATTAACAGAGCTGGAAGAGACCTTGTAGGTCATCTAGTCCAACCCTCTGCCCAAGCAGGAGACCCTACTCCATTTCTGACAGACGGCAGTCCAGTCTCTTCTTGAAAGCCTCCAGTGATGAAAGCTCCCACAACTTCCGAAGGCAAAGCTGTTCCATGGATTGATTGTTCTCAGTGTCAGAAAATTTCTCTTCATTTCTAGGTTGAATCTCTCGTTGATCAGTTTCCATCCATTATTCCTTGTCTGGCCTACAAGTGCTTTGGAAAATAGATTGACCCCTGGCTGGCTGAAGTCTCCCAGCCAGCTTTCATACCGAAAGTTGGGACTAGAATTCGCAGTCTCCTGGTTTATAGCATGGTGCCTTAACTACGACTAGACAAATAATGGCTTTGCTGCCCTTGTGGGACTAGGCATTTTTGCTTGTGATGCCATTGGAGAATGTCTTCATACTCAGTCCCCATTCATGCCAAGTTATACCAGAAACATCCCTTTTCAGGCAATAACATTCACCTTCCCAAATGAAATCTAAACTGAGAGGACACAGAGTCCAACAACTGTATTTTCCATGCATTCTTATCGCCATTCCTCTTCGCCATAGTTGTCATTCCTCTTTTTTTTTTTTTTTGTAAATTTTATTTGAGTTTTCACAAAAAGAAAAGAAATACAATTAAAACATCTTTTTTGAAAGCAGCATAATCCCGGGTTACATTTCTTCGTGCAGACACAATTTCAGGTTCGTGCTCATTTTTATACTCTATTCCATATCTTATTACAATTTTACATTTTCGACATAGCTTCTCCCCTCTTTTAATTTCCTCAATTTTATTATATTGATTTCATCTCAATTCAAATCATTATATTTATATTTTTTGTCTGTCCTGTTTCAATTGTCTATTATCTTTTCTCATTAAACAAAATTTCTCCTGTAGGTACTGATAGGAGTATGACGCCTTTATATCTTTCCCCTAAAAATTATAACACTCAATATAATACATAGCTTCCATTCGGATTCTGTTTGGTACATTCTTGAACTACACACAATATTCTTATAAAAAATAAAAAAATATAAATGTATATAATTAAAACAATATTCCATTCCAATTCAATTCTATTGTTAATATTAAAATTCATTAAAGTCTTAAGATTTTTCACGTTACTTTTCAATTAAATATCATACCTCTATGGGAACAATTATTAGCTTTCCATAATCAATTCCCCCCCTCTTCACTTATATTTTATAAAACATTGACTAATTAAAGTGTTCCCATTCCTTCCTAATTCAATTTTCTCATTTATTTTATTTCATTTACTTTATTCACAAACATTTCACTAAGTTACACTAACCATTCTATCCCTCATTCTAATCATATGTTGTTTCCAATTTTCTAAAGTTATTACTATTTCAAATACAACAACACAATCTCATGTACCTTTACAGAATCCCCCTTTCAGTTAAATTTTTACCCATTATCTCTAAATAGGTCCTGTTTCTTTATATCTTGCTTCGGACCTTTGTGACTTCCTTTCCTTCTTCCCTCTCTTCTTCTCCCTCCCCTTTTTACCCCTTTGTCTCTCTACCTCTACTTCCCTCTTCTGTATTCCCCTTTTCTGTTGTTTTCCAGTATTATACTTATTTTTTGAATTATTTTTCTTTTCTTTGGTTGTTTTTTAAAATCTTAAATTCTCCATCCTCTTTCCCCCCTTTCCTTTTTCTTCCCCACATAAAATTACTTGTTCATTAAAGATGGCTTCTTCTTTGTCCCAGTCTTCTTGTTTTGCAGTCTTTTCTTGTTGTTTCTCATAGTTCCAAATCTCCATTTCTAAGAATTGAAAAACGAAGCCAAAAGAACCCTTCCCTTCTTGTGCCTCTTCTTTGTACTTTTTAAGTTCCATTTTCAATTCATCGAAAAGTGATGCCATTGTAAAAAATTTTAAACAACCACCCGATTGATTTTAGTCATTCAAATATAATAGCCAAAAATCCAAAAGTCACCAAGTAATCCAAATACACACAAACTGTTTATTTTTGCTCTTTCTTTTTTTTCCACTTTGTCTTCCTGGGGTTACTATTTAGTTGCAAAGTTTCAGTTAAAAAGTATCTTTTAGAAGTCTTATTGAAATTTTACTTTAGATTCTTTTAAAGTCCAGGCAGTCTCCTCCCTCTTCCAGATCCTGCCCTTATTCTTTTTCTCCCCCTTCCTGCTTATAGAAGAAAAAGTTTTTAATGTCCAGAAATCTTTATTGTCCCTTTGGCATTTAGTTATATTTTCAGCTTATTTGCCTGTTGATGCCAAAGCGGATTTTTCCAATTTCTTATTCTTAATTGTCAATATAAGGAAGGAGAGAGAAGAAGAAAAAAGCCAAACCTTTCCCTTTTCACTTTCTTTCACTGCTTCCGACTCTTCTTTGGGAGTGATGTTATTTCTTGTAAAATTTAAATTCCAGGGTACCTTAGTTATTGCTTTTTCAACTTAGCCCGGTCAGCCAAAACTTTCACTTCTTATCTTCCTCCTGCATGTTCTTTTCCGGTTGAGTACTTCTTTGAGGTGGCCATTTCTGATCACCACTCCTACCGCCTTCGGGAAAGGGAGTTTGACCAGCTGAGGAGGAGAGATGCGGCTCTCCTCGACCCTGTTGGCAGTCTCCCCCTTCTTCACCACCTCTACGGGGTGGCTTAGCCCCGAAACCAGCTGGCTCGGGGCGCTCCTGCGGCGAGCCCAGGCAGAAACCGCGCACGATCGCGGATTCCTGTCTGTCGCCGAAGCCCTTCAAACCGGAAGTCTGTCCATAGTTGTCATTCCTCTTTTGTTGCTACCAGTACATATATGCAGATGGTTGACCATTGACTAGAATGACTTGCAGACACTTTTTTTAGAATGACTTGCAGACACTTTTTTTTTACAGCCCACATGTTCTCCAGGTTGTTGTAGAACTGAATGCGTGAGTGGGCAAGAATATGTATCTTGCCTTTCTCACATCCCTGGATGTTGCAGGGCTGTGCAGCCCATAACCTTTATATTTATATAAAGGTTAATATATAATTATAATTATATAATATTAATATAAAATCTTTATAAATATATATACCGTGTTTCTCATATAATAAGGCCGGGTCTTTTTTTTTTTTGAGCCCTGAAAAAATGGCTAGGCTGTCTTTTCGGGGGTGATTTAATTTGCCCCCCCCTTGCATCTTCGGGCGGGCGGGCAGCGATGGCTTGGATGTTGACCTTGGCGTTGGTGGGGCACTTCGTATTGGGGTCAACGCAGGCAGCACCATATCCGGGTGTGCAACAAAAGTACTTCCTAACGGCAAGCCCCCCCACCATTCCCCCCATTTCGCATGTTTTGATATAGGCCTTAATTTGGGGGGAGGGGCTTAATTTCATTTCATGCCTATAAAACATGCTGGGACTTCCTATTGGGGGAGGCCATATTGTTGGAGAAACAGGGTAATAAATATAATATAATAATATAATATAATATAATAATATAATATAATTAATATAATATAATATAATATAATATAATATAATATAATATAATTAATATAATATAATATAATAATAATATAATATAATATAATATAATATAATATAATATAATATAATATAATATAATATAATATAATAATATAATATAATATTATATAATATTATATAATATTATAATATAATATAATATAATATAATATAATATAATATAATATAATATAATATAATTAATATAATATAATTAATATAAAATATAATATAATATAATATAATATAATTAATATAAAATATAATATAATATAATTAATATAATATATATATATATATATATATATATATATATATATATATATATATATATATATATATATATATATATAATATAACCTTTATATTATATAATATAAATATAAAACCTTTATATTTAGCACCAGTGAAGACTATTTTGCATTGCTGTGGAAAGTTTCTCATGGAGGATTTTTTCCACTTCTCATCCAATGCAGATAATGATCTCTGTGCATTGCCTTTTGACCTTGCAGCCTCTCTCCAAAAGCAATCCAGAAGATGCAAGCAAATTGTGCTTCTTGCTTAAGATGCATATGTGTGACTGGAGAACCTGATTGCTGTAAATATCAAGTCATACAGTTTTATTGAAATGTCCCTTGTTTCCCTGTTGTACCACAGTTGAGAAGTTAGTTGCTCAATGAAAGATTGAATTCATGGAGCAGCTTCTCTAATTATCTGTATTCGGGTTTTCCTGATTCTTTTCCACAGGAGATGCCACAAAGTATAATTTCTTAATTTAGATCATCTTCTAAATCCTTTAGATCAAGGGTGTCAAGCTCAAGGCCCTTGGGCTGGATCCAGCCCATAGGGTGCTTAGATCTGGCCTGCGGGGAAACAGCGAAGGACCGGCCCGCGGTGCCTTTGCCAGTGAAAATGAAGCACAGCCATCCCAGGCTCAGTTTTGGGTTCTGCAGGAGGCCATTGAGGCCAAAAACAAGTGACGTCAAGCTGACACCAGTGATGTCGATCTGGCCACGCCCACCCTGACCCCCTGAGGTCAAACACAATCCTGATGCGGCCCTCAATGAAATCGAGTTTGACACCCCTACTTTACGTCTTCTTTAAAGACTGAGGCCACAAAAGCAGTGAAAGATTTAGGGCTAGGGGGGAAAAAAGACTAGGATAACATTAGGAGAACTGCAAAGGATATAGACCAGTATTTCTCAATCGCAGCAACTTTAAGGTGTGTGGATTTCAATTCCCAGAATACCCTAGGCAGCAGCTTCTACCATGAGGAGAAGTGGGATGAGAAAAGCTGATATAGCCGGCATTTAAGAACAGGGACAGCAAAGTATCTTTAGACTGTATAACAAAGGGAGCCAATTTGGTGTAGTAGTTAAGGGCACTGGTCTAGAAAAAAAGAGGCCATGAGTTCTTGTCTAAGCTTGAACATGAAGCCAGCTGGTGATTTGGGGTCTCTCTCTCCCTCCCTCCCTCCCTCTCTCTTAAAAGAGAGCAATGGCAAGCAACTTTCAAAAGTATTGCCCAAAAAAGTATATGAATTTATTCAGGTGGTCATTAGGAATCAAGACTGACTTGAAACACACATATTAATAAAGATAGCAAAAAATAAAGTGTGGTAGTTCAGATGCTGAGGATGAGGGCGAAGATGAGATGGTAGCAAGACTTAAGTCCTGTAAACCTTTGCTGCAATTAAAAAGTCAGCAGAAGGCTTTTGATCCATTTCACCTGTCATTTTCTAGACAGCCACCTATAGCCTTTGGTGACTAAGTCTGGGTGTTAACCAAGCATTATGAATTCAAAGCCTTCGTGGCAACAGACATATCATCTATCACAAAGGCTGCATGTACAAAAGAAAGAAAGAAAAACCCATGTCTTCCACTGAACGGGGCTGTGCTGTTTGAAAGCGGTTGTTTTATTTGCAATTCTTCCCCTGTTTTAGTATCTTATCTTGGTTTTGCAGGCAAACTGGGGCCACCTCCCTTTGAATCTACTTGACAAAAGGTGTCTCTGCTCCTGGTACATTGTGGTTTGGGAGCATGTTATCATCAGTGCTGACCTTTTGTCCTCTTTTTGTCCTTCTCAGAAATGTCAACTCATTTCCTGACCAATTCCTCCGAAGTTTGTTGAATGGAAGCGTGGATTATTGAAGCATGACACCTGAGTCCTTCGGCTTTTGGTCTTTCAGTGTTTGGGTCCATTGCAACCGCCAGTGACACCATGGCCCACCACAATGTCGGTTTCCAACCTGAACCCTCAGCCCCACCCTTGGATTCCAAGGAGGAAGCCGTGAATGGCAAGGAGGAACCGTCCAATGCTGAGCACAGCCCTTTGGACTGCGTTATCTGCTTCACCCCTTATGACCAGCTCTTTAAACTGCCAAAGGAGCTGAGCTGCAAGCACGTCTTCTGCCTGGAGTGCCTGGCCCGCATCAACGTCTCCTCAGAAGATGTCAACGCCATTACCTGCCCCGTCTGCCGGGCACCCACTGTCTTGCCTCCCCGCAAGGGCCTGCCGGGGCTTCCCACCCGCCGTGACTTGCTGGAGCAGCTCAGCGCAATGCCGGTGCCCCCTGGCTCAGTGCGCTTTGATCGTCGGCGGGGTTTGCTCTACTTGCCAGCGGGGAATAAAAGCGGGGCTCAAGTCGGATCGAAGCCAGGACCTCCGCTCAACACTGTCAGTTTGAGTGTTGATGTCGGGAGGCCTCCTCCCCCAGGGTCGGTCCGAAGGCTGGCCGTCTCGGGTTGGCCATTCTATGCCGCTCTGTCGGTCGCCTTGCTCGTTACTGTCGCCTTGATAGTCTGTGGCATCTACATCTTCATGATGCCTTCCATGTACATTTCAGTGGGAGGATTTCCCAAAGGGAATCACAGCTTTGGCCTTGGAGGAAACCACTCTAATCCCGTAAGTCCGTCCTCAACCGAACGCTAAGAGATGGGCTTCCTGCATCCACCTGTTGTGATTGTGCTGCTGGTAATTTCAGATTCTCCAGAAACTCCCTGGCCTCCTCCAGTTGCCTGGGTAGGATGGATGGGAAGATAAAGCTTCACTCTGCTAATCCTTTTCCTCTCTGGAGGCTGTGGCACCACCAGCACTTTACTGTATGGGGAATCACTCCTGGGACTTCCACTGGCACTTTTTCTCGCAGCCACCCAGCTGAGGATCATCTTTAGAGGAGGTGTATTGGAGAGGTCGAAGTGGCCCCTTTGCTGTTTTATTGCTCAGAGGAACAGGCCAGTGGAAAAACAGAGCATGTTATAACTTCTTGGTGGAAGGGAGACATTAAGCCACCTTAATTGGGACCTTGGCAGAGACATACCATGCTGTTAAAATATTGCCAACCTTCCTTATCCTGGTGCCCTCCAGGCATGCTAGTTCATTATCCCCAACCCCTCCAGGATGTTGTAGTCCAGATGTCAGATGGTGCCAGGCTGGAGACTTATCATTCCAGATGAGGGGAACATCATTTCAAGTACCGAAGCCAATTGCAGCTTGAAACTTTTTCCCCAATCAGAAATTTAATGCAGGGCAGAATGTAACGGGGTAAAACTCTTAGGAAACGTGGTTAGGAAGAGGCAAGCGAGGATGACGTTTCCATTGGCCTTTTCTCCTGAACAGCTGGTGAAATCTACTCTGCGGTTCTGCTTCACAAATGGATCTGGCACATCACTCCCAGGGATTGAGGTTTCTTCGGCAAAGGGACTTCCTCCCTAGGAACTGCACTTTCACTGTTCTTGGTGTTTCTTTTTTGCTTTCTATCCTCTCCTCCTGGGCCCCCAGGCTACACTACTCACAGGAGCAGCTTGGCAGACAAATCCCCCGTTTGGTGTGGGGTTGAGTCATGGGCACCTTTCCAAAGATACCCAAGTGAGATTAATTGTTGATGCTGCTCTGGAATTCTGGCCAGCGTGAATATAGATGTCGAGCCTTGTGGATTACAACAGCCGCTAATGAAGTAGTACAATATCACTTCCAGTTTATTGCTTGTTTTGCTACTTTAGTTTTCTCATCTTCTGTGGCCTGAAAGCAGGAATCCTAAAATGCCAAGGTTTTCCTAACGTCTAGTGAAGCGAGGGGACTTTACCTGCTCTGAGATACTTGCTATGTGGCCATAAAGGCCCAAGACTGGGATTTAGGAAGGAGGGAGAGATGGGGTGGAACAGAAATGCACAAAGACAGCCTGTGATAGAGAGATTTTATCTCCAACTCAAGAGTCATAATTTTTCTTTTATTGGATTGTGGTTATTAATTGGCTGGGGGCAAAAAAACCCCAACCATCTGGCTTTGTATCTGTGGCTTACTAGCAGCAGAAAATGCACAGATCAGCAGATAAAGTGAGAAGCAGTTACGGGCAATTAATGCAGGTCAAATTACTCTGAAACACAACAGGACGGATCAGTTAGGGAAGGAAGAATGCCAGTAAAATTCTGCACTCTTCAGGTTTTGTGCCTTAGAAATTACTCTTTGTTTTTGTTTCTGTTATTGTTGGCCACTTCGTTCTTGGATATATGCCCCAAAGCTGTTTCACCATCCTGTATAAGAAGTCTGTATTATTGGGGGGAAATACTTATCTGTAAAAATATTGGCCAGCTGCTTTGAACTTGATACTTGTGATAAGGAAATTTAGAACTGGAGTCCAAAAGCCTAGGACTCTATGCCCATTGCCCGAAGAAGTTTAATCTTCTTAAATGTTTTGTCTGCAATCACAAATAACCGTTAAAAGACTCTCACAGATTTCTTAAGCATGTCTTGGGAACTTATTCTGGGTTCGTAACATGTAATTTTTTTTCTCTTTATGGTTGGCTAGGAGTTGAGCAAACTCCTCTCCAATCATTCATCACCTGGGCCTGACACCTGAAGTTCAACTAAATTATTGGCATTGGTATCTTTGATTAATTGATCATTGCTATTGAGAGATCTAAATGGATATCTTCCTTAGGTAGCTCTTATTTTTCCTTTGCCCTGTCCCTCAAGCAAATTATTCTTTTCAGCAACCTAAACATTATAATGGATGGATGAAAGATATACATAATACAACAGTGTTTTATAACCTTAAAGGCTTTAAAACCTGTGAACTTCTAATTTCAGAACTCTGGGAATTGAAATCCATACATCTTAAAAGTTATCACGGTTGAGAAACACTGCAGTAGAGAACATCAGAATCAGCAAGCTAGGCTCTCAGTCTGCTTGTGGAGGCTATTTAGCTATTTGTGTGTGTGTGTCTACTTGACTGCATTTATTAAAATGCTGATTCATGCATATATGGGCAAATGCAAAACAACAATGCCTTGGAGGATGGAACCCAGAATGTTGTTATGGAGGAAGATCCAATTACCCTGTACCTCGAAATCCTGTATATCTATTGAGAGCCAGTTTGGCCTAGTGATTAAAGTGCCAGCCTAGAAATCAGAAGATTATGAGTTCTAGTTCTCCCTCAGGCCTGAAAACAAGCTGGGTGACTTTGGGCCAGTCACTCTCTCTTAGCTTAACCTACTTCACAGGGTTGTTGTTGGGGAAAATTGGAGGATGCCTTGAGTTATTTAACAATGTTTGCCACCTTGAGTTATTTAACAATAATGAAGGGATAAAAATCTAATTAAAAATATCTCAACCACTACAAACAGGAACTTCTAAGAGTCCTTTTTTTAATGGGAAAGAATCTCCTCATTTTGGATGAGCAGGAAGTTGAGGTAATATTAGTTCCTGGTAGTTTCTAATCATCTTTCTGGTTGCCCCCTATCTAAGGAGTTAAAATAATTGTCCAACTTCACTTAAATCTTAAATTTATTCTCCAGAGAGCTATGTCTGCAGTGTACAAAAGAGTGGACTGAGCTCTAATTATACTGAAGAACTGTCCTGGCACACAGTTTTGGCAGCAACAGAGCAAGCGTGCCACGTGACCTCCATCGATCTCTACTATTTTTCCCATTTTCCATAGCTGTTTTAACTCCAGGAGCTGGGCATTATTAAACAAATGATTTTTTTGCCTTAGGGAGACTGGGCTAATTCATCTGTTCATTCATCGGCAGAGATTAAGGCTATATTTTAAAAGAGGCTTTTCAGACTAGTCTAGCCACTCCTTTGCTTCCTTGGCTCTTCTGCAGCAACAAAACATTTCCAAAAGCAAACAAACAAACAAACAAACACACACACACACATACAACCTCCCAGTCAGGTATTAATGGCATTGAGCAGCTTTTCTTTTAAAGTAGTAAGAACAATTTGGAAACAGTCCAAATATACCTGCTTTTTTCAAACATGTAGTTTTTAGAAGTCTGTGGAAGCAGCCAATTATGGTTGGCATTAACTGGCTATGTTTTTTAATCAACTTTAAAAGCCCATCAGAAGGGTTTTTTCTTTCTCTCTCTTAAGGCTCTCTTTCTTTCTTTTTTGAATATGTTTTATTGGCTAGGCTCTTCTTTCTTAGGAACCTGCTTATAAGAGGACCCCAGTGAACTCAGTGAAACTTACTTCGGAGCCAAACTGCTTGCCCTTCCCTCATTCCCAAGAAGTATGATGAATGGTCAAAGCTGGTGCAAGATTATAAGCCAAAACATTTAGATGGTGCTAGACTAGATTGAGATGCTCTCGAATTAACATGCGTTGATTTCCTATACATGCAGTCAAGTGTGTCTTATACCACAATAGAGCCCCAAATTTCCATTGCTAAGCCAAGGCAGTTAAGTGAATTTTGAATTTTGTCTCATTTGCCACAGTTAAATAAATCACCGCAGCTAGTAACACGGTTAAGTGAATTTGGCTTCCCCATTGACTTCGCTTATCGGAAGGTTGCAAAAGGTTGATCGCATGTCCCTGGGACGTTGCAACAGTCATAAGTGTGAAAAATGATCATAAGTCACTTTTTCCAGTGCTGTTGTAACTTCAGATGGTCACTAAACAAATGGTGGTAAGTCGAGGAGTACACGTGTAAGAGAATGAACAGGTTGTACCTACAATTTGGGGAGAATTGGAGAAATCCATTTTGCTATCTGACTTAACACATAACAGATAATCAGAGTTGGAAGGGACCTTGTAGGTCATCTAGTCCAACCCCCCACCCAAGTGGGAGACCCTACACCATTTCTGACAAATAGCAGTCCAATCTCTTCTTGAAGGTCTCAAGTGATGGTGCTCCCACAACTTCTGAAGGGCAAGGTGTCCCGTTGGTTGATTGTTCTCACTGTCAGAAAGTTTCTCCTTATTTCCAGGTTAAATCTCTCTTTGTTCAGTTTCCATCCATTATTCCTTGTCTGGCCTACAGAAATATATAGTATATGGCACCAAAAATGCTTTCATGAAAGAGAATTCCCTTTGCCCCATCCCATGTTACTTTGTGTAGGTCTTACATTGTCACTGGAGATAGAACAGCACCACAAAATTGAAGACATACCATCCACAGATGACACACAGGCACGTATTTCATATGGTATAATTTTACTAAAGAACATCTGTATACTGGTGGAAAAGTCTGGCAGGCATCTGGGCTTCCCTCACCATCCTAGGCAGCACCCATCACTTTCCTATATCTGCTGGGACAATAAAAGTGCTCCAAATGGGAAAAGCATGGGGAGGACCTGGCACACGCATGTGCATTTTGCATGCAGAGGTGCATACATTCGTCAGACTGTTGGGCCCAGTTCCCTAATGTTCATCAGCAATCTAGCCAATCCTTGACTTCACTGTAGCTCCAGCACATTCCTTGTTTAGATGAACCAAGATGAAGGCAATAATGGCAATTAAATACGATCTAGAAGTTCTCCAGGGCCGGGTGTCAAAAGGAGGACACACTTCCAAGCATGAGCAGATGTTGCTGAGGGAGAACTGCCAATATTCGTAGAAACAACTCCCAAGCTCACCTTCTCGAATCAGGCAATCCCCATTCCCTCATATCCAAGGAACGGTGCTTGCTTTCATAAGAGGCGTATCTCAAGGTTAATTAATTACCATCTGGACAAGGAAGTCACCTGATATATGTTCTCTCTCTCCCGTCTCTAGCAATAGCCTATATCTGAATGAGGGCTCCACCTTCACCTTCCAAAAAATTTCCCTTAGAATTTAAACCTTCACCTCCATCATTGCATCACTCTTCACCTTTACATGGATGTGGCCCTGCCGGGACTCCGCTCTGTCCCGTGATTGTACAGGAATGACGGCAGAGGTTAAAATGAGGCCTGGTTATGATGTACAATATGGCTATCGTTAGAGCCAGCCAGGTTGGGCGTTTGTGTGGTTGCTTGTATTGGCAGCCAGAATCAGATTGGGAAAGTATGTTAAGTGCTTTTGATAACGAATGTACATAATCGATGCATTCCGGTCCAACAGTATGGAACTCTTTGGGTTTACAGGAAATAACTTTTTGTCATAACCAAAATGCTTAGAAGACTCAATTATCTGCTGCAGGAAGACTGTGCTACAGACTGGCTTGCAATAAATAGACCCTTTTGCAAACAATCAGGTTGTAGCAAAAGCGGGGTGGGGGTGGGGGGAAATGTCCTTGTAAAGAAGACCCTTGTGAATTATGGTAGGACTGTCAGTAACGCAATACAATTGCCACATCATAACTCAACTCTACACTAAATTGGTGTCCCTGAATGCTGTATCTACTGGTATCTGTATCTACTGGTAACTGTACCTAGGTAAGTTTACAGAGGAGCAAAAACTAACCAGTTTTCAACGCTCCTTTCAGTCTGAATTTCTTCTCGCTCAGATTCCTGCAAGCATCCACGGCATGCAGAGAAAGAGTTTGGGTTTACAACAACCATATTTCCAGTTGCTCTCTTCCCGAGTAGTGACACTTGAAGAGTAGTGAGATGTGGACGTGGGGGCAGGAAGTGTGGGTGTGGGTATCCTTGGGATTCCCTACTTCTAAAATAAGTCTCCAGATTTTCCACTTGGGATTCCAGGCTCCAGGGGAAGCAGATGGACAGACATGAAGATATTTTACAAAGACTAGGAATTATTATTCCTTTTCCTTCCTTTCTTTTTTTGGGAAAAAAAAGCCCCTTCCCAGCCAGCTGTACAGAGTCCCCACCCAGCTGTACAGAGTCCCCACCACCAGATGCCCATTCCCACCCCTGGCCACCCAAGCAAAGGCCCACTCTCCCTTTCTCCAGATGTCTGTAAGGTCCTTCACTTGTAGAGCAAGTGGACACGGCTCCCATCACAGTTGTTGCGTCCCAGCTTGTCAGCCTGCTCCGCTACCAGGCAACGGACGAGAGGCAGGCTGGGCTGGTAGAGGTTGGGGCCAGTGGCTGCAGAAGCTGAAGCCGAGTTGTTGAAATGGTTGTCAGCTGCACAGTTGGAGGAGCGCCGACGGGAACGCAGTTGCTGCCGCTCTTTCAGCTGGTGCTGGAGCTCTGAGACACGCTCTTCTTTCTGTCGGGGAGGAAGGAAAGAGGGAGGGAGGGAGGGGGTCTATGAAGCAATGGGGCAAGAGCCCCCAGGTGGAAGGGATGGATGTTGGCACAGGAGGACTTGATCATATGCTATGCTATGTGTTGACTGTAAAGGACCACATAATAGATTTGTTCTCAACTTGGTCCTTTAGATGAGCCACGGCGGCGCAGTGGTTAGAGTGCAGTACTGCAGGCTACTACTTCTGCCGACTGCCGTCTGCCTGCAATTTGGCAGATCGAGTCTCCCCAGGCTCAAGGTTGACTCAGCCCACCAGCCTTCCGAGGTGGGTAAAATGAGGGCCCAGATTGTTGGGGGCAAGATATAAACCACTTAGAGAGTTCTGTAAAGCGATATATAAGTCTGCTATTGCTGTTAGTTACAAGGAGGAGGCAGCTGCAATCCTCCCCACACAAAAAAAGACCACCCCAGAACCAAACTCACTTCTAAGGAGGCTGCCCAGCAATCAAAAGGGAACTCAATTCTCCTGCTGTTTTATGCTCAGTTCTGTAGACTTCTAAAATAGTATATTCTAAGAAGAGTACGGAGGGGGCTCGTGAATGGTAAGCAGTGTTGAGTGCCACGCTCTTAATCTTTATAAGTGGCCAATTTGCGCCTCCAGGGTTGCCTTCTCCACCAAGGACCACTGGAAACACTCACAGTGGAGTCTCCCACAATTTTGAGGAGAGAAACCCACCCCCCCTCTCTCCCCAAAGTCAGAAAGAAATTCCATGCCATCGAGAGGTGGGCTGCTGCCGGTTCACACTGGTTCTGGCGGACCGGGAGTTAAGATTAAGTGCAGTTCAGCGAACTGGCAAATCCTGGCTAGCCCTGCCCCTGCCCATTTATCGGCCTGGTTTTGGGGCCGTTTTCAGGCCATTTTTCAGGCAGTTTTGGGGGCGTTTTCAGACCGTTTTCCAGGCCAAAAATGGCCCTCAAACTGCCTGGTTTTTGGACCCTTTTCAAGCCATTTTGGGTGCCATTTTCAGGCCTTTTTGGACTGAAAAATGGCCTGAAAACAGCCCGGAAAACAGCCTGAAAGTGTCACAAAAAACAGGCCGAAAAACAGGCTGAAAAATTGGGCGCGGGGCCAGCCAGTGGTGGGATGAGCCCCAACTGGCTGAATCCTACCTGTTCCTTTGAGGCGAGTGGCTTGGGAGGCGGGGCTGGGTGTGATGAGTGACATCACCTACCCAGTCACATAACCAACCGGCCACACCTACCCAGCCAGAGAACCGGTCGTTAAAAAAACTGCAGCCCACCGCTGATGCCATCTCCCATCATGGCTTTGCTCTCTGCCCCACGTGTTCTCCCTCTGGCTCCAAGAAAGTTCCTACCGTGCATTATAAGCTTGTGCAGGAAATATAAGGGAAATTCAAGGAAGGGCCAAACGTCCCTTCCTTACTGCCCCCTGCCAAGTCACACAGGGTCCCCACCTCGGCAATGATCTTCTCTAGTTCACGGTTCTCCTTCTCCAGCATCCGTGATTTCTCCTCCTCATTGTTGTTGGTGGAGGAGCCAGTTTTCATGGTGTCCTGCTGCTCGGACTGCCATTCTCCCCGGGTGATAAGGCGCCGCATCTGAAACGAGAACCACAGTTCCGCAATTCATGGCTAGGGAAGGGCCGCACAAGACAGCCAGAACAGGAAGACGGGACGTGCTTCTCATACTTTTTCAGCCCCCTTCCTGAGAAGGCCATTGTCTGGGATGGGCTAGAGCAGATCTGGGCATTTTGCAGCCCTCCAAGCCACATCCGGCTCTTTGGCTGTCCCTGTCCAGCCCATGTGAAGTCAATCCAAAATTAGAAATCAAATGTAAATAAATGTATGCAATATAACTGCATTGCTTGTATTTTTTCCCCAATTTAAGCATGTGCGTGCATGCGTGCCTGTGCACCTTCGCGGCCCTTTTGGTTTGGCCCTCCACAACAGTCCCAGTTTCAGGTGGCCCCCTTTGGGAAAATTAATCGTCCATCCCTGAGCTAGAGAATGACTTAAGCCGTGTCAGAAGGGAAGTAGGGTACTTACCTTGGGCACAAACAGCACAACCAGTGTGATGTAAGAGGAGAAGACAATGGCAAGGGAGGCAAAGGCGAAGGCAGCATCCTGTTGACTGCTGAGGATCATGGTCACGGGGGCCGTGATAAGACATAGCACCTACAAAAGGGAGAGGCTCCAGGCTGTTAGCTTAGACCGGAAAGCACACCCAGGAAGTCCTACAGCAGGATTTTACAACCTTGACGAATATAAGGCGGGTGGACTTCAACTCTCAGAATTCTCTAGCCTTTGTAGGAATTGCCAGGAAATTTGCTTCTAGCCCTTAAGGCTCACCCGGCCCCTATGGCCAAAGAGAGATAATAAATACCCTTGACATCCTCCAGCAGGACAGGTTGGCTTCCTGAAAGCAGATGGTTATCGCTGCAACTCTAAGCACTGGGAAGCAAAGCTTCCTGATTGAGCTGCAGCCAGACGCTAGGAAGCTCCTCGCCGAACCCCACTGGGTAGGCCGCAGCAGGAAACCAACTCTACAGGAAGGTTAAAACTGCTTTTATTGAGATGGACTATAACAACAGAATTGTCCAACTCTCATTGTATCTCCTACTCCTTCTAAATATACTATAAATTTAGAATTATAAATTCTAAATATTTTAAATTTGGCGAATATACTAAATAAAGTACATTTACCCTTGTAGTATGGCTGCAATATCATTATTATCCTTCTCATCTTTTTTACTACCTTCTCTTATTGATATCATTATTATTCTATTGTTTTGCATGTACATTGACAGCTTATACGCCGGAGACAAATTCCTTGTGTGTCTAATCACACTTGGCCAAATAAAGTATCCTATCCCATCCCATCCCATTCTTCACTCCAGTCCATTCTATTCTTATTGTTCAGTGAATCTGCCACTTCCAAACATTATATAGACATCCTGAAATTAGAAAATAGATTTACCCCGTTACCTTGGCAACAGAGCTTGCAGATATATGAAGATCATCTTCCTTCCACTTTACAAAAAGAGATTTATATTGACTGTTTCCTAGTATGATTTGATTGCTTATTGTACCCTATGACTATCATTAAGTGTTGTACCTTATGATTCTTGACGAATGTATCTTTTCTTTTTATGTACACTGACAACATATGCACCAAATTCCTTGTCCAATAAAGAATTCATTCATTCATTCATTCATTCACTCATATCTTACATGCAACCTCCAGTGTGAGACTAAGAAGCCCAAAACAAGACAACTGCATGATAAATTAGAAGTGGCCCAATCCCCATTCTGATCATGGCTAAGGCAGAAGTGTTGGCCCAAAACTTCTTCCTTCTCTTTAGACTGAGGAGAAACTCTTCTAATTACTTGTCCTCTCAACCTCACTGATGCACTCAGGTAGTCAACTGGCATAGAGGATTGTCAATCATTGCAAACAACAAACCACTTACAGCCACATTATAGATTGCCATGCCCACAGCCCGGTGGTCATTGATCTTCTCTGTGGAGACTCCCTTTGTCTCATAGGCCAGGAAGATGCCTAAAAGCAGCAGCAGCCCCTTGAAGCCATAGAAGATACCTGTGGGGAGGGAGGAACGTGAAGGTGGTGGAAGGGGAAGAGGTCCCAAAGGGAGAGTGGGTGTAGGGGGGAACACAACCCTAGGAAGGGGGGCAGTAGATTCTGCCCCTCCCCCCAATTCACTCTCTCACTCTTTAGGGAGTAGATAACTCACTTCTTTTAAGAAACACTTAAAGAAGCTTACAAGAAAAAAAGCAACACATAATAATAAAGAAAGAATCAAATTTTTTTTTAAAAAAACACAAATTTTAACAGGACTTTAAACCAGCCTCCCTCATTGATTAAATATCCCCAAACTTCCAGGTACCCCAGTTGCTGGTCACTGTAGTCAAAGTATTACATGGGGGAAGGCTTGTCTAATCAGTTTCCAAACAGCATAAAAAACAAACCCTGCAACGATCATTGAGTACAAACCAAATATAACAAAAGAGAGAGGGCACCAAATGGTATGCAATTCATGCCCCATATTCTTGGCAGAGCCACCTGGCTGACTCTGTCTCCAGGATCCCGCTCAATCCCAGTCTATGTCTCCAGCCTTATCACCTACGTGGTTTTTCAGCCCTCCTTCAGCATTTCCTCCCCGATTTTCTAAGACAATCCATTTTACTTGGAATGGTAAAAATGCACATGTGCAGACAGAACACCTGGGAGTGGGGGAGATTGGGCAGTAGACAAGAAACCCAAAACTATTCAGGACACAAAGCCTCGTTCCGGAATGCAAGAAAGCGACCAAGTTGTCCAGTTCTAAACTAAGGCAAGATTGGCCAGGGTTACAGGGCTAGCCAAGGAAAGGAAAGGACACCGAAACCTTGGGATGAGCGGAAGTGGGCTTGGGACAAACACCCTTCTTTTCCTGGAGAGCCTCACCCAGCCAAGTGTTCATCTTTTCGGAACTGCAGTGCTCCAGCTTGGGTAGGATCAGCACGTCAATGTCACTTTTAGGCTCCTCTTTGGTAAATTCCTGAGGGGAGGGGGAAACAGGATGAAGACATTGGAAGCAGAAGAGCCAAAAACAAAATACTATATTATAAATATATATATATGGTATTCAGCTTTGTTCAGGTATTTTCCCACGTCATTGTAGTTGTGCTTTTAAAGTTGTAGCAACGTTTCGGCAGAATCTCATCTGCCATCATCCAGATTCTGCCGAACGTTGCTACAACTTTAAAGCAAAACTGACGTGATACTGAACAAAGCTGAATACCATACCGCACTCCACGGACTTACATGTATGGTATTCAGCTTTGTTCGGGTATTTTCCCACGTCATTGTAGTTGTGCTTTTAAAGTTGTAGCAACGTTTCAGCAGAATCTCATCTGCCATCATCAGGCTTCTGTATTGTGTTCGTCTGAACTATATATATATATATACAGTACGTATATATATTTGTCTCAAGCACATACAGTATAAAGAAGGATATAAACAAGCATATATAAAGGAATACCCTAATCAAGAAACCACCAAGGAGAAAAAAAACCATCCCCTTGAGCAACTCTGGCAAGACAAGCTACTGCATATGAAAAGAGAATTGCCAATTGCACAGTGGCAGACAGGAAAGCACTCCAAGAGATTAACATCATTGCCCAGAAGATCATTGGTTGACCTCTCCCCTCTTTGGAAGAGCTTTATAGCTCCCACTGCCTTAAGAAAGTTCAACATATTCTCAAAGATCCATCTCATCCTGGGAACCCTTTTTTTGAACTATTACCATCTGGCAGACAACACAGGATAATAAAAACAAGGACAAAGGAAAAAACACCTTCTATCCCAGGGCAGTAGCTCTTTTGAATTTTACTGCCTAGTGCAGTGTTGATGCGGTATGGCGGGTTTTCGGTTCAATGTGTGGAGTGTGAAGGATGTGTGTTTGTGTTTATTTTCATGGTCATGGTGTGCACTGAAGATGGTGTTTGATTTCGTTGTACGAGGTGCAATGGCAATAAAGTAAAGTAAAGAACAAACCCCACTCCCTTCTAGCACTGATGACGTTACCTAGCTGGGTAATAAAACACCTGCAAGAAAACAACCAAGCTTAGAGAGCACCAGGACTTCCCAGTTCAATCCTGATATTCTCTTAACTAAAGAAGGGTGTGGAAGAGGATGAAACTCTTTAATTTAACCATAGTAACTTAACCATAGCAATAGCATTTTGGCTTACATACTGCCCCATAATACTTTAAGTATCAAGCACGGAAAATCAAGAAACCAGGCACTTCAGATGAATATAAAAGTTTAATGCATGCTTAAGCTCTCTATATAAGAATATTTACTACTGGCGGTCAAAACAAATAGGCAAGAGTCAATGGAATTCGAGGTGGGTTGGACTTAGGTTTCTTGTGGGTGCGAAGAGACTCAAGACTGATGATGCATTTGACCCCCTCCCTCGGGCTCAGCCTGGTCATCTCCTACAGTAAATGCTGATACAGATAATCAGAGTTGGAAGGGACCTTGTGGGTCATCTAGTCCAACCCCCTGCCCAAGCAGGAGACCCCACACCATTTCTGACAGATGGGAGTCCAATCTCTTCTTGAAAGTCTCAACTGATGGCGCTCCCACAAATTCTGAAGGCAAAGTTGTTCCATTAGTTGATTGTTCTCACTGTCAGAAAGTTTCTCCTTGTTTCCAGGTTGAATCTCTCCTTGTCCAGTTTCCATCCATTATTCCTTGTCTGGCCTACAGGAGCTTTAGAAAATAGCTTGATCCCCTTCCTCCCTGTGGCAGCCCCTCAAATATTGGAAGACCGCTATCCTGTCTCCCCTGGTCCTTCTCTTCACTAGACTAGCCATACCCAGTTCCTGCAACCGTTTATTGTATGTTTTAGCCTCCAGTCCCTAGTCATCCTGGTTGCTCTTCTCTGTGCTATTTGCATATTGCTCCCAGCAATCTGGATTCTCATTTTACCAACCTCGGAAGGATGGAAGGCTGAAGCAACCTTGAGCCCCGCCAAGATCGAACTCCAGGTTGTGGGCAGAGTTTGCCTGCAATACTGCACTCTAACCACAGCGATACAAGGCCTCCTAGTGGTGCATTTAACATGCAAAAGGGACATATGGACAACTTTTTGTCTTGTGGCCATTTGCTTTCAAGTTTCTTTTCTTAACTGATAACAAAAGCCCAGCTGAAAAATAATCTTAAGTAAAATTTGGTAAGAAAGTTAGCAGCATTTTCTCTCTCATGCACACCTTTTTATACCTTAAATTGCCGTGACTTTACACCTCTTGCTTTATAGGTAACTGGGATAGCTTCAAGGTCAAAATTGCAGGGCAACAGCTGTCATGTACAGCAGTGATCCCCAACCTTTTTATGCCGCAGCCCGGTACCGGCATTAGCTGGGCGCCGCGGCCCGGTACTGGCATCAACTGGGCGCCGCCATCTTTTTGATGAAAGTGCTTCCGGTGACCTCACGGAAGCCCTTTTTCATCAAAAAAGATGGCGGCGCCAGCCTCGGTGAGCTTTTCCGGTAGAAATGGCTTTCTACCTGGAAAAGCTCACCGAGCTACTGCGCATCTTTTTGATGAAAAAGTGCTTCCGGTGAGCTTTCTACCCGGAAAAGCTCACCGGAAGCACTTTTTATCAAAAGATGGCGGCCAGCAACCAGCGGCCCGGTAAGACTTGTTCCGCGGACCGGTAGCGGTCCGCGGACCGGTGGTTGGGGACCCCTGATGTACAGTTTGGAAAAAGGAGATTTTCTAATAAGTTGGTTTGACAGAAATATATGGCTTGCTCTATATAGCACCCAGGCTCCCTACAGTGCAATGCAGAGGCAACTGCAAAAGTGGATGGTTTCATCTACATGAGGAAATGGGTGTTGTATCATATTGCAAACACCTGTCTCTTACTTATCTGCACGCAATATCTCGAATGTACAAAAGAACAGAGCTTGCGTGCATCCATATTTCACAACGATTATTTTGTCATTTGCACCTCTTCCCTTGTGATATACTATTAGGTCAGCGGGGAAGGAACACTAAAGTTTTAGCCCCATCCCAGAACCACAAGCAACATTCAGTCAAAGAAGGAAAGGATCCTGGGATAGGTCTTTACCTATAACTCCACTTAGAACAGTTTGCTTAGTAAACGTTTGAAGTTACAACAACACTGAAATAGTGACTTATGACCACTCATGTGATTTACATTCAGACTACTTGGCAACTGGTTCATATTTATGATGGTTGCAGTATCCTGGGGTCATATGATCCCTTTTTGTGACCTTTTGACAAGCAAATCAATGGGGAAGCCAGATTCACATAACAACTGTGCTACTAATTTAACAACTGCGCTGAATCACTTAACCCCTGTGGCAAGAAGAGGCGTAAAATGGGGCAAAAAAAAAACTCACTTAACTAATGTCTCACTCGGCAACATAAATGTTGGGCTCAATTGTGGTTGTAAGTCGAAGACACTCTGTATATTCCAACTCACCCTGGGAATCACAATTCAACCAAGATATGGACCAATTGCCAAGAACGGAAAGGAAAGCGACCAGGAAGAAAAACAAATCTTCTCCACAGGTTGAGATAATGGAAGAGGAGAAGAAACTGCAAGGACATACCAAAGAGGTGAGATGTTGGAGAGGACGAGGCTGAGCCCAAGGGAAGGATCAACCGCGTGATCTCTTACATGATCTCTAGGACTGCAGATATACAGGCCGGTAATTAGCGGGAGCTTGTAAAACTCAAGACTCAGAGGTTGAGAGTCAATAAAGGTGAGTTTACAGAATTGACCTCTGCTTACAAATGTCTCTGTTGGCTGGGCCAGTAAGTATTGCTGTACCAATTCCAAAAATGGAGAGAATTGGTTAAACCGTGATTAAGGCAAGCGTATCACGTGAATGCAGCCAGCACAGATGGGTCATGGAGGAGAAATAGTGAGATAGGCATCCAAGAGACGCAGACTTTTCTACAATACACTGGGACAAACACTTGCTTTAGTTATGGTCCACCAAGCCATCCCTGACTCGTGGTGCCTACATGGACAAATCTATGCAGTTTCCTTGCCAAAACTTTCAGAGGAGATTCGTCCCTGCCTGCCTTCTTCCTAAGGTGGAGAAAAAAGTGACTGACCCAAAGTCACTCACTTTATTCCATGCCTCAGGCAGCAATAAAACAATTCTCAATTTCCTGGCTCCAAATTTAGTGTTGTTAAGCTTGATCGCAACTGTTGGCTTTTCTGTAAAAAACAACAACAACCCAAAACCAAACCACTCATCAGTGGAATGAGAACCATTTCCAGTAAAACAAGGCTAGTAGTCTCTCTCTGTGGTTCCAGAATGACACCTAAAGGACCTCCAGCCTGCAGGGCCAGTGATGAGGGATATTACAAATAACAATAACTGGGAAACCACAAGGCTCTCCTCACTGATCTGACAGGAATGCAGAATCTTCTTTTGAATATGCTTTTAATATAAGAATAGGTAAGCGTGTTTGATAAGCAATATTTCACTGCTGAAAAGACAGGCTTTCTGGTTCAAGCTAACATAATTTTAGTTTGATTCACTAAAACTTTGTGGGCTAATAATAGAAAGGCAGTCTTGTACGCTCCATGGAATTTTTTAAAACTGCTGTTTCACCTATCTTGGTACTAATGGTACCAAACAGCTGTTTCAACAATCTGGCCCTGTCTACTGGGATCCTTGAACCTATAGCTCCTTTTGAAATGATGCCAGCTTAAGATGTTACCTCTGTTGTGCGTTTCAGTGGGTTAACTATTTGCCAGATAGCCAAGATGACAAAATCAAGTCCGACAAGCAATCCAACAGTGGCATAGAGTTTCCAGGGTTCCAAAGTCTGTGGGAAAAGAGGAGAGAGAGAACTGGGGGGCTGGACCCACTCAAAGGGATGGAATAGAACATATGAAATTTCACAGATCCTGGAGGCCACAAATTCAAGCTGACCTGAGTTTTCAGACCATGGATCCATCTAGTCAATTACAATAATTATTGTTTACCCAATTTCTTTTATTGTGTTTTATTGGGTACTATGAAAACAATACACATTTATTTCACATGCTTCATTTTTTATTATGGAAGCAACAGTTTCGCCCAAGCTGGGGCCATTTATGTGTTTGGCTCTCATAAACCTGGGAACTGAAGTGAATATTACTTGGAAGGCGTCAGGCTGAGGAAAGTTGTGAAAGTGTGGGAAATCCAAGACCTTGTGCCAAAAGCTTAGTAGAAAAATTGGGCTTAAGGTAAGAACTTAGATAACACAAAGTTGTTCTGAGAAACAAGTTGTGTGCAAATACAGTTTCCCCCTAAATTCCTGTTTTGGATCCAGAGAGGACTGGAGAAACTGGTCCCAGCCACAACAATACCAGGCTGCATGGTTCAGTGGTTTGATTTAATATAAGGCAGCCTCCTCAATGTGCCTATGAATTTAAGTTCTGTTCCTGCAGTGACAGTTCCTTGGGAAATTTATCAACATAAATGTAAAAACACAACACCGTAAAGCAATAAATCAAAACAGCAAAGTTCAGCAGTGTTTAAACAAGAGGCTAAGGACACACACGCAGAGAGAGAAAGCATGGTATCCGTGGAAAAGGAACTCTGAGAATTTTATTATGCCTTTTCTGAAGTATGGTTACAAGATCAAATTTACTAGCCCTCCCACCCTGAGAATGTGCTCCCCTCCAAATCTGCAAATCGTAGCAAAACTCAGATGTAAGTATACTCTTAGCCCTGGGCTTTGCTAAGATTTATGAACTTATGTATCAAATCCTTTCACCTAAAGACACACCCACCAGATATAAAAGGTAAAGTATCTGGGAACGCTAACCACTATCAACAATTATTTTAGTGGAACAAGGGCGTGGTATGATTTCAGGATTAAATTCCTGTGGAATAGAAAATGATGAACACCCTTGTAACTTTTGAGCAAATGTAGGCCAATTCTGTCTTGGTGTGGCCCCAAGCCAATTCTGAATTGTTTCTAAGAATAACAGCATTCAAAAGAAATATGTGGTACAGTATATCCAAATCCTTTGTCTATATTACTTGCTTCATTTGAATGACTCAGCACAGAATGGCAAGAAGACAAAATACATACCTTCCGTCGTTCTTTCTTCTCTTCCTTCTTGGTGAAGACGGTGTGCACCCACCAGATTTTGGTGAACATGCTGCCATAGCCAAGGCTAAAGCCCAAACCCAGGAGCCAAAGCCGAGCCTGGAAGTGGAGCGGGGAAAATAATAATAAGAAAGCAGTAGCTTTCTCCAAAGCTCTTAATCAACCAAGAGAATCTGGGACTTTCCCAAGAGATATCTATTGCACAGAATATTGATGCATTTTCTAACACTATAGAAAGTTCTCAATTTACAACATTTTAACTAGTGACCTTTCGAAGTTACAACGGCACTGAAAAAAGCGGTTTATGACTGTTTTTCACACTTCAAACCATTGCAGAATCCCCATGGTCACATGATCAAAATTTAGATGCTTGGCAACTGACTCATATTTATGACGGTAGCAATGTCCTGGGGTCATGTGGTCACATTTTGAGACCTGACAAGCAAAGTCAATGGGGAATCCACCAAATTCATTTAACAACTCTGTTACTAGTTTTAACAACAAATTAGAAAGGTCGTGTTAATATGGAAGAAATTAAAACGGTCACTTATTAGGATTTATTTGATAAAAATGAATGTTTTGTTCAGAATGATGTTTTAAGAACTTATGTACTATTCAAGTAATGGCAAAAAGATATATTTCAATTTGTATGGCAAGATAAAAAAAAATACGAGTTAAATATAAAGTGTTATAAGATGTAAAGGACAGAGGAGGATTGGGTTAACCAGATCTGAAATTGTCTTTTGCAATAAATACATTTATGGTATTTTGATACCATAAAGTTAATGTGGATCCTAAAAGCCATGTTATTAGTCATGTCATTTTGAGAATATGGAATAGATATAAATGCAGACTGTGCCCAAAAACACCTCTGAGGATCTCAAGCAGAAGAAGCATTTTATGGAAGGGAAGCAGCAGACAAAGACAAATGATTGCTGTACAGGAATTATTGAAATTATCACCAAGCAGATATCACAAAATCAGATCGAGAGAGCAATTAATCACAGAGAAATATAGTTGTCAATGGTTTTCTCATTTACAGTTATCAGAAAAGATTTAAAAATGGTGCAATATCACGATTGATTGACTATATCATGGACTGGAGGCCTGTGTTTAAAATAAAATGCTTACAACATGAAATATACTATTGCCCACTGTTACAATATGTGGGATGAGATGTAATTCCTATGAATTCCCTGTTCAATATTTCCTTTAACATAATTCAGGTGGAGCAAAGGTTGGCTTCCTGACATCCATCCCCTCAAAATCTAACACTGACAAGGAATTTGTACTTTTACTGCATACTAATACATTTAAATGTTTGAACTTCTTAAAAATACTTTTTTTTCATACAAAGTAAGACCCTAGTTAGGGTATTCGTTCAAACTTTGGGGGCACAGATATGATGGTGTCTGTTCCAGTTCTAAAGTGTATCCATAATCCACCATCACCCAAGACTAGGCACGCACGCCCCTAACTACCTCAATTCCAACTACTGCTGGCCTTAAATGCAAGCTACTCAATGCAAGAAGCCTCGCGAATAAAATACCTGAATTTTTCCTCTTACTAAATATGGCTAAATTCGACATTATATTTGTCTGTGAAACATGGCTCAACGCATCTCTCCCTGATTCCATTACCACAGTAAGAGACTATCATGTTTACCAATCAGATCGTGAAATTCGTAGAGGAGGTGGTGTTGCTATCTTCTATAAAAAGTCCTTACATCTAAAAAATTTCCAAGTTACCCAGGAGCTTGCTCTTCCTGAGACCATCATCTGTGAACTATCCTTAAATATCACATTTCGATTCTTATTATGTTACAGAGCACCTGATTATGACATCGAACATGTAAACAAGCTAAATACACTACTAACATGGGCAGCATCTTGCCCATACCCTTTTATCTTTCTTTGTGATTTCAATCTACCTCATATTGACTGGACCCTAAATGAATGTACAACTGAAACCATACACGTCACCTTCTACAATGCTGTTACAAATCTGGGACTGGAACAACTAGTAACCAACAACACTAAACAACTGCCTCGATCTCATCTTCTGCAATAGTTTGAATTTAATTTACGGAATACAAACTAAAGAACCCTTTTCCAGCAGTGATCACAATATGATTGACTTTTGTCTCAACATACGCCCACACAAAAATCACCACAATGACGTAATCCCCAATTATAACTTCAAAAAAGGCAACTATGATCTTATAGACAACGATCTCTCATCCCTTGATTGGCAATCTCTATTCACTGGATGCAATACTGTTGAAGACCATTACAACATATTTTTACTTGAAGTCAAAAGAGTCATCAAACTATATGTACCAACAACAACTCCCAAAACAAACAAAAAAAAAAAAAACAGATTACCCATAACAATAAGGAAACTTCAATCCAAAAAGAGATCACTCTGGCGGAAAAACAAATCTGGTCACGTTGCCAATTTCAAAAGCCGATACAAAAATTTATGCCACCAGATAAAGACTGAATGCACCAATTATCACATTAAACAAGAGGAAAACCTTCTATGCACCAATTCCACCCACGCTTTTTACAATTTTGTAAACAACAAACTAAAAGACTCAAGGTCCATCCCACCCCTGATAGGACCTAATGGTAAAGACTGCAACGACGACACCATTAAAGCCAACATCTTTAACACATTCTTCGGCTCAGTATTTGTAAACAGCAATGGATCATGCCCAGTATTTCCTAGCTGAACCACAGATAACTACAATGATCTAATACATATCGATTTTACAGAAGACAATGTTGAAAAAGCAATCTAAAACCATCTCTATCTATTGGACCAGATGGAATATGTGCCTACTTCTTAAAAAAGCTATCCACTGCCATAGCCAAACCTCTAAGCATAATCTTTGAAAAATCTTTCAGGACCAGCTCCTTGCCTAACCTATGGTCACAAGCCACGGTCATCCCCATCTTCAAAAAGGGAGACCCCAGCCTAGTTGAAAATTACAGACCAATCTCCTTATGCTGCGTCACCTGTAAAGTCATGGAATCAATTATTAACCAATACATTATCCTCCACTTAGAGACAAACAACCTACTCTCCAATAAACAATTTGGTTTCAGGAAAAAACTATCCTGTAATCTGCAACTCTTACACTGCAAAAACATATGGATGACACTGTTAGGGATACAACACCCTAGCAGAACGTGCAACGGCAGTCAAGCAGACAGAGAGTGTGTGTGAGATAAAGCGTTGTTGTAGCTTTACACTCAGTAAGACAGATACACTGTGCAATTAAATAGTTTTTATTCCAGCAAGAGTTATAGCATAGTCAAAGCAGTCCATATGTCATACACTAAGTTCAGACAGTCCAAGGGTTATTCAGTTTGCAAAAGTCCAGTGTAGAAAATAGGTCGTTCAACTCACAAACAATCAGTCCAATGATGTATCTCTTTTGCAGTCAGAGATATGAAGCAAAATCAAACCTTCTTTTCTTCTCTCAGCAAACGCACACAGTAATCACCATCAATCCTTCTCTGTCAGCATTCCAGTAAAAGCCGGCGAACAGTGAGCACTCTTGCTCTCTCTTATGGCGATTTACAACCGCACCCAAAATACTTGGCTTACAGTTTAAAGTGACACACACATTTAAACTAACAAACATATATTATATTTAGCCAAACTAAGTTAGGTAACTAATGTTATCCCTAACATTCTCCCCTTTTGGGTAACATCATAATATATATCTTTATTTACAATTTCAACCCATATTTTTCACAATTCTCCTTGTGCCTTACTGCACCTTGGGCTTTTGTAAATCCATCTGCAATATTTTCTTCAGTTATGCAGTACTCCAATCTTATCAGACTATTTTTCACAGATTGTCTAACATTCAAATATCTAAGGTCAGTGTGCTTAGATCTAGTCTTTACAGCAATATTTGTAGCCAACCGTAATGCTGCTTGGTTGTCCTCATACACAACAATGGCATTCTTAACAGTTACTCCCATATCTAACAATAACTGTTTATACAGAATTATATCAGTACATATTAATGATAAACATGAAAATTCTGCCTCCATTGTGGACATACTAATATGTTGCTGTCTAATAGACCTCCAACCAATCAGTGTTTTACCTAATAGTATAGCCATACCAGAAGTTGATTTTCTTGTTTTTATGTCTGTTGCAAAACTTGCATCAGCATATGCACTCAAAATCAAATAATCTTTTGGCTCTAAATACAATGCATAATGCATTGTCTTCTTAAGATACCTTAATATACGCTTTAGCGCTTGCCAGTGACGTTCATTTGGTTCAGCACTAAATCTTGCCAGTTGATTAACTCCATATGCAATATCTGGCCTTGACCAATTACTTATATATGATAAGCTTCCTATCAATGACTGATAAATAGTCTTATCAAATTTTGAACTCTGAGCATCAGTACGACAAAATTCCTGACTCATTGGAGTCTTTGCCGGTTTACACAGTTCCATTTTATACATTTTGAGCAATTGGTATATTTTATCTACTTGTGATATCTTAAATCCACTATTGGTTTTGTCTATTGTCAATCCTAAATACTGTCTGATTTCTCCTAAATGCTTTAATTTTATTCTCTTACTTAATAATGATATAATCTCACTAGCTTCATTATTAGTCTTAGTTATTAAAGCAATATCATCTGTAAACAACAATAATAATGATACCTTTCCATTTGTCTCTTTCTTAAATAAACATGGATCAGCTAAACCTGCCTTAAATCCAATATTGTTTAGCTCTTTTACAATATATTGGTTCCACTCATAACCAGATTGTTTCAATCCATAGAGACTCTTATTCAGTTTCCAATAGTCATTATTAATTTTACCATCCTTAATACCTACTGGTTTTCTTAAATATATAGTGTGCTGCAATGGTGCATGCAGATAGGCAGTTTCCACATCTAAATTGTTAACTATATAATTCTTCTTAGCTGCCCACACTAACGCTGCTCTTAAAGTTGTAGCCTTTAAATTTGGTGCAAATACCTCATCATAATCACATGCCGTTTGATTATATCCTTGAGCTACCAACCTTGCCTTATGGGTAACAGTCCCATTCTTACCAGTTTTTAACTTAAAAATCCATTTGCAACCAATGGACTTTTCACCTGGAGGTAATTTGGTTTCTTCATAAACCTTCATTTCCTTTAATGAATTTAACTCCTTTTCCATTGCCTTTTTCCAATTCTCCAAATGTGTGCAAGTAGCTTAGGTCAGGTTTTCTGCCATGCCACCGTGTGAATGGTAATTCACCAGTAGTAGAATTAACCACATTATTCAGTATATGATTCCCACACATTATTGCTTCTCCCCACAAATTATCAGGTAATCCTGAATCTGAGATCATCGTCTCTCTATAAAGGCATTATGTTGTGGCCTATATGGTGCAGACTTCTTATGTTCTACACCTGCCAACTTCAGCTTATCTTGGAATTTATTGTTTGTAAATTCCGTACCGTTATCAGTAATAAGTGTAACTAACTTCTTTTTAGTTTTCCTTTCAGCGAATTTAAGCCAATTAAAGAAATTTTGATAAGTTTCAGTTTTACTTTTCATTAGATAACAGAAACCATATCTAGAATAATGGTCCATTATACTAAGAATATATCGAGCACCTCCCACACTTGGTTCTTTAGGACCTATAATATCAGCAAATACTACCTCTAAAGGTTCCTTGGTTTTAAATCCATTTACTCTATTTGCTGATATCACCTTGCTTTTCTCTTCACTACATACATTGCATTGCAAATACTTACTGCAAGGTTTGAGTTTTATACCCTTAGATTGTTCTACTGTTTAAGCATTTTAAAATTTATATGCCCCAAACGTCTGTGTAACAGATGTATGCACTCATTGTGAGGTTTAACATTATCATAGACTGTGTTAGCCACCTCTAAACTATCATTTAACACATACAATTCACCTCTTAAAGTTGCAGTCACTTTCTTATCATCTTTTTCAATTATGCAATTGTCTCCCCTAAAGGTAATTACATAACCTAGTTTAACCAAAAATCTCACCGAAAGCAAATTAAACTTAAGTTGTGGTACATATAACATTTTTAATTTTTCTCTTATGCTATTGCAATATGCTATACCTTCACCTTTAGCCTTAAGTTTCCATCCATTAGCTAACGATATTTGCTGTGAACTTGTGGAAATCTTAACAAATTTTTTCTTATCATTTGTTATGCAGTGAGATGCTCCACTATCTATCACCCATAAATTACTATTCACAGTTTCATTGCTATACATGGCTAACTCCATGCTTTCTTTATTCTTTCGATGCTTTTTAGCATTCTGGCTGGCTCTTTGGCTTTTTGCTTTCTTGCAAAATCTAGTCAAATGTCCTTTTGCTCCACAATTAAAACATTTTCTAATTGTATACGCTGACGGAGATATTTTCTCTTCTTCACATTGTGATGGTTCACTTCTGAGTTGATCCCTTTCAAGCCGTCTCCTGGCTTCTTCAATTAATCTGCCAGTAATGTCAGTTAAAGATAAACTATCTTTTGGCAACACTTCAAGCGAAGTTACGTAATCATCGTAGCTCTGGTCTAATGAAGACAAAATAATATAAACTTGGTGCAGTTCAGTGAAGATAAGTTCCTTTTCATGCAGTTCTTGAAAAATTCTCTTCATTGAGTTTATATGATTTAGCATGTCTCCATCCTTCTGAAGATTTGTCCTGAACAGTTTCCGTGTATGTGCTCCTACACTGTCCCGAACATAAATCTTCCTTAGGTTCTCCCAACAATTCGCAGCTGTTTCTTCCCCACGTATATGGACAAGCTGTTGGTCAGAGAGAGTCAGTCCTATTATGCAAAGAGCTTGCTCATTCTTCACTTGATATTCCTTTATCTTCTGGGCATCTTCCTCATCCTCCGGATCCCATGCATCTACTTCTGGTGGGTTTTGTATTAAATCCCACAAACCTTCTCTTCGTAGAAGTAGGCTACATTTCATAGACCATGAAACATAGTTTGTTCCATCCAACTTGGATATGTGAGACAAACTTTGTAAATTGACTCCTGCCATCATTTAACTGGATATAAAACTATATTAATAAAAACACAGCTTTCTGTTTACAATGTTGTGTTGCTACACAAACTCTCACTCACAAGCCTGTTATACTGATTTGACTGACTGTGCACCTGGGCCCATAACCAGTGTTAGGGATACAACACCCTAGCAGAATGTGCAACGGCAGTCAAGCAGACAGAGAGTGTGTGTGAGATAAAGCGTTGTTGTAGCTTTACACTCAGTAAGACAGATACACTGTGCAATTAAATAGTTTTTATTCCAGCAAGAGTTATAGCATAGTCAAAGCAGTCCATATGTCATACATTAAGTTCAGACAGTCCAAGGGTTATTCAGTTTGCAAAAGTCCAGTGTAGAAAATAGGTCGTTCAACTCACAAACAATCAGTCCAATGATGTATCTCTTTTGCAGTCAGAGATATGAAGCAAAATCAAACCTTCTTTTCTTCTCTCAGCAAACGCACACAGTAATCACCATCAATCCTTCTCTGTCAGCATTCCAGTAAAAGCCAGCGAACAGTGAGCACTCTTGCTCCCTCTTATGGCGATTTACAACCGCACCCAAAATACTTGGCTTACAGTTTAAAGTGACACACACATTTAAACTAACAAACATATATTATATTTAGCCAAACTAAGTTAGGTAACTAATGTTATCCCTAACAGACACAACTCGATCAGGGCAAAGCAATAGATGCAATCTACATAGACTTCTGTAAAGCCTTTGATTCAGTAGTACACGACAAACTACTCCTAAAAATAAAATCCTATGGTATCTCTGGACAACTGCATAACTGGATAGAAGAATTCCTGTCAAACAGACAACAAATGGTCAAAATTGGGTGTGTCCTATCCAATTCTGTACATGTCAATAGTGGTGTCCCCCAAGGCAGTGTTCTAGGACCAACTCTCTTCATAGTCTACATAAATGACCTCTGTGATCATATTAAGAGCAACTGCGTTCTTTTCGCTGATGATGTAAAGCTGTTCAATACCACAGACAATACTGCTACCCTTCAAAAAGATCTTGACTATGTATCAGAATGGTCAAACAAATGGCAACTTCAAATCTCAACAAATAAATGCTCTGTCTTACATATTGGCAAAAAAAATCAAAATAAAATACAAGCTGAATAGTCAAGATCTTGTTGATGATCCAAGCTCTGTAAAGGACTTTGGGATACTCATCTCTGTAACTACATAGCCAAAAAGGCATTAAGAGTTGTTAACCTAATCCTACGTAGCTTTTTCTCTGGTAATATCACACTACTAACTAGAGCATACAAAACCTTTGCTAGACCAATACTCGAATACAGCTCATCAGTCTGGAACCCACATTACGTATCTGATATTAGCACAGTTGAGAAAGTCCAGAAATATTTCACAAGAAGAGTTCTCCTCTTCTCTACTCGTTGTAGAATACCTTATGCCACCAGACTTGAAATTCTAGAACTAGAAAACCTTGAATTACGCCGTCTTCGGTCTGATCTAAGTATGGTATATAAAATCATACATTGCAATGTCCTACCTGTCAATGAATACTTCAGCTTCAACCATAACAACACAAGAGCACACAATAGATACAAACTCAAAGTAAACTGCACCAAACTTGATTGCAGGAAATACGACTTCAGCAATAGAGTGGTCAATGTCTGGAATACTCTACCCGACTCTGTAGTTTCTTCCCCAAACCCCAAAAACTTTAACCTTAGACTGTCTACTATTGACCTCACCCCTTTCCTAAGAGGTCTGTAGGGGGCGTGCATAAGCGCACCAACGTGCCTACTGTCCCTGTCCTATTGTTTCTCTTATTCTTCTTATATGCACCCATTTCATGTATTCATAACTATGTATATACTTATACTTATTATCTTGTAAACAATTGACAAATCAAATAAATAAATAAATAAATTTGCATGGAAACTCTCAGTTCTGAAATGGAATTAGAAGTGAAGGGGACTTCACTGAAGAAAAATTCAGAAATTGGATTTGAGTTTGTATATAACCCAGGGCTGGTAACTGTGGTTCTCCAGAAACTACAGGATTGTAGCTCCTAGCATCATTTACCGTTAAATAAGTTGGTTAAGTTTGCTGGGAAATGTAGCTCAGTGGCATATGGGGAGCCTCAGGTTTTCTATTCTTTGTTTAGCTATTAAACTACCAGGATGTTCTCTAAAGCTTTCCAGCAGCCATGATATACCTGGCAAACGAAAGGGAAGAGGTCTTTGCTGATGTGAAGGCCATCCAACCCAAGTGGGAAGACAGCTGCCTGGGCCAGTGCACAGCCCACAGCTGTCATATTGTTGAGATATGGCTGCGAGTTCTGGATGTATCTGTAAAAAAAGAAGGACGCTGGTCAAGTTCCAAGCAGAATCTGGTATACAAAGGGTTTGAGCCACCAGCTCTGCTTCTAAATTACTATAAGATCAAAATAAAGTATTTCAGCTGAATGAACTAGGCAAAATCCATTTTGAGTAGCCAGTTTTAAAAGCAATCAAACTCAATGGTTGATTCAATTTGACTTTTTAAAAAAAATATTCTAATTTATGTTTTTGAATAATTGAATTGCATCTTGAAAGAGCCTCAGTTTAAATGAAATAAACAAATAACTCAATCTTTTTGATTGTTTTGGGTGAATATGCCCTTCAGTACCATATGAGCCAGGGTGGCGCAGTGGTTAGAGTGCAGTACTGCAGGCTACTTCTGCTGACTACCGGCTGCCTGCAATTTGGCAGATCGAATCTCACTGGGTAAAATGAGGACTCAGATTGTTGGGGGCAATATGCTGACTCTGTAAACCACTTAGAGAGGGTTGGAAAGCGTGGTATATAAGTCTAAGTGCTAGTGCTATACGAGAAAGGTATCTAAGAAGCCACCTTACTCCGACTTGATATTCCCTGTCTTGGTTGTCTCTAACATGGTACCTTTTGGTTGTTCAAATACTCAAGTTGTGCTGTGCTGGCAGGGGATTCTGGGAGTTGAAATCCCAACATAACTGGAAGTCATTAGATTGGGGAACTGATAAGGATTAAAATGTGACAATATCTAGACTGCTGCAGTTTCCTCACACTTGATCTGTGCTGATGGACAATGGTTCCTTCAGTGTTTCAGAATCCAGATGTTGTTCTGGATATATGAACCTTAGGGACTTTGAATGCAAAGTATGTCTTCGACAATATTTTCATTTAAGCAAAAGAAGCTGAATGTATTAAGTAGAACATCTTGTCAGTGAGATGAGTGGCATATAAATTTAATAAATAAATAAAAGTATCACCCACCTGACATGCCCATTGTAGATGTTGAAGGCCAAGCAAATGATGGCCAACAGGATACCCAAACTTGAGAGCACCGAAACAGAAATAAAGAGCTTCTGGGAAAGGTACCGGAAGGTGATGATGACCTTAGTATAATCTGCTGGTGGGACACCACCTGCAATGAGAGATATGGGAAGGAGAAAGGAATTCAAGAGCCTATTCACATCAGAGTCTTTTTCACCAGGAAGATCCACAAAGACTAACCACGTGTGTGCGGGGATGTCTCCATTTGGTAACCTGAGTAGCTTGAAAGATGCATTGCCTGAGGCTAAGCAATTCCTCCTGACTCAACCCATGCACGAAGCTTTTCCCAAGATGCATCTCTTGGCAGACACAGAATGCTGAATTATAAAATTCACTCAACAATCACTTAAAAATGGTATTTGCTAACTTCATCGTATAAAAATTAACCCACATGCCCACAAGGAAGTGGAAAGCTCTTAAAATTTCTCATTCGTCTGATCCCATTCCTACCATTTATAGTGTCGGTCCTTTGTCCATCACTGTAAAGAATATACTCTTTGCCTTAATTGTTCTTGAAATGAATCGTTAGCTACTGTAAGTCAGTATAGATACTCCCAGGATGTCTAAACCTGAGATGAGAAAATTTTTAGGCCTCAAGGAAATCACTAGACTGCTAGATTTCATCTTTTCAAATCTAAATCCCATATTTAGTCCAAATATGCACTGGGAGTTCATTCATATCTGTTTGCCTGTTAATTTCATCACCCTACAATTTCACTAACAGATTCTGGTTCACTAGTTAAAATCTCTAGAATTTCATATTCTCAGATAAATTGGAAAACAATGACTTGCATCAGTTTTTTAATTTCTTATTTTTCTCACCATATAAGAAAATGTCTTATACTGACTTACTTGAGATGTTCTGTTGAAATGATCATTTGGCTATGTTGCAGCAGGACAAAATTTAGAACAACTTCTGGATTTTGTCTCAATTCCTGGACTCAGAATAAAACTGCTGGGATGTACAACTTTGTTTTGATCTTGGAACACTTGAAATCACCAGCTTCAGTTTGAAGCACTATTTTAGTATTTATTTATAACCCAAATACTCAAAATGCCATTGCTCAGAATCATTATGTTTTAGGCTGTTGGTTTGAGCTCCAGGCTTGGTAATTTGGTTGCATGATTAAGTTTTATTTGGCGTTTGGAACAAAGCAATATTATTTTATTTTAAGCTCAGAACACTTAAAACATTTTGCGCTCCAAACAGTTTGCACACTCCTATTTATAATGAACATTTTTCAGTCTCTTACCAATCCACTTGTCATTGTTATACCAGGAGAGGTTATCCTTGGTGCTGTCATAATAGCCAATCTTCTTATAGACACCATCTGTTGGCAGAGAGAAGAATTCTAGACAATAGAAGAATCAAGTAATGGATTTATGGAAAGACAGACTATTGGATCGGTTTTTAAACTGTCAGAATGCTGGAACTGAATCTTCTTTAAAAAAAAAAAAACAATAATAGCATAGCAACACCTGATTGCCTTTTTATAAAAGGAAACATGGTAAAATAAGTCCTATATAATTATGCAGAAATGAACATTTCTACCTAATTACACAGTAATGTTGAACAATTCCTTGCCCTCAGTGGGATATTATACAGCTTTGTGTAATATGGGCAAGAAATGGCATCGCTCCCAAGCACAGTAGTGTGATTCACAACCTATGGTATTGTTAAATACATTCATTTTAGAGCATCTTGTCAGCAGTATATTTCTAGGAGCTATAATCTCAAAAAACTGTAACGATGGGAACATAATTGTAATCTTTTGTTCCCCTCAATATCCAGGAGGGCAATAATTTCCTGCAAGGTGCTGACACAACTGACTTTACCATTTCATCAAAAAAATCTTTTAAACAGGATGTACAGCTCTCCGGCAGCAGAAGTCCATTTCAGGTGTGTGTGTGTGTGTGTAATGTGTTTATTTATTTAAAGGGTAGGATTTCCATAGAGTTGTGCAACCATGCAGGAATGAAGAACACAGAGAAAAAAAAAAAAAGATTTCCACATCACTCCGAATAAAGGGGAAAGGTAACACCCCCCCACCCTGGTGATATAAGTTACACTGTGGGGTTATCGGCACACACCTAAATTAATAGAGAGGAAAGGTGGGGTACATGGGGAGGAGTAGCAAAATGAATCCCGCCAATCAAAACCACTCCTGTAACTGTAACATTGCATGATTGCCACACAACACAGGTAATCCTCAGCTTAGAACCACAATTGAGCCCAACGTTGATGTTGCTAAGTGAGACATTTGTCAAGTGAGTTTTGCCCCATTTTATGACCTTTCTTGCCACCGTTGTTAAGGGAATCACTGCAGTTATTAAGTTTGTAACACCATTGTTAAGTGAATCTGGCTTCCCCATTGACTTTGCTTGTCACAAGGTTGCAAAAGGTGATTACATCACTCCCCCCCCCCAAGACACAGCAACCATCGTAAGTATGAACCAGTTGCCAAGAGTCTAAATTTTGATAATGTGACCCCTGGGGATGCAGCAATGGCCATAAGTGTGAAAGACAGTTTATAAGTCACTTTTTTTCAGCAGTGCTGTAACTTCAAATGGTCACTAAACGAACTGTTATAAGTTGAGGACTACCTGTAAAAAAAAATGATCCAAAATGGAAATTTCAACATATCTGTGTTGCATTGGGGGAAAAAAAAGAGGATGAAAGGACAGAAATGATGCGAGTGTGATGTTTTGGCTGCTGTTTCATGGGGGAAGTCAAAGCATGATGCGTGTTGCAAATATTTCAACATCGGGAGGGGGAGGAAAAGGGTGAAAGGCACAGTGTAGAGCATCCTGGGAACTCTACTCACCCTGAAGCTGCTCAATGAGGGTCCAGGCCATCCGAGAGCCACTGGCATCAAAGACCACATGTCCCTGGGGGAGTGAAGGAAATCGTATTAAGTCCTCATGGTGGCAACCTGGTTTGGATCCAGGGTGGGATGCTACCGGCTCTACCCAGCTCTATAGAACTGGTCGCTCTGAAGAGCAGCAGACACTGAACTGTGTTTGCCCACGGTTCTGTGTTTGCTGCTGTTTGGCTCACCCACCCGCCCAGGCTCTCATCTGTCCTTTATTTCCTGCTTTTTCAACCGCAGCTGCTTTGCGCGGCACAGCTGAGGTTGAAAAAGCAGGGGAAAAGAGGCTTTTCAAACGCTTTTCAGCAGGGGTGGGATTCAATTTTTTTTAACAACCGGTTCTGTGGGCGTGGCTTAGGTTGTGGGCATGTCTTGGTGGTCATGTGACTGGGTGGACATGGCTTGGTGGTCATGTGACTGGCTGGGTGTGGCCAACTCAATATCACTCACATCGAGGCACGCATATCCTTGCCTAGCTTCTCATGACTGTGGGGATGCTGCAAGTCGTAAGTGTGAAAAAATGGTCAGAAGTCACGTTTTTTCAGTGCCATTGTAACTTTGAATGGTCACTCCACACAAGCAAAGTACCAGCAAAGGAGGGGAAAAAAACTCCAGAGAGGTTCCTGAGACAGGAAGTCTAGTCCTGCCAAGAATGTAATAAGGGTTAGTGGAGAGGCAGTTTCTGTAAGCAACACCAGAATGTTTCCTTCCTGCCTTCCTTACAGGATTAGGCCAGTAATTCCTTCTAACAACCGGTTCTCCGAACTGCTTAGAATGTTAACAACCGGTTCTAGCAAATAGGTGCGAACTGGTAGAATCCCACCCCTGCTTTTCAGCTGTCCGGGAGGCACAGCCTAAGGTTTGTTTACACACGTGCACAGCGCATGTCTGGCACGCATAGCGCGCATGCGTGTGCAAAACGTAGTCACCGAACCAGTAGTAACACCAGTTGAATCCCACCCCTGTTTGGATATCTTGCCCATGCTACTTGGGGAAGAGCCCCATATTCCCAACAGTAAGAGAAAAAATGGTTGTTTCTCTCTGGTGAGAAAGAGTTTCAGAGGAGAAAAGGGGCCAGTGTCACAGAAGGATGAGAACTTAAGAAGCTGAGTCAACTTGGCTCTAGACTGTACAGTCCCATTCGAGAAATATTTCCGTCTTGTGTCTGACTTCCAGAGCAAAGTTTCCGAGAATCTCAGGTTTCAAAAATATGGGACAAGCAGTTCAAGGACTAAGTCATAATTGTGAAGAAATATTGTACCTGAAAGTGTACATATAACCTCAGTGAAAGGTCATGGAAAAAGTAGATTTTGTTCCTTAACTGAGTGAGACACCTATCCTTGAGCTACTGTCTTTCATGACCTTTTCCTTATTATATGTCCTGTACTAATAAAAGATAAAGGTTTCCCCTGATCATTCGTATCTGGCTCTAGGGGGCAGTGCTCATCTCCGTTTCTTAGCCAAGGAAACCAGGGTTGTCTGAAGACGCTTCTGTAGACATGTGGCCGGCATCACTATACGCCAACGCGCGGGAACACCGTTACCCTCCCACTGAACTGGTACTTATTTATCTACTTGCATTTTCCATACTTTCCAACTGCCAAGTTGGAGGAACTGGGACAAGAATGGGAGCTCACTCCAGTACAAGGTATTTAGGTCTCAAGTTGCCAATCTTCCAGTCAACAAGTTCAACGCCTTAACCACTAGGCCCCTGTGCCACCATCACATACTAATACTTCTTTATACATTTCTTTTTTCTTGCCATCAGGGTTTCTTGGCATACCCTATTTACTACTACCCCGCAAAACCAAAGGCTCTAAAAATTCAAATAGGCTTGGAAGGAGAATGCAGGATTTTTGATCTGACTCAAAATAATCCTGCTTGATGATCCCGAATTCCGACAGGCTTGCCTACGGATAGATCCTGAATGCTCTGCACACCAGATTCTCTGCCTTCAGGAGATCAATTTCAAGGGATCACTCACCGAGACCCCTTCAAAGGCTGAAGAGTTGAGGGCTCTGTAGATCTCGTCCGTAATGGTCTGGTTGTTGTAATTGAAGTCTTCAAGGCGTAACCCTTTCTTTACCAATTCAGCTGAGGTCTTGTTCAATGCAAGGGCCAGGGCCCAGATGGCATCATAAGCCAATGGGGCTTCCTGGAAACCCCCAGTCTCCTCTGGAGATTTCTCTACTCGCTTTGTCAGTTTCTCAATGAATTCCTGTGATGTCTGGAGGGAACCAAGAAAAACAACATTCTTCCTTGTTGCAGAAATTGATCATTATTGGGATTGTTTTAATAAAGAAAGAAAGAAATAGCAAAAAGTGAAATGCAACATTTATAAATAAACAGGATTTAATACTTTTACTTAAATATGTAAAATATTTTAAATTTGCAAAGCAGTAAAGTATCATTATTGGCTAATATAACTGCTTTGTGGTGTGGATATTTTTAAAAATTTGCCTTTTACCCAGGCTTTTCTGCCTGAATGCATTGTTCCATTTAGATCTCTTTAAAATTGTCTGCATGATTTAGTTCTAGAATATTATTTTTATTATATTTTGTATTTTCAATGTTATTTTATTCATCGTACACCGCTTTGAGATTATTTTTTAGTATTATTAAATGGTTTACAAACTGATTAAAAACAGAAATCTTGCTGTAAAAAAGTTTGAGAATAATATTGACTCAAAGATTTATTGTAGTTTGTTTCATAATTGAATGCAAAAGAATGTAAGGTTTTCCAAAAGGAGAATTAATCTTATTAGAGAAATCAATAACCATTCAGCTACCCAAAATAAAATTTTAATTGAATTAGAAATATTACTTTATACAGCGAATCAGCTCTTTTTAAATGGGAAGGAAACTTTCACGAAATAATCTTGTTTTCTTTTTAATAAAACCAGGGAGCATCTTTGTGAAAACAATATTTTTGCTTAGCTGAAATACTACAAAAAAAAATCTCCTGCCAACATATATAATTTTGACTAGAGCTCTGTAATAAAAGAAAATATGTAATTATTTTACGTGTAATTAACGTGCTATTGGCTATAAAAATTCATTTGGAGAGTAAATAAGTCCAAACTAAGAAATGTAACTCCTAGATAAATTTTCAAGTCTATTTTAAAAATCAAGAGGAGTTTGGCAGGCCAAAGCTTTTTGAATTTTACAGCTCACTTCATCAAATTGCACAGGGTGAGAAAATCGATGCAAAATTTAAATTAAAAATGAGGTCAGGGGAGAAGAAAGAAAGGGGAAGACCAGGTGCTCATGTCTTTCAATCAAACGTATTCGCCTGAAAAAGTGCTGTCAGCCTTTGGCTACCACGGATTAACTGGGTTTTCATTTTAGCAAGAAATGGCCGCGTTCCTTGCCTGTTGCGGCTCTTTCTCACCATATTAGAGATGCTGCGGGTGTTTTCTGGGTTCAGCATGACGATCTCCGTGGTAATGTGTCCCTCCACCGCCTCCCTCATCTCTTCCTCTGTGCAATTAATGTTTGCGTCCTTGATGCGGAACCAGTTGTCAGCATACCAGCCAATCAGGAACCAGACATATTTTTTTCCAAACAAACGCTCCTTATATACCTGCCACCATTCACAAAGGAGGGATAAAACAAGGTTAACTCACAAACAGAGGGAGCCACATTTCCCGAGGAGAAGGACATCACACCACCCCAGTACAGAAAGGGTCCCACTGAATCCATACAGGTAGGCCAAAAAAAGCATTGCGAGATTGGCTTTGCATTCAGCACTGGAAAGTAACAAAGCCGACCACCTACACAGCAACCCCAGAGCACGAGGCATGGAACAGTTCATCAAATTAGTGCCATCCTCCTACCCGCTTAATGCTAATTTTCCAGAATCAGAATGGAACTAGGAAAATATTCTATCTGCATTCTCTGGTCCGCTCCGAGGACTCCGTGTGTACTCACCTCACAGAAAACCTTTCGGGCCTCAGTCTCGTAAAACAGCCCAACAATAATGCGAGCGTCCTGGCGCTGGAAAGGGAAAAAGTGGAATCAGATGTGACCAGAGGACTCTGCTACGGAGACAAGCCTAGATATGAACAATGCCGATGGCAGGAAACACAACATTCTTTCGTCAAATGTATATGTTTACATAGGCACACAATTGTACTTTTGTCTGCACTCATTACTATCCAACATTCAGCTTGTTTTCAACTTATAACCATTCATTTATCGACTGTTCAAAGTGATGGCGGCACTGAAAAGAATGAGTCGCAACCAGCCCTTGCACTGATGACCACCGCAGCATCCCCACACTCACGTGATCGAGTGTGTGGCGATCAGCATGCACCTATGACAGTGGCATCATCCGGGAGTCACGTGATCACCGCCTGCAACCTTCCCAGCTGGCAAACAAAGTCAATGGAGGAAGCTGGATTTGCTCAATGCCGGCATGATTCACTTATAAATGGCAGTGATTTGCTTAACAGTGATGGTAAAAAAAAGAAAGGTTGTAAAAATCAGGCAGGACTCACTTAACAGCTGCCTCGCTTAGCAACAAAGCGAACCCAGTTCCAATTGTGGTGGTAAACCGAGGACCACCTGTACTATCCAGCATACTTAACTGCAGATCATGTTTCCATCAAAGAGAATGAAATCGTATAAATGGCCTTCTTTACAGCTTTTAGAATGCTGCATGGAAAGGTATGCGCTGCTGTCCCTTCCCACAGCTGCAAACTCACCCTTTCAGACCATTAATTCCCAACTCTTTACCAATCCCAAGAATGTCACCTGCCAATCAGCTAATCAAGGACAGAAAAACTTCCATAGGTGCACGGCATGCGCAAAGGTCCACACCCACACCCCAACAATTTTGAGCCTCACAATGTAAGCACCATTTTATTCCTTTCGGGCACAACAGAGGGAAAGATCCCATATTCATACGGTAAGTGCAGCTGTAGCAATAGCTTCTCTTTTCTATTAGCTTAAATGGGTAAATCTGTTTTGCATTATTTTATTGGGGGACCGTGTTATTTTGCTAAAGACTTCCAGAAGTCATTATTACTCTCCTTTATTATATTGGTCTATACACAGATACATAGACAGACAGGTATAAAATTACAAAATTCCAACACCTAGTAGAACAATTAGTAAAAGGTAACTCAAACCCTGTGGAATCAAACCACAGACCAGCCTTCCCCAACTTGGTGTCATTGTACTTCTGTGCTAGGTCCTAATTACCATAATCCTCAGCCGCTAGAGTCAACAGAGTATATCATATATCTGAAAAGCCCAAGTTGGAGGAGGAAGCTGTAGAACAGATCTCTATCCTACCCTGCCCTCTCCTCTCCTCCTCTCCTATCCCCCTCTATCTTCCCTTCCTTTCCCTTCCTTTTCCTTCCCTTCCCCCTGGATCTCAATCAGCCACTGTGCTTAATTTGTTCAGACCTCTTAAAAAGCAGTCACTGTACACTCGAGGCACATATTTCTGACTTAATTATTCATTGTGTGAAGACATTCTTCTTTTTGTCTGTCCTGAACTTGCGGTTAATCAGGCGGCTGTACTCTGTGTCAGAACAGCTTAGCTGGGAATTCTGCATTTTTTGAAGTAGACAAGGCGCTTGGTGAAGCCCGCACCTCGCTTCTTGTTTTCACTCTGGCAGAGCCAGGTCTGACAAATCTATTGTTCTGTGCCATCTATTATTAATGCATGCCGCTGAACTGGGCCATTCGATTTTTAGACGTAGAAAGAACCTGTTGCAACTTGGTCTCTTCTAGGAATTGGGGAGAGAAGCGTAGGGCCCAAGTTTTCTGGCACCATTATAGCTTCCAGTAAGTGTGTGTGCGTGTGTGTGTGTGGGGGGGGAGTTGCTGCAGTGCCTATAATGCAGTGTTTCTCAACCGTGGCAATTTTATGATGTGTGGACTTCACCTCCCTGAATTCCCCAACCACACATCTTAAAGTTGACAAGGTTGAGAAACACTGCAAAATATAGTGAAAGGGAAGCCCTGTCCCATCAAAACGGAGTGGACCACAGAGGTGGGCTGCTGGGGGTTCGCAGGGGTTTGGGAGAGCCCCTAGCTAAGATTCTGTGCAATTCGGAGAACCCCCAAATCCCACTCCTGGCTGGCCCCGTCCCCACCCCTCCCCTCCCCTCCCAGGAGTCCCCACGTGGCCCATTTTGGATGCAGATAAGTGCAGGGTGCACACGGAGGCTCGGGGAGGGCAAAAAACCTGGCCTCCCGGAAGTTCAGGAAGGCAGGAAATGGGCCCGATTCCGGCTTCCAGAGAGCCTCCGGAGCCCAGAGAGGCCGTTTTCACCCTCCCAGAGGCTCGAGGAAAGCCTCCGGAGCCCGGAGTGGGAGAAAACACCCCCCCCTACCGTCGTGTAGGAGGCCCGCTAGGCCACACCCATCACGGCCACGGCCATCCAGCAACCGGTCAGAAAACCCTTTGCTAAAATTTTTGAAGCTCATTCCTGGTGGGGCATAAACTTATTTCCTTCCATAGGAACAAAGGCAATCTTTAGGAAAGGAGGTGGGGTCACAGCCACCTGACTGCTACCAGCTGATGTCCATTGCAACTTTGCTCCACTTCTTAAAGAATCCACAAAAAGGTTAAGCACTGCCACTGAGATGGCATTTGGTGCATTCATTCCAGAGGCACCCACTTCCTTCCTGAGTAGCAGCAGGGGTGGGATTCTACCAGTTCGCACCTATTGGCTAGAACCGGTTGTTAACATTCTAAGCAGTTCGGAGAACCGGTTGTTAGAAGAAATTACTGGCCTAATCCTGTAAGGAAGGCAGGAAGGAAACATTCTGGTGTTGCTTCCAGAAACTGCCTCTCCGTTAACCCTTATTACATACTTTGCATTCTTGGTTCTCAGGAACTTTTCTGGAGTTTTTTTTCCCCTTCCTTTGCTGGTACTTTGCTTGTGTGGAGTAACCATTCAAAGTTACAATGGCACTGAAAAAAGTGACTTATGATCATTTTTCAGTCTTATGACTGTTGCAGCATCCCCACAGTCATGAGAGGCCAGGCGAGGAGATGTGTGCCTCGATGTGAGTGAAGTTGAGTTAGCCACGCCCAGCCAATAACACGACCACCAAGCCACGCCCACCAACTAAGCCACGCCCACAGAACTGGTTGTTAAAAATTTGAATCCCACCCCTGAGTAGCAGCCATCAGAAGGATGAGAGTCTGCCCATCTCTTAGTTTGGAGATTGGCAGCTGCCACAAGGATGACAGAATCTCAGTGACTCTCTCTCTCTCTCTCTCTCTCTCTCAGCAGGCGGCTAAAGCGGCTGTGATGAATCTGTCCTGTCTGGGAGCCCAGAGCAATTACGATCCAGGGAGGGTTGAAGCTGCACTGCTGGATGCAGGCCAGGGAGGGGGGGGCTCGTTTGTTTGTTTTTCCCTGGAAAGGTTAACGGAGGGAAAAGATCATAAAGGGATTTCTCATTTAGGAAACAACCCTATATGAGTTCCCCAGAACAATTAAGGCGGATGCAAAAAAAAAGAAAAAGAAAAAGAAGGACAACGGCCTCTTGAAGAGCATCCAGATATCAGGAGGCAATTATCCTCTTCTATTCTGCCTTGGTCAGGCCATATAACCCAGTTTCAAAAGGACACGGATAGATTGGAACAAGTCCAGAGAAGGGCTGCCAAGGACTGGGAACTGCATCCTGTGAGGAATAGTGAAAAGACCTAGGTAGGTTTAGCTTGCAAGAAGAGAAGATTTGAGAGGGGACACGACAGCTGAAGGGCTGTGGAGGGTTTGGACTTATTTTTACTTGCTCCGAAGGGTAAGAGTAGAACTAGAGGTGCTCTTCAACTTATGACCAGAATTGAGCCCGACATTTCTGTCATGCTAAGCGTGACATCATAAATACATCCCAGTTGTCCAATGGCTGAATTCTGACCATGTGACTGTGGAGATGCTGCAACATTTGTTAAATGTGGAAAATAGTCATAAGTCACTTTTTTCAGTGCTGTTGTAACTTCGAACGGTCATTAAATGAATGGTTGTAAGTGGAGTACTACCTGTAGTGGGATGAAAATCCAAGGAGGTAAATACAGACTATGTACGGTATCTATGTATCTATCATCTATCATCTATCATATCTCTCTCTCTCTCTCTCTCTCTCTCTCTCTCTCATCTCTCATCTCTCATCTCTCATCTCTCTCTATCTTTCATGTCTCTCTCTCTCTCATCTCTCTATCTCTCTCATCTCTCTATCTTTCATCTCTCTCTCTCTCTCTCTCTCATCTCTCTATCTCTCATCTATCTCTCAATCATCTATCTACCAACTTACCACACAAACACACACATCTCAAAGGCAATAAAATGGTAGATAGATGATATAGATCAGTGGTTCCCAACCTTTTTCTCGCCCCGCACCCCTAAAGAAATTTCACTCGAACCTCGCACCCCCTGAAATTTAGACTTTAGGAACTACTGAACGCGTTAAATATATGGTAGGATTGAATCTTTTCAGCTATGTATGTGACGGCCACTAAATAACGATACTTAATTCTAAAATGAAAACAAAGTTAATCCATTGCACAATAAATAAAAATGCCGACATATAGCCAATATCCTATTATTTACCTGGACTTTTCTCGCACCCCCTGGAATATCGTCACACCCCTAGGGGGTGCGAGCACCCCAGGTTGGGAACCCCTGATATAGATACACACACACATATATATAATCTATCATCCAACTACCATGTTATTGCCTTTGAGTCAGCCTTCGCCCTGATGGGGCTGCTTAGGCAAGCCCCTGCAGTTTTCTTGGTAATATTCCAGAAGTGGTTTGCCCTTCCCTCTTCCTTCTTCCTAGGGCTGAGCAGACAGACTGGCCTAAGCTTCCCTAGTCCGCTTTGTGCCTGAGGCAGTGCTGGGACTCACCGTCTCCTCATTTCTGACCCGGCGCCTTAAGCAATAAATCAAAATGGCTTTCCATAGTTCATTAGGACGAACTTACAGGTAGTCCTTAACTTGCAACCATTTGTTAAGCGGCCGTTCAAAGCACTGAACAAAAAATTAATGTAATAATCGTAGCATCTCCAGAATCATGGAGTCAACATTTGGGTGCTTGGCGACTGGCATCCAAATTACAGTGGTTGCAGCATTTCCTTGAGTCATGGGGTTGCCATTTGAGACCTTCCCAGCCATCTTCTGGCAAGTGAAGTCAATGGGGGAAACCTGATTCACTTAACAATTGCAGTGATTCAGTTAACAACCGTGGCAAGGAGGTCATAACAACCACCTTGCTTAACAACAGAAATTCTGGTCCCAATTCTCGTCATTATTTGACGACTATCTGAATTGACAGTAATAGTGGTTAATCAGTGGAATAAGTTACTGTAGGAAATTGTTTCTTCCCCTGCTTGAGTTTTTTTAAACAATGATTGGATAATCTTCTATCAGGGACGACGTAGGGAATCTTGCAGTGTGCAGAGGGTTGGTTTTGATGACCTCTTAGATCCCCTTCCAACTCTATGATTCATTTAGTTTAACATTCCAACGCAGCCTTTCTGGCCTCTCAAAGAGGCTGCATCAGTTGCACTGCATTCCATTCAAAAGTTAAGTTCCAAAAATCTAAAGATAAGTAGCACTTGAACATATGATTCGGTTTGTATGAAATCATTTCCAACATTTCACAGCAAACATACTTGCAGCTTGCCCAATAAACTGCATCAGTTAAAAAAAAAATGATCCCAGCAAATATAGAGGACAGGTTAGCAGGTAAGCCCATCAGATAATTTCAGTGCCTTTTCCCCTCATTTCTGTTTTATGCTAATCTAATCAGTCTTAGATAACCTGCGTATATGCATTTCCAAAGCCAACGACAAAGCACTAACTCAGCCAAGAAGTCCACTAGCAACATATGATAGATAGACACACATGCAAAGACACATTCAGACATGCACACACAGGCACATGTACACTACCAGTCAACATTAATTTAATGGCCCATGATCAATCATGTACAGTTCATGGATAAATGGGTTCATTTCTAAAAAAACAAGGTTATATAATGTAACAATTCATTCACCGGAATCATTAATCTGTTTAGAATTACCCCCCTTTTAGCCTCCATGTTGAGATGTTCAAGGTTAACAGGGTCAAACATGTTTGTAGGAAATTCTTTTGTAAAAGTTTAGTGTGGCCATGTTGCTTTTCAATTTGCAAGAGAAACGTTTCATGACAACTCTGCCAAAAGTCTATTATTTTGTTGTCAAATTTCACCCGTGCGATCATGGAGCTGGCGATTGGGGATGAAGGGCAATCTTCCCTAACGTACTCTCTGGTTGGGGAAGGCTGTGGGTCCCAACCTGGCCCTCCCTTGACAGTCAGACACACTTCGATACCTTGAGATTCTTGACAGGCACCGCAGGATCAGAGAAGAAGCTCTGGCGAAAAGTGATTTCGATCCCGGCCTCTTTGACTCGCTCTTCCAGATCATCCAAAGTCTGTGGGAATGCAGAAGGAGGTATCATAACCACAAAGATATAAGGACCTGGATTAAAGATGTACTTCAGAAGCTACGTTAAGGTAGGGGAATATATATTCTGAGTTTGCCTCTCATGCTACTAAACTAATAATAAGCCAACCCCAAACAAAGCACAGTACAAGTTCAGTCTGCTGTGTGAATCCAGTAATTCTGTTTTTCAAGCCATGATTGAAAACCCAACCCAGTTATCATTTATTCAATAAAAAATATGACTATACAAATACCAGCTTAACGCAATGCATAAAATCATTCCATGCACAGGTTAAACCATGAAAATTGCAATGCCAGTTTTATGCTTATAAAATCTCCCAGCATTTCTGCAGAAAACAGAAGTTCAGAAGTTCAGCTTCTACGTTCTCAAAAGATGGAAGCCCTGCAGCTGCACAAAAATACCTAGTCAAATACCTTGTTTTGCACTACACAGCTTCTTTTCATTCACAGGGACAAATACAAAATAAATTGTTTAGCATATTATTATTTCACATACTTTGGCCTCTTTTCATACAATCAGTGTTTTCTAATGCACCTGCAGCTCTCTTTCTATTCAGGAAAAATAGACACAAAGGATCAAACTCTTATGTGACAAAGAAGCTTTCCTTTTTCTATGTCTCTTCCCTGTGGAAGCTCTTGGACCCAATGAGAAACAGCCCCACTGTAAGCAAAGGAATACTTTTCCATGAGTAAAGAGAATATTTGCACGACTGGATGCTACTTATTAAAAGGAGAAGCCAAGGAGGAAACAAACCACAAACAGGAAGCGGAGTAGAATTAGGGATATACAGAGAAAGGTTTGAATGCAACCACCCAAAACTAGCTGGATACTTGTATATCTGGCATGAACTCAAGCACACTTAGCATTGTTACTTTCACAATTGCTGAAATTGATGACCTAAGAGCCCCAACTGGGACCAGGAACATGTTTGTGTCCAGGGTCCAGGAGCTGTTTTTCTTTTAAAATATTTTTTTTCCAAAGAAGTGAAAAATGTAACCTATACTGTGATTCCAATAGTGCTGATCTTTCTGTTCCACTGCATCTCTGGTATAATAACTGTGATAACGATAATACCCAACAATGTGCAAGTATTATGAGACGTTGCTTGCATCCGTCATATTCTGCATTAATTAGAGCTGCTTTGATCAGCCACAGTTTCTTAATTTCTCTGATAATTGGACTGGGGATTAATCAAAAACGAAGAACAAGTTTGGGCAGGAGGAGGATCGCAGAGCCCTGGTGGTGCAAATGGCAATACACCACTGTGAGAGACGCAGGGCTGCAGCCCGATTGCGCATTACAGGTCACGTAAAAATAATTCTGGGGTTTCACATTTGAATAAATGTGATAGACTTTGGAAAACAGCTGGTGAAAATGCTCCTCTTCTTTCTTGGAGCTATTTGTGGGATTTGTTTTTTTTCCTTCTCTGAAAGAGGAAGCTGTAATTGTTGTTAGGACATCGTTGAGACAAATAGCCCTCAGCTGAGATCTCAGTTGACATTTATTAAAATTCAGTAAGGAAAAAAAAGGTCCTGAAAATATATTTTCTGCTAGAGAGAGCAGTCTAGAAGCATATTAAGAGACTCATTATTTCTTCTCTTGTCACTTCCTCCTTTTTCCCATCCCAACCTATCCCACCCCCTCTCATCTGTCTAACTTCAGGCTGAAAAACTCAAATGCGGGAAGAGAATTACAGCATCACTCTTGTTATTTCACCATATATGGGCACCTTCATGCCAGCTTTTGATTCCTGACAACTGCACGGACTAGACCTTGAAATTTCCTTGGCAAAGGTCTCCCCTGCCCCCCCCCCCCAGATGGTCTACTCTTCCTTCCTTCTTCCTATGGCTGAGAGAAGTAGTGACCGGCTCCAGGGCACCTGGCCTCAGGCAGGACTAGAACTCACAGTCACCTGGTTTTTAGCCTGATGCTTTAACCACTAGACCAAACTGGCTCTTTATGTGACGTTATGCTATATAGTCTACTTAATAAATATGGAATTGATTTCACCTTCTACATGGGCCAGAGCATCCTATATGAAGTTTTCTCCCAGAAAGCCAGCAGACTAGGGAGGGGATGATTTTTGCCATTTCCTCTTCCAACTGCAGGCCACCCCCATAATTCTGGGGAGTCTCCCAACATCCAGAGCTGAGATTTTCTGAGACAAGAGGGGACTCTGGATATTTGTGTATGCAGAATCATCAATCAGCCAGTGTTCCTTCGGGTCCATACATCACACACTGGAGAGAACCTATTTTTAATAATTTCTGTCGTGCACATTTTCAGTTTATCTTAAGTCTTTGACATCTGGAAGGAAACCTTTCTTGGGGTTTCTAAGGATATTCAAGCCTGAGATATACCCAGACGTTTAAATTGTCCATTTGTGTGTAGGATAAAGGGATGGCTCCTAATAGTGCTAATAATCCAAAAGAAGATTAGGATTATGCACAGTAGTAATTACAGAGATACCATCAAGTAGAGAGAGGGCATTAAACTTCAGATGGGTCTTCCTTCAGAGACAATCAAGGAGAAAGACCTTAATCTTAATTCTGCGCATTCAGTTCAGGAATAGGGTCTTTGTGCTGGGAGAGAGATACACATGGATATTCAGCACCCTGCTGAAGTTTGAGATTTGCAAGGTTATTTCTGGTAGATAAACTATATTATCGGTAGTATGCATTAGGAAACTCAAATCTAATGAAAATAATATATATAAGTGGAAGCAATTACCATAGATAACGTGAGTTGGTAGGCTGCATATATACAAACTTGAAATGTTTTAGTATGGATTCAAGTGGCAAACAGCAACAAGAGGAAAGATCAGCTGAGATATTGCAAAATATGAAAAAGAACCAGGAGGTGAATAAGGAAGGACTTTGGAGAATAAGTCAATCCCTACTTCTCTATAACAGCCCCTCGAGTATTGGAAGACAGCTATCATGTCCCCCATAATCCTAACTCTTCGATGAGTTAGACCAGGGGTGTCAAACTCATGGCCTGCGGGCCAGGTGTGTCATGCAGTGGCCACACCCACGCCTGGTTTAGCAAAGGGGAAAAAAGTCACGATATGTCACGTGACGATCGGTGGTGGGATTCAATTTTTTTTACTACCGGTTCTATGGGCGTGGCTTGGTGGGCGTGGCAGGGGAAGGATCACTGTAAAATCTCCAGTCAGAGGTGGTATTTGCCGGTTCTCCGAACTACTCAAAATTTCCACTACCGGTTCTCCAGAAATGGTCAGGACCTGCTGAATACCCACCTTTGGTGATGATGTGAATTTGACATGCCTGGGCTAGACATACCTAGGTCCATCAAATGTTCATCGTACAGTTTAGCCTCTAGACCTCTAATTCTCTTTGTTGCTATTCTCTATGTACCTTCTAGGGTCTCAGCAACTTTTTTGTATTGTGGTGACCAGAAGTGGATGCAGTAATATGGCCTCGCTAGTGCAGTATAAAGCAGCATTATTACTTCTCATGATCTTAATGTTATCCCTTTGTTGATGCTGCCCTGGACTGGATTGGCTTTTTGGGCAACTGCAGCCCCTTGCTAGCTCATATTTAAGTGGTGGTCCATTAGGACACCTCAATCTCTCTCACAGTTACTAATGTTGAGCCAGGCACCATCTATTTTGTACCTTTTTATATCCTTCCTTATCATTTTGTATCCTTTCTTGTCCTTGTTCCTTGTCCACTTTAAGATCCATTCTTTTCATATCCCACCAAACACTGCCTGCATTTTAAAATCTTTTGAAACCACAAGCGCTAGGACTACGAGAAGGAGTTTTGTTCATTTGTTTTGTCTCTTATGAAATAATATGTGTGGAGATTCTGAAAATGCTGAAGATTATGTCAGTTATATTTATTTATTTAGTTAGTTTATATGCTGGGGAGTTTTTATTGCTCAAAAGAGGAACTTGAAGCGACTACATAATTAGACGGTAATGAAAGCACATCCTGAAATAGGAATGATTTGCCAATTTTATTGGTGACTGGTAATTATTACAGAATCAGGGCTTTTATGAAGCAAAGGCTGCTGCCAAGATATTTTAAAGATCATTGCATACAGTAAATGTGAAATATCGTTGTTCGTATCCCTTGGCTAACAAGGATTGGCATAAATTCAAGGATTGCAACAAAGATTCTGTCTTCACTGCAATCGTCTTCTAGACAATTTTTAATATTCTCCATTAGAATCATCATTTACCAAGAGGGGGGAAAAGGAAAGAGGAAGTTCAAGATCGTAATGATTATCAGGAGTACATCAGCTTTCCTCTACTGTGGATTACAATACTAGGGCAGGTCTGGTCTAGGAGAAAGGCACTATCCATTGGCAGAACAAATATTCTGCACAAAGACTGTCCTAGTTTTAAAAGCCTGCACCTGTGATTAAAAGAATCAGGTAGCAGGTGATGGACTGATTAATTGAAATTCTGGAAAGTAGTTAGAACGAAGTAGTTTTAGAAGGGATTTATGAACACAGGCAGTGTAGTGATTACTAGTCTCGGACTGAGGAGATATCCTTTCAAGTCCTCACTAAATCATGGGGCCAGGCTTCTCTCTTAAGCTAACCTATCTCACAGGACTGTTGCTATAGCAATAAAATGAAAGATCCCATGTATATTATCTTGAGCACCGATAAGAAAAGATGGAATATAACTGCAGTAATTAATCAACGAATTGTCCTTGGTTTCTTTGGAAATCAGCCCAGTACTGAGCCCCTAGAAGAAACAATGCGGTTTGTATATACAAATTGCAAGGACGATGTATTAGACTTGGAAACCTGTTGTGTTTAGGATGGGAACCAGGGATTATAATCAGGGTAAGATTGAAAGGCGAATGTTCTGGAACCTACTGCAAATTACAGAATGACTAAGAGATTAAGCTGGGGAGGGGGGTCAACGGGTAGGTTTGGGCTCCATACCGATGTAAACACCTCAGTGGTCTGCTGTATCGTGGCAATCTTCGTCCAGCTCCATTTCTTGAAGAGCTGCACACGGGTGGGATTGTGCAGTGTGGCGGATGGGTGCGTGCGGAAAAAGGTGGGGAAACGCTGGCGGTTGGAAAGGGCTGGCGAGCTGGAGCCATAGGACAACTGAAAAGAAGAAGACGGGAATATGATTAAAGACAGGAAGATTGAGGCAAACGGTATTCCTGAGCTAATTTTGAGGTGAAGATTTCCTTTCTGTCCCTTCATACAAGCACGCGGATCTGTCTGGTTAACATGGAAGACATCCGTTCCTATGCATCTAGAGACGCTTCAGTCAAGGTTATGGAGTCTTCCAACATATGTGACCTTCTTTCATTCATGATACGTGGGGAAAGATGGTGTTAAGAGAAAGGTATAGTACTTTCAATCTTTTCACTTTGAAGCAGTCAACCAGCGTTAACAACCGGTTCGGTGGGCACGCGCTTCTCAGTACTTTTGAAAATAACAAGAAAACTTACCTTTTGCCGCAGCCCCGGTGAGTAAAAACAGCTGAGGCGCAGCAATCTGTGCTGCTGTGCCAATCAGCTGGGCTTCAAACGAAGGAAATATAGGACAGAATAGAGCAGGGGCAGGTGGGCAGGGCCAAATGATCGCCAGAACTACCGGTTCACCCAAACCGATCCATACCGGCTGAATCCCACCCCTGCTTTGAAGCATTTTCTTCGTGTGTTTCAGGTTGAAAATGTCAACTTGCAGGGTCAAAATCAGACTTGGCTTCTCCCATATCATCACCCTATATATCAACAGGAGAGACACTTACCACAATGAGATTCCACATGCGTGCAGCTTCGGCCACCAAGGTAGAAACACTGCTGCAGCCAGGCATAAGGATGATCTTGATGGGGTCATTGTAGAGGAGCTCATACAGAAATTTAGTTGCCACACCAGGTTCACACTGTAGGTGGTGAGGAACAGATAAGAGATAAACCTCATCACCAAGAATCTGAAGCTGCTCATGGTCCTGCATGCACCAAATTAAGAATTCTGGTCAAACTCAGGGAACTGTTTCCTAATCATTTATTTTCTTATCAAATGCTAGGTAAGAAGCTGTACATGAAATACTTTAATGGAGCCCAAACACGGACCAGTTGCAAACTAGAACGACTAAAAGAAATATGCAAGATTCATGTTTGGACAAAATTAGTGAATAGAAAGAGTTAAATGGCCATGTAAATTTGGGTAGAATGGAATGGAAAAGGCTTTTGTAGTAAAGTGAGAATGTAATTTGTTAAGTAGGCAGAGAAAAAGCATGGAGCACTTGGTTTGGCAATGAACCTTCCTCTCACAGATGGACCACTGCCCTCCTGTGATCCTTGCTCCATAAAAAGACATTAATATCACATACTTGCCAACTGCTCTGCCAAGACCTAGAAATGAATGCCACTACCGATAGACCAGAGTTCTTGGATTGCAATGGGGTTGCACAAGGAAGGAAATGGCTTCTCCAAAAAGTCAGCTTACCGCAGATATGCTATATCCCTTACTCCCCTAGCTTCTGCACAATGAAGATACTAAGTTAGGACCAGGGGTTTAGGAGAGCCCCTAGCTAAGATTCTATGCAGTTCGGAGAACCCCCAAATCCCATTCTTGGCTGGCCCCACCTACCCCACCCCTCCCCTCCCAGGATTCCCCACACGGCCTGTTTTGGATGCAGGCAAGTGCAGGGCGTGCACGGAGGATCGGGGAGGGTGAAAAACGGGCCTCCCAGAAGTCCGGGAAGGCCAGAAATGGGCCCATTTCCAGCTTCCAGGGAGCCTCTGGAGCCCAGGGAGGTCGTTTTCACGCTCCTGGAGGCTGTAGGAAAGCCTCTGGAGCCAGGGGAGGGCAAAAACACACACCCCCACCGTGGTGCAGGAGGCTGACTAGGCCACGCCCACCCAGCAACCAGGCAGAGGACCCTTTGCTAAAAATTTTGAAGCCTATCCCTGGTTAGGACAGTCTCTTCACTAACCTGGGTCTCTCCTAGAAACATGGACTTCAGTTCTCAGAATTCCCAGCCAGTATATCCACTGCTGAGAATTCTGGGAATTCAAGTCTACAATGTTTGGAAGGTGCCTCGGAGGAGGAAATCACAGTTATTTTACCCATTTATTAGATTTATGTGTCATCCCTCTCGTCTAGAAACAACTCTAGGTTAGAAGGCTTCATAGTAAGTGAGGAATCAGTAATTAACTGGATTTTTGTTGTTGTTGACAAAGTTAAAAAGTTGCCAACCCTGGAGTTTGAACTGGGTTTGAACGGGAGCGAGCAGGACAGCTGAAGGGGCTTGGCCCAACCTTTCTTGGAATTCACTGGGATTACACGAGGAAGGAAATGACTTTTCCATGGACACATTACTGGTCAGAAACAACTTCAGTCCATTTCTATGCCAACGTGCAGAAAGCAAAAGCCAACCTATTATAGACTGGATGAATTTTCACCATGGAGAAGCAGACCAAAGGTTATTTCCCCTACATTTCCACTAATAAGGCATAGCATAGCTAAGCCTCTCAGCCTGACGGCGACTATAAATAGGAGTAAAATCTCCTTTGTATTAATAAACACGATGCTGGTGACTTTGTGAGCAGGCCCATCTCACTTTCTGAGCAACAGTTCATAAACGCTTTGCGCTGCCATTACTTTCCAGCCAGGCCGTTTTCTCAACCGCCCAGTCGTCTGAGGACTTTCCAGTTAAGAGGTTGGGGGGGGGGTTGGAGCCAAGTTGGCTAACGAAACGTTCACCTCCCACTAAGGCAGGGTAGGCAAACTCTTTTCTGTGATTCCCCACAGCCACCTCAGATTACAGCTGCTAAAAATGGTGGCAGCTTCCTAAAAACGTGTAGAGCGAAAACACCGAACTGCAAGCCTTAACCTAACCAAAAAAAGTAAATGAAAAAAAAAAAAATCCAACTCCTACACAAAACAATAGCTCTGCCCATCCTGCACTGTCCTTTTATCCATTGTGCTCTCTAGCCATGGAAAAAATGTTACTGCCATCCGGTCCATCCAAAGATTCTCCACACACCTTCCACGGGCTTGAGCATGCGACTAATGCCTACTTACAACTGTTCCTTAACTCTGCACATCCTATCTGACCCCTGCCTTGCTTGTTCTCTCTTTGAATAAATGTCCCATCCAAGACTCGACCCTGTTTTTTTTTTTTTTTCCCCTACCCCTCCACCATACCCTATGTGCCACATCCTGTTCCTGGCTGTGAGCCTCCACCGCAAGGGGATGATGAAATTATTCAGGGCACCGCCGCCCCAAGAAAGAGGATCAGTTTCCATGGAAACCTCAGGCAGGCGCTGCCACGGCAACCTGTCAGCACCAGGGAAGCGGGGCTTCAATAGGGAGGGAACAAAGGGAACGCCATGGGGGTGGTGGTGAGGTTGACTGGGAACCACAGGAGAGCAGAAGACAAGGGGTGGGGGGAGAGAGAAACAGGAACAGGCAGGGCAGGGAGGGGAAATGTGTGTGGGAGAAGGGACAGACGACCAGACAGACTGACGGGTAGAGGAATGGAGGAGAGCAGAGACAGGCTATGTAGGGATGGAGGAAAGCAGAAAATAATGATTAAAAAAAAAAAGTTTGCAGAAATCCCCTGCAAGGGAACCGGGCAGGATGGTGGCAGCTGGGGCCACGTTGCTTTGTGCCTGCGGAGATGGAGGAGGAAAAGGGCTGGTGTACATAGCTGTGGGTAGCTGCTGGGCTAAGGAAAGGGCTACAGGGATTCAACATGCAATGAATTACTTCAGGGGGGGGGGGGGGGGGGGGGGGGGGGGGGGGTTTTTTTTTTTTTTTTTTTTTTTTTAAAAAAAAAAAAAAAAAAAAAAAAACATGGGCATCCTGTTTGTGGGGAAAGTTTTGTAGGGATGGGCATGTGGCCTTCCTCAAGTTGCCAGAGTCAGTCCAAGAATCTTTCAGGCAGGGAGACGCAGCAAATGAGGAAGTTAAGATGGGTGTTTGGGGGAAGAATTCTGCCCACATACGCCCATCAGGGCCACAGGAAGAGTTTGGTTCACTTCCCAATCTTGGGAAGAAAAACACGGTCTAATTATGGCGACATGTGGCATAAGGACCCATACCGTAATGGCTTTTACAATACTCATGATGAAAACCCAGGAGTCTACTCCAGTTAGGGGTGAAAGACATGGCTTGTTCCCATTTGTTATTTAGCCTGAAGGACATTGCAGAAGGCACCAATAGCATATTTGTAGCCAAGGGTTGAACTGTGGGTCTACACTTTCTGAGCTTGGTTGCTTTTTTTGCAGACATTTTATTACCCAACTGGGCAACATCATCAGTGAACTTACCAGTGGTGGGATTCAATTTTTTTTACTACCGGTTCTGTGGGTGTGGCTTGGTTTGATGGGTGTGGCTTGGTGGGCGTGGCAGGGGAATGATACTGCAAAATCTCCATTCCCTCCCCACCCCACTAACCTGCTTTCCAGCTCCGTTCTCCTGTGCAGGGCAACAAAAGAAGACCCAGCCGATCAGCTGGGACTCAGGAGGCAGAGAATAGATAGGGGCGGGGCCAGTCAGAGGTGGTATTTGCCGGTTCTCCGAACTACTCAAAATTTCCGCTACCTATTCTCCAGAACTGGTCAGAACCTGCTGAATACCACCTTTGGAACTTTACCTACTTTGGTAATGAAAGGTCTGCAAGAAAATAACCAAGCTCAGGGAGCACCAAGGAACCCACATTCCAGAAAGCTTAAACCACACAGGAAACATCATTTTACAACAGCACCCCCGGGTTCTCTTCCATACATTCACAATAACTCATCTAATACTGCTGATTATCAGGAAAAATATAGGTATATAAAAAAGAGATGCAGAGATAAAAGCAAAAGAACAAAGGACTGAATAAGAACTTAACAAACAAGGGGAGTTGTCCAACACATAATAGAGAGCATCGAGTGCAAATGGAACGACTCAAGATTGTATCGGTCAGAAATGGTGCATGCAGTCCTAAATGGACAAAGAGTGTGCAACAGAAGCACATTAAACAATTGGGCATGAGCAAAGCTAGTTCCTTGGAAATACCATGCCAATTCTCTGCATAATCTCTTTCTATACAGTCTTTCTTGAGGGAGACACATGATTTTTTTCAAAAATGAAACGTTGGGAAGCAGAGAGGGTGATTGACAAAGATGTTCATATTTCAAGAGACAGATCTGGCTTAGGGAACATTTGCTATTCAACCCTATTTGCAACTGACTTTGGACCGTGTTGGTTTGGGCAGGAAATGGTGCTCTGAGGATAGGGAATTTCACATCATTATTGGCTCAAAAGAAGCTGGTTGCTCCTGTCTACCTTCTTCCTCACACCAAAATACACACCCATCCCTATACCGGTAACTCTAGAGCAATGTTTCTCAACCTTGACCACATTAAGATGCGTGGACATCAACTCTCAGAATTCCCAGACAGAAGTTGAAGTCCACACATCTTCAAATTGTCAAGGCTGGGAAACACTGCTCTGGAATACAGGTAGTCCTGAACTTACAATCGTTCAGTCGATGACCATTCGAAGTTACGGTGGTTCTGAAAAAAATGGTGACTTACTGTTGGTCCTCACACATACAACTGTCACAGAATCTCCACAGTCAAGTGATCCAAATATGGAAACTTGGCAACTGGTATGTATTTACCAGTGACCGCAATGTCCCTGGATCATGTGATCACTATTCAAAACCTTCCCATCTGGCTTCTGATAAGCGAAGTCAATGGAGGAAGTCAGATTCACTGAACACCCATGGTGAATGCTTAATACCCATGACAAAACAATGGTAAAGTTGGGGGTGAATCACTTGACAACTGTTTTGTTTGACAAACACAAAGTCTGGCCCCAATTGGGGTCATATGTCAAGGACAACCTGTAACCTTGAATCAGATGATAGGTCTTACCTCTGTTTATCCACATGGCTGGTACTGGTGAAGATATAGCCTCATAATATCTGTGATCAACCTTTTTTGACGATTGGCATAGTGATCTCCCATTTAAGACCTATACCTAAAAAACCTACAACCAAACGACCAACTGTTTTATAATGTACTGTATTATTTTCAAGAAACCGCTTTGCTGACAAGGCCTCCAGTCCTATAATAAGCCCCATTAAAGATATAGTTTCCTGAGGGTCCTTGGTGCTCTGAGCTTGGTTGTTTCTTGTAGATAAACAAGTTGTTTCATTACCCAAACTAGGTAATATCATCAGTGCTGGTCAAGTTAGTCAATCAGAGTAGCACTGATGATGTTTCCTAGTTTGGTCAATGAAACATCTACAACCAAGCTCAGAGAGCACCAAGGACCCCTCATTTCAACCTTGAGCTACAAATATTCTCCTTTATTGATATAGTTTTCTTCAAGCTGAACTTGAGTCCTGGAGACTATAAACCTGCATTCACACAGTTATCTTGGCAGTTGCATGGAAAGGTTTTCCACAGCCCCTGCTGGGATCTTTTTCCGGTCAACCTAAAGCCAAGAATTTCCTGGTGGTCTCTTATCCATACAAACCGCTCTTAAAAGCCTGCTTAGCGTTTAAGTCCAGGGCTCCCTAAAATGTACTTCTCAACCTCTATTCCTTTTAGAAGACTACAGGTAGTCCTCCATTTACAACAATTCATTTCGTGACCAAAGTTACAACGGCACTGAAAAGTTGACTTATGACCATTTTTCACACTTACGACCTTTGCAGCATCCCAGTGATCACGTGATCCAAATTCAGATGCTTGTTAACCGGTTCATACTTTTGACTGTGTCCCAAGGTCATGTGATCCCCTTTTTGCGACCTTCTGTCAAGCAGTCAATGGAGAAGCCAGATTCACTTAAGAACTGAATTACTATTGTATCAATCGCAGTGACTCACTTAACAACTGTGGCAAGAAAGGTTGCAAAATGAGGCAAAACTGACTTAACAGCAGAAATTTTGGACTCAATTGTGGTCGTATGTCAAGGACTACCTATAATAGTGAACACTGCTGCTGCTTCTCCTCTTCTTCCTTCTCACATTAAAAACACGCATCTTCCTCCAGCACATCTCTCTCTACATGGGAACCCTAGTAAATTGTTAACTGAGTCATTCTCATGTTTGGGATCTCCAACCCCTTCCACCGTCTCCATTTCTGAAGATGCTCTCCAAACTTTGCTTCCAATAGATGCACCAATGTCCCCGTTCCAGTCCCACCCTTTCCCCAACAGTTGACCTTCTTGCTATGTTGGACCATTACACCCTATGAGAGCTCTCTGCCTCCCCATCTTCCAGGTCATTCTTTTTCCTAGATCCTCTAATCATGGTCTGGGGCAGTACCCCAAGTGCCCCGTCACTCCTTCGTCTTCAAACTCTTGGGAAGAGCCCAAGCTTGACCAACTCTTCCAAGGAAATGAGAAGATTGCACAGAGTCCTACCAACCGAGGCTCTGACCTCAAAGGAACATGTTGAAAGTTGGGTGAGAAAAGACGGACTTCCGCGGGATTATGCTCACAGTCTCTACCTCGCACATAGCTCGAAAGCCCTGAATGCTAACTTAGTCCTGCTATTTTCCTTTCCCTCATCTTTCAGTCTTCTTGTGAACTTTCACACGCACATCCCTGCTTCCCCATCAAAACCAGTTGCAGGAATTCCACATCTCTACTTCGAAGGCTGCTTTGTCTTTCCATCTTTCTCATGAGCCTCTCCCCCCCCCCTACCCAAGGGTATCCTAGTTGCGTAGACTGACACCTTTAAAAACACCTTTCCAAGCCACTTTGGTCTCCATTTACAGATGGGTCCCCTGCCTGATCTGGAGGTGAGGAGGACTTGTGCCAAGATTGTCCATGATGCTCAAGCATCCCACCCCACGCAGAACTAGCTTGGTTATAAGGCACAACTAAAGTCCTCCTCTCCCCATTTGATTTCTCCCACCTCCTTTGAGTGGATGGTTCCCTCTGGTGTAATTGGGGGGGGGTTCCCTGCCGCAACCGAGGACCCTCTCTCCCTTCCCTCCCTCTGCGGAAGCCCACCCGTCCCCACCTGGGCGCTGGGGTCGTGGGGCTCTGCTCACCTCGCTGTCGCGGTGGTCGAGACGCAGTTCGTAGTCGGGCAGAATATCCCTCCGGCTGTTGACGTCCTCGAGGGCCATCTGGGCGGAAGGCAGGCAGGCTTGGCCCCCCGGCCAGCCGCCGGTCATGGGGAAAAGCGCCCCGATGTGCAGCCTCTTCTTGCCTGCGCCCAGCGGAGGAGAGAGCAAGAGCCAGCCCGTGAGTACCAGCAAGGCCGCCTGGGGGCCCCCGCCGGGCCGCGGGCCGGGTAAGGCCATGGTGCCGGCCGGAGGTCAGGGGCGACGGCGGCGAGGGCGCGCGGTGATGGCTGCACTGCGCGGTGGTGGTGGCGGCGTCGGCGGCGGCGAGGGCGCCGGAGCCGGCTCCTCCATGGCGCTGCCCGGCGTCGGTGCTGCAGTAAGCGAGCGAGCGAGCTGGCAGGCGGGCGGGCGGGTTGGCGAGCGAGCCAGCCAAGAGGAGGAGGAGGAGGGGGGCGAGAGGAGGGGGAGGAGGGGGCGGGGAGGGGGGGGGGGCTGATGTCAGCGCGGAGCCGGCGCGGAACGCCGCCGTCCAAGGGCGCGGGGGGAATTGCAATAAGCCCACCGCACCGCCTCGTCGCAGGGGCGGCGGGCGGGCGGGCGAGGGAGGGAGCGAGGCGGCAAAGGAAACGCGCCGACGATGGGGAAGAAAGAAGAAAGAACGAAAGGCAGAGACCCCTCCCCCCCCAGGGGTTGTTGGAGAAAAGGAAAAAAAGAAAAGAAAAAGAAGGCGTTAAGAAAAAAGCAGGCGACTGCTAGAAGAGGAGAGGGAGACCAGACGGTTAGGAGACCATCTGGGATGATGGGAGAAGCATGAAGAAGTGCGGAGAAAGGGCAGAGATGATGGAGAAGGCAAAGGAGGAATGGAGTTAGGAACGCTATGAAAGAGGTGTAACATAAAGGATTCAAATGAGACAGACCAGAGCCAGGAGGAACAGAGATGAGATTAGTAAACACACACATACACGCACAGAGAGAGAGGGCGGGGAGGGGGGGAAGAGAAAGAAAGAAAAGAAAAGAAAAGAAAAGAAAAGAAAAGAAAAGAAAGAAAGAAAGAAAGAAAGAAAGAAAGAAAGAAAGAAAGAAAGAAATGAAACTGATGGCGAACAGGAAGAAGCCAAAGGAATGAGTTAGGGAGATCAGCCAAGTTTACCCAGCCTAATCACTCCAAGAACTAATAGCTGGGATTGTCCAGCAGGCTAACTTTGGTTAAACTTAATTATTGGGAGCTGAGGCAAGGGGTTGGGGGTCCTGTGAATGCAACCCACTTAAGTAATGATTCAGAGTAGTCTGAGGAACAAAATTCAGCAGACAGGTTAGGTCTTAATCAGAAAGGGTAAGGCGGGGTTGGACCAATAGGAGGCAAGATGAAATGATGAAGGAAGAAACATCTGGAATGTTTTGGAGATAAGTGAAGAAAGAATAATACAAGGACAAGAATGGGGACCACAAGGTAAAAGGATGAAAGACCAAGCAAGAGAGGATGGGGATTTGGAGCTTGTTGGAAAAAAAAATATGGGGCAGGGGATGGCTAGATTAGGATCATGGGAGATCAGAAACCAATAGAAATTCAAAAGAATGTCTGGTACAAGTTGGAGACCTGAAGGCACCAGTGATAGAAGCTTGGATAAAGAAAAGCTAGGCAGGGAGGGAGGTGATAAAGAAGTTGGAAGGATGATTAAAGAAGAGAAACATGTATTTTTTTTTAAAAAAAAAAAGATGAAGAAATCAGAAAAGTTCAAGTTAAAATACCAGCTCCTCCACTGTGTCTAGCAAATGCTTCTCTATTACTCATAATTGCTGGCGTGTTGGAAGATGGACTCTGGAAAAGGGGGCAGTTGAAAAATGAAGAAATTGTGATGATAAAAGGCTGAGCAAAAGATAAAGAGCAGAAAAAAAGAGGAGACAGTCAATAAAAGAGGGGGGAAATATGATGAGGTTCTAGAGAAAATATAGTAGGGAAGGATGGAGAAACAGAACAGCTGAGGAGGAAGGTGGACTAATGAGGACAGATAAGAAGGAGCAGAAATGCAATTAATGTTGGGAACACAGAAAGAGAAAAGTGACAGATGCAGTTAACAAGCAAGAGCCAGATAGAAAAGCAGATAAAAAGGAAGACAATGCAGGATGGGAAAGTGAAGAGGCTTCACAAAGGCACACAGCAAAACACAAAAAGGCTGACAAAGAAAGGGTGGAGGCAAGGATGCAGATCAGGCACGGAGAGGAAAAAAGCAGTGGGATTTATCAAAACACACCAAAAGGAATGCGGGGAAGCCATTGAGTGGTGGAGATAAAATTGAAGCAAGGATGCCATGGAAATGGTGAACAACAACTAGCATTTCACAGATCAGCAAATCATAGCCATTGAGAAAGCAGCAACGGGAGTCCCAGTCTGGCATGGAGAAGGAGCTGTATCGGAGCTACCAATTCTGGGCTGCATAAACAACACTACCAATAGATGACAGTTGAATTACAACGTTTCCTAGACCTTTGCTGCTATTTAGTGGGTGTCTGGATATTTGCAGCCCAGATCAGGTAAACCCTAATCTAGGTGGCCAGAAGAAGAAAAATATTTTAGATTATCCTGTCCGCAGACAAAAAGCATCAGGGGAAGTAAACTCAGTTGTAGTGTATCTGTTCTGCTCCACAGTTAGCAGGGCAGAGAAGGTGGATGTCGGACCTAGCATGGAGACTCTGGGAGGGCAGGATTCCTAGGTTTTCTGAAAAGGGACTAAATTGATTAGAATAGTGGTACTTGTGCTTTGTGGTTTTTTTTTGGTTTTTTTTTTGAGGAAGGGGGGGTTGCACTGTAAAGTCCTTGGCTCTTTCCCCAGCTCTGAGAAATGGGGAGGAGGTAGTGTATATCACCAATTCCTCTCCCTGCTGGCTGCTGACATTTCCCTGGCAAAGAGACATATGCGGAGGTGGCTGGAAAAGGAACGGAAACAAAAAGAAATAAAGGGCCTCCCTGCAGCCCCAATTTAGTATTCACCCCTGTAGGGAAAAGGAGGCTTCGTAAGAAAGGATATGTGGAAGAGGAAAAAACAACTGGAAAAGCAAAGGTTTGCAACCTGGAAATGTAGCCCCTGTTCCATCCTGTGTCCAGGTTGTAATTATTGTAACTCCTTAGACTCTCATCATGGTTTCTTCCCTGTCTTAAGGTCCATTCTGCCTCTGTTAGGCAATTAATATGAAGGCTTGTGAGGAAAAAGGTAAAAGGATTTGGAATTTGGGCTCCCAGGCTTTTGATAGGGAGGGTCAAATTATAATTCAGATTATATCCTGGAGGACCTCTTCCCAAGAGGCAAACATGTCCTTTTATACAGGGGACACGGAGACACACACTCACACAGACACACACCCCAAGCAGCCTGTTTCAGCTCACAGAGCGAGGTGTTAAGGCTATAGATGGAATATTTGGAGATCCCATTTTTTTCTTGGCTATATCTTGTGAAAGGTATTGCCTCAAATGATAACAGAAGAAAAGTGTATGTGCAACAGTATTAAGAATACAGGAAGTCTGATGCATATTCCGAACTGCATCGACAGAAGATTTATCAAAAGACATTTGCCAGCTGTTTCCTCATTCCCTCCATTGAAACAGCTGGCCTTCAGCAGGAGCTACTCTGAGGGGCAGGGCTTGGGGATGGAGAATGTGTCAGTTGCTAGGCAACCATGTTCTACTGCCACTGGTAGATTTGGGCCTGGCAACAGAAGCCTACTCTGGAGCCGGTTCTTGCAACCTAGTGCCCCACAGATGTGACAAGATTTTTACTCGCAAATTCCACCTTGGAGTATACAAGGATGTTGAAGCCTATTCTAAATTTTGCCTGGCATTTCTCTTCCCCAATAATGAAATAACTGTCGTAGGGAATATTATTTTCCTATGTTTAGGCTGTCATCTTCCAATTTGGACTCTAGTCCCGTAGCTACCAATGGTATGAGAGATGAGGCAGTGTGTGTGTGTGTTTTCCTACCTGTTTCTTCCCTGTCTTAAGGTCCATTCTACCTCTGTTAAGCAATTAATATGAATCTTGTGGGGGAAAAGGGGCATTAAGGCCCAGAGGAACAGGGAGGAACTATGGCTGCCTCATCTCCAACAGCAGTTGAGTGATTTAATGTATCTCATACTTGAGTTGCAATGTGACAACCCTAATACCTATTTAAAATTAAGTTCCTTGAAGTGGATGTGCACATATTCCTGGCATGTTCTTGGCAATCATAGGGAACAGCTGAAATTACCAGGTGATTTTTCATTCAAGTACTGTCAGACCCATCCTGCTTAGCTCTAAACCTAATCAAGGTTGGCCAACTGCTGCCATCTGCAAGAGACACCTGTCTTTAAAGAAAACACAAGTGTGGCTCCTATGCCAAATTATCACACATGCAGGGGTAACGGAGGAAGCCATCCAATCTTCAGCATGTCAAACACCAAAAGAAAAAAAGAAAAAGAAAACCTACAGCAGTATTAAGTTACATCTCTGTGAAAAGCACTTGTGGTCCAAAGTATCCTTTAAAGCAGGGATCCCCAACCTTTCGACGCCGCCCGGTTCCGACATCAGCTGGGCGCCGCGCCTGCCGCGTCATGGGCGCCGCCATCTTTTATGACGAACGGCGCTCGGTGACGTCACGGGCAGCGTCATAAAAGATGGCGGCGCCATGCTGGTGAGCTTTTCGGAGAAATGGCTTTCACCCGAAAAGCTCACAAGCTGCGCGCCATCTTTTATGAGAAACAGCGCCCGTGAGCTTTCTACCCGGAGCGCTTTACAAAAGATGGCGGCGCCCAGCAACCAGCGGCCCGGTAAGGGTTGTTCCGCGGCCCGGTACCGGTCCGCGGACCGGCGGTTGGGGACCCCTGCTTTAAAGTCCCAAGGGGAAATTACCTCATTGAATGATTTCAAAGTCTAATGCCTTTAAACAAGCTGCCCTGCAAAAGATGAGGTCAACTTTTTTTGTCTGCCTGTCTAGCCAAGGCAGTGTTCACACAGCCCATCCTAATCTGGTACTTTCCATATATATGAGCCGCAAATTTATTTATTTATGAAATTTTTTGCTGCCCATCTTATATCCAACAACTCTGGGTGATTTACAGCATAATCCCTGATCTTCCATATTAGCTAAATGTCCAGGTCAATTGGCTTCTAGTTCCAAAACCTCAAATTTCTATTCTACCATTTGAGGCACTAGAAGTCTTTTAGGGACTTGGATATGGACCAGTTTTATAGTGTGGAAAACTGATATGGGCTAGTATCATACTTTTGTGGTTAGCCGGCAGCAGGTGCGGACGGCTGAGGAGAGCAAGGACTCAGATGAGTGGCCAGGACCATTAGGGAGTGGACTGCTGCCTTCAGAGATTGTGGGATCTGGCAGCAGTGATGAGGAGGTTCCCAAGGAGCCTGTGCCAAGTGCGCATGCACGCAGGATTGCTCGTAGGAAAGAGCAGCTACAACAGCACGGGCGACTCGGGAGTAAGGCTGCAATGTAATGGCCCCTCCTTCAAGAAGATAAAAGCCAGCTGTGAAAGGAACGTACTTTGCAGAAGGCAAAGACGTTTTGAAACTCCAGCCTCATGGACATTCCACTATCCTGAGTTTGTTTGAAGATTCTTGTATTGCAAATTATTTCTTGTCTATTATCTTTTGGCAAGTCTCGCACAGTTTGGCTTGGCTTGTGCTTATCACAGCTAATTATTTTGCAGAAGCATTAAAAGGTTTTTGTTCCCTTTGGATGGTGTTTGATTTATTGGAAAAGGGCGTGGGTCAGAACACATACTGATCCAGTTTCATAGTGAGAAGACTTACTTTTTGAAACATCCTCTTCCTTGAAGCTAAGGAATTGCCTTATTTCTCAGCACTTAATGCCCTTATACTGGGTTCCAGAATAGTTAGTTAGGCACCTATATAGTTTTATTATTATTTTTTACTGCAAAACAAGTAAGATGCTAATCAGCTCAGATGTTTCCAAAGTCCACGCTGGGAACAACCATGGACTCCTGAAAACCTGAATTTGAACTCAGTATGTGATGTGAGGGACACGTGTAGTACAGTGGAGATTTACAATATGATGGCAATGTACTACATAAAGATGTTGCCTACACTGGAATTTTGAATTTGAATGTATTGGAGAATGGGGCAATCCAGGGGTGGGATTCTACCAGTTCGCACCTATTCGCTAGAACCAGTTGTTATCATTCTAAGCAGTTCGGAGAACCGGTCGTAAGAAGAAATTACTGGCCTAATCCTGTAAGGAAGGCAGGAAGGAAACATTCTGGTGTTGCTTACAGAAACTGCCTCTCCGTTAACCCTTATTACATTCTTGGCAGGACTAGACCTCCTGTCTCAGGAACTTCTCTGGAGTTTTTTTTCCCCTTCCTTTGCTGGTACTTTGCTTGTGTGGAGTGACCATTCAAAGTTACAATGGCTCTGAAAAACGTGACTAATGACCATTTTTCACACTTACGACTGTTGCAGTATCCCCACAGTCATGAGAGGCCAGGCGAGATGTGTGCCTTGATGTGAGTGATATTGAGTTGGCCACACCCAGTCAATAACATGACCACCAAGCCACGTCCACCAACTAAGCCACGCCCACAGAACCGGTTGTTAAAAAATTTGAATCCCACCCCTGGGGCAATCAGTGATACAGAAGTACTCTTGGAAGCCTGGGAAGCATCACATTGGATCTGCAAGGCCACAGACTAATAGAATTGGAAGGGATCTTGGAGGTCTTCTAGTCCAATCACCTGCTCAAGCAGGAAACTCTACTGTTTCATACAAAAGTCAGCCTCAAGTCAGTTTTTCTCTGTTAGATTAATCCCTCGTTTGGCTGCGTGACATGGAGTCATTCATACCATTAGGCATCAGATACAGCTTCTAATTCTCCACACACTTGCTGGCAGCTGTAAGGAACATGAATAGGATGCTGGAGAATCACAACATGATGGCAAATTCCACATGTATAGCCTTATAATTTATGGTCCAGCTTGGGATTATTCACTTCTGGGGAATGGTTTTGGCAGCATGCCTAGGTAGCAAGTATTACAAATGCACAGACCAAAGGTTTCAGCAATCTAGCAACTGATAGAGAGAGAGGTAGAGTTAGGAAGCGGCTACTTAGTATAAAATCATACTAAAAATTTGAAAAGAACATTTGTTATCACCTTAGAAAACTCAAGATAACAGATAGGCAGATGGTTCTTTCACATTATTTTGGCAGCAGTCCCATGAGCTGGGTTGAATTGAGAGAGTGTGTGACTTGTCCTAAAGATACCCATTGAGCTTCATGATTTAGTAAAGATATTTGACATCTCTTGCTTTACTTCCACAGGTAATGATGTTTTTTTTTTACTATAGATCTAAGAAAGTGCAGAAAAAGACACGCAGCCATCAGTAACCATTTCCCAAACTAAACCTGGCATTTGCAAAAAAAAGAAATAAGATGTAAGTAGAGCCCCCGTATACATTTGGGTGGGTGGGTGGGTGTGATAAGGACCTTAAAAACCATCTATCTACAACTGAAACTGAACTAGTATGGTAGATCATGGTCCACAATCTTCACTTAAAGAAGACTTCACCTTACAGTGGATTGATCTTGGCTGATGATAATAATAACAGCAGCAACAACAATAATAATACAAATGCAGGAAAAAAAATTCTGTTTAATTTGGGGCCCACTGCACTATTACTTAACTACTGATATGTGACTCTCTTAGAAGAGTTTGCATGCACCAATTTTTGCCTGGTATGTTTTTAAGCTATCAGGAGAGAAGTCCCTAATTATATTTTTGCTTCACTTATTCAGCTGGCCTCAAATGAACCTACATCTCAGCTTAAGTGTTAATAACACGAGGATAAAGTATGTGGCTTCCTTTACACAAAGCACCTCTAATACCTCAAATTACTATCAAAATGCAAACCTGAATGATATGCCCCATTCTGTGTCCTTTTAGACGAGGGTTCATGACTTCTAAATTAGGTAGATAAATAAATAAAACGTGGGGGAAAAAATTCTTTCAAGGAGAGATGGATGAAAGAAAGGACAGATGAAGCAGGAGGAACCCTTTACATGCAGGACCAGCAATTGAAATGCTATGTCCCAAAGATCAAGGCAAGACACTATAAAATATGAATAAAGATGTAGCTCCTAATTTGTGCATAAAACATAACTGGCGGAAGGAAAGGCTTGCAGCCTGGAGACAGAGCAACGCTTTTGCCCATTAAAAGATTTTCACTTCAAGGAGGGCTCAGAAGGAGTGAGAACTGCAGCCTTGTTAGTGAAGACGGTTCTCACCTACACACAGGAATCTTCTGATCCAGAATAAGAGTTCACAGCAATGCCACCTTAGATGCCAATAGAGAGTGGGATGGGGAAAAGCCGACCCTTACATTCCAGAACTTTTTGTCTTCCTAGAAAATGCATCTCTGCACTCCTTTTTATTCAAGCCATATTCAGGGCTGTATGGCTCCCAGCAATTATTATTTTTTTCACCATAGAGAGCTAAATACTAATTTTCCACCCTGATGCCCACCACCAATGCTGAACTTCAATTCTCATAATCCCCAACCAATATCGCCAAAGCTGCAGAGCTGAGAAAGCAAGCTTTAAAAATAGAAGGTTCCATGTTCAGCTTCTGATATCTTCCACCACAGGAAAGACTGAAAAGGCCTGATTCTGTCCGAGACTTTGAAAAACCTCTTCCAAGGGAATGAGACAACAGCGTGGCGAAAACAGCGTCCCATACTCCAGTGTCCCCGGTGCCTCCCAGCTCATGACTCACATTAAGAAGAAGAACAAGTAGTCACCCAAGACATCTCCTGGCAACTGAGGGGAAGCCTCCAAGCATTACCCATCAGAGAACCAAGCTGAAGTATTTCAACCTGGGTTTAAAGGTGATCTCCTTTTGGCAGCTTTAAAAAACAAAATCTGGATGGAAAAAGAGAGAAAGAGAGAACGAAATGGCCTCCCAGCAACAAACTTGACCGAGAGACAAAATGTGCAGGCAGAAAAATCCCTTCAGAGGGTCTGACTACAAGGTTGCAGCAGAAAGACACCATCATCAAGAATTCTGGGCAGATGTGCCCCCTTTTCAGCAAAATGGACAAAGCCCATAAAGCGAGAGCGGAGATGCATTAAAGGCACAAGAAAGAGTATCTCTATTTCTTCTTCTGAATGCTAAAAACAACCCAAAGGAAAACAGGTCATTCCTTTACAGCCTATTGCCTCTTACAGCGTTGCTGTAGGAATGCAAAAGAAGTTGAAAGCCTTCTAAATGCCTGAAGGGCAGCGTCGATAAAATGGAGGATCCTGGCCTCTTTGAATTGTCTAGTTGGAGTCTCAGAATTGCCTAGTTGGAGTCTTTACAGGGAATCTGGTTCTCATTGTTTAATTAGGCCTATGGGATTCTTGTTGTGCCATATAGGTTTCAAAAGATTTAATTTTATTCCCTGTAATAAAATGGAATTAACAAGAAAATGCACATTCACAAGAAACCACTTCGGGAAGTGATCCAAAGGTATGGGTTATTACCTTTGACTCTTTACCCAGGCCTTTGATGAGGAGGATTGAGACCTCTAGCCTCATTGCACGTGCCATCCTTTATCTTTATATTTGATTGATTTGATGGTAACTTCTTTGTTTGATTGTTGTAAGCTGCCCAGAATTGTTCAGAATCAGGCGTACAAGTTTAATGATTATTATTGTCGTTGATCACACAGCCTGTGATCAAAGGTCAGCCTGACCTTTAGACTAGATTCAGCATTTTTATCCATCTATCAAGTCCTTCCCAAGGACCTGCAATAGGCAGATGTTGTTGTTTGTGGGTGTTAATGTTATTGTCAACTCAACCTGTTTTCTACCCACTAATTCAAAGAAGGCTGTTGAGTTTTGGTTTTGGCATGAATGAGGGTGAACAAATTGAAGTACAAGACAGAAGTACATTGTGTGAAGAAATGTGCTAATTTGACAGAGAAGGGTTCTTTAAAAAAAAAAAAGCATAGTGTGGTAAGAACATCAATCGCTGCTATTGCCAATTTCTTCCAAAGCCCATGTTGACCTGCCTACTTATCATCCATATTTGCCAAGTATCTCTTGACACTCTACTAACCTGCTACTTTAACCTGGTCTCACAAAAGCTCTAAGCTAAGTGACAATTGCTTGAAGATCCAATTAGCCTGGGATTAGTGAAGAATTTAAACATGTATGTTTTCTGTGTGATGCTGACACACCCCTCTTAAATGTTAATGGTGTAGTTTTCAAAGAATAAGCTTAATAATTGTGATCAGGATCTCAGAGAGAACAAAGCCTTGTCACCCATTAACATCAGCTGGAACAGGCTACCAGGGTTGCAGACCTTCAAGAACTACGCAAAACATATTCATGAAACCAAGGGATGAAAGTGAGCTTTGTAGATATGTGAGAACAAGGATGGTAGGCAAAATAGAAATCACCTCACCTGATCCAGACCGGGAAACAGGACGCCACACTGCACAGAAACGAGAAAAAAAAACAGATGAGACCCACGAAGGATCTGGGAAAGTATTTTCACCCCTTCCCAAAGAGTATGCAAGTACAATATATCACAAGGATATACTCTTCCACGTGCCAAATTAAATGATTTGTAAGTGACTGCTGGTAGTAGAAAGCTCATTATTTTACCAATTCCACCAATGAAGCTGCTTAATAACATTGAGGAACCCTAAAACGTATTCTAAGCAGATGTATTTCAACCATCAAGAAAGTACCAATTCCAACCGGTAAATGGGATCTGGGTTGCAAATATGTATACAGGTAGTCCTCAACCTATGACCACAGTTGGGACCGGAACTTCCGTTACTAAGGGATGCGAGTGTTCAGTGAGTCTTAGACAATTTTACAACCTTTTTTTGTCTTGGTAATTAAGTGAATCCAACTTACTCCATTGAAATTTTTGGAAGTCGGAAAGGAAGATGACAAATGGCAGTCACGTGACCCCAAGATGCTGCAACCATCGTAAATAAATGCTGGTTACCGAGCACCCAAATTTTAATCATGTGATCCCAGAGACATTCTAATGGTTATAAACGTGAGGACTGCTTGTAAATCACTTTTTTCAATATCAGTGTAACTTTGAACGGTCATTAAAAAAAATGGCCATAAGTCAAGAACTTTCTGTATAGCCAATGTATAGATAGATACACAGGAAACTTTTATCACTTTGCTGTCATCTAATGGTCACCTGGATTTTTACAACCCAGATCTGATAATCCTGTTGGTTTTCCTGGATAGGTATGTTTCAATCTGGTTTTGAACCTGGATGGGTTGGGATGACTAAACTTGGCCTTCCCTCTATTAGGAACTCTGTATCAGTGGTGACTAACCTTTTTGGGCTCCTGTGCCAAAAATTGTGCTCATGCTTGTGTGTGCGCACTTGCATGCCAGCACCCAGAAGGCAATGCGCATGCCCCCCCCCGCTCCCTGCACATGTGCGCGCAATCCCCCCGCCACCCCCTACCTGCACTGCACCTCCCAGCTGTTTTTCAACCCGTTTGAGGCCTTTTTCATCACTTCCAGTATTTCCGCAAATACAGGAAGTGGCAAAACGGGCCTATTTTTCGGCCTGCAAAGGCTTTCCTCAAGCCTCTGGGAGGCCGAAAATCAGCTGTGAAGCGTGTACATGCGCAGTGAGGTAAGTTTGCCTGTGGCTCGTGTGCTAGCACAAATGGCTCTGCATGCCACCTGTAGCATGCATGCCATAGGTTCGCCATCACGGCACTATATAGTTATTCTGTGGTAACTGAGGCAAATTTTTAAATGTATTTTTTCTCTCTCTTTTCCATATTAATATATATGTTTTTTCGATTGACTGTTATAAATGTTTCATTACTTTTTAAAAACCTGATTGTAAAGCACTTTGATATATTTTATGGGGAGAGGCAGATAAATGCATTTCATTGTTTATCATCCTCAGTATGATTAGCCTTGAAAAAAAGCCTTCCATTAAAGCCCAGAGGTGAGGGTGTATGAGTTTGCATGTGTGTACCTGAGAGTGAGAGTTTAAAGCAGGGGTGTCAAACGGGTGGCCTGTAGGCCAGATGTGTCACATGCAGGCCATGCCCACCCCAGCTTCACAAAGACAGAAAACGTCACGATAGGTTGCAATATGTGATGTGACACAATCGAGTTTGACATCCATGGCTTAAAGCAAAATATAAAGGAGTGCATGTATGTAGGTGTATGTATGCTATACAGGACTGTATAGGAATCCGTGAATTTGAAGGCATGCAGAGATGAGAAATAAGGGGCAGTTCTGCTCCTTGACTACACCCACTTCAGTGGTGCTATTCTACCAGTTCGGCCCGGTTTTGGTGTACTGGTAGCACCAAAGATCGGCGGAGATTGAATTGGTTCTCTCTGATGAGTTGCTGTTGGGCCCACCCACCTGCCTGGGCTCCAATACTGACCTTTGTTCCCTGCTTTTGCTGCTGCTTTGCGCAGCACAGTAGATTGTCGCGTGCCAGCTGTGGAAGCTACAGGGAGAGTGCAGGATTGCAGGAGGCCAGTGGAATGCCTCTGCGGCGCCTGTGTAAAGTGTGTGTTTGGCGTGTGCACGCATGCAAAGCATGCCCACCAAGCCACGCCCACCGAACCGGTGGTAAACCACTTTGCAAAACACCACTGACCCACTTGCTAAGGGTATGCAATGTATCCTGTCCAGTTAGCAGTGTGAAGTCCACAAGCTTAAAATAAGGTTCACTGCTCTATCTTCCTTCTTTTAGATCAATTGGGAGAGGCCCAATTGATACAGAAGGCTTTTAATTGATTGCTTTCTTGGCTGTATTATTTTAGAGATTATTTTTCCTCCCCAGCTGATGCTTTCTTTGATGCTAATAGATTCAACTGTAATTTTGAATTGCCTATTTTTCATCTGTTGCATGATGCACTCTTAAGGTAAGTCACTCTGAATTCATGCTCCAAGAAAGGCAGTATGGAAACAGTTTAAATAAATAAGAAGGCCATTCTAAGGTCTGCTGTGAACTTATTTTATTCTGACTGATTTTTGCCATCAATGGTATCACTATTTGGGGTGCTGGAGTGCTCTCACTCAGTTTGCCAGGAGACTACTAACCAGCTAACATGAAGTTCTAAGAATAATATTCCAATGCAAAGAAAAGTGCACAAAAAAGCCCCACCAAATATGACCATTGCAAACTCAATTTAAATCCGTGTTTTTCAAACTTGGCAGCCTTGAAATGTGTCACGATGTGTTAAAGATGAGCTGAAGTCCACAGATGACAAGTTTTTTTGGGGGGCGGGGGAACACCGATCTTAGTCCATCTATCACAAATATATATTGTTTTCTTCCAGAATTTCTGAAGTTAATGATCATAAATACTATTTCCCCCCCAAACCTTCTGCTCCAAGTCAACCTTCCCTGTGTCTAAGGTTCCCCAGCTCTGCTCTCCTGCCTTATGACTTACACTCGCAGACAGGTTTGGCGGAGCTCCAGCGGCCCACCTTGGTGCAATTGCTCCGGGGACTGCCCACTAGGTAAAAGCCGGGGTTGCAGCGATACTCCACCCACGTGCCTTCAACAGGCACCCGTTCAATTGCCCGGATAGTGACTTGCCCATTCTCCAGGTTCAGGTGCATCTTGGGACAAGTGCGTACTGTAGAAAAAGAAGGATTCGTTTCAGAAATATCCCCCAATAATTATTGTACATAGCTTGGCATTGCTTCATGAACCAACTAGGTCTTCATGCTGTACAACTCTGTGACTACTTGGACATCTTTCAGACAGGAATTTGACTATTCAGTAGTGTTTGTTCCATTGTCAGGGTTTCCCAACTGGGGCAACCTTAAGACAGAATGGGACAACTTGCCACAGCCAACTCTCTGTGGCCAAATCGCCATGGCCAACTCACCACAGCCAACTCATCGTGGGGCAGCATGCTGTGAGACGATTTAGCAATTCTATTTAATTATTTAAAGCAAGGGTCTTCAAACTTGGCAAGTTTAAGACTTGTGGACTTCAGCTCCCAGAATTCCTGAGCTAACATGACTGGAGGAGGAATTCTGGGAGTTGAAGTCCACAAGTCTTAAAGCTGTCAAGTTTGATTTAAAGTAAATAAAAAATTATTTTAATTTTTGCCATTCACATGTCACCCTGTCTCTCCCTTTGCATCCTTTCTTTGATGATTCTCTTCCACTATTTCTTTGTTGTTAGTGTAATTCTTGTCCTGCAGCAAGTTGTCCTGTGGTAAGTTGGCCGTGGCAGGTTGACTGTGGCGAATTGCCATAGACCCACCTTAAGATGGAGCTTAAGGAACTGGTGACTGGGGAATTTTGGAAATTGAAGTCCACACATCTTAAAGTTGCCAAGGTTGGGGAACCCTGAATTTATACTAGACCGCCCATACTTTCGAAGCTGAAAGCATCTTCTGCAAAATTCCTTTGTGCACTGTCACCCTTCTTGATGAGTCCAAACTTAATGGGCACAAGCTACAAGCACACTTAAATTAGCACTGTAAATTCCCCACCTTTATGTGGGTATTCTGGAGGTTCCTAAGAAATTTTAAATGGCCGTTTATAGCTGCCTGCCACCTGAAGACAATTTCAGTGTGGCGTGCTGATGCCAGATCTGTGCTCTTAGTGCTAAACACAGAATTTCTTTGACCTACTGACCACTTCCTTTCATTTACCTCCCCAGCCATCCCTCAGAGCAAGGGTCTCTGCAAAAACCCAACGGGCCAAGCTTTCTCCATCTCATTCACCTTGTTAGAGAACTTCCTCATGGATTATGCTCTTACCGTATGAATGCTCTCATGATGAAATAAGGGAAAACTGAAAAACTAAGAATAAAACTGCAAGGTGTTTTTTTTTTTTAAACCCACCTTGTCTAGCAGGATGAAGTTAGCTGCACAAGATATTGGGAGACCAGGAAATTAGCTAAACGAAATAAATAGAAATCTGTCCAATGTGGCAGATGTCATTCATCTAGAAGCTCTGGACTGCACTGAAAATGAACCGTTTTTGCCTCCCATTGTTCTCCAAGGCATACATCATACACTTCCCCCTTGACCCTGATCTTCCCCCCACCCTCTGGATGTGACTTCTCCAATGGGACACATCCATCTCCAAGAGTCATCCGTCATGCTCTCCAATAACCTTCTTATGCTCCGACAACTTTGGGCTGCCGAGGTGATTATCTAGGCACTTAAGGAATGCCTTGTTTTCCCCCCACTTCCTTTTTCTGGCAGCTAAAAAGACCAAAGGAGTATCTTTTGAGTTGACATTGGTGCTTTTAGCCCAAACAAGGATAGTTTCCATAACCACCAGAAAGTTTCACACCAGTAGTGAAATGCTACCGTTTTGGCCCAGTTCAGCTGAACTGGTAGTAAAAAAAAGCTCCGATGATCAGCTGAGAGGAAAAAGAAGAGAAAAGCTCAGGATCATCCCTCCCACCTGCCCAGAGGTGGTATTCAGCAGGTTCTGACCAGTTCTGGAGAACCGGTAGCGGAAATTTTGAGTAGTTCAGAGAACTGGCAAATCCCACCTCTGACTGGAGATTTTACAGTCTCCTTCCCCTGCCACGCCCACCAAGCCACGCCCACAGAACCGGTAGTAAAACATTTGAATTCCACCCCTGCGTCTCTGTGGTTTTCTGTTTATCCTTTCAGCTGATTGGCACGGCAGAGCCTCAGCTGGTGTTTGAAAAGCTGCCAATTCCACCACTGTTTCACCCCCACCCCCACCCGTGTTGAGCGCCACAACAGAAAGCTCTTCTCTCAGACACCAGGTAGAACTCACAGCAGCGGCTTTCAATGTCACTATCCGTCCAGGTTCCATTAGGGAGGCATTTTCGTACTTTGGGCCCCACAATTTCCCTCTCTGGACGGCAGACGTACTCAATCTCATAGTCGAAAGGAAGGAAGTGGGCAGTCTTCACTTGTTCACGGGTCAGGCCTCTGTAGCGGATCCCACCGTCCCAAGGAGGGAAGATGAGTTTGCAACCTGGATGAGAAGGTAAAGCAAAAGACCCGTTCAAAAAACAGAAGCAATACTGCACGTCAGAAAAACATATTTTTTTTTTGACCTGAAGACCAGAGGTAGCATAGGAGTTTGGATCTGGGACATCAGCTGAGAGATCTCAATCAGCTACAAAGCTTATGACTGGGAGACCTCGAGCTAATTACTGTGCTGGCTTTCGCTTTCAACCTACACTTCACAAGAGAGATATGACGATAAAAAGGTGTGCCTGTTTACACCTGTGTATGATTGCCTGAGCTTTTTGGAGGAAGGCCAAGAAATGAGTTCATCCTTAAATATTAATTTAAGAAGTCACTGAGGCACTTCAGATCAACTAATCCTCCCTTGGCTCCAAACAGCCATCTTAAAAGCTGGATTTTGTCTTTCTTGATTCCAACGATCACAGAGGTTTTCCTAGGTGTAATAGTAACAGTAAAAAAGGAAAGATTGTTCTGAGTCAAATTCAGGAAAACACATCAGCTTTCTCGGTAGCATACAGAAACGATATGCCATTGTTTTGTTCAACTTGACAATCTAGTGGGTTTGCTGACAGTCTTCAAGTCCTAATCATGTTGTTGTCCAAGGAGAATTAAGTGCCGCAGTCTGCCATACACACATAAGAGCACAGTGGTTAGAATGCAGTATTGCAGACTAATTCTGCTGACTGCCAGCAGTTCAATCCTGACCGGCTCCAGGTTGACTCAGCCTTCCATCTGTCTGAGGTGGGTAAATTGAGGACCCAGATTGCTGGGGTAATATGCTGACTCTGCAAACTGCTATAAAGGGCTATAAAGCACTGGAAGTGGTATATAAGTCTAAGTGCTATTGCTATTTATTTATTCACTTTCTTATTAATCTTAATTTTCATGCAGAAGCTCAACATATAATGTACTCTCCTTCCTCCACAACCACCCAATGAAGCAGTTAGGCCTGAGCAAGCATGACTGAACCAGTGAACATCTATGCCAACCAGTCAACCGCCTTATCAATGCACCACAACCCCCTTACAGAGCCCAATTTAATTGCAGTCCAGAGAGATGATGTGCTACTGTAGTTTTATGCTATATTTTTAATGTGTTTCCTGCTTCAGAATGGAGAGAAACCGAAATTTTCCATGTTCTTGAAAAAGACTGTCGCATCTTTGAAAAGGGATTTGGAAGGTACTGTCGCCAAATGATGCACAACGAGATATGCTGAATCATATAGTTGGAAAAAGCAACACAAACAGGCAAATCAAACAAGAATGAAAGGGCAACGGTGCTAACTATCTTATTAACTACTGGCAATTCTGCCATAAAACACCTGCTGCCAGATAATAACTGTTATCAGGTATTTCCTTCTTAATTCACTGTTTACAATTCTTTCTTCACCGCCCCCCTCCCCCTTTTCAGTAATCTGTGACTCAAGATAAACCTTCAGGTATAAAAGTCATGATGTTTACCTTGTAATGCATGTGTTTGTTTGAAAATGCCAAAAAATATGCTACAAGTATCTCTCCTTCCTTAATCCCATCTAAATGCAGACTTGGTGATTTCAAGTCCACGTCAGCTTCCATCCTGCCATGTCACCTTTTTCAGTTAACATACAGCCCCATATACTTTCTCAAACTTTGGGGTATTGTGATCCCCCAAAATAATGCATGAATTTGTGTGACACCTTCCCCCTCAATTAATTATTTCATTGGACTTAGCAATAGCAACAGCACTTATATACCGCTTCACGGTGCTTTACAGCCCTCTCTTAGCGATTTACAGAATCAGCATATTGCCCCCAGTAATCTGGATCCTCATTTTACCGACCTCGGAAGGCTGAGTCAACCTTGAGCCTGGTGAGATTCGATCTGACAAATTTCAGGCAGCCGGCAGTCAGCAGAAGTAGCCTGCAGTACTGCACTCTAACCACTGTGCCACCACCACTCTGTTAGGGTTAGAGAGTTAGAGTTAGGATTGAACAAAAAATACAGCTTCCCTCACCTTAATAATTAAAGTTTAATCTATTTACTTATTCAATTTATATAGCTGTGTATCTCATACATGACTCGGGGGAGGGGGCACAGAATCAAAATAACAAAAAACAATAAATAAATACAAATAAACATCCAAAACAAATAAAACAATTAAAAAACAATGAAACGAATCTTCAGGAAAGTACAACCCACACATTGGAAACAGTGGAACCATTTTGCAGGTTTCCTACTTCTGCTGGATCGCCAGGCCTGCTGACAAAACCAAGATTTCTGGAAGATTAGTAGATCTTCAATCAACCAATGGAACACCTTGCCCTTGGAAGTTGTGGGAATGCCATCACTTGAGATTTTCAAGAAGAGATTGGACCGCCATTTGTCAGAAATGGTATAGGGTCTCCCGCTTGGGCTAGATGACCTACAAGGTCCCTTCCAACTCTGATTATCTGTTATCTGTTAATAATCAATGTTAGAGCCAGGGCTAATTTAAACTCGGGAGGAATGATGTTCCAAAGACAGATCCGATGCCATTGAGGACTTTATGGGTCATTACCAACACTCTGAATTGAACTCGGAAACAAACTGACGTCCAACGCAGCTCATGGAGCAGAGGTATCACATGGGCTGATCTTGGAGCCCACATAAAGCCTCTGGAAGCTCCAGTTGGTTCAAAATGCAGTGTCCTGCATGGTTTTGTGTAGACCTCAGTGTGCACATGTGTCACCTCTCTTGTGGGAGCTGCATTGGTTGCCAATTTGCTTCCATGTGCAATTCAAGGTGCTGGCTGTCACTTTTAAAGCCCTTCATGGTTTGGCACCAGGTTATCTGAGGGACCATCTTTTGCCAGTCACATTCACCTGACCCACTAGAGGGGAGGCAAGGAATGTTGCGGATCCCATCCTCTAAGTAGGTACATCTGGCAGGACCTAGAAGAAGGGCCTTCTCCATGGTGGCTACCTCCTTTTGAAATATCATCCCTTCATTAGGCTGGCCCCTATTTTGACACTCTTTTGTAAGGCCCTGAAGATTTGGTTTTGCCAGCAGGCCCAGGGAACCGAGAGTGGGATGGAGCCCATCAAATGGCTTATTTGACTGTGTTGTCGCCGAGGGTTGAATGGGCTATTGTTGTTTGTTGTTGTTTCCCCCCCATACTATGTTTTATTGCTTGTAAGCCAGCAAGAGTCACTGTGAGCAAATAGGCAACTATAAATATTTTCTAAATAAATAAATAAGTGCCTCTCCTGCTACATTCTGCACAAGATGCAGCTTCTGGATGCTCTTCAAGGGCAGCCCCATATAAAGCACATTACAAGTAATCCATTCAGATGGTGACCAGAGGGTCAAAGTGGGAGTCACCCTATTTTCCAAAGCTCTAGAAGGCACGACCAGAAGCAATGGGTGGAAACTAATTAAGGACACAAGCAACCTAGAACTAAGGAGAAATTTCCTGACAGTTAGAACAATGAATCAGTGGAACAACTTGCCTCCAAAAGTTGTGAATGCTGCAACATTGCAAATTTTGCTAGGGTTCCCACTCTACCATTGCGAGGTTGATCAGATTTTTTTTTTTTTAAAAAAAAAAATCATGATCTCATATTAGTCACCCAGGATCTATAGAGAAATCCTGACTCACAGTGTGAGAGCCCTTGATAAAGCCTAAAAATATTTTTGTTGGTCTTGAAGACAGCATTAGTAAAGCCTCCTTTGACTTCAGCTGAATTCCTGCTGACTTCACAGATGCATCCTCATACTTTTTTTTGGCAACTATATCACTGTTATTTGCTATTGCCTTTTTTTCAACCGTTTGAAGGGTTTTTCCAAAAAAAAAAAAAAAAGATTTCCTGAGACTTTGGAATTCCCAAGAAAAAGTTGGGCTGTCACCGAGTTATTAACCAAGTCCAATTCTGCTTAACTGCTAAGCCCACGGGTGTCAAACTCGCCATGTCACATGGCCATCACGTGATGTTTTGTGATGTTTTCCCCATTCGTGGAGCTGGAGTGGGTGTGGCCTGCACATGAGGCATCCAGTTTGACACCCCTATACAATCTAAGCGTATACAAGGTTGGCCAGGTGCTTGATCATTTGCTGAAGCCTAAAGATGCCACACACGTAGCAGATTATTGTCAAGAATGAAACATAAAAGCATGACTTCTTTCCATTGTTTGGAAAACAAGCCACAATTGCCTGGACTTTGCATGATGTGAGAGACTGTGGGGAGGCTGAGAAGGTACTAGGAGAAATGCTGAACAATGAATAGACCGCAGTTCGTTAGCAGCTTATCTCATAAATGGGAATTCAATCGGCTGCAGAAAGTCTGAGAGGAAAAGATTCAGCCTTTGAAGAAATTCTATCAAACAAACTCAATAATAAATAAGGGGTGGAAGTTTTTCTGCTGCAATTCCACATTTCTCTACTCTGCACCTAATCCTTGCATTAAAGCCCCTTATTGAACTCTTGCTTGCAAAGTATATTGTGCTGTGAGGCGCTGATACACAGCACACTTTGCCCTAGGCCTGAGTTCAAATTATCTGAGCCTCAGTGGTGCAGTGGTTAGAGTGCAGTACTACAGGCTACTTCTGCTGACTGGCGGCTGCCTGCAATTTGGCAGTTCAAATCCCACCAGGCTCAAGATTGACTCAGCCTTCCATCCTTCCGAGGTGGATAAAATGAGGATCCAGTTTGTTGGGGGCCATAGGCTGACTCTGTAAACCGCTTAGAGAGGGCTGTAAAAGCACCGTGAAGCGGTATATAAGTCTAAGGGCTACTGCTATCTGCTAAGACCAACTGAAACGACAGTAAGACGATGTGCAAAATTCGCGGCTGACTAGAAATCTCTAATTGCAATCCAGCACTAATGTCACAAAAAAGCACTGTCTCATAAAATTCTTGGAAACCGTAGGATCTAAAGATGGATTGGATGAAGGGGCTTCTGCAGAGAACATTGAATGTATTTTCAAAATCAATAAATGTCTCAGAAAGAGGGTTGGTTTTGTTGAGAAAGTAAGACTGCAACTGAAAAGAAAGATAAATTTGGAGATAGTGGGAAGTTGTCTAGCTCAACCCTCATTGTAAGCATCTGGTACAAGCCAGGATGATGTCTCATGTGCCATGATGTCATCATGCAAATGGCACAAGAGACATACTGTACTGTACTGTAATTCAGAAATCATTCCTATGATGTCATGATGTTTTTAATGCCACTATGCCTTCTTACCCTTGGCAGATACCCATGACCGTTAGTTTGATGTAACTAACCCAGAATTAAGAGGTATGGCCAAGCCTGATTCAGGAAGCATGGACCTACCAGCAAAAATCTAAGTTAAGTTGTACAAAAACATTTGCTCATGGTGCAAGAGCTTTTGGGGTCCCGGCTTAAAGGTTACTTTAACTATTTTATGCAATGGTATTCTAAGTCATCCCTTAAATGTCATTCACGCAGGTTTCAAAGGGACATTTCCAAGAGTAAGCCAGCAGGCACAGGAGGTGCTGCTCATAGCTTGTGGTAGAAGCACCGGCTGAAGGGGAGAAGGCTCAGCCAAGAGGAGTAAAAAGACATCCCAGCTTAAAGTCCATTCTGGGGAGGAAATGTCTGAGATCAAACCCTTAGACCTCTGATGGCGAACCTATAGCATGTGTGCCGGAAGTGGCATGCAGAGCCATCTCTGTGGGCACGCAAGCTGTCGCCCCAGCTCAGTTCCACTGTGCGTGCGCGCACACCTCCCACTGGCCAGCTGATTTTCAGGTATCTGCCATGCATGCGTACTGGGGGAGCGTGCATGCAGGCAGGGGGAGCGCAGGGGGTCCCATGTGCATGCGTAGGGAGGTGCGGGGGTCCCATGTGCATTGCATTATGGGTGCAGGCACACATATGCACGCACTTTCTGCATGCAATGACAAAAAGGTTAGCCATCATTGCCTTAGAGCTTAGACTGATATCCGCTGTTTTTCAAGGGCAGGCGGAAAGGCTGGCAAAATTCTTGTATCATAGGTGATCAGCAATAAAGTATTTGTTTCGGCCTATCCATGAATAATTCTGGTTACCTGCATCTGATAAGCAATGGGATAAAATGTGATCGCAGCTTCCCCTTTTGAACCAACCAATTAAACAATAAGGAATAGGATTCTCACACCCCAGGAATGGAAAGAACAGGTGGATGGTAGCCTCCTGACCAGTATGCCTGCAAGGATAAATAGCCATTTGCAATCTACCCACCCAGACTCCCAAACACACACCCAGGATTTTTATATTTTAGACAAACACAGGAGGAGACAAAGGAAGGCTCTTGGAAATTGATAACAGGTGTTGGAAGGGACCTTGTTTCTAGTCCAAACCCATTTCCCCCTCCCAAGCAGGTAAACCCTACACCATTTTTGACAAATGGCAGAATAAAGAACACACGGAGAAGGAGAAAGAGGAGAAGAACATGATCAGAATACTAGTTTAAGTGTAATCTGAGCCAGGACTATACTGTAATCCAGGAGTCCCCACATTTGGCAACTTTAAGACTTGTGGACTTCCAACTCCCAGAATTTTCCATCCGGCATAGCTGGCTGGAGAATTCTGGGAGTTGAAGTCCACAAGTCTTACAGTTGCCAAGTTTGGGATCCTCTGCTGTAATCTGACCTAAATTGAATCAAACCCTGTTAGGCCAGTCACTCAGCCTCATGTAGCAATTCATGGGTTACCTCATAGTGGAGGATGTAATGTCAGATGAGGTCATTCCAGGAAATATGCGATTACCTGGAGGTCTTCCTCTGAGTCCTCTCTAGACCATCTCCAAGTGGAGTGGCTTTATCCGATTGCAACTGAGTCACAAACATCTGCCCTTCCCAGAAGGTTGCTCTCTGTTTACAGTGTTCTGGGCTTCAAGCCTGATCCAAACTTGTACAAACACCTGATTTGCTTTTCTAAAAATATATATATATATTTGTAAACAGATAACAATCTAGTTCATGCAGTAAGTCATAAACCATAATTCCCATGTGCTGCTGCTAACCCAAGGGTCTTCAAACTTGACAGCTTTTAAGACTTGTGGACTTCCACTCCCAGAATTCCTCCTCCAGTCATGTTAGCTCAGGAATTCTGGGAGCTGAAGTCCACAAGTCTTAAACTTGCCAAGCTGTGCTAACCCATCTCCCAAGAAACCACATATTGGCTTAATGTACTCTATAAACCAAGTCACTGGATGAAACGGCAGCCCTGCTGGGTTATCTCAAAGGGATCCCGTTTCCCACCACCTCTAGCCAGGGGACTCTGGAAAGGCCCTGAACTGAGCAACGTTCCTGCCCTGATATTGCAATGCAACCAAGTGATGGAAGCTCAGGATGGAAGCTTTCCCTCCCTTGGCGCAATCAGAAAAAGAGCGTGTGCCAGAAAGTGGTGAAATCGCATGGGGGGATGCGAGGCAGACCGAGGATTTCTAGTTCAGCCTTCAGCTCCCTCGTTCTTGCTCCCTAAAGAGAGGAGAGGATGTGGGATTTCTGCATATTAAAAATATTTTCAAGCGCAGGAGGGAATGGTGTGTTTAATTTTTACACAGGAATAAAAAAAGGGGGGGGGGAATATAGCCAGCACCTGGCTGCACCTAGATGAACCTGGTTAGCCTCAAACAGGATCAGAACCAGTTAACAACAGAATGGGCGACAGCCCTGAAATCCTAGGGGAGCCAAGAAAATATGTATATCAAGCTTGACTTAAAGGGGAAAGGTTTGATATAATGAGCCAGACCCTTAGATATTTACTGTCTGGCTTTGCATATTGCATCATACTATGGTTTATTTAGCCATCTTTCACTGACTGAACTACAACTGGCAGCTTTACATCATGCACTAAGCAACAAATCATCCTTTATACATCCTAAGAGTTGCATTTACGCACCATGCCCTGCCCAGCCAAACTAAACAAACCATGTTATGGCTTAGCATCATATGTGAACCCAGCCAGTGTTGCAATGAGGATAAAGGAGAGCCTTCAATAGAATAGAATAAGAATAGAATAGAATAGAATAGAATAGAATAGAATAGAATAGAATAGAATAGAATAACAGAGTTGGAAGGGACCTTGGAGGTCTTCTAGTTCAACCCTCTGCTTAGGCAGGAGACCCTGGCCTATATCATTTCAGACAAATGGTTATCCAATCTCTTCTTAAAAACTTCCAGTGGTGCAGCATTTGCAACTTCTGGAGGCCAGTTGTTCCCATGATTAATTGTTCTAACTGTCAGGATATTTTCCTTAGTTCTAAGTTACTTCTCTCCTTGATTAGTTTCCACTCATTGTTTTTTGCCCTGCCCTCAGGTGCTTTGGAGAATATAGCTGCCTTATATATATATATATATTTATTTATTTATTTATTTATTTGATTTGCCAATTGTTTACAAGATAATAAGTGTATACATAGTTGTTCCAATAGATAGAGATGGTTTTAGATTGCGTAGTGCAATCTAAATTTCTTGAGGCTGTTAAGACCTTTGGATAGTCTGTCTGTCCAGAAGCAATTTTTCTTTACTCTCCTTGGTTCCAGAGATGGGGGAACATTGCAAGAAAGAGAAGTAGCGAGGGCTTGCAGTGAATAGCACAGGTGGGTAGGGAGGAGCAAAGGAATTGGATGGCACACAAAAGGTTGTGTCAAAGAAGCAGGCATTATCATCAGGCAGGAGAAAAGCAAAACTATAATTAAACACTGGACAACAGTCACACCGCTAATCTAATAAAGCTAATTGGTTCAAGAAAGGTAAAGCTAATTTAAGATAGCAGAAGCCCATTATTGAGATACTTTTTTACAAGGTGCTAGACTTCAGCTCTTGTTATCCCTGGCCAGCATGATTTGAGATTATGTCTGAAGAGTACCAGAGCAGCAGAAGGAGCATAATCTCTGGTGAAGTCTGTTGTGATTTTTTCCCCCTGATCAGGGAAGAGAATTCCTGCAGATCAGAATGGACTCTGCCAGCTTTAAAATATGCTACGAATAGCAAATTCTACTGGTGTCTTTTTTCATTACTTCCTAGAGCTGATTCCCCTCTTCTCTGAAGCAACCAACCAAACACATTTAGAAAGAAGATTTTATAATTCTGCTCTAACAAGCGTAGGGTTGGAAGTAGGAAGGGATGAGAATGCAGCAGATGGGTTGGGTGAGGATGTGTGTGTGTGTGTGGGGGGGGAGCAGGGCCTTCCTATCATGGGAATCTTATTTTGGTTGCCAAAGAATTAGACCTAAGCAAAAAATAATAATCAAGGGTCTTCTAGCAACTTAAAGTCTAGCACATTTATTATTGCATCAACTTTCGTAGTTTGCTTTGTCAATGTACGCAATATGGATTGCTGAGAAAGTGTGCATGCCGAGAGATGGTGGAGGGGGGGGGGGATGGAAAAGGGTGAAAAGCAAATTGTCCAAACATAAAGTTAGTAGCATCTGTTTGAATCCATCCCACACATCGCTCCAACTATAAGACCCACCCAATGAAATTAAATACCAGATCGACTAGTTCTTAGGAATAATCTGGTACAAGAGAGGCACAGAAGAGGTGGGTGGGGGGAAACCCAATCAAAATGCCACTCGTCACCTACTGTTCTCAGCTGAAGCCGCTCAACAGTATAATTAATCATCAAATAAAGGCTGCTTCCTTTCACGCAAACTCCTAGGTGCTTGCCCCGGATTTGCCGCAGATAACCGCTGAGCCCACAACAATTAATAACCAGCCTCAATAAATAAATTGAATTTTAATTATTTTCAAAAGGAATTACTAATAGATTTGAATTATTATTTTAATTAATACAATAATGCACTATGCATGCCACAGCAGGGACTAAAATTTGCAATGACTCTTCCCAGCTATTTAAATAACAGGGCAGGGATAATAACATCACGTACAACGTTGGGAAACACACACACATTTTCACTCTTCTCGGAGGTACCTGTCCCCCTCCATCACCACTGGGCAACATATTGTGCACTACACTGGATCCTGATTGCCTTGCAGGAGAATAAGTAAGCATAAATCTGATATAAAAATGGCAACAATCCCAAAAGAGAAAGATCATTTCAACTTCCCAGGCTATTTCTGACCTCGGTGGTCACCATCCTGAGGGTGGGGGGGAAAGGAATGAATCAGAAAACAATGGAGCTGGAATTCATTCAACGATTTAACACCATTTCTCACAGATTAAACGAAGGCTGCAATTTCTTATCACCCATGTATTTACTAATTAAGTGCAGGAATATCTGGGTTACATCTAACTACTGTCTAATTTTGGTTGACTGTTAGGTAACTGTACCTTTCAGCTTTTCTTTCACCCTTCTTCCTCTCTTTCCTCATAAAATCACCTAATCTCTCTCTCTCTCTCTCTCTCTCTCTCTCTCTCTCTCTCTCTCTCTCTCTCTGTCTGTGTGTGTGTGTGTGTGTGTGTGGTGTGTTTGTGTATTCTGAAAATGCCTGAAACTTAATCAGCAAGCAAAGCCATCAGACGAAGAATTTTGGGGAAAACAATCAAGTTCCCACCAGATGGATATACTCAGCACATTTTAAAATAAACGAAGCCATGCCCATTATGAAGGACAGTTTTATATATATATATTTGAAAAGTTAATAAATATAATAAAAAATATTGTGAAGAAACAATGAACCATCCAGTTAGCTGCAGCAAGAACATCACACAGACAGACTGCAAAGAATGGCATGAGAAAGTAGACAATGGATGTTGCAGTATCTGGAGGCAGCAGAAGAGAAGAAAAAGAACCAGAGAAATTCACAAACAGAAGTAGACTATTTGTGGCAAAAGAAAGCAAAGATAATATGAATGTGCCTTGGGTAAAATTCCAAAACATCTGTAGCACCACTTGGATCCTATCAGCATTGACAAAATGACCATCGGTCAATTCCAAAAGGCAGCTTTACTTAGAACAGTTTACATCCTGAGATGATACCTTTAATACCGTCTGTTTATCCCAGGTTCTTGGAAAGGACTCAAGAGGCAGATAAAATATCAAATCCAGTCTAAACCTTTGGCTGACAGTATGATGAACCAAAATAATTATTTGTGTGTTATTGTTTTTTTTTAATCTAGTTCTCTGCCACCCAGAGTCACTTGTTTTCTGAGATAAGCGGCTAATAAATTTGAAAAATAAATAAATAAATCATGATCAAAACACTTCCTTCTTTAGAACTATTATGCCCAGAACTTAAAATTAACAAACCGGGCCTCTGAGCTCAGAATGGAAATCCTGTTCCAAGGTTTGGAAACTACTGGGCAGAATATGTGGAAGGAACGATAATGCTTGCATCCATATACATGTATCCTGTCAGACACGAGAAATCAGAACCATTCGTGAATAGTTTTAAACTGTAGCTCTATTGTTTATCATCTATGCTACAAGAATCTCAGACCGCTTGCCTTCTCCTGGGAATGCCTAGATAAGGCTTCATGGATTTGGGAGAGAAATAGTGCTTATGCTGTTTGCAACTGTGCGCTAACTCTAAGCTAGGCCCTTACTTGATCCCTCCCTCCAGCTTAGTTGGCAATTCTCCAAAACATCTTATCTATACTGCAGAAGAATGAATGTCATATCATCCTTCTTATGGTAGCAATACAGTATGGTAAGGTAGCAATACACCCCATATTAGCTCCTGGCCCCACCTGATTTTTAAAAAAATACTAATTAAAAGTCAAAAATAGAAAGCTAGGATGAGACAAGACAAAGCCTGTGTCACTAGCTCATCTATGCCATTTTTTAAATGGGTGTTTTTTTTGATTGTCACAAGCAAGCACTGTGACCATTTTGTGAACAGACAAGCTTCTATGGAAGCTATTTTTAATATCTCTTTCATATAGTCTCACAACCTGGTAACCCCAGTGAAACTGTCTACCCTTTTCTTATTGTGTATCTATCCACAGAGCCTAGGAAATTGGCTGCAACAAAGTCATTGCATTGACTACAGATGCCATAAAATCTGTGGGGTCTTTGATGCTCTCTGACCTTGCAGGTATGCACTAATGATTTATTTATTTAAGAAAATTTATACGACTACCCAATTCGCTCTCAGTGATTCTGCATGGCTTACAAGAATAAAACCCCAATACAAAAACAAAACAAAACAAAAGTTATTACCCCCACCCCACCCCACCCCTTTGAGAACAACAATCAAATAAGGCACTTGATGGGCTCTGTTCTGTTGCGGGAAAGATCTGACTCGAGACCAGTGTGAATTCAGCTCTTTATTTGTTCTCAGTAACTTCAACAAAACCGGAGCCGCGGCAGCCTCTTTTATAGCGGCTGCTCGCGGCCAATGACAGCTTCTTAAACTTCCCGCCGTCAGGCGGACCAATTATAAACAGTATTCAAGTATTCGGTATGGACCAATCAATAGGCGGCCTTGGCGGGCCAATCAGATTGCAGTATTACGAGTATGCAAATATATATACAACAGGCTCAAGATCATTCGTTGGCAGAACCACGTTTTCAGGCTTGTGAAAGAGTGTGGGCCGATTGCTTTCTCTGCAGGGATGATGTTCCACCGGGAGAGATCCACCAGAGAGAAGGCCTTTCTTCTTGGTCCCTTCAGCCGGACCTCTTTAGGAGAGGGGTCCCATAGCATTCCCTGACTCCCGTTCTGGAGGGTTGGGTAGGTCTGCTTTGGAAAAAGATGATCCCTCAAATAAGCTGATCCCAAACCATGTAGCAGGGCTTTGAAGGTGACGATGTTACCTAGTTGAAGTAACGAAATGTCTGCAAGCAAACAACCAAGCTCAGAGAACCCCAATTCCTCCATAGCCCTGACCTACATCCAGTTTTGGTCACCGCACTACAAAAAAAAAGATGTTGAGACTCTAGAAAGACAGCAACAAAGGTGATTAAGGGACTGGGAGCTAAAACGTATGAAGAACAGGCATGGCTAGTCTAGTGCCATCTAGGAACTGGGCATGGCTAGTCTAGTGAAGAGAAGGACCAGGGGAGACAGGATAGCAGAGTTCCAATATTTGAGGGGCTGCCACAGAGAGGATTGGGGGGTCAAGCTATTTTCTAAAGCGCCTGTAGGCCAGACAAGGAATAATAGATGGAAACTGAACGAGGAGAGATTTAACCTGGAAATAAGGAGAAACTTTCTGACAGTGAGAACAATCAACCAAGGGAACAGCGTTGCCTTCAGAAGTTGTGGGAGCACCCCCACTTGAGACTTTCAAGAAGAGATTGGACTCCCATCTGTCAGAAATGGTGTAGGGTCTCCTGCTTGGGCAGGGGGTTGGACTAGATGACCTACAAGGTCCCTTCCAACTCTGTATTCTGTTCTGTTCCGTTCCATTCCATTCCATTCTATTCTTAGCATTAAACCTCCTACAATTTGGTGTCCCCTCCTGCTATGTTAGACTATGAGCTCCATTATTCTTAGCTGATAAAGAAATAAGGTTTTAGCCTCAGTTTTAGTCCAGCATACCAGGAGGAGCACCACGGGCTGCTTTAAAATATTACACAGTCTTCATTCTGATGGTTGCTAAGGAAGAGACGACTTCTTCTCTGTCCCTTCCTCTGTTTGAGCTCTGACTGTGCAAATCCGGATTTCAAAGAAAAGAAAGCAGGTGCGCTAATGATCATGCAGGCAAGAACCTGAACCACGCACGGAAATCAAGCAATTATTGTAAAATATGTAATTGCAAAAACATCTATCGGGAGTTGACTTTTTTTTCACAGGAACATTACATGAATCATAAAGCATAATTTTGGGGGGGGAAACAATACCCTCCTGATTACCATCAATACCTCCATTGAAGTTTATTCTTTTGCACACAATAGAGCCGGATTTACAGAGAACTGCTTTCTTAATAAGGCCGCCAAGTTCCCAGACAGCTCCTGAAGCAGGGTGACTAAATGAGTGTCAGAATGCATTTGTCCTTGATGTGCTAAGTCAGGACGAAGCCTTAACTTTGCCATCTTGCTGGAGGTCTCTCCTAGCTGCAGTCCTTAAGAAAGCACATAAATAGCACCTTGCTGGATCGGACCTCTGACCCCATCTAGTCCAGCAGTCTGTTCATGCAGTAACCAAGCAACTGCCGATAGGAGCCCACTGGTCTCCCAGCATATAGCCTTCAGTGGGAACTGATCTGACAGATGCCATGTGATTTTGAGGAGGGCCATGGAAGATACTTAGAATAAAGTTGTTCTAGGGCAGCTCTCCCCAACTTGGGCAGGTAAGAATAACAGAATAACTATTGGAAGGGACCTTGGAGGTCTTCTAGTCCAGGGGTCCTCAACCACCGGGCCGTGGACCGGGACCGGTCCGTGGAGCACTCTGTACCGGGCAGCAACGAATTTTTTTTTTTTAAAAAATGGCGGCTTTCTTCGCCTTCGGTGAATGCTGCTGGGATCGGGATCAAGGACACAAATGAAAGAAGGGAGGGGAGGAAGCAACCGAAGCCTGTCCTGCACTCTGGCTCAGCGGCTTCGGTTTCCTCCCGCCTCGTTCCTCTCTCAGTCGCTCTCTGCTGCTCCACCAGCCCAGGAAAAAACTGCTTCAAAGAAGCCGGGGGTGGCTTTCCTGTCGCCGCAGCTCCTCCAAAGCGCCCGTTTACCCCCACCCCGCCCACCCGCCCGCGGTTCAATTCAGTGCCCCGTTCTGCCTGCCTGACTGCCTTCTTCGTTTTGGAGCAGCTTCGGCTGAGAATAATAACTATTCGCCTCTTTTTATCAGCCGAAGCTGCTCCGAAACGAAGAAGGCAGGCAGGCAGGCAGAACGGAGCACTGTGGATTGAACCGCGCGTGGGCGGACGGGGTGGGGGTGAAACGGGCGCTGGAGGAGCTGCGGCGACAGGAAAAGCCACCCCCGCTTCTTTGAAGCAGTTTCTTCCTGGGCTGGTGGAGCAGCGAGAGAGCGACTGAGAGAGGAATGAGGCAGACACCTGAGGGAGGGAGGGAGACACCTGAGGGATGGGGCTGAGGGAGGCAGGGCCGAGGCGCTCCCTGAACTTGGTGGTTTGCTGGCAGACGCGTTTATTACCCGACTAGGTAACAACATCAGATGTTACCTAGTCAGGTAATGAAACGTCTGCAAGCAAACCACCAAACTCGGACTCTTCCCCCCGCCCGGTCCTTGAAAAAGTGTTTGTGCTTGAAACTGGTCCCTGGTACAAAAAGGTTGGGGACCACTGTTCTAGTCCAACTCCTGCTCAAGCAGGAGATCCAATACCATTTCAGACAAATGGTTGTCTAATCTCTTCTTAAAAACTTCCAGTGATGGAGCACCCACAACTTCTGGAAGGAAGCCATTCTACTGGACTGCCATTTGTCAGAAATGGTGTAGGGTCTCCTGCTTGGGCGGGGGTTGGACTAGACGACCTACAAGGTCCCTTCCAACTCTGATTATCTGTATCTGTATCTGGTTCTTCTAACTGTCAGGAAGTTTCTCCTTAATTCCAGGTTGCGTCCCTCCTTGATTAATTTCCATCCATTGCTTTTTGTCCTGCCTTCTGGTGCTTTGGAAAATAAGTTGATCCCCTCTTCCCTATGGCAGCCCCTTAGATATTGGAACGTTGTTATCATGTTGTAAGAAATAAGTAAATTAAAAAATAAAATGGTAAATAAGATTACTTAAAGATTTCACAAATGGGGGTTGGACTAGATGGCCTGCAGGGTCCCTTCGAATTCTGTTAATCTGTTATCAAATGAAATATATCTCCCTGTATATACATGCTTTGCTTTTGTACTTTTGACGTGCTCCATTGTTAAGCCTTTTTATATTTTTGTCTTATGTATAATATGCCTTTTATATTATTCTTATGTTTTTTTTTGGGGGGGGGTTGTAATAATCTCTTTGAAAAAATAATAGTATAAGATGAATCTGTAAAATTGTATCCTCAGAAGTTAGAAAGAGGCTCTGATGAGGGGATGCTACATTCCTTAACACTAAGGAAAGATGCCACGTGGGCAGCCAAAGTAAGAGGTACAGAGGGGTACGGATGAGAACTTAACAGAAGGAGAATTCTCCCTGGAGACATTCTGGGATTAGTTGCAACACCTGAGGGCAAATCCAATGAACTTGAACTTGGGAGGGAATTGGAGATACTTGCCCTGAGCAGCTTTCTCCAAGCTATTATCTTTCAGTTGCACGGGGAATAAAAAATTATTAGAGTATTAACTAAGCATTCTGACAATTGCAGATTCAAACAGCAGGTTTGAGAACTCCGCCTTGGGACTCCTTACATGAGGGAACTGCAAGGCCCAGGACAACCACTGTCTCTAACATCTTATATTCCAAGTTTATTTATTTTTATTTATTTGATTTCTATAGTTGTCCATCTCAACAAGTGACTCTGCACTGCAAGGATGAAGGAAAAGCCTTTTTTTTTTTTTTTTGGACAACTTGGAAGTCTAAGCTTGGAAGTTAAAGGCTTTCCAAGGGCTCACTTAAAATTTAATCTTACTTGACTTGGAATACACAGAACGAATGCAAGACAGGCCTAGGATCGTTTTCAATGCATTTTCAATCCAGAATACATAAATGGCTGTGCTGAATCAAATCACAGGCCCATCCAAGTTTTAGCACATCATCCCCAGCAGTGTGCCGCCAAATGCCCCTGAGAAGCTGAAAAATAGGGCATGATCGAGATAGTTGTCCCCTGTTGTTTGTCCCCAGCGTCTGATAATTATGTTAGCCATAATGAAGGCAAACCACTCAGCAGCTTCCTCCACAAAGCAAATTGCTATGTAATTAACCGGCATTCAAGTTGGTTTCACTTCTAGACAAAGCAGCAGCCAACCACCAACTGCGGTTGTTATTTTTTGCATTAATTGAAGGCATTTACCCTCACAAAGGCATTAAAAAGGGAAGCAGAAATTTCTGCCACTGTTGCTATCACTGAGTTTTGAAAAGGGTTGATTCCATTTGACTTTTTCAAACCAAACAACTTGGCAAGATGTGGATCCAGAGGCAAACACACGCTTATTGTTAGTGTTATTATTATGTTGTTGTTCTTCCATTTTAATACAATACAATGCGTTATATATAATCGTGAACATACTTCATACTCCTACTACTTATTTTCCTCAGAACAGCAACCCTGTGAGGTAGAGTTGAGCTGAGGGAGAGGGACTGGCCCAAAATCTCCAAATCCAATATTTTATTACAATGAAAGGATAAACATCCGGATATTTTGCACCAAGACAGAATAATTGTCTGGCGAGCAGAGGCAGTGGATTGATATCAATTAAGCTCCTGCCTATTTTCAGCCTATGCTTCAACATGTAGTACAGGTAGTCCTTGACTTACAGCCATAATGGAGCCTGTAAGTCATGATGGTTGTAAAGTGGGCAATCGCGTGACTGATCTGATTTTACAATATTTCTTTTTGTGGTGCTCATTAAGCGAACATGATGGTCATTAAGCGAACCCACTATGGGATGTTTTCGCCAAAAAACAAAAGTAAATTCTGATTTTGGCAAAAAACGTTGTAATGCTAGGTGAGTGGGATGCTGCAACCATCAATAAATGCAAGCTGATTACCAAGCACCCAAAATGCAGTTATGTTATCGAAGCGGAAGAGGTGGCCATCAGAACTTCAGAACCATACCTTTTGGGAGGCCTGGTCATGAAAAAGTCACAGGGACAAGGGAGTCAACTACCGTGTTTCTCACGAAATAAGGCTGGGCCTTATTTTTTTTTGACCCCCGAAGAAATGGCTAGGCCGTCTTTTCGGGGGTGACTTAATTTCCTCCCCCACCTAGAGTGGTCCATACGCACGTACCTCACTGCGAGGCCGCTTCTATCGGCCGACGAAAGCTCCCTGAAGGCAGAGTCCCCAGCCGCTTCAGGGCGTGGCGTGGCTGCCAGTGTCCTCTCGCCTTTAGGCAGTCTCTTTCGGGCGATGGAAGCTCCCCAAGTGCAGTCACCAGCCACTTCGATCGGCCAGTAGAAGCGGCCTCGGGTGAGCGCGCACACACACACTCCCCTCACTGGGAGGCCGCTTATCTGCCAATGAAAGCACACAGAGTCCCCAGCCGCTCAGGGCGTGGCGTGGCTGCCAGTGTCCTCTGCTTAGGGCAGTGGCGATGGAACACTTCGCGATAGAAGCGGCCTCGGGCGCGATCACAAGTGGCCCTGAGTGACTGGCACGAGTGGCTGATGACTGCACTTCTTCCATCGCCCGAAAGAGACTGCCTAAAGGTGAGGGGACACGGGCAGCCACGCCCTGAAGCAGCTGGAGACTCTGCCTTTGGGGACTTTCTATCGGCTATCGGGGTATTCTAGCCTAGGCTACCTGCAGGGCACTCCTAAAGGCAAGTTTTCTCCCCCCCGCCTTCCCCCCCCCCATTTCTCTTCACCTCGTGTAGTTCTAATGAACGATGTGAGAAATGGCGGGGAAACGCATGGTTTAAATAGGCCTAAATGTTGGGGGCAGGGCTTAATTTCACCTCATGCCTAGAAATCATGCTGGGCCTTCCTATTGGTGGAGGCCGTATTGTTGGAGAAACACGTTATTATCCAAAGCACCTGAAGGCAGGACAAGAAGCAGTAGAGAGAACCAACCTAGAACTAAGGAGAAATTTCTGGACGGTGAGAACAATTAATCGGTGGAGCTGCTTGCCTCCAGAAGTTGTGAATGCTCCAACACAGCGAGTTTTTAAAAGAGATTGGATAACCACTTCTCTCAAATGGTATAGGGTCTCCTGTTTGAGCAGGGGATTAGAGTAGAAGACTTCCAAGATCTCTTCCAACTTTGTGGGAAGTGACCTGCCCTAAATTGAGAACAATCTGTAAGGGTCTTCTTATAGTTATGACTATTTAATTATTATGGACTCAAAAGACAAAAGAGTGTCAGGGCTGAAACAGTTTTTATCCTGACTGCTGTAGCAATCTGATGCGATTTAATCAGTGGGAGAAAGTTTTCTTCCATATCAAGAGAATTTTGCCCATAGAAGATATATGCCATCTCCTGAGTACAGGTAGTCCTCGGCTTACGACCACAACTGAGCCCAACATTTCTGTTGTTATGCGAGACAGTTGTTAACTGAGTTTTGCCCCATAATATTTCTTGCCACAGTTGTTAAGTGAATCACTGCAGTTGTTAAGTTAGTAACATGGTTGTTAAGTGAATCTGGATTCCCCATTGACTTTGCTTGTCAGAAGATCTCAAAATTGATCACATGACATTGCAACCGTCATAAATATCAGCCAAGTGCCAAGCATGCAACCATGGGGATGTTGCAATAGTCATCAGTGTGGAAAATGGTCATAAGTTATCAGTCACACTTTTCTGTGCTGTTATAATTTTGAATAGTCACTTTCTTGTCCCAGGTAATCTTATATTCCCCAAATTCCTAGGATATGCAGCTCAACACTACAAAGGCTTCCATACAAAGTTACTTTATTGTATTATATCAGGCATCCTCAAGGTATAACTCACAGTTATGCTGAGATTCATCTAATGTCCAATCTTTGCATTGTCGTCTTCATAGTGTGAAAAGATAATTATCTTCATCCCATAACGATACAAGGGAAGACTCCAGCACGTTACTGGGGTCCAAGTAAGAATGACCAAAACGCCCCAGCCCAACCAGTGGTCAGTTCAATAACCAATCAGGATTACAGATGTGACCACATGACATGAACTAAATCTCCCATGAGGCATTAACTACATTTCCCTTAGGGCATTCCCTTAAGGGGACAGCTCTCATTCCCAAACTAACTATATACAACAGCACACTCTATATACTGTCTAACCAGCATAGTCACTAAACAAATAGCTATAAGTCAAGGACTACCTGTAACTCAGTGGGCTACCTTAGATCAAGGACTATCCTTAATCTGGGGCGAAGCTGGCGTTGCGACGATACGGCATGCGATCTTGGAGGTCTGAGATCGCTGCCGATATCTTTGCTCCTGGACTGTCCTATCGGATCTAAACCGTCCCGAAGAGACAGTGAAAGTGAAGAGCGCATCCTGTCGATCCCAGGGATACCGCAAAGTCCCTGGTAGATCCAGGAGAAGCTCTTCTTGCCAGCGGCAAAGAGGCAGCCATTAAAGCTGCTGAAGTTGGGACAGCTCCGAAACGGAAGAGAGCAGAAAGAAAGAGTGTGCCGGTTTGACGAGAACTTTTTTTTACTCTAAGATGTGAAAGGACACCCTAAGGAAAAGAAAGAATCTGTAAAAGTTTTGACAGAAGTGATTAAGCGGCGATTTTAAACAGGAATATCAAAGTAATGTTTTGGTTTTTTTTCCTCATTGCTGGATTTTCTATATACGATCTTGTATTTTGAAACTGGACTGGTTTTTTCGTTCATATCTATTTTTTTCTTCTCCTTTTTGATTTTGTAATATTTTAGGCTAGAGGCTCCCTTTAGTTAATTCATTTTTAAAAAATATCTTTTTTTATATTAATTCTCATTATATCCTGCTCGGAAAAGGAGGGGGGAAGTGAGAGCAAAGAAACTTTGTAACACTGCCAACTAGAGGCTTGAAAATATTATTTTCCCTGTGACCAGACAAAGCTGAGAAAGAAAGAACTGAGACTCTTTTTCAAGGACATTGCTATTTGATAAGATAGAGGGAAGAGCACGAGAGAGTATTATTGCAGGTGCTCTTCTGGGTTTCTATCAACAGCTGGAGTCTGGTGTTGAAACCTAGGGGGGGAAAAGGTGATAAGTTTTTGGAGAAGAGAGCTATAATAAGAGCCTTGGATAATTAAATAAAGTGCAGTGTGCCCTTTTTACTTTTCCTAAGTTGTGCTATCCCTCCTCACCAGCTTTATTGTATTTTTTTTTTAATCTTTTTTTTTTTGTAATAACTATTTGGGTTTTTGGCTTTGTTGGAGCTTGTCTTTGTTTTTCTTTTTTTTCTTTTTTTTGGAAGTCCAATCTCTACGTTTGCTTTTTATTTTAAAGGGAAAGCCTTAAAAGCCTTTTTTCCCCCCTTTCCTGGTATTTTTGTTTTTTCATCTACCTTTTTGGTTTATACTTATGCACTTTTTTCTATTTGAGACCTTTCAATTGGATTAAGGTGTTGAAGAACCTGAAGAATTTTTCCCTTTTCTTTTTTTTTCTTTTTCTTTTTAAGCTCTTTTTCTTTATCCTACTATTGATTGGATTAAGGTATACAAGAACCTGAAGAAATTTTGTCCTCTCTTTTTTTTCCCCCCTTTTTATTATTATTATTGGGCTTCTTTTTTTTTACTATTTTTATTTTGAACTATAATTGGTTACTTCACAATTGGATTAAGGTTTAGAAGAACCTGAAGATTTTGAATTGCTTAAAATGAGTAGGAAATTTACAGCTCCTGGTTCTTCAACTTCTACTTCTTCCTCTCCACCATCTGGAGGACAACGTTCAATACAGACAATGTTAAAGCAAGAAAAAGAACAAGAAAAAGTGACTCTGCAGACGATTATCCGAGGAATTCAAAATATTCAAGCAAGATCAGAGAATATTGAAAAGAGAATAGAGAACATCGAAGAAAGAACAGAGAACATTGAACAAAGAATAGGGAAAACTGATGAAAAAGTGGAGAACATCCAACAAATGATGTTGAAGTATGATGAGAGATTCCAAAAAATTGAAGAAGATAAACAAAGAGACAAGAAGATTGGAGATATTGATAATAGATTAACAGTGGTTGAACAAGATAAAAGTGGTATGTTGAGATGGGAGATGGATAGATCAGAATTCTATCTTAGATTCCAAAATGTAGAGAAAGAAAAAGGACAAAACCTAGCTGGGATAATGATAGAAATACTGGCTGAAGCTTTGGAAATAACTCAAGAGAAGATGACGGATGGAATAGATGAGGTTTATCGAGTTTTCACAAGATATACGATGAGAAATAGCTTACCAAGAGAAGTTCACATTAGATTTACAAAGAAAGCCATTAAAACGCAAATATTGCAAGTGGCAAAAGAGAAAACATTGAAATACAAAGTCAAGGAGATTGTGGTCTTGAAACAAATACCCAGAAGAGTGAGAGAGATGAGAAGAGAATACCGATTCCTGACTAAAATGCTACTTAAAAAAGAGGTGAATTATAGATGGCTGATTCCAGAAGGTTTAATGTTCAAATGGCAAGAACAGAGACATAGAATTGACTCAATTGAGAAAGCGGAATTATTTTATACAGAATTTTTTGGAAGGAATGAGGAAGAGGCAGAAAAAGAGATCTCATTAATTGAATTCCAAGAGGACTGCCAAATGGTGACTGAAAAAGAAGAAGGCGCAGTAGGTGGAAAGGTGGAAGCCAAAGAACAACGTGAATTAAGATCTACGAGAGCTGCTAAACCTAACTATAAAATATAACCATGGAAGAGAAAAAAATGATTACAATTAATATAAATGGACTTAACTCAGCCGTTAAAAGAAGGAAAACCTTTAAAATTTGATATAATCTGTCTACAAGAAGTACATATTAAAAAACATTATGAACAATTGTTGGTACAGCCAAAATTAGGGAAAATATTTACTTCCTTGACCCAATGTAAGAAAACAGGAGTGGTTTTATAAATTAAAGAGACCACCCCAGCAAAATTGATCTATACTGATGATGATGGAAGAATACTAATGGTGGAAATAATGGACAATAATATGAAAACACTCCTGATTGCAATATATGCTCTGAATGACAAACAAGAAGAATTCTATAAAAAACTACATATGAAAATAATTGAACTGGACTATGCTAATATAGTTATGATGGGAGATTTTAATGGAATTGTAGACAACAAATTGGACTATACAGCACAGAAAACAACAAAGCAAAACAGAAAGACTCTCCCTAAATCTTTTTTTTTAAATGATAGATGAAATAAACTTAAAAGATATATGGAGAGAAAGAAATGCTAAAACTAAACCAATATACCTTCTATTCAGATAGACACTTATCATGGTCCAGAATAGATATGATATGGATGTCAACAGAATACCTAACATTCAAGAAATGAATATTGAAACAAGTACTTGGGCAGATCACAATCCAATGACAATTAAATGGAAAGGACAAAAAAGAAGATCTAGATGGACGTTAAATAATACTTTTTTAAAGGAAAAAGACTTCACACAGTGGATGGAGAAAGAATTGGCCTTTTTCTTTAGAGAAAACAAAAAAGAAGATACATCAATTCAGAATGTATGGGATACAATGAAGGCATATGTTAGAGGCTTGATAATAGACTATACAAGGAAAAGGAATACTATGAAAAGGCTAGCCTCTAAGGCCCTAAAGGATGAGCATAAAAGACTTGAAAAAGAGCTACAGAAAATGCCACAGAAAAAGGACATCAAGCTAAAAATGGATATAATTAAACACAAAATGGGTCAAATAGAAAAAGAAGAATTAGCACAGAAAATTAGAGGTGCTAAACAGAACTACTTTGAAGACGCAAACAAACCAGGTAGATGGTTAGCATACAAATTGAGAAAGGAGAAAGAATCAAGGAAAATATTGCAATTAATAGATGACCAAGGCCAAGTTTGCCATGGTAGCAAAGAGAAGAAGGAAATCATTTGAGACTTCTATGGGAAATTATATATCCAAGAGAATATTGATGAAGAAAGAGTCAAGCAGTACTTACAGAATGCTAATTTATCTCAGATACCTAAAGAGACTGAAAAAAATGTTAGAAAGCAACATAACGATAATGGAGTTAACTGAAGCACTCAAGAAGCAAAATAATGGAAAGGCACCAGGCCCAGATGGACTTCCGGCAGAATTTTATAAAACATTACAAGAATCGTTGAATCTTCCATTGCTAGAAGTTATGAATGAAGTTATGTTAAAGAAGAAGATACCTAAATCATGGTCAGAAGCCTATATTACACTTATTCCTAAAGAGGAGGCCGACCCATTACAAATTAAGAACTATAGACCCATTTCTTTACTAAATGCAGATTACAAAATCTTTGCTTCAATATTGGCAGAAAGACTTAAAAAATATTTAAATAATTTTATCCATCCTGATCAAAAGCCAGGTGTCCACTACTACTACTTCCAAAACAAAAGGCTTTAAAAATTCAAATAGACTTGGAAGGACTATGCAGGGTTTTTGATCTTACTGAACGCTATTCTTATTGGCTAAATGTCTGTGGAGATTCTCAATCATCCAGGTCATGGTTGCACCAAAGGTGCTTTTTCAAAGAGGCAACTGACTTTCTGGTTTTTCTTTGAAGGCATTTCGCTTCTCATCCAAGAAACTTCTTAATCTTCTTCAGAGCTAAAGAAGCTTCTTGGATCATCATTGTCTTTTAATGACCCCAAAATCCCATGTGGGGTGGAGTCTGGGCAACTGAATGAAACTAGCAGTGTTTTAATGGCCGAATGCCCTTCCTGTCACCAATGCAGAGTTTTGTTCAGCAGATATATTCTCAGTATATCCAGAAAGAGAAATATCTGCTTCTACCTAGGATCGAACTCACAGCCTCCTGATTGTGAGGTGAGAGCTCCACCTCTAGGCCACTGCACTACTCCAAAGAAGCTTCTTGGATGAGAAGTGAAACGTCTTCAAAGAAAACCCAGAAAGTCCAGTTGCCTTTTGAAAAAGCACCTCTGGGACTATCTTTATTGGCTACTATGCGGGATGCTGCAGGGTTCCATCTGCTTCTGTTTAACAACTCCATGGAGCTGCTGTGGCAGATCATCCACTGCCATGTACACGAGGTATTGTCTGTATATTGACGACACTCAATTATATCTCTTTGCCCCCAACAAAGTAAGTCAGGCTGTGCCTGTCCTGTCCTGGGGCTTAGTGGCTGTAGGGGTCCCGATGGAAAACAACAGGCTCCGACAGAACCCTGCCAAGATTGAATGGTTTGAGTTTTAGGGCCTAACAAATCTGGGGCTTTACCATCTTTGGTTCTGGGTGAGATGATGGTACTGCCTGAAATGGGCCTAGTGCACACTCTGGGGTTTCTTTTGGACTCACAACCTCTGCCTGAGGAGCAAATAGCAGTCGTGGCCATGAGAATCTTCGCACAGTTTTGTGAAGTGCACCAGTTGTGCCCATTCTTGGATCATGTGACTTGAAATCAAGTGAGGTACTAATACCACTCTATAAAGCCTTAGTAAGACCACACCTAGAGTACTGCATCCAGTTTTGGTCACAACATTATAAAAAAGATGCTGAGACTCTAGAAAATGTACAGAGAAGAGCAACCAGGATGATTAGGGGACTGGAGACTAAAACATATGAAGAACAGTTACAGGAACTGGGCTTGGCTAGTCTAGTGAAGAGAAGGACCAGGGGAGACAGGATAGCAGTCTTCCAATATTTGAGGGGCTGCCACAGAGAGGAAGGGGTCAAGCTATTTTCCAAAGCACCCGAAGGCCAGACAAGGAATAATGAAGGGAAACTGAACAAGGAGAGATTCAACCTAGAAGTAAGGAGAAATTTTCTGATGTGAGAACAATCAACCAATGGAACAGCTTTGCCCTCAGAAGTTGTGGGAGTGCCATCACTTGAGACTTTCAAGAAGAAATTGGATTCCCATCTGTCAGAAATAGTGTAGGGTCTCCCGCTTGGGCAGGGGGTTGGATAGATGACCTACAAGGTCCCTTCCAACTCTCATTATCTGTTATCTGTTATCTGCTCACAGTCACCCATGCCCTGGTCACCTCCTGAATGGACTACTGTAGCTTGCTCTACATGGGGCTGTCCTTGAAGAGTGTCCGGAAAAGCTTCAGCTGGTACAAAATGCAGCAAACATGGGCAGTTATGGCTATCCTTAGATAGGCACATATTATACCTGCATCGGTTGCCAGTTTGCTTCCAGCACAAGTCAAGGTGATGGTTTTTTTACCTTTAAAGTCCTATATGGCATAGCACCAGGTTATCTGAGGGACCGCTTCATCCAGTGGTGGGATTCAATTTAATTTCACTACAGGTTCTGTGGGCGTGGCTTGGTGGGCATGGCAGGGGAAGGAGACTGTAAAATCTCCAGTCAGAGGTGGTATTGCTGGTTCTCCGAATTACTCAAAATTTCCACTACCAGTTCTCCAGAACTGGTCAGAACCTGCTGGATACCAGCTCTGGCTTCATCCCTACTTCAGCTACCTGTCCCATCAGGTCTGGCAGGGGAGGCATGCTGTGGGTCCCATCTGAGAAGAGTTCCATGTGATGTCACCTTTTCTGCCATGGCACCCACCCTCTGGAACATCATCCCACTTGAGATGAAACTAGAAACCCCACCCCTTTCCTAAGAGGCCTGTAGGGGGCGTGCATAAGCGCACCAACACACCTACCATCCCTGTCCTATTGTTTCTTTTATTTTTCTTATATGTATCCATGTATTCATAACTATGTTTTTACTTATACCTATTATCCTGTAAGCAATTGACAAACCAAATAAAATAAAAATAAAATTAATAAAAATAAAAATTAGCCTCTTAGGGTCAAAATGTGCTTTTTCAGGAAGCCTGGTAATAGGGACCCTGCATGCTGTTTGTACAATACGTAAATATCTTCCCTCTCACCATCTTGTTTTATTCATTTTTATTCTTTTCATAGGGACGTGGTGGCTCAGCGGCTAAGACGCTGAGCTTGTCCGTCAGAAAGGTCGGCAGTTTGGCGGTTCGAATCCACGTAACAGAATGAGCTCCCGTTACTTGTGCCAACCTAGCAGTTTGAAAGCATGTAAAAAAATGCAAGTAGAAAAATAGGGACCACTTTGGTGGGAAAGTAACAATGTTCCATGCACCTTTGGTGTTTAGTCATGCCGGCCACATGACCACAGAGACGTCTTCGGACAGCGCTGGCTCTTCGGCTTTGTAGGGGAGGTAAGCGCCGCCCCTAGAGCCAGAAATGACTAGCACATATGTGTGAGGGGAACCTTGACCTTTACTTTTATTCTTTTCATGGGTCCACAAAATGAGTGACACGGTGGCTTAGAGGTGGCAGTCTCACCTCACAATCAGAAGGCTGTGAGTTTGATCCTAGGTAGAGGCAGATATTTTTCCCTCTGGGCAGACTGAGAATATATCGGCTGAACAAAACTCCACGTTGGCGACAGGAAGGGCATCCGGCCAGTAAACGCTCAGCTCTATTCAGTTGCCCAGACTCCACCCCGTAAAGGATTAAAATGATGGGTTCGCAAAATATTTTAATTACTGGCTTTATTGAACAGTGCCCAGTGTCACTTCAGGTGAAATGGGCAGCCCTGTAAATTTAGCCAATAAAAATAAAACAATAAAATAAAAATAAAAACCTGTCACTGGACCTGGATCAAGATTTTGATTAAAGGCACAAAAGTAGGCCAAGCTGGTTTCCCCCCCGCCCCTTATCCCTTGTGAGCCTGTCTCACTTATAACTACAGATGGGTAGATATTCAACAGGTAACAACTGAGGAAAGGAAATAGCTTCATCTTTAGACTACCTCCTTATTATTCAGTGGATGAATGGCCCTGGAGCGCTGATGGAGAAGAAGAAATGACAGATTTGTGCAACTGAAGCGGCATATGTAGATAATTGTCTCTGCCGCTCTCATCTTTTCTGTACTCCGAGAAAGCACATCAGACATACCCGGTTTTTATGTGGGTCACCTCATCTATCAGTATTCGGAAGATGACTCTGGCTGGGAAGGAATGGCAGATGGAGTGGAGCGCTCGGCTGCAGAGAAGTGAAAAGGATGGACTGGGATAACCCTTCCCGGAATCCGTGCTGGTTTCAAGGAAGACGCATTGATTCTCATGGTGACTTCACACAAGTAGTCCTCGGCTTACGACCACGCATTGTCTGTGGCTAAGCAAGGCAGTTGTTAAGTGAGTTTTTGCCCCATTTTTAGAACCTTTTTTTTTTTGCTGCAAATGGTTAAGCAAGACGCTCCGGTTGTTCAGAGAATCATGCGGTCATTAAACAAATCTGGCCTCTCCTGTTGACTTTGCTGGTTGTAAGCTGGAGGGGAAGGTTACAAATGGTGATCACAGGACTCTGATTCTTTCATTGACTGCCTAATTATATATTAGTCTTGAGAAAATTATAGATGATAACAATACAGAAGGTAATATAAAATAGGTGGTAAGCTGAAAATGGAAATAATAGGGGATAAAGAATTGAAAATATATGTGAGGATGAAATGATTTTGATATTGAATTAATGAACTGAAATATGAAAGGGAAATTTACCTCAAGATTAGTCGAATGGATGATAATTTGAAGTGATATTAATTAAGAAAGTTGAAAGTGCAACTATGACTATGTATAAATATTGTAATCTGGAATCACGTTGCTCACGCGAAGAGATGTGTAAAAAATAAAAAATAAAAACTTTGGGGGGAAAAAACCTCTGGGAACTACATTTTTATACACTGTGAACCATTCATTTAGAGCAGGAGTCGCCAACCTTTTGGACCTCAGGGACCACCAAACTCATAATTTTAAATCCCGCAGACCAGAGACCCTGGGAAAATCCTCCAAAAAGTCTGCAGGAAAATTCCTCTATCGATCAATCATTCTTTATTTGGGATCACAGGATACCATCTCTCTCTCCAGAGAGAGAGAGAGAGAGAGAGAGAGAGAGAGAGAGAGAGAGAGAGACTTTTGGCTTCATGCAAGGAAAGCAGCAGAAGCAGAAGTCTTTCTTTCTCTCCCCCAAACTTGCCAGAAATAAGTCTTTGTGAGACTTATCGTGCCAGTGCAGCCTCTTGGAGCAGGATTTCTGGCGGAGTTTGGGGGAGAGAAAGAAAGACTTTTGCTGCTTTCCTTGCGTGCAGCCAAAAGCAGAAGAAAGAAGCGGAAAGAAGCAGCCCGGTGGCCAGGCCAGGTGCTTGGAACGAGTGTGGCAAGTGTCCCCTCTGCCCTTTCCCCCCTCCGCTCACTCCCTCATGTTGTTCGCAATGCAAACAATGCAAGCCTGGTGTTCCCACAGGCCATGTGGGCGGCACAGCCTTGTGTTCCCATGCAGCCTGGATTAATTGCTTTGGGGTGATATTTCTCTGCAGACCACCAAAATTTTCTCACAGACCACCAGTGGTCCCTGTTAGGAATAACATAGGTTACCTAACGTAGTTTGGGTAAAATAATATATATAAACTATGATAGTGAGTTTATATGAGTGTCACTTTAAACTGCAAAGCATGTAATTTTGGGTGCGGCTGTAAAATCACCATAAGAGGGAGCAAGAGAACTTGATTGATTGCTGGCTTACTGGATTGCTTGCTGACAATGATGGATTGATGGTATGATAACTGCGTGTTTCCTTGCTGTTGCTGAAGGAAGAAAAGAGGTTTGACTTCTTCATATCTCTACTGCGAAGAGATATATTACTGGACTGATATTTGTAAGTTTACTGACCTCTTTTTCGACACTGGACTTTGCAACTGAATAATCCCCGGACGGACTGAACTAGTGTATGATATATGGACTGTTTGACTATGCTAAAACACTTACTGGAATAAACTATTTAACTAGCACAGTGTATCTGTTTTACTGAGTGTAAGCTACAAAAACGTTTGTCTCACATATTTACCTGCCTGCCTGCCTGCCGTGCAGATTCTGCTAGGGTGTATATCCCTAACACTGGTTATGGGCCCAGGTTGCACAGTCAGACTAACCAGGATATAACAGGCTTATATAAAGTGAGAGTTTGTGTAGTTACACAATACTGTAAACAGACAGCTGTGTTTTATTAATTATAGTTTAATATCCAGAAAAAGATGGCACAAATCAATTTACAAAGTTTGTCTCTAATATCCAAACTGGATGGAACAAACTATGTTTCATGGTCTATGAAATGCAGCCTACTTCTACGCAGAGAAGGTTTGTGGAGTATAATTCAAAACCCACCAGAGGTAGATGCTTGGGATCCAGAAGATGAGGATGATGCCCAGAAAATACAAGAATATAAACTGAAGAATGAGCAAGCTCTTTCTATAATAGGACTGACACTCTGTGACCAGCAGCTTGTCCATATTCATGGAGAAGAAACAGCTGCGAAATGTTGGGAGAATTTAAAGAAGATTTATGTTCGAGACAGTGTAGGAGCACATATAAATCTTACACGGAAACTGTTCAGAACACATCTTCAAAAGAATGAAGACATGTTGACTCATTTAAACACTATGAAGAGAATTTTTCAGGAACTGCATGAAAAAGAACTTATCTTCACAGAACTACATCAGGTTTATATAATTTTGTCTTCATTAGATGAGAGCTATGACGACTATGTAACTTCACTGGAAGTACTGCCAAAAGATAACCTCACATTAACTGACATTACTGGCAGATTAATTGAAGAAGCCAGGAGAAGGCTTGAAAGGGATCAACTCAGAAGGGAACCACAAGAAACTAAAGAATCTACGACAGTCTATACAATTAGAAAATGTTTTAATTGTGGAGGAAAAGGACATTTGGCTAGATTCTGCAAGAAAGGAAAATGCCACAATGCCAGCCAGAATGCTAAAAGGCATCAAAAGGATGAAAAATGCTTAGAGTTAGCCATGTATAGCAACGAAACTGTGAATAATAATTTATGGGTTGTAGATAGTGGAGCATCGCACTGCATAACGAAAGATAAGAAAAGATTTGCTAAGATGTCCACGAGTTCACAGCAGATATCGTTAGCTAATGGCTGGAAAATGAAAGCAAACCACAACTTAAGTTTAATTTGCTTTCGGTTAGAGTTTTGGTTAAGCTAGGTTATGTAGTTACCTTTAAGGGAGAAAACTGCATAATAGAAAAGGAAGGTAAAAAAGTGACTGCAACTTTAAAAGGTGAATTATATGTGTTAAATGATAATCCATCAGAGGTAGTTAACACAGTTTATAATAACGTTAAACCTCATGATGAATGCATACATTTGTTACACAGACGTTTAGGGCATATAAATTTTAAAATGCTCAAGCAAACGGTTGAACTGTCTGAAGGTATAAAACTGAAACCTTGCAGTAAGTATTTGCACTGCAATGCGTGCAGTCAAGAAAAAAAGCAAGGTAATACCAGCAAATAGAATAAATGGATTTAAGACTAAGGAACCTCTAGAGGTCGTATTTGCTGATATTATAGGTCCTAAAAATCCAAGTATGGGAGGTGCTCGTTATATATTAAGCATAATGGATCATTATTCTAGATATGGTTTCTGTTATTTAATGAAGAGTAAAACGGAAATATATCAGAATTTCTTTAATTGGTTGAAGTTTGCAGAAAGAAAAACTAAAAGGAAACTAGTAACTCTTGTAACTGATAATGGTACGGAATTTATAAATAATAAATTCAAAAATAGACTGAAGATGGCAGGTGTTGAACATAAAAAGTCTGCACCATATAGGCCACAACATAATTCTTTTATAGAAAGACGAGGCCAAACAATACAGGCAATGGCTCGTACTATGTTGTTGGATTCAGGATTACCTGAAACTTTGTGGGGAGAAGCAATAGTGTGTGGTAATCATATATTGAATAATGTTGTTAACTCAACAACAGGTGAATTACCATTCACACGGTGGCATGGTAGAAAACCTGACCTAAGCTACATGCACACATTTGGAGCACCAGCATGGGTGCATATTCCTACACAACTGAGACATAAGGGGCAGCATAGAGCTAAAAAATTATTCTTTGTAGGTTATGAATCTAATCACAAATCATACAGATTCTGGGAAAAAGGTACACCTAGAGTTTACTGTAGTGCTAGTGCACAATTCCTTGAATATGTAGGATGGGAAAAACGAACAAGATTCAAGTAAGGAAGTAATCATAGAAACCTACAAAAGACCAAAATCACATATCAGTAATAAGAAGAGTACAATTAAAGAGGAAGTACAGGAAGAGCACATAGGACCAGAACAGGAAAAAATAGATAACCAGGAACAGGTAGTACATGAAAGTCCACCTGTAAGCCCTGTAATACCTAGACGTTCAACACGTGAAACCAGACCACCTGACAGGTACCAAGCAAGTGTAGTTTGTCAAGTTAGTAAAGTTCCAACTACTGTTGAAGAACATAGAATGTATCCAGCAAAGGAACAAGAAAATTGGCATAAGGCAATGCAGAAAGAATTAAACTCATTAAAACAAATGGAAGTTTATGAAAATGTTAAATTACCTCCAGGTGAAAAGTCCATTGGCTGTAAATGGATATTTAAATTAAAAACAGGTAAAAATGGGACTGTTACCCATAAGGCTAGGTTGGTGGCTCAAGGATTTAATCAAACTGCATGTGATTATGATGAAGTATTTGCACCGAGTCTAAAAGCAACAACCTTGAGAGCAGCTTTAGTGTGGGCAGCTAAGAAGAATTATATTATAAATCACTTAGATGTAGAAACTGCCTATCTGCATGCACCATTGCAGCACACTATATACTTAAAGAAACCTGTAGGAATTAAGGATGATAAAACAAATAATGACTGTTGGAAGCTTAAAAAGAGTCTCTATGGATTAAAACAATCTGGTTACGAATGGAACCAATATATTGTTAAGGAGTTAAACAATATAGGGTTTAAAGCAGGTTTAGCTGATCCATGTGTATTTAAGAAAGAGACAAATGGAATAGTGTCATTATTATTGTTGTTTACAGATGATATTGCCTTAATTACAAAAACTAATAATGAAGCTACTGAAATAATATCATTATTAGGTAAGAGGATAAAATTAAAGCAATTAGGAGAGATAAAACAGTATCTAGGATTGACAATAAATAAAACCAAAAGTGGCAATAAGATATCTCAAGAGGATAAGATTTATCAATTACTAAAAACATACAAGATGGAACTTTGTAAACCGGCTAAAACTCCAATGAGTCAGGAATTTGGCCGCACTGATGCTCAAAGTCCAAAATTCGATAAGTCTATCAATCACTAATTGGTAGTTTATCGTACATTAGTAATTGGTCAAGGCCAGATATTGCCTATGGCGTTAATCAATTGGCAAGATTCAACGCTGAACAACACTGGCAAGCGACAAAATGTATATTAAGATATCTTAAAAGGACAATGCACTATGCATTGTATTTGGAGCCAAAAGATAATCTAATTTTAAGTGCATATGCTGATGCAAGTTTTGCAACAGACATAAACACTAGGAAATCAACTTCAGGTACGGCTATACTATTAGGAAAAGCACTGATTGGTTGGAGGTCAATTAGACAGCAACACATAAGTATGTCCACAATGGAAGCAGAATTTTCATGTCTATATTATGTACTGATTTAATTCTGTATAAACAGTTGTTATTGGATATGGGAATAACTGTTAATGATTCCATTGTAGTTTATGAGGACAATCAAGCAGCCATACGGTTGGCTACAAATATTGCTGTGAAAACAAGATCTAAGCATACAGATCTTAGATATCTGAATGTAAGACAATCTGTAAAAAATGGTTTGATAAGATTGGAATATTGCATGACTGAAGAAAATATTGCCGATCAGTTTACAAAAGCCCAAGGTTCAGTTAAACATAAAGAAAGTTGTGACAACTATGGTTTAAAGTTGTAAATAGATATATATATATTATTATATTACTCAAAAGGGGAGTATGTTAGGAATAACATAGGTTACCTAACGTAGTTTGGGTAAAATAATATATATAAACTATGATAGTGAGTTTATATGAGTGTCACTTTAAACTGCAAAGCATGTAATTTTGGGTGCGGCTGTAAAATCGCCATAAGAGGGAGCAAGAGAACTTGATTGATTGCTGGCTTACTGGATTGCTTGCTGACGATGATGGATTGATGGTGTGATAACTGCGTGTTTCCTTGCTGTTGCTGAAGGAAGAAAAGAGGTTTGACTTCTTCATACCTCTACTGCGAAGAGATATATTACTGGACTGATATTTGTAAGTTTACTGACCTCTTTTTCGACACTGGACTTTGCAACTGAATAATCCCCGGACGGACTGAACTAGTGTATGATATATGGACTGTTTGACTATGCTAAAACACTTACTGGAATAAACTATTTAACTAGCACAGTGTATCTGTTTTACTGAGTGTAAGCTACAAAAACGTTTGTCTTACATATTTGCCTGCCTGCCTGACTGCCGTGCAGATTCTGCTAGGGTGTATATCCCTAACAGTCTCCGGCCCGCTGGTTGGTGACCACTGATTTAGAGCAGTGTTTCTCAATCTTAGCAACTTGAAGGTGTGCAGACTTCAATTCCAGCATGCTGGCTGGGGCATTCTGGGAATCCACATATCTACAAGTTGCTGAGTTTGAAAAACTCTTGATATAGAGTAAATATTATTATAGTCACCTAAATATATTTAAGATATTATCAGAACAAATAGAAAACTAATGTGGTCTAGTGATTAAGGCACCATCCTAGAAACTTATGATGAGCAGTTGCAGGAACTGGGCATGGCTAGTCTAGTGAAGAGAAGGACCAGGGGAGACAGGATAGCAGTCTTCCAATATTTGAGGGGCTGTCACAGAGAGGAAGGGATCAAGCTATTTTCTAAGGCACCCAAAGGCCAGACAAGGAACAATGGATGGAAACTGAACAAGGAGAGATTTAACCTGGAAATGAGAAATTTTCTGACAATGAGAACAATTAACCAATGGAACAGCTTGCCCTCGGAAGTTGTGGGAGCGCCATCACTTGAGACTTTCAAGAAGAGATTGGACTGCCATTTGTCAGAAATGGTGTAGGGTCTCCTGCTTGGGTGAGGGGTTGGACTAGATGACCGACAACAAGGGTCTTCAAACTTAGCAAGTTTAAGACTTGTGGACTTCAACTCCCAGAATTCCTGAGCTAACATGACTGGAAGAGGAATTCTGGGAGTTGAAGTCCACAAGTCTTAAAACTGTCAAGTTTGAAGACCTCTGACCTACAAGGTCCCTTACAACTCTGTTAATCTGTTAAACCAGGAGACTATGAGTTCTACTCTGTTCCATATCAACAGACTTGAAACCCTGCGTTCCTATTGGTTCAATTAACCGCTATTTGATTGGACAACCCAAGCGACTGTGATTGGCTCACTAAGAGTCTGCCGCGATTGGTCAATACCAAGCGCGGGAGACTCGAAGAGAAATCATTGGCCACTAAAGCCCCGGCGAGCTCTATAAAAGAGCTGCCGCAGCTGCTATTCTTCCGAGCTGAATTTAACTGATAAATAAAGAGCTGTTGTTACTGAACCGGAGTCTCTCGTCTTTGTGAGCCCAACCCTTCGAATATAACACTGGCGATGAGGGTGGGATTGAGAAGACAATGAGACTAACCAGCACGTGGCAAACGGCGCAGAGCAACCACCAAGATGGCCAGCAACGCCACGCCACCCGCACCTTTTAATCCGGCCACAGAGGACTGGGAGTCCTACATCGACCGGTTCCAAATGTTCTTGGAATGCAGCAACCTGAAAGACGCCAGTAGCGACCGGAAACGGGCCGTATTCCTAACACACTGCGGACCTGCCATTTTTAAAATGGCCAAGGCTTTGGCAAAACCCGCGGACGTCAAGGCAATGGACTGGGACGACCTCGCACCCATCCTCCGAAACCACTACGCTCTAGCCGTACCCACACTCAATCGCCAACATGACTTTTACCGAAGAGACCAGCGCGAAGGTGAGAGCATCAGCGAATTCGTGGCTGATCTAAGGGACCTAGGAGGGTTGTGCGGATTCACAGACCTAGAAGAGGCCATGCAAGACCGGGTCATCCTCGGCCTAAAAGACCCCACACTACAAAGCAAGTTGATGGCAAAAGGCAGTATCTCCCTCGCCGACACCATAGCTGAAGCAACTGCAGCAGAAGCCACCCGCAAATCAGCGGCTCGAATGCGGCGATCAAATACAACCGACCACCATCCTGTCAGCGAGACGGCCTCGACACCAGAGAAACACACCGCCTCCACCCACCATGGCAACATCGAATCCCCCTCTGACAGCAACTACAAGGAGGAAGAAATCCACCGGCTTCAATCAGAACGCGATCGACGAGACCGGTGGGGTCGTAAGTCGGGGTTTCAATGCGCCGGATGCGGAGGCGATCACTCCCACTCTGAATGCCGTTTTCTTGATGCCATTTGTCGGCATTGCGAGAAGCGGGGGCACATCACAAAAGTTTGCCGAAATAAACGCAACCACAGTCCCCGGCGCCGAGGTGGCAGCCCGAGACGACGAGACAGCACCCCCCCAAAGCACCGAGATCGCCAGACTGACAGTCGATGGAGCTGAGATGGCCGGACCAAACGTTTCAACGAGGCGCCGCGAAAAGAAGAGACCCATCAAACAGTTGTCATCAGTCATTCTTCTACCATCGACGCCCAAAAAGTACGTGTAACAGTAAACATCGAAAACCAACCGTGCTCCATGGAGGTGGATTCGGGATCCTACCTCTCCATGGTCTCCTGGCACACCATCAAGCGCCTAATACCCAGCATACGCCGACACAAACTAAGTGACCAAAAGCTGATTCTCAGAGACTACCAGGGAAACCACATCCCCGTCACCGGCATCGGGCACTTCAAAATCACATTCAAAAGCCGCACCAACATATTGCCACTCACCATCATGGACAATGACCGCCCCAGCTTGCTCGGGCTACAATGGTTTGAGCCGCTAGGGATAGAAATGGCTGGCATCCACCACACAAACGAAGAGGATTGGGAAGCGGCACTTGCACGGGATTTCCAAGAGGTCTTCGACAACACCCTAGGCAAGTACAAGGGGTCCCCAATCTCTTTCAATCTTAACCCAGATGTCGCCCCTATCCGCCTCAAACTGCGGCGAGTGCCATTTGCACTCAAGCCTAAAATAGACGAGCAACTAAATAAGCTCATCGCCCAAGGGGTATTGGAGCCTACTGACCACGCCCGATGGGAAACACCTATAGTCACCCCAATCAAACCAAATGGCTCCATAAGAATTTGTGGAGACTATAAGGCCACACTCAACAATGCCCTGCAGCAAAGTGCCTATCCCGTGCCAGTAGTCCAGCACCTCCTGCACTCACTGGGGGGAGGCCAGGTATTTGCAAAGCTCGACCTGGCATAAGCCTATCAGCAGCTGCCGGTCGATGCAGAAATCGCCGAGGCACAAACGATTGTGACACACCGGGGGGCATTTAAATGCAACCGCCTCCAATTCGGTGTCAGCGTAGCGCCTGGGATTTTCCAAAGCCTAATAGAAAGGATGCTGCAAGGCATTAAGGGAGTAGTGCCATACTTTGATGATGTATTAGTGGCGGCGGCTAATAAAAAACAACTAGAAAAATGCCTGAGGGCAGTACTCCAAAAATTTAAAGACTCTGGCTTGAAAGTCAAAAAAGAAAAATGCCAACTATGCACTGAGAGGGTCGAGTTTTTGGGGTACCTCTTAGACAAACACGGAATCCACTCCACCGAGAAAAAACTCAAAGCCATCAAGGAAGCCCCCAGACCGAAAAACAAAACGGAGCTTCAGGCGTTTTTAGGACTCATTAACTTTTATAATGTTTTCCTACCCCAAAAGGCGACCGTGGTGGAACCATTGCATAGACTGTTGGACAAAACCGCCTGCTGGACTTGGGGAAAACGGGAGGAAAACGCCTTTCAATGAATAAAAAACCTCTTAACTTCCGACGCAGTTCTCATCCAGTATAGTGAAACTCTACCACTAACAATTACATGCGATGCATCACCTTTTGGAGTAGGAGCAATCCTCAGTGACACCTTACCAGACAGAAAAGAGGCACCCATTGCCTTCTTTTCAAGAACCCTGTCCAAGCTGGAAAGAAACTACAGCCAGCTGGACAAGGAAGCCTTAGTGATCACCTCCGGAGTGAAAAGGTTCCACGAATACATCTACGGTAGGACCTTTTCAATTATTACTGACCATAAACCGCTGCTTGGCATATTGGCGGGCAACAAGGCCACCCCGACCATCCTCTCACCTCGCCTGACGAGGTGGTCCGAGTTCTTAGCCGCCTATAATTACCAGCTCATACACCGCCCCGGCAAGGACATTTTGCACGCCGATGCTTTGAGCCGCTCACCCCTTCCAGACGTGCTAGATGACCCACCACTCAAGTCCTCCAAATAGAAACCCTACCCAGCCCACTCCTCACCGCGCCAGACATTGCCCACGAAACAAAAAAAGACAAGCGGCTGGCGCGAGTCTTGAGTTGGATAGAACGGGGTTGGCTGGAAAATGATAAAGTTGAACGTTTTAAAGCCTTCAGGAGCCGGCAAACTGAACTCTTTGCTCAAAATGGGTGCATTCTTTGGGGAGATCAGGTGGTGATACCTGAAACATTACAAACCAAAGTGTTGGACATGCTGCATGAAGGGCACCCAGGCATCGTCCGGATGAAAGCCCTGGCAAGAAGTTATGCTTGGTGGCCAGGGATGGACAGGCAGATCGAAACATGGGTCGCAGCTTGCAACAGTTGCCAACAAACGCGATCCACCCCCCCACAGCACCACCCCTGGAATGGGAAACACCCAGAGGCCCCTGGTCCCGAATCCACCTTGATTTCACCGGCCCCACTCATGGACACACTTTTCTGATAACCCTTGATGCCTATTCAAATTAGCTGGAGGTCTGCACTATGAAAAAAACAACCACAGAGGCCGTCATAGCCAAACTTAACAAACTCTTTGCCACACATGGGTTGCCAGATGTGATAGTGTCCGACAATGGGCCACAGTTCACAGCATTGGCATTCGAACAATACCTAGCTGCCCGAGGCATCAGACATGCATTAACATCACCCGCTCACCCGGCGGCGAATGGGTGGGCGGAACGGATGGTTCAATTTACAAAGAAAACCATACAGAAAATTGAGGACGGCAATATCCAAGAAAAAATCAACAAAATGTTGCTGATACAACATATCACACCTAACACAACCACTAACAAATGCCCAGCAGAACTACTTATGGGCAGAAGACTCCACTCGCCACTAGACCAGTTGCATCCCACTTACAATCCGGAGAAACCCCCCGGCTCCACAAGCTGACATCGCGCATTTAACATCGGCGACACCGTCTTCGCAAAAAGTTTCACCGGGGACCTCCTCTGGGTACCTGCACGAATCACTCAAATAACCGGACCCAGGTCGTACCGCCTAGAAACCACCGACGGGCGTAGCTGGAAGCGCCATATCAACCAGCTACGGTCCAGGCTTGCCAGCACAGACTTTAACAAAGAAATGAGAGGGGGGGGGGAAACCCCGAACATTGAAAAAGAAAAAAACTCAACGCAAGCAGAACACCCCCCAGGCAGAAATCAAACAATAAACCAACCATACTCACCGGAATATACAGAGCCGTTGCAGACGGGTGCTTCACCTGAAAGGAGTAGCCGGACAAGCTCGAACAGCCCAGAGAATCCAGGCGGGAGCAGCAGAGCGAACGACTCGACCAACCCGGGCGAACCAGGCGGGAGTTGCAGCTATAGGCCCGGCTCTTCCTTCCAGGCGGTTCCATCGGGAGAATTGAGAGCGACGCGGAGCCCGTCCGAACCGGCCGACGACCAGGGACTGAATGAGGCGTGCAAGTCAAGTAGGCAGGTACGGAGATCCGCCTACCTGCGCGACTACATCACCCTGCCCCTTGGACGATACCAAGAGGGGAGGGGTGTTCCATATCAACAGACTTGAAACCCTGTATTCCTATTGGTTCAATTAACCGCTATTTGATTGGACAACCCGAGCGACTGTGATTGGCTCACTAAGAGTCTGCCGCGATTGGTCAATACCAAGCGCGGGAGACTCGGCGAAGTCATTGGCGCTAAAGCCCCGGCGAGCTCTATAAAAAGAGCTGCCGCGGCTACTATTCTTCCGAGCTGAATTTAACCGATAAATAAAGAGCTGTTGTTACTGAACCGGAGTCTCTCGTTTTTGTGAGCCCAACCCTTCGAATATAACAACTTCCACTTTAGGCCTGAAAGCCAGCTAGGTGACTTTGGGCTAGTCACTCTCTCTCAGGCCTCAACACCAGGCTCTGGTGACAAGCCAGGCGTTTAGGTTTAGATTTATATTAACAGAGTTGGAAGGGGCCTTGTAGGTCATCTAGTCCAACGCCCTGCCCAAGCAGGAGACCCTACACCATTTCTGACAAATGGCAGTCCAATCTCTTCTTGAAAGTCTCAAGTGATGGCGCTCCCACAACTTCTGAAGGCAAAGCTGTTCCCTTGGTTGATTGTTCTCACTGTCAGAAAGTTTCTCCTTGTTTCCAGGTTGAATCTCTCCTTGTTCAGTTTCCATCCATTATTCCTTGTCTGGCCTTCCGGGTGCTTTAGAAAATAGCTTAACCCCCTCCTCTCTGTGGCAGCCCCTCAAATATTGGAACACTGTTATCATGTCTCCCTGGTCCTTCATTAGACCAGCCATGCCCAGTTCCTGCAACTATTCATCGTATGTTTTAGCCTCCAGTCCCCTAATCATATTGGTTGTTCTTCTCTGCAACCTTTCTAGAGTCTCAACATCTTTTTACAGTGTGGTGACCAAAATTGGATGCAGTACTCTAGGTGTGGTCTTACTAAGGCTTTATAGAGTGGTATTAGTAACTCACTTGATCTTGATTGTGTCCGTCTGTTAATGCAACTCAGGATTGCATTAGCTTTTTTGGGCTGCTGCTGCTGCACACTGGCAATCAATTCCTAGTGCAACCAATGAATCAAGATTAGCCAACCTTGCACTTGTGGGAAAACACCGAGGAGAAGAAGGGGTGGAGGGAGAGTTCCTAGAGGCAAATATAGTTTATATGTGACAATAGGACTTTCTTGCATGGTACTTTAATGGTTGGCGATTTCAGCAAGTGGTCTATATTTTAACTTGACCCTGACCTTTTGTTTATAACCATTCCTATACCATTTTAAGGTATTGTGAAGGTTCTTTTTTAGTCTATGCCTGCTTGGTGTGGTTGTTTCAAGGGTTGGTTCAATATCACTTTAAATATTGATTTTTAAAAATATTGTTAATTGGGCTTGATTTCCTTGCACTTAAGTATAAACATGTTGTTTTTTTTTAAAGAGATATCCCAATATACTCTGCCTTTGATTCTATGAAGATAAAAGGTAGTGCAAAATTAGCAGAAAAAGAAAAAGTACTACTATTTGGCTTATTGTATTTCCTTTGAGGCTGAAACCTTCTCTAAGATTAAAAAAAAAACCTTGATTCTATAGCTAAAAATATGCTTTAATAGAGCAATCCTATGCTCTGCTCAAAATGCTTCTACAGCAGAATGTTTTGACCTTGTCAAAGATCCTGCAGGCAGGGAGGAAGCAGCAAAGAAGCCAAATTTATTTCTATGATTGTTGGTTGGTTTGTGTGTGTGTTGGGGGGGACTTCTTCCACAGTAAGCAATTATATTATTTATAGAATCTTCGGAACACAGAAATGTGGAGTTAGAAAGAACTGTAAGTATCATCTAGTCCAGGGGTCCCCAATGCCTGGTCTGTGGCCCAGTGGCAGCCAGCAGCCTGTTTGGAACCAGGCCGTGGAAGTGGTGGCCAGCACACTTGTGTGCACACGAAGCTGCATGTGTGAAAGTGGTGTGCAAGTGTGAAACCATTCCCTCTTACCCTCCACTACCAACTCCTCCACTAGGTAGAAAGTTCAGAAGCTTTGTGAAAAGACAAATGGCACAATAGGATACTGTTGCCTAACCCAACAGTGGAAGGGGGAAACTCACCCTGGTTGTCTTGCCCCAGAGCCATAGCTGACCTGAACTAGCCATAGCTGACTTGCCATGGCCAACTAGCCATGGGACAACGTGGCCAACTAGCCCCTGGGCAATTCACCACGGGACAATTCAGGATAACTCAAGAGAGAGTCGTTGCAACTCACCCCAGGTTCAAGGACTTCTAACTTGAGAATGTTGAAACCTAAAGCAAGACAAGGCCCACTGCAATTCTTTTGTCCCTCTCTTGAGTTCCCCTGCATTGAATTGTCCCATGGTGAGTTGGCCGCAGTGAGTTGGTCATGGTGAGTTAGAAACAATGGGAAGGTCAGGGTGAGTCGACTGAGGTGAGTGGTGCTAGACTTGATGACTGGGAGACTAGGAGAGGTTAATATCAAGAGGAGAACCTTCCAACGAAACTCACTATCACAACTATTGTTAGCAGCGCCTTGATTCCTCTGTCAACACTACTGAAGAAGTCTTGCTCGTGGTTATCAAACATCAAAAACATTTGCCAGGCTATCCCACTTCCTTTACATGGATGTTCTGAAGCTGTATGGAAAAACACCCTTACCATCATTGTGGGGAAAAAATAATGAACATTGAAGATGCTTTATGGAAATGACATCAAAAGTCTGGTTGAGGAAGAGCACGACAAATACCTGGCCATCCTTCAAGGTGTCAACAACATCAAGCACACTGAAGTCAAGAAGAGGATTAGAGGTGAATACATCATGAGAGGGTTAAAGAAGATCTTACAGTCCAAGCTCAGTGGAGGAAATATTATCAAGGCAATTTACACCTGAACAATTCCAATCATTAGATACGCAAATGGAATAGTGGACTGGATTTAAAAAGAACTAAAAGCCCTGGGTAGGAAGACCAGAAAAAATAATGACAATGAATCATGCCTGTCACTCAACTCAGCAATGTTGACAGACCCTACGTACCAAGGAAAATAGGTGGGCGTGGAATGTTGCAAGTACATCAGACAGTTGAAGAAGAAAAAAGGGGCATTGGAAGAATATCTGAAGGACAGTGAAGAAGATGCATCCAAACTAGTAAAGGATGAAGGCTTACTGAATACCAGAGAGACCAAGCTGGTGTACAAGAAAGACCAAATGAAGAACAGAAAGAAGATGTGGCAAGGCAAAGTATTTTACATGGCCAGTGCACACATACAACTAGCAGGCAAAGCAGATAACAAGAAGACTTGATAATGACTAAAATAGGAAAGTTAAAGAAAGAGGCAGAGGAGCTAATTGTGGCTGCACTAGACCAAGCCTTAAGAACCAAGCCTTACAAAAAAAAATATTGAGACGTTGGAAAAAGTGCAGAGAAGAGCAACTAGGATAATTAAAAACCTGGAGACTAAAATATATGAAGAATGGTTGCAGGAATTGGGTATGGCAAGTCTAGAGAAAAGAAAGACTAGGAATGACATGATAGCATTATTCCAGTATTTGAAGGGCTGCAACAAAAAGACTTATTTTCCAAAGCACCTGAGGACAGGACAAGAAACAATGGATGGAAACTAATCAAGGAGAGAAGCAACTTAGAACTAAGGAGAAACTTCCCCACAGTGAAAACAATGAACCTGTGATGACCCAGGACATGGCACAAAAATAACAAAGTCACCAAAGTAGATAAATTCCCTTTAATGCCTCCAACTTGGCCCCCAATGTCCAATTATCCTCGGTGGAAGATCAAACTCTTCCAAAAACAGTCTTCAAAGGGAATAAATGCAGTCCGAACCTAAAATACAGATAAAGTAGAAATAAAAAACCCAACATAAACTACACTGAAGTAATTAACACGATAGATCAGGATAATAACTTGCAGACTTCCAAAAGATAACAAGACACACAACACAGTTGGGAGGACGCCAAAACCCAGATAAGCCTCGACAAAGATAATGCACACTTTGCTTCCAGCAACTTTGCCATGCGCAGTTTGCCCTTTTAAACAGTCTTCCCAGCTGCAGCCCATGAAGGGGATCAGGGCCCTTTCCTCCCTCATAAACCATGTTGCTCCCTTATCTGTTCCTCCCTGCATGCCCTACAATGAAGAGGGAGTGGGCCTGGGTCTTCCTCTGAATGCCCAGCTGGACTGTGCCCTTCCCCAGTTTCTTCCACAGCCACCGGAGCCACACTCCCACTCCCTATCAGCTTGAGCTACATGACCTCCCCCTCAGAATCAGACTCCAACTGGGGCATAACTAATGGAACAGTTTCATCACAGAAGTTGTGGGTGTTCACCACTGGATCTCCAAGTTCTCTGTATTCTGAATAATAAGAATTGAGTAGAGAGCAACAGACAACAAAAACAGCCTCTCCTAGAAAAAACTGAAAAAAAACAGTGGATTGCTTAGTTAGCTGCTGCAGGAAGATCGCACAAACTGACTACCAACAATGGAATAACAAAGTAGCAAGTAGCAAAAAGTACCATTTGCCTGAAAGCAAGAACTGGTAGGGTTACAAAACAGACAAGTAATGGAAAATGAAAAAACTAAAGTGCTCTTGGACTTTAGGATTCAAACTAGGCAATCAACTACCATATAACACCCCAGATTTAACAATCGTTGATTTAAAAAAAGACAAAAAGTCTGCATTGTAGACATTGCAGTATCTGGAGACAGCAGAAAAGAAGACAACGTACTGGAGAAAATCACAAAATATGAAGACCAAATAGAAGTAGAATAACGATGGCAAAAAAAGCAAAGACAGTACTAATTGTAATAGGCACCTTGGGTGCAGTTCAGAGGTGGTATTCAGCAGGTTCTGACCGGTTCTGCAGAACCGGTAGCGGAAATTTTGAGTTGTATGGAGAACCAGCAAATACCACCTCTGACTGGAGATTTTGCGGTATCCTTCCCCTGCCACGCCCACCAAGCCACGCCCACAGAACAGGTAGTAAAAAAAATTTGAATCCCGCAGTTCCCAAAAACATCTGGAGCACAACTTGAACATCATCAACATTGACAAAATTACTACTAGTCAATTGCAAAATTGTGGCTTTATTGGAAACAGCTTACATCTTGCAACAATATATTTAATATTGTTAAACAATAATATCTACAGCACCTGCCTAACCAAGGTCCTTGAGTAGTGCAGTATTCAATGAATAGATAAAAATTCCAAATTGAATCTAAACATCTGGCTGACTGTGTGACCAATCATAGTATATTAAACTTGTTTGTTGCTTGACTCTCAAAGCCATTCTTGTTTTGGAAACCCTGACTACTAGACCTGTGGGGACACAGTGGTTAGAATGCAATATTGCAGGAAATTCTGCCCACTGCCAGAAGTTCAATCTTGACCAGCTCAAAGTTGACTCAGCCTTCCATCCTTTAGAGGTGGGTAAAATGAGATTGTTGGGAGCAATATACTGACATTGTAAACTGCTTAGGGAGGGCTGTAAAGCACTATGAAGTGGTATATAAGTCTAACTGCTACTGCTGTTCTTGCTATCTGGCATTTTCAATTTTACAACTTTGCCAATTATTCATAACTACATCATTTTGCCCATGTTTCTGCTCATGGTATCTTTTTTATTATGACTGGATCTCATTTTATATAATATTCTTCCCCAAACCCCAAAAACTTTAACCTTAGACTGTCTACTATTGACCTCACCCCTTTCCTAAGAGGTCTGTAGGGGGCGTGCATAAGCGCACCAACGTGCCTACCGTCCCTGTCCTATTGTTTCTCTTATTCTTTTATTTTTCTTATATGTACCCATTTCATGTATTCACAACTATGTATACATTTATACTTATTATCTTGTAAACAATTGGCAATCAAATAAATAAATAAATAAAATAAATAAATAAATATTAGATTTAACTTTCTGGTATTCTGAACTTGATTCTATTTATTTATACCTATCATACTACAGTGCTCCAGGTATTGTAAGAAATTTTAATCTTTGTTTTAATGCAGCAAAATAGAATAATATAAATGCACCCAAATACAATAATAAAAAAGACATAAAATAATTAACATAAGCATGTAATCCTGGCCACACTGGAATGAGCCAAGGCCCCCAAGGAGCTGCTGATACAGTTCTACAGAGGAATTATTGAGTCTATCATCTGCACCTCTATAACTGTCTGGTTTGGTTCTGCAACCCAACAAGACAGACACAAACTTCAGAGAGTAATTAGGACCGCAAAAAATACAATTACTACCACAAGGACCTGTATATTGCACAAGTCAAAAAGAGGGCTGTGAAAATATTTACAGACTCCTCACATCCTGGACATAAACTGTTTCAACTCCTTCCCTCAGAACAACACTATAGAGCACTGCACACCAGAACAACTAGGCACAAGAACAGTTTTTTCCCCGAAAGCCATCACTCTGCTAAACAAATAATTTCCTCAACACTGTTCAACTATTACAAAGTCTGCACTATCACTATTAATCTTCTCATCACTCCTTATCACCCATCCCCTCCCACTTGTGACTATATGACTATAATTTTGTTGCTTGTATCCTTACGATTTATATGGACTGTTTCCTAGTATGATTTGATTGCTTATTGTACCCTATGACTACTATTAAGTGTTGTACCTGATGATTCTTGACTCTTGACGAATGTATCTTTTCTTTTATGTACACTGAGAGCATTTGCACCAAGACAAATTCCTTGTGTGTCCAACCACACTTGGCCAATAAAGAATTCTATTCTATTGTCATCCACAGTAGTCAGTCATATGCCTCTAGAGCAGGGCTCTCCAAACTTGGCAACTTTAAGACTTGTAGACTTCAACTCCCAGAATTCTCCAGCCAGCAAAGTTGCCAAATTTGGGGAACCCCTGCTCTAGAGTGTTCATAAGGAAGAAGAGAAGACCCTTCCTGTTCTTGTTCCATGGCTACTGGCATTTGGAGCAGGCTGACCCAAACTTTGAATGGAGTCCTTGGCAGGCCAGTCCTTCATAGACTAAACAGAATAACAGAGTTGGAAAGGACCCTGGAGGTCTTCTAGTCCAACCCCCTGCACAATGCAGGAAACTCTACACATCCTGGTCAAATGACTGTCCAGTCTCTTCTTGAAAACTTCCAGTATTGGAACACCCACAGCTTCTGAAGTTAAAGCTGCTCCACTGGTTAATTGTTCTCACTGTCAGGAAATTTCTTCTTAGTTCTAGGTTAGTTCTCTCCTTGATTAGTTTCTGTTAGGAATATGAGTCACCTAACAGCTATTTGGGTTAGAAATATATAAACCAGGATAGACATTTTAATACTGTCTCTTTAAGGGAATGCAAGAGCATGCAATTGGGTGTGGTTTCTCAAATGGCCATAAGATGGAGCCAGAAACCTGGGTTGTTTAGTCTTAGTCTGAGTCTCAGAAGAGAGTGGGAGTGTATCTCTGTTTCCTTCTGTTGGAAAGTATTGCCGTTGCTCCATTTCTTCTAAATTGACTGCTATTACTGGATTTAATGTAAGTCTGATACTGAACTGTTTTTTGACACTGGACTTTGATATTTGGATTATCCCTGGATGAAAAATGACTGATTTAACTTGTGAATGACTTTGGATTGCTTATTTTGGACTTTGTTTAAACCTTTCTGGAAGTAAAAACCTACATTTACTGTACAGTGTATCTGTGTACTGTGTGTGTATTATTCAAACACTTCTCTCAAATACGTCTCCCTGTATGCGCTCATTCTCCTAACGGGGAATTACCTCAACACTTTCCACTCATGGCTTCTTGTCCTGCTTTCAGGTGCTTTAGAGCAGCCCCCTTTCGACGCCGGGCCCCGGTTCGAGTCAGTGGCGCCGCCGGTTCGCGTCGCCGCCTGCGAAAACCCGGGACCGTCACGGGTATTCTCAAAAAGAGGGCGCAGTGAGCTTGGGGGAGTGGTGGGGAGTCAAAATACTGCGGCCGGTTTTACCAAAAAGATGGCGCAACCTGCGTAAGGCTGTTCCGGGCCGTCTGGTCCGCGTTGGGCCTGCTTTAGAGAATAGGTTGATCCCCTCTTCTTTGTGGCAGCCCTTCAAATATTAGAAGATGCCACCATGCCATCCCAATCCCTCTCCTCCCCAGACTAGACACAATTTCTCCCAGGGGTGGGATTAAAATTTTTTAACAACTGGTTCTGTGGACGTGGCTTAGTTGGTGGGCATGGCTTGGTGGTCATGTGACTGGCTGGGCGTGGTCAACTCAACATCTCTCACATTGAGGCACGCATCTCCTCGCCTGGCCTCTCATGACTGTGGGGATGCTGCAACAGCCATAAGTGTGAAAAATGGTCATAAGTTACTTTTTTCAGTGCCATTGTAACTTTGAATGGTCACTCCACACAAGCAAAGTACCAGCAAAGGAGGTAAAAAAAACTCCAGAGAAGTTCCTGTGACAGGCAGTCTAGTCCTGTCAAGAATGTAATAAGAGTTAATGGAGAGGCAGTTTCTGTAAGCAACACCAGAATGTTTCCTTCCTGCCTTCCTTACAGGATTAGACCAGTAATTTCTTCTAACAACCGGTTCTCCGAACTGCTTAGAATGTTAACAACCAGTTCTAGTGAATAGGTGCAAACCTGTAGAATCCCACCCCTGATTTCTCCATTCCTTTCCCCCCTTAAGTTCATCCGAGTCAGAAGCCATCGCCTTGTTTTGTAGCAATAAATTCCACAAGTTAATGATCCATTAAGTAGGTCAGTTGCAGTATCATGAGCTTTCAAGGTCTGAGGTGAATTCAACCCTTTTTTTAGCATTATGGCACAGTCTCTGCATGAGTTATCTCTACATGAAACACAGCACAGGCATTTACTTCACAACAACAATAAAAAGATGACTAGAACTTTCCTGGTCTATGAGTGACGACTTGCAAGAAACCCATGCCTGCTGGGGAATGGTCAAAATATAAGACTGAGGCAATCTCTAACAATGTGTGCTGGTTTCTTGTTTAACCTTTCAAAAATACCAGGTGGGTCGAGGCTGATTGAGCCTCTGTTAGAGCCCCTGTTTTGCCTGCAGAAAATCCCAGCCTGAATTTCTTTGCCTGCCTTATCTTGGAGGGCAGTGAGGTTGGTGAACAAGGAGAGGGAGGACCCCTTTCTCCATCTTCCCTCCATCCCACACCATCACACAAGATTCACTGGGTCTTTTTTAAAACCAAGGTTAGATATTTTAAATGTAAAGATATTATTTCGAGCAGAGCTCAGACAAGTATTGCATGCTAGAGAAATAGTAGTGGGCAGCGGTGGGCTGCCACTGGTTTAGCAACTGGTTCTGTGCAACCTTCTCTGCGAATGAAAAGGCACATGCAGCGTTCAAAATATAGCAATTTGAAGCTCAACTGCTTACCTTCTAGAGTAGCCCCTAGAGCAGCCCTGAGGTGTGGAAATCAGCTATGCCGCACAAGTCAGCTGAGCCAGAAAAGAAGGGAATATAGGACAGGGCGGGTGGCGGGTGGGTGGGACCAGCTGATGGTCAGAAGTACCAGTTCATGAGAACTGGTTCGAACCAGCAGCCGCCCACCGCTGGTAGTGTGTTGCCTTAGACCAGAATGAACCATCTTTGGGGTATGCACAACACAAGGAACTGGAGCTCCCAGAAAAAAAGAGGCCCAAGGGCAGAAGTATAGAAGAGAAAGGAGGAATCTTACCTTCTGTGATGTTCAGATGGACTGCTCCATGGCCACGTTGTGATATCACCAGCAAACTCAGCACAAGGAGAAGCGGCATCTGAGGATAAGAGGAAAGGTAATGTCCATACAAAGATTACACTGCAGGACTAAACAGAACAGAATAACAAAGTTGGGAAGGACCTTCTAGTCCGATCCTCCTAGCTCAAACAGGAGACTCCCTACCATTCCAGACAAAAGGATGTCCAATCTCTTCTTAAAATCCTCCAGGGATGAAAGTTGATCTCTCCAAGATGGTCATGTAGTCTTGCATTCCATTACTATATCTATGTACTCCACCAGTGGGTGTTGCTTATATGCAGTATCACTACATCTTGCAACTCGTGATGGTGGAATGAGGCCTTTACTACTAGTCACGCACAACGAAAGTTGACAACACTTGCATTCCTGATAGGCTTCCACTCAAATAGCACAGTGTGTCCAACACACTACCAACTACCAACCTGCCTTCCATCGAGGACCTGTATACTGCACGAGTCAAAAAGAGGGTTGTGAAAATATTTACAGACTCTTCACATCCTGGACATAAATTGTTTCAACTCCTTCCCTCAAAACAACGCTGTAGAGCAGTGCACACCAGAACAACTGGACACAAGGACAGGTTTTTCCCCGAAAGCCATCACTCTGCTAAACAAATAATTTCCTCAACACTGTTCAACTATTACAAAGTCTGCATTACTATTACTATTAATCTTCTCATCGTTCCTATCACCCTTCCCCTCCCACTTGTGACTATATGACTGTAACTTTGTCACTTGTATCTTTACGATCTATATTGACTGTTTCCTAGTATGATTTGATTGCTTATTGTACCCTATGACTATTATTAAGTGTTGTACCTTATGATTCTTGATGAATGTATCTTTTCTTCTATGTATACTGAGAGCATTTGCACCAAGACAAATTCCTTGTGTGTCCAATCACACTTGGCCAATAAAGAACTCATTCATTCATTCATTCATTCATTCATTCATTCATTCATTCACACATATAGTTAAGTAGCCAAGTGAGGTTACTTTTTAATCAATTTTAAAGTGGTCTTTCAAAGCTTACTGCTGTACCAGAAAGGCAGCACAAGTAGTCCTTGACTTACAGCAATTCGCTTTGTGACCATTTGAAGTTACAATAGCATTGAAAAAAGTGGCCTATGACCATTTTTCATACTTATGACCATTGCAGCATCCCCATGGTCATGTGATTTACATTCGGATACTTGACAACTGACTCACATGTATAACGTTTGCAGTGTCCCAGGGTCGTGTGATCAATTTTGAGATCTTCTGGCAAGCAAAGCCGATGGGGTAACCAGATTCACTTAACAACCATGTTACTAACTTAAGAACTGCAGCGAATCGCTTAACAAATATGGCAAGAAAATGGAACAAAACTCACTCAACAAATTTCTTACTTCGCAACGTAAATTTTGGGCTCATTTGTGATCGCAGTTTGAGCTGTACACGAAATTGGCTTCAAGACACAAACAACCACCAAGAACCAAGAAATGCAACAGATGATTTTAATCAAAATGAAATGAGATGTTCTTGTACTCCAAGTATATTAAGCACATATGGGCAGGAATAAACACCTTTTCAGAAGGTTTTATAAAGCAACAGGTTAAAACTGCCAAATTCTGCAGGGTTCTAGGAGTATGTGGCCAGCAAAGAGATTATTTGATCCTGAATATGCACGGTGTGAATAATTCTGAATGGTCGGTCACCATACAGGACCAAACAGGCTGATTTTATTTCCCAGAAAGGAATATATAGAAATAAAATAATTCCTCAGGTGAATAGAGTTCTTGTTCATTGTAAGGCTTTAAAGGCTAAAATTAGTATTTTAAAATGGATTTGGAAATTAATAGGAAGCCATGCAACTGATAAAGAATTTGGTTTGAATGTCACACAGCAATCGCAAAAGTTCTGGCCACCAACGCTTGCTTTACTTGCAAATTTTAAATCATCTTCAAGGGAGCTCCACATAAAAGGACACCATAGTCATCAACCCTGCATCTTACCCAGTAAATGAGTTTTACTTTAACATGAAGTGGCCTAAATTGGGTATAAAACCATGCCTAGCCATTGGCACTAACTGCACCTCCTCGGAGCATGCTGAATTTAAAAGGTATGCATTGCATAAATGACTCTATAAATGAAGTGCTGTAAAAGGATTTTACAGATCAGCAGCATGGTTTTCTTCCTGAGCCCAAGTTTTAATCTGGTCATTGTTTCAGCCATTTCCCTAGGACAATGGTTGCTAACCAGTGGGAACCACTGGTGGTTTGTGAGAAATTTTTGGTGGTCCGCAGAGAAATGTCACCCCCAAAGCACCCCTCAAAGCAATTAATCCAGGCTGCACAGGAACACAAGGCTGCACCACCCACATGGCCCGCGGGAACACAATGCTTGCAGCACTTGCATTGTGAACAACACGAGGTAGTGAGGGCAGAGGGGAAAGGGTGGAGGGGGGAACTTACCCCACTCGCTCCACGCACCTCACCTGGCCACCGGGCTGCTTCTTTCCGTTTCTTTCTTCTTCTGCTTTTCGCTGCATGCAAGGAAAGCAATAAACGTCTTTCTTTCTCTCCCCCAAACTCCGCCAGAAATAAGTCTTTGATGTCCTGCAAGGCATCCTGTTCCAAGAGGCTGCATCGGCATGACAAATCTCACAAAGACTCATGTCTGGCGAAGTTTGGGGGAGAGAAAGAAAGACTTCTGCTGCTTCTGCTGCTTTCCTTGCATGAAGCCAAAAGTCTCTCTCTCTCTCTCTCTCGCCCTGAGAAAGGAGCTGGAGACGGTATCCTGCGATCCCAAATAAAGAATGATCGATCGGTAGGAAAACGGGGTGGGGAACTGTCCTGAAGACTTTTGGGGGATTTTCTTAGAGTCTCTGGTCCGCGGGATTTAAAATTATGAGTTTGGTGGTCCCTGAGGTCCAGAAGGTTGGCAACCCCTGCCTTATAGGATAAAATGATCAAAAACAGAGCTTACATAGGGTGTCACTTGCACATTCCTCTCATCTCTTGTCAGAAATGCAGGAATTAGAAAAAATGGGAATTAATTAATTTAATGTTTTAAAAATATTATGATAAAAGCTTTATATAGTTCTATCCCAGTACCGGGCCACATTAATGGCAGAGATACATCTGATTAACAAGTCATTCTGTGTGCAAATCAGTCCCAGAGAGCACTATAAAAGATGGATAGTTGTTTGAACCAGTGCTTCATATGAATATCCTCATGCTAGTTCTAACTAGGCCAGTGTTTAAATATCTCCAGATTGTCCACTCCTCCTCCACACCTCCAGGAAGCTCCGCAAGCAGTTCTATCCAATTATGAAGATGTTTTACTTGAGATTTCCATCTTTTTTAATCATTCTTTTCTGGCTAAAATAACAATTTCCTCAGCCCACTGATGACATCTCAGTCCACAGCTCCGGACAATTTCTCTAAGTTGTTGTTGTTTGTTAGTTGTGAAGTCGTATCTGACCCTTCGTGACCCCATGGACAATGTTCCTCCAGGCCTTCCTGTCCTCTACCATCTTCTGGAGTCCATTTAAGCTCATTTTTCTAGGTAGTTTCATGTAAAAGTTTTAAAAAATGGGCGGCAAGAGAGAATCCACTTTCTGAGTGTGTGCCCAGCCATGAAGTAAATGAAGTCACCCTGACACCAATACTCCAAGTCCCTTTCCAGAGGAAGTGTTCAAGAATCACCGAGAGAGGTCCAGAGAATCTATAGACTTGTATTATCTCACTCCCCAAGGTGATCAGGATCAGAGGTGGTATTCAGCAGATTGACCATTTCTGGAGAACCAATAGTGGAAATTTTGAGTAGTTTGAAGAACCGGCAAATACCACCTCTGACTGGAGATTTTACAGTATCCTTCCCCTGCCATGCCCACCAAGCCATTCTCACAGAACCAGTAATAAAAAAAATTGAACCCCACCACTGATCAGAATAGTTTCCATCCCAAAATCCTGGCTAGAAAACATACCAGAAGGGATTTAAATAATTTGTGTCCTCCAAAACCCTCGGAAATTGACAAGATGTTACCTACTCTGACTGAAACCCAGGAATTTTGTGAGAGAAACTGGACGATCAGTCTTGAAAACAGAAGACCTATGTTGGCTTCTTCAGCAGTCAAATCGCCCTTTAACACATTTCTTCTCTGATCAACATATTGTGAGCCCAGTCCTGACAGATTTCATTAGTGAAGAAAGACAAGGATCTGGAGCCTGAGCAGTCAATCTTTTCATCTTCAAAGGCTTCCAGCTGGTGGGACAGAGCTCGATTTGGTTTCATCTGCAGAGACGTGCATTCATAATATCATGCTAGGGAAATGCTAATCAACTGCCTAGCAGTATCAGGAGTGAAGCCTATGGCAGCCTCTGAAATGCGTCATGCAACCAGACAACCATCAAGTGCCATATGAGATCCATGATCTGCTTAGATGGGCAACTATGGCAACCTTATGATCTGTGAACTTTAACTCCCAGAATTCCTGGCTGACTAAGGAATTCTGGGAGTTGAAGTACACAGGTTGCAAATTTGCCATAGTTGTTGAGGTAATTGAGTTGTTGAGTGCACTCAGGGAAGCGAGGTAAGAGTGGTGAGGAATAACACACAACCAGCACACAGATACATTGAATAGTATTATGAATAGCTCTGAAAATATAAGTTCCTTTTCATGTAGCTCTTGAAAAGTTCTTTTCATTAAGTTTAAATGAGCTAACATATCTCCACCTTTCAGAAGACGCGCTCTAAACAGTTTACATGTAAGATGTATGTGTGCACCTACACTGTCACGAACATAACTCCTCTTCAAATTCTCCCAACACCTAGCAGCAGACTCTTCTCCACAAATATGGACTAGCTGCTGGTCACTCAGTGTTAGTCCAATTATACAAAGAGCTCGTTCATTGTTCTGTTTAAAGTCAACAAGCTTCTTGGCATCGTCCTCATCATCTGGATCCCAAGCATTTACATCCGGTGGATCCTGAACTGCATTCCATAACCCTTCTCGATGCAGAAGTAGACTGCACTTCATAGACCAGGAAACATAGTTTGTTCCATCCAACCGGGTTATCAGTGATAGACTTGTTGACGGGTCTTATGCCATCTTTACCAGGACAGTAACCCACAATTAAACAGTAAACATGTCTGTATATGGTACTGTGTATTCACACTAACTCTCAGTTATCTGAGCCTGGTATGGCCTGGGCCCATAACCAGTGTTGAGGTAATTCCCCGTTAGGAGAATGAGTGCACTCACGGAAGCATAGTGAGAGTGGTGAGGAATAACACACAACCAGCACCCAGATACACTGAATAATAATATGTAGGTTTTACTTCCAGTAAACGGTTAAGCGAAGTCCAACAAACAGTCCAAGTCATACACGGTGAAAGCGGTCAGTATTCAGTCCAGGGATAATCCAAATAACAAATATATATATTTCCAACCCAACTGTTAGGTGTATCATATACAGACTAGTAACAGACTTACATATACAGACTAGTAACAGACTTACAGAACGATGATCAGCAACAGTCAATAGAGAAAAATGCAGGAACCAAGAACATCGACCATCAGAACATCTAGGAACTAGCAACTAACAACAACAGAACTAACAACCCAGGTTTCTGGCTCCATCTTATGGCCGTTTGAGGAACCACACCGAATTACAATTTTAGCATTCCCTTAAAGAGACAGTAATAAATGTCTATCCTGGTTTATATATTTCCAACCCAACTGTTAGGTGACTATCAATTCCTAACAATAGTTGCCCACCCCTGGCTTATATCAATCTAGAGATCAGTGATAGACTGCTGTCCTCAAGTAGCAATAGCACTTAGACTTATATACCGCTTCACAGTGCTTTACAGCCCTCTCTAAGCGATTTACAGAGCCACCATATTGGCCCCAACAATCTGGGTTCTCATTTTACCCACCTCAGAAGGCTGAGTCAACCTTGAGCTGGTGAGAATCGAACTGCTGAACTGCTGGCAGCTGGTAGCCGGTAGTCAGCAGAAGTAGCCTGAAGTACTACATGTCCAGAGGTCTCCAAACTTGGCCACTTTAAGACTTGTGGACTTCAACTCCCAGAATTCTCCAGCCAGCTTGCTGGCTGGAGAATTCTGGGAGTTGAAGTCCACAAGTCTTAAAGTGGCCAAGTTTGGGGACCCCTGGTCTAGTCAACCTCTTGCACCACCCTGGCCTGGGAGTGAAAATGGACTGGGGGGGGGCATTTTCACCCTCCCTGGGCTCCTGAGGCTTTCCTCAAGCCTCCAGGAGGGCAAAAATGGTCTCCCCGGGCTCCGGAGGCTCTCCAGAGACCAGAAACATGCCTGTTTCCGGCCTTCCGGAACTTCTGAGAGGGCCGTTTTTCATCCTCCCCGAGCCTGCGGTCCAAAATGGGCCGTGTGGGAATTCCTGGGAAGGATAGGGAGGGGCATGTGGGGCCAGCCAGGGGTGGGATTTTCTAGTTCGCCAAACTGGCCATAAAATTAGATACCGGTTCACCCAAACCGGTGCGAACTGGTAGCAGCACACCCCTGGTTAGTTCCATGCCTATATTTCCATCTGAATTTGGCCAAACCAAAGCATCCTTTTCAAAGCATGCATGAACATATCTACCGGCAAACATTTTTCACAATAAATTCTTATGGCTTCCACATATTGAATCCATAGTGCCATATCCTGCTTTCCCATCTTGTAACTATGATTTTACTTTGATGGTATTTTCATTTTAGTATGAGAAATGTTTATCTTTGACAATTTTAATGTTTTATGCTATAAGCCACGGAGAGTTGCTTCAAAATGAGATGGGTAGTAAATGAATTTAATAAATAAATAAAAATTAAATAAATAAATACAAAGCACCGTCTCTTCTTATACAAGCTTGTACAATTCCATCCATATGGTTACATTTCTAATCCGCCATATTTCTGTTTTGCCTGCATTATATTTCAGCCTACTTTTATTTATTTGTCTATCATCTGTCTATCAATCATCTACATCTCTCTGTCTGTCTATCTATCTATCTATCTATCTATCTATCTATCTATCTATCTATCTATCCTACGTATCACATTTTTTTAACTTCCAGTGATGGAGAAGCCACAACTTCTGAAGGCAAGCCATTCCCCTGGTTGATTGTACTAGCTTTCTCTCCAACTTGCCGTTGGCTGACTCCTGCAGACACAAGAAAGAACTCAGAACACTCACATGGATGCAGAGTTTCTTTTAAAGTACCTTGGTTTGCAAATAAAGCAGCAACAACAAAATTTCCTGTTAGGAAATTTCTCCTTAGTTCTGGGTTGTTTTATCTGCTTGATTATATCTCTATCTATCTATCTATCTATCTATCTATCTATCTATCTATCTATCATCTATCTATCTATCATTTATCTATCATCTATCTATCTATCATTTATCTATCATCAAGCTATCTAGCTATCATCTATCTATCATCTAGCTATCATCTATCTATCTATCTATCTATCTATCTATCTATCTATCTATCTATCTATCTATCTATCATCTATCTATCTATCATTTATCTATCATCTATCTATCTATCTTTATCTATCATCAAGCTATCTAGCTATCATCTATCTATCATCTAGCTATCATCTATCTATCTATCTATCAATCTATCTATCTATCTATCTATCTATCTATCTATCTATCTATCTATCTATCTATCATTTATCTATCATCAAGCTATCTATCTATCATCTATCTATCTATCTATCTATCTATCCATCCATCCATCCATCCATCTATCTATCTATCATCTATTTATCGATCTATCTATCATCTATCTATTTATCTATATTTCATCTATCTATGTATCACATTTTTGAACCACCCATTTCCCTCACAAAAGGGACTGTTTGCCTTCAATTTACCCAAAACTGCTTTTGAATACCATTTGTTAATTTCACTCTAAAGCTGTAATCCTGTATTTTATTTACAGTATTTATTCCTTAATAACTAGACTGTTTTATCCATTTTCATTATTCAATGCACACAGTTCCCTCAGCTGTTGCTGGGGCTGTTATTTGCCTTTAATCTAAACCTTAAACATTATTTTCTTATAATTAATACTTGACAACTTAATTTGGATCATATTCCCAAATGCAATTTCTCACCTCCCCAGTGCATTCCTGTAAGTGAAAAAATATGTCATAAATGAAAGAAATCTGTACTGTACAATAAATGTGTATTGGACAGGATGCATGTTTAGTCCTATATGTGCCTGAGTGTGTTTGTGCAAAATGTTCTCATTTGTTTTGTTACAATTTCAATATTTGGGTCTGTAATTCTTATTCTTTCAAATATCCACAGAAGTGATACCACCCGAGTGCCACTTAGAAGTAGCTTCTCCCTATATCTATATTTAGGTTTTTTTTTAAAAAAACCCACTGAATTCTAAAAATATCCCCATCTATAGATTGAATGAGTTCTAGAGCAGCTGGCTGGGGAATTCTGGGAGTTGAAGTCCTCCAGGCTTAAAGTTGCCATTGGAGACCCCTGTTCTAGAGAGTTCCTTGTGTAAGCAAGAAAACTCACCTCATACAAGGGATCTGATCCAGCAGAGCTTTGCTTATTCTTTTAATGTTCTTAAGGGATAGAAAGAGACAAATGGACTTGAAGGTCTTATTGTTGTAGAACAAGGGTGTCAAACTTGATTTCATTGAGGGCCATATTAGGGTTGTGTTTGACCTTGGGGGGGGGGCTGGGCTGGGCTGGACATGGCCAGGGTGGGCGTGGCCAGCTTGATGTCACTCATATTGGGGGGTGCCTGTGGTGGCCCAAGCGCTCTGCCAGCGAAAACAGGTTCCCAAGCTCCATTTTCAGCTGTGATGGCCTCCTGCAACCCTCTGCCAGAAAAAACGGAGCTCTGTTTTTCACTGGCAGAGACACCGCAGACCGGTCCTTCGCTGTTTCCAGGGTGGCCCTGTGGCCAGATCTAAGCACCCCACAAGCCAGATCCGGCCCGCAGGCCTTAAATTTGACACCCCTGTTGTAGAAGATAGGTGGGGAATATGGTCATCTTCACCTTTGACCTTCCAAATAATCTATCTATCTATCTATCTATCTATCTATCTATCTATCTATCTATCTATCTATCTATCTATCTATCTATCTATCTATCTATCTATCTATCTACCGTGTTTCTCATATAATAAGTCCGGGTCTGATTTTTTTTTGAGCCCCGAAAAAATGGCTAGGCCGTCTTTTTGGGGGTGACTTAATTCGGGGGGCCCTTGCATCTTCGGGCGGGCGGGTGGTGATGGCTTGGATGTTGACCTCGGCATTGGTGGGGCACTTAGTATCGGGGTCAACGCAGGCAGCACCATATCCGGGTGTGCAATAAAAGTACTTCCTAACGGCAAGCCCCCCCCCCACCATTCCCCCCCCATTTCGCATGTTTTAATATAGGCCTTAATTTGGGGGGAGGGGCTTAATTTCATTTCATGCCTATAAAACATGCTGGGACTTCCTATTGGGGGAGGCCATAATGTTGGAGAAACAGGGTATCTATCTATCTATCTATCCCTCTCTCCCTCCCTCCCTCCCTCTCTCTCTCTCTTGGCTATGCTAAAACCAAATGGTTGATTTCACATTTTCCAAACATTTTAGGAGAAGGCAGCTCCAAATGCCGTCCCTGCACAGGCAAGGACTATTTATATATCAGCCAATCAAGAACACAAAAGGAGAAGCAGAGAGACTCACAATGGGGTGGCCACACGGGCCATCTGTTGGGGGGGAAATTCAGGAATAAAACACAGTCTTCCATCCACCAGACAAAATCTCCCCCTTCCTTGCCACAATTCTTAGGATGCTCTATTCAGGGATGCAACCCAAAGGCACAAGCGGAGCAAGGCACATGGCGCAGCTCTGCTATTTTGTTATTAAACCCAGTCTGGAGATGAAGAAAAAAAGGGAGCCCTTCACACAGAGGGAGAGATGGTGTGCGGCTGCCCTCGTGTGGTTGTTTAGTCAAGAGTTGCCGTCATTTATTTTATTTTATTTTTATTTTTTATTTATTTATTTTGATTTGTCAATCGCTTACAAGACAATAGGTATAAGTATAGACATAGTTATGAATGCATGAAATGGGTACATGTAAGAAAATAAAAAGAAACAATAGGACAGGGAGGGTAGGCATGGAGGGGCCCTCCCAGTTATGGGTGCCAGCAAAGGGTCCAAGGGAGGCAATTGTCCCCGGGATGCTACAAACCCTTCCTGTCCCAACTTCCACCTAAAGAGAGGAGCTAATGTTTTGCTTTTCTAGAAATAGGGGTAGAAAGTAAAACACCTGGTCTCTCTTGTGTAAGGAAAGCTTTCTACTACTCCAGAGTTTTTAAGCTAGAGAGAGGACAGTTCTCAAACTGTTTGCTACACTCACTGCCCGGAGGAGAACCACTCTTAAAATTTTATCTGATGGGACGTGACCCATGTCTCTTAAAAGGCAACAGAGCTGGGAAATCAGAACCTCTGGTGCAGCAAAGGAAGGGGAAAGGAAAAGAAAGGAAGTGGAGGGAAGGAAGGAAGAGGAAGAGGAAGGGGGAGAGGGAGAGGAGTGGGCAGGAAAAAGGAAAAGGAGAAAGGAAAAGAAAGGGAAGGAAGAGGAAAGGAAAGGAAAGGGAAAGGAAAGGAAAGAAGGAAAGGAAAGGAAAAGAAAGGAAGTGGAGGGAAAAGGAAGGAAGGAAGGGAGGAAGGGAGAGGAGGGAGAGGGAGAGGAGTGGGCAGGAAAAGGAAAAGGAGAAAGGAAAAGAAAGGGAAGGAAGGAAGAGGAAAGGAAAGGAAAGGGAAAGGAAAGGAAAGAAGGAAAGGAAAGGAAAAGAAAGGAAGTGCAGGGAAGGAAGAGGAAGGGGGAGAGGGAGAGAGGAGTGGGGGGCAGGAAAAGGAAAAAGGGAAGGGAAGGGAAGAAGAGGAAATGAAAGAAAAAGGGAAAGGAAAGGAAAGAAGGAAAGGAAAGGAAAGAAAGGAAGTGGAGGAAAGAAGGAAGGAAGAGGAAGGGGGAGAGGGAGAGGGAGAGGAGTGGGCAGGAAAAAGGAAAAGGAGAAAGGAAAAAGAAAGGGAAGGAAGAGGAAAGGAAAGGAAAGGAAAGGAAAGGAAAGGAAGGAAAGGAAAGGAAAAGAAAGGAAGGAAGTGGAGGGAAGGAAGGAAGAGGAAGGAGAAGGGGGGAGAGGGAGAGGAGTGGGCAGGAAAAGGAAAAAGGGAAGGGAAGGGAAGAAAGAGGAAATGAAAGAAAAGGAAAGGAAAGGAAAGAAGGAAAGGAAAGGAAAAGAAAGGAAGTGCAGGGAAGGAAGTACAGGGAAGGAAGAGGAAGGGGGAGAGGGAGAGGAGTGGGCAGGAAAAAGGAAAAGGAGAAAGGAAAGGGAAGAAAGAGGAAATGAAAGAAAAGGGAAAGGAAAGGAAAGGAAGGAAAGGAAAGGAAAAGAAAGGAAGTGGAGGGAAGGAAGGAAGAGGAAGGGGGAGAGGGAGAGGAGTGGGCAGGAAAAAGGAAAAGGAGAAAGGAAAAGAAAGGGAAGGAAGAGGAAAGGAAAGGAAAAAGGAAAGGAAAGGAAAGTAGGAAAGGAAAGGAAAGGAAAGGAAAGGAAAGGAAAGGAAGTGCAGGGAAGGAAGAGGAAGGGGGAGAGGGAGAGGAGTGGGAAGGAAAAGGAAAAAGGGAAGTGAAGGGAAGAAAGAGGAAATGAAAGAAAAGTGAAAGGAAAGGAAAGAGGAAAAAGAAAAAAAGAGAACAATGATTGAAATGTTCTACAGATCCTACTTTTAAAAAAATGGGATTTCCATGAAATTATAGTTTATTAGGGTGATCATATCTAGGCTGCAATATCAAGACAACCCCTAGTTGTTATCAAACAGGCAGCATTCCTTTGGTGCTATCTTGTACTCATCCAGATATTTTGTGGTCCAAATAACCTAAATTAATACATGATTTAAATGTAAGCTTTCTGCTTCTAGGTAAATTCCACCATTGTTACACAAATGTCACAAAAGGTGCATGTTGGATGACAGTCTGAGCTACAAAAGCTATGAAAGGTAAGAGAGAGGTGTAGGACCATCCTGCAAAATAATTCAGTGCTCAATACAGAGTTGGGACATGTATGTGTTCGACAGCAGTGGCCCCCAACCTTTTTGAACCAGGGACTGGTTTCACAATTATTTATTCTTCCACGGACCGGTACCTGAGTAACGCGAGAGTCCACCGCCATCGGGATGACTCTTCGTTCAAGCCCCCTTCGACAAAACTAAGGCGAGCACCCAAACGCCGCTTTCCAACCGAAAACCCGAAACCCGGAAGCGCCATCGAAACAAGATGGCGGCGCCCAAGCTTTGCGCCCGGTAAAAATGATCCACGTACTGGTACTGGTCCGGGGACTGGTGGTTGGGGACCCCTGTTCTACAGCAGTGCTTCCCAAACCTGGGTAAATTACCCCAAATTGGGTAAGTGTGTTTTTTCTTTGGGGGGGAACAATACACACCCCATTACCCTTCAAAGCAAGGATATTTAAATAAGAATATTGTGACAAGCAATAAAAAAAAAATATAGTATGTGGTTTTTGGTAATGAAAGAAAAGGTTTGGGAAGCAACTGTTCCAAAGCATAACCTAATATTAAAGAATAAAACTAATCAAATCTCATTAGGACAAGAGTCTAAGCTATAAGCTGTAAAAGACAGAAATTTCATTCTTAGCATGAACGACGTAATCAAGATAGAAGGAAATAAAACAAATGGGGATCCTGGAGTGATTTTTATGGGAAAAGTAGGGTGTGGAGCCAGATCAGGCTTAGAGTTGCAGAGAAAATTATTCCAGGAAAAAAAACTCCCTAATGGGGAGCAATTTCATTTTAATCACCTCCCTTCTTTTTCCTGCTTTTATGATGGCAGAATATAGGCCCAAGTATTCCAGTATTTGAGAGGCTGCCACAAAGAGGAGCGGGGGTCAATTTATTTTCCAAAGCACCAGAAGGCAGGACAAGAAACAATGGATGGAAACTAATCAAGGAGAGAAGCAATTAAGGAGAAACTTCCTAACAGTGAGAATAATTAACCAGCGGAACAGCTTGCCTCCAGAAATTGTGGGTGCTCCAACACGGGTTTTTTAAAGAAGAGACTGGACAGCTGCTTGTCTGAAATGATTTAGGGTCCCCTGCTTGAACAGGGGGCTGGACTAGAAGACCTTCAAAGTCCCTTCCAGCTCTATTCTGATTCTGCCCTGTGCACACAAGACCTGCATGTACAGCCAGATGCAACACCAGAGGAAATTGCAAACTCAAACACACACTCACACACAGCCACAAGGGATCACGTGGGAGAAAATACAGGCACGGCTGCTAAAAAAGGAATTGGAAAGAATTCCACAGGGCAGCCTCTGCAGCTTTTCCATGACTTGGCTGAAATTTGCAGCTACAGAGGAAATACTTGGATGAAGACACCTGCAGTAAGAACTTCAGTGGGGCACTGCTAATGTCCCATTATACCAAGGATTTTATGGACGACCAGTGTGGCTTTTTCTGTGCCAGAAATCAGTCAAAAGCAATGTTTTTGCATATGCCCAACTGTATTTTTAGAAATGCAATACATTATTGGGGAAGTTTGTTTGAAGTTTGTTGAGTCACCTCTGGTGAGATGGGCAACCTAGGAAGGAAGGAAGGAAGGAAGGAAGGAAGGAAGGAAGGAAGGAAGGAGGGAGGGAGGGAGGGAGGGAGGAGGGAAGGAAGGAAGGAAGGAAGGAAGGAAGGAAGGAAGGAAGGAAGGAAGGGAGAGAGAGAAGAGGGGAGGGAGGGAGGGAAGGAAGGAAGGAAGGAAGGAAGGGAGAGAGAGGGGAGGGAGGAAGGAAGGAAGGAAGGAAGGAGAGAGAGGGGTGAGGGAAGGAAGGAAGGAAGGAGAGGAGAGAAAGCGGGAGGGAGGGAGGAAGGAAGGGAAGGAGAGAGAGAGAAAAGGAAGGAAGGAAGGAAGGAGGGAGAGAGAGAGGAGGGAGGGAGGAAGGAAGGAAGGAAGGAAGAGAAAGAGGAGGGAGGGAAGGAAGGAAGGAAGGAAGGGAGAGAGAGAAAGAGGGAAGGAAGGAAGGAAGGAGGAGAGAGAGAGAGAAAGAGGGAAGGAAGGAAGAAGAAGAGAGAGAGAGAGAAGAGGGAGGGAAGGAAGGAAGGAAGGAAGGAAGGAAGGAAGGAAGGAAGGAAGGAAGGAGAGAGAGAGAGAGAAAGCGGAGGAAGGAGGAAGGAAGGAAGGAGAGAGAGAGAGAGAGGGAAGGAAGAAAGGAAGGGAGAGAGAGGAGAAAGCAGAGGGAAGGAAGGAGAAGGAAGGAAGGAAGGAAGGAAGGAAGGAAGGAAGGAAGGAAGGAAGGGAGGAGAGAGAGAGAGAAAGAGGGAGGAAGGGAGGAAGGAAGGAAGGGAGAGAAAGAGAGAGGAAGGAAGAAAGGAAGGGAGAGAGAGAGAAAGCGAGAGGGAAGGAAGGAAGAAAGGAAGGAAGGGAGAGAGAGAGAGAAAGAAAGAGGGAGAGAAGGAAGGAAGGAAGGGAGAGAGAGAGAAAGAGAGGAGGGAGGGAAGGAAGGAAGGAAGGGAGAGAGAGAGAGAGAAAGAGGGAGGAGGGAAGGAAGGAAGGAAGGAGGGAGAGAGAAAAGAGGGAGGAAGGAAGGAAGGAAGAGAGAGAGAGAGAGGGGGGAGGAAGGAAGAAGAAGAGAGAGAGAGAGAGAAGGGAGGGAAAGGAAGGAAGGAAGGAAGGAAGGAAGGAAGGAAGGAAGGAAGGAAGGAGGAGAGAGAGAGAGAGAAAGCGGGAGGAAAGGGAGGAAGGAAGGAAGGAAGGGAGAGAGAAAGAGAGAGAGGAGGGAAGGAAGGAAGGGAGAGAGAGTGAGAAAGCGAGAGGGAAGGAAGGAAGGAAGGAAGGAAGGGAGAGAGAGAGAAAGAAAGAGGGAGAGAAGGAAGGAAGGAAGGGAGAGAGAGAGAGAAAGAGAGGGAGGGAAGGAAGGAAGGAAGGAAGGAAGGAAGGAAGGAAGGAAGGAAGGAAGGAAGAGGAAGCCACTCTCCCATTTCTTTTTACTGAGAAAGAAAGCTTCAAGAGGCTTTGATTTTCCAGATATAAATGTATACCAGTAGGTTATGTTCTTCCTTCTGTGAATGAATTCAGTCTTGGATTCAATAGATTTGACACTCAAATTGATGGAGAGTATGAGCAGGGGTGGGATTCAACCAGTGTTACTACTGGTTCGGTACTTACGTTTTGCGTGTGTGTGTAATACAACGAAAGCTGTGCCTCCCGGACAGCTGATAAGCGCTGAGTGCGGATGCGCGTTTGAAAAAAGCCTTTTTTAAACTGGTTTTTCAGCCTCAGCTGTGCCTCACAAAACAGCTGAGGTTGAAAAAGCAGGAAATAAAGGTCAGGTAAGAGCCCAGGGCGGGTGGGTGGGCCAAACAGCAGCAGACACAGAACCGGTTCTGTGTCTGCTGATCTTCAGAGCTACCGGTTCTACAGAGCCGAGCAGAACCGGTAGCATCCCACCCCTGAGTATGAGCATAGGCAGTCCTTGACTTACAACCACAACTGGAACCAGAACTTATGTTGCTGAGCAAGGCAGTTGTTGCCACAGTTGTTAAGCCAATCGCTGCAGTTGAATCACTGAATCCGTAACCTTCCCAGCTGACTTCCAACAAGCAAAGTCAATGGGGGAAGCCAAATTTGCAGAACAAATGCATGATTCACTTAACAGCCGCAGTGATTCACTTAACGGCTGTGGCAAAAAAAAAAGTCTAAGATGGGGCAAATCTCACTTAACAATTTGCCTTGCTTAGCAGCAGAAATTATGAGCTCAGTTATGGTTGTAAATTGAGGATTAACCTGTAAATGCCTCCAATTAATTGTAAGTAGCTCTGAAGATTTACAGAACTAGGAAAGCAGAGTTTGCATTCAGAACAAAGGAAAATTTGATAATGAATGGAATAGGGTTATGAATTTCTGCGGATTGAGGAGCTATAATACAGGTATAATTTGTTTAAAAGCTGCAATATTGGAATAATTTCTGTTATAATACATGGATGTCTAGATATGTGCCAGCATTTCTAAATTAGCGCTAAAAGAATTTAACAACACATAATTTTCAAAAAAATATACATATTAGAGTATATTAACTCAGCTATTGAAGAGTACAGAGTTACAAGAGCAAGGGAACTCCGATTTGGAGTCTGTTGTACAACTACACAACTTTTTAGGGAGTAACTGAGAGCTTCAGTTAATTATTGATGTAGACAGCGCCTCCTTCCTCTATATTCTAACAGCATCCTCAACTTAATAGAAAAAGTGAAGTGAAATCATCCATTGTGCTTTATACAAAGAATCCCCATGCTGTGCTAACATGGGAGAATGTGAGTGTACAACCACAATATATCAGAATAAAATCAAAAGCAAGAGACAACAGAAAATTGTAATTTCTCGTAAGCCAACATTAAAGAGTGCTAGATTTAATCTATTTAAACATGACCACGAGGGAGAAGGAGGTACAATGGAAGGTAGTGTAAGAGATGACCCGGCTGAGCCTGAGGGAGGGGTCAAATGCGTCATAAGTCATGAGTTACTGCATGTCCACAAGAGATCAGACGGGATGAATCTGTTGAGCTGTAGGATACATGGAAGCACCCACCACTCCAGTGGTGGGATTCATTTTTTTTTACTACGGGTTCTGTGGCCGTGGCTTGGTGGGCATGGCGTGGCTTGGAGGGTGTGGCAGGGGAAGGATACTGTAAAATCTCCATTCCCTCCCCACTCCTGGGGGAAGGTTACCACTGGTTTTCCGAACTACTCAAAATTTCTGCTACCGGTTCTCCAGAACTGGTCAGAACCTGCTGAATACCACCTCTGAGCACTCCATTTGTGTGAGTGGAGCTGAGTGCACATGTATGGTTGCTCACCGCTTCCGTGGCCCGGTTTCAAACAGGTTGTAGCCCAGTAGTGGGCCATGGCCTGTGGGTTGAGAGCCCCTGTGTAAAGAGCTTAAGCTTGCAATAAATCTTTATACTCATTTGAATTGCCTAAATCTCCTGATTTCCCAGGCGCTTGACAGGTGATCTGTCCACAGCATCGACCTGTGAAAAACTAAGTCATGGGTTCTTGTTGTGTATTTATTAGATACATATTTGAAGGCAGCAGGTGTGCAGTAAGATGGACATGCAACAAATGCAACCTGTTTCATTGTGACGTCATCAAGCAGTGAGGTCATCACAACAGCCAGCAAAAATAGGTTGATCCAACTTTCCAGCCATCTTTTTTCCCTCAGTTTGCCTGCACTGCAGCAAGTCACCAGCAGAGGGCAGGAGACTCCTACAATTATGCTCAGCCTGCATCCATGTGCCTGGCTGCATGATCTTTAAAAAAATAGTTTTACTCTATTTTCTTCAGATGGAATAATAAACAACTAACCCAGTGATGGCGAACCTTTTAGAGATCGAGTGCCCAAACTGCAACCCAAACCGCTTTTATTTATCTCAAAGTGCCAACACAGCAATTTAACCTGAATACTGTTCAGCTAATTGTTGTAAGAAAAACGTGATAAATGCACTTTTATGCCCCTTCATTTTTTTCCTGCTTTTGAAATATTATGTTTGGGAACAATAAAAAAGAAAAACTTTTGTAATATCATTTCTCTCTTTCTCTCCCTCTCTCTTCCCCTTTTCCCTCTCTCTTTCCCTCCCTTCTCTCTCTTTCTCTCTCTTTCTCTCTCTTTCTCTCTCTCTTTTCTCTCTCATTCTTTCCCTCCCCTGTCTGTCTCTCTCTCTTTCCCTCCCTCTTTCTCTCCCTCTTTCTCTCTCTCTCTGTTTCTCTCTCATTCTTTCCCTCCCCTCTGTCTCTCCCTCTTTCTCTCTCTCTCTGTTTCTCTCTCATTCTTTCCCTCCTCTGTCTCTCTCTCTTTCCCTCCCTCTTCTCTCCCTCTTTCTCTCTCTCTCTGCCTTTATTTCTCTTTCCCCCCCTGTCTCTTCTCTCTTCTTTCTCTCTCTCTTTCTCTCTCTCTCTCTCTCTCTCTTTCTCTTTCTCTCTCTCTCTCTCTCTCTCTCTGCCTCTATCTCTCTCTCTCTGTTTCCCTGCCCCACTCTCTCTTTCCCTCCCTCTCTCTGTCTCATTCCCTTCTCCTCTGTCTGCCTTTTTCTCCTCCTCTCGTTCTCTCTTTCTTTTCCTCCCTCCCTCTCTTCCCCCCTCTCCCGGGGGAGGAACCCCTGAGCTGGTGGTGGGTGGTGGGAATCTGACATCTGGAGGCCGAGGAGCCCAGGAGAAGCACATCGAAGCTCAGCTGGCCAGCAGAAAGGCAGGGCATCTCAACAGAGGCAGCTCTGCTGGGAAAGCAACTGACATCTGGGAGGCAAGCATGAGCCAGGGTCCCATTGTGGCTCTGCGTCCTAGTGGATTCCAGGAGGAGGACGGAATCCTGCCTCTCCCCCATTGTGAAGTGCACTAAGTTTCACTGTCCTGAGCAAGGGTCAGGCCATGGAGGCAGCAACAGCCAATGCACCGCCATGAAGACGGAATGCCCTTTCACACATTTTTTTCCATCCTGCAAATGATGGCGAGAAATGTGATGGAGAAACACGGATGGAGAAACGTGACGGAGAAAAGCAACAGAGCTGGGCTGTGTGTTCCCCCTCTGGCCCGCGTGCGATAGGTTCACCACCTCTGGAACTAACCCATCAAATAGGAGCTCAGCATCCGCCAAGAAAAGAGACAATTCAAGAGCAAAACAAAGAAAACCCTGTCAAAGGAAGAGAATGGACTTCCTTGAAGAATCTGCCAGGTTTGAATATGATGCAGCTCATTTCATTGCAGAAAAAGCTTCTTACATTCACACTTGGGTTTTTCCCCCGTAACTGGAGATGAAAGAAAAGCAGCGCTGTGGCTATCATTAAAGGGCTGGAAGGATGACAAGGAAGACATCGGAATCCAAACCACTGATCCCTGTCATATTCAAAGGCAGCATTTCTAACTGGGCTGCAAAATGCGTGATGAGCAAGTGTTGCTGTGGGATCAGGGCCGGTATTGCCTGCTTGTCACCTCATATTCTAAAAGCCAGAGTAGCGGGTGGTGTGATGGAAGCTGCAGCCGTTTTGATGTGCATCACATCTGTGGCACAGATAAAACATGGGTGAAGCTATGTCACGGCCCCTGCCTTGGTCTTGTTTCCCATAACCCCAGATTTCTCCGCACAGGGTTACAAATGGAATGCGGAGCTTAATTCAAAGTGGGCAACTTAAGTGCTTCTAGATACTAAACACCTCATTTGGTGCTCAGATTCTTAGATCTACGTGATTTCCCCCTCCCCCCTTTGGATCTTGTAAATACACACACACACACACACACACACACACACACACGGGTGTAATCAGGTGGTCCTCATTTAGAAACCACAATCAGGATCAGCAACTCAGTTGCTAAGCGAAATGACCACTAAATGCAACTGCGCTAGTGACCTTAATTTGTCTTTCTTTACAGACCTGCAAAGATTGTAAATGAAAAATCAATTTATAAAGTAACATGTTCACCACTAGCAGCAGCATTGTGAACGTTGTTAAATGAGGCAGTCACTAAATGAGGATTACTTGAACATGTGTACTTGCATGCTGCAGAGAAAACTGTTTCCTTGTTCATCCATAGCAACACCAATGCCTCTGGGTCCCCAGTTCCTGCTTTTGAGATTTAGTTATGGTTCTGTTAGCAACTCATGCTGAGTTGTTATGATTTCCAAATTGCCATCGGGCCCCTGCCCCCAAATGAATTGCCATGGCCCTAAAGGGATGAAATGAGCTTTCTTGTTTGGTCTGAGGAAGCTGACACCCTGAATGAATGCATTGGCAGCAAAAGGGAGGATTCCATTCCTCAGCGATAGGGAAGAAGGGATGCAGAATAGAATAGAATAGAATAGAATAGAATAGAATAGAATAGAATAGAATAGAATAGAATAGAATAGAATAGAATAGAATAGAGAGAGTGAGTAGAATAGAATAGTAGGAATGGAATGGAATGGAATGGAATGTAGAATGGAATGGAATGGAATGGAATGGAATGGAATGGAATGGAATGGAATGGAATAGAGTAGAGTAGAGTAGAGTAGAGTAGAGTAGAGTAGAGTAGAGTAGAGTAGAGTAGAGTGTAGAGTAGAATAGAGTAGATTGTAGGAATGGAATGGAATGGAATGGAATGGAATGGAATAGAATAGAATAGAATAGAATAGAATAGAATAGGCATAGAGTAGAGTAGAGTAGAGTGTAGAGTAGAATAGAGTAGAGTGTAGGAATGGAATGGAATGGAGTGGAGTGGAGTGGAATGGAATGGAATAGAATGGAATAGAATATAATAGAATAGAATAGGAATAGAATAGAATAGAATAGAATAGAATAGAATAGAATAGAATAGAATAGAATAGAATAGAATAGAATAGAATAGAATAGAATAGAATAGAATAGAATAGGAATAGAGTAGAGTAGAGTAGAGTAGAGTAGAGTGTAGAGTAGAATAGAGTAGATTGTAGGAATGGAATGGAATGGAATGGAATGGAATAGAATAGAATAGAATAGAATAGAATAGAATAGAATAGAATAGAGTAGAGATAGAATAGGAATAGAGTAGAATAGAGTAGAGTGTAGGAATGGAATGGAATGGAGTAGATTGTAGTGGAATGGAATGGAATGAATGGAATGGAATGGAATAGAATAGAATAGAATAGAATAGAATAGAATAGAATAGAATAGAATAGAATAGAATAGAATAGAATAGAATAGAATAGAATAGAATGAGTAGAGTAGAGTAGAGTAGAGTAGAGTAGAGTAGAGTAGAATAGAGTAGATTGTAGAGTAGATGGAAGTGGAATGTAGGAATGGAATGGAATGGAATGGAATGGAGTGGAATGGAATGGAATGGAATAGAATAGAATAGAATAGGCATAGAGTAGAGTAGAGTAGAGTGTAGAGTAGAATAGAGTAGAGTGTAGGAATGGAATGGAATGGAGTGGAGTGGAGTGGAATGGAATGGCATAGAATAAGGAATAGAATAGAATAGAATAGAATAGGAATAGAATAGAATAGAATAGAATAGAATAGAATAGGAATAGAATAGAATAGAATAGAATAGGAATAGGAATAGAGTAGAGTAGAGTAGAGTGTAGAGTAGAGTGTAGAGTAGAGTAGAGTAGAGTGTAGAATGAATGGAATGGAAGTGGAGTGGAGTGGAATGGAATGGAATAGAATGGAATGGAATGGAATAGAGTAGAGTAGAATAGAGTAGAGTAGAATAGAATAGAATAGAATGGAATGGAATGGAGTAGAGTGGAGTGGAATGTGGAATAGAATAGAATAGAGTAGATTGTAGAATGGAATAGAATGGAATAGGAATGGAATGGAATAGAATAGAATAGAATAGAATAGAATAGAATAGAATAGGAATAGAGTAGAGTAGAGTAGAGTAGAGTAGAGTAGAGTAGAGTAGAGTAGAGAGTAGAGTTGTAGGAATGGAATGGAATGGAATGGAATGGAATAGAATAGAATAGAATAGAATGGAATAGAATAGAATAGAATAGGAATGGAGTGGAGTGGAGTGGAGTGGAATGGAATGGAATAGAATGGTAATTGTATAATAGAATAGAATAGGAATGGAATGGAATAGGAATAGAATAGAATAGAATAGAATAGAATAGAATAGAATAGAATAGAATAGAATAGAATAGAATAGGAATAGAGTAGAGTAGAGTAGAGTAGAGTAGAGTAGAGTAGAGTAGAGTAGAGTAGAGTAGAGTAGAGTGTAGGAATGGAATGGAATGGAATGGAGTAGGAGTTGGAGTGGAGGGAGTGGAATGGAATGGAATGGAATGGAATGGAATGGAATAGAATAGAACAGAATAGAACAGAACAGAACAGAACAGAACAGAACAGAATAGAATAGAATAGAATAGAATAGAATAGAATAGAAGCTGGAAGGGACCTTGGAGGTCTTCCAGCCCAGCCCCCTGCTCAAGCAGGAGAATATCACTTCAGACAAGTGACTGTCCAGTCTCTTCTTATAAAAAGAGATGTGATATTACAACCGCAAGGAGAACAAAGCTCTTTTTTTTTTGTCCAAAATCTTTCAATAGTACAGTTTAACTGGAATAATCAGTTTCCTTTCATCCCATCAGCGTTCTCAAGGTTTCGACTTCTCTGCGCTTGTAACAACTAGATGTTCTTACACCCAGCCTGGATTCACAAAACGCATGACTATAGGCCAACTACCCTGTAGGTTGGAGATTGTCTAGTCCAGGGGTCTTCAAACTTGACAGCTTTAAGACTTGTGGACTTCAACTCCCAGAATTCCTCCTGTTAGCTCAGGAATTCTGGGAGTTGAAGTCCACAAGTCTTAAACCTGCCAAGTTGGAAGACCCTTGATCTAGTCCAACCCCCTGTCTATTACAGGGATCTTCATCTCATTCTCGACAAAGGGCTCTCCACTCTTTTCCTGAAGACTTAGAATAACTTTATTGCCACTTTGAATGTACACTAATACATGAAAGTTCGTTGCATGCAGCTCTCAAAGGGTCACCACCTCCAATATATGCTCCATAAACATGACCAAATAAACTTCCAGTGATGGAGCAACCACAGTTTCAAGAGGCAGGTTGTTCCACTGCTTAATAGCTCTCACAATTAGGAAATTCCTTCTTACCAATAGAAGAGAAGTTATGTAGCTCGGGGTTGACTAGCTTGGCTACAATCAGAAGGTTCCCACTATCATATCCAAGAATTGTAGAAAGGCCCTGCACAGGCAGGTCCTCGATTTACAACTGGTCACATAACAACCATTCAAAGTTGTGACAGATCTCCCTGGGGGTACTTACAACCCAGTTCCAAAGTTCCAGTGGGTCCCCCCCCCTTGTGGTTACATTGCTGCATGTTGGGCACTTGGAAACTGAGCCACATTTACAGCCATTTGCAACACCCTGTGCTCATGTGACTGTTTTTTACAATGATTTTGCCAAAAGCTGTTATTTACTTCTGGTTTTCAGCAAAACCGGCTCATAACAAACCTGTTCTGACCCAAACCTTGTTCCAAGGAAACAAACACGAAACAGAGGTAACAGAAAAACCTTTTAATGATTCTTTATGAATTCCGTTCCTTCGCGGTTAAAAGGCTGTTTCAAACAAATTGTCTCTGATAAGAACGAGTCTTGCCAAGGTTGTGCAAGGCTGCCAAGATCACTAGATAAAGTTACTAAGAAATATTTCAAACACACAGAGTCTCCAAACACCAACCAAGATATTCCGAACATCCATGAGGCTTGAGTGCAAAAACATATTTGCTTCCTGCAAAGAACTCCGGTTTCTCATCTGGCTTTTATCTCTTAAGGGAGGGGCCATTACCTTGCAGCCTTACTCCTGATTCGCCCGTGCTGCTGCAGCTGCTCTTTCCTTCGAGCAGCCCTGTGCGCACATGCACTGGCAGGCATGATATTCCCCTCTGGAAAAAAAATCGGGGCCAGCCAAAAGAGACCCCGCGCTGCACGCCAAGAAATCGCACACACAACACCAACGCTACACACCCTTCCTTTCCAGCCGGTCAGGTGTGGATCAGCTCTGGAGCTGGGCAGCTGCTTCCCTGGGGGTGGGGCCGAGGCCGCCGCCCGGGGAGCGCCCGCTGCTTTCCCTCGCCAGGGCCGGGCGGTGGCGTGTTGCCCTGTGCCGCGTGGCCCCCACCTGGCAGCGCGCTTCTCGGCACGAGGCAGCCGGGTTGCCCAAGGAGCCCGGCTGGCCAGGCGAGGGGAAGGCAGCGAGGTCCCTGCCAGGCTGGGGCAGAAAACCCACTTGGCAAGGGGCCGGGGAAGCCTGCGGGCGGAGGATCAAGCGCGCTGGGAGGCAGAGACCATCAGACGGAGAGACAGCTGGTCTGCTCCGGTGCCGCTGCTGCCGTTGCAAAGCGCCGCCGCGGCTCTTCCTTTTTGCCTTTCCTTTCCCGAGACAACGCGGGACTGGAGCCACGCGGAGCCGCGCCGGCAGTAGCAACTCCTGACTCAGGGGGCTCCGAGGGGAGGGGAAGGAGGAGGAGGGGGGGGGAAGAGAAGGGCGATTCCCCAAAAAATCAGAATTCCGATTTTAATCGGAAGAATATCATGTCTGACTGGGCACAGGCTCCTCGGGGACCTCTTCATCACTGCTGCCAGCCTCCACAATCTCCGAAGGCAGCATTCCACTCCCTCATGGTCCTGGCCCCATCCCTGCATCACACGCAGGCCCCTCATCTGAGTCCTCGCTCTGCGAGACCTCAGCCGTCTGCACCTGCTGTTGGTGAACCACAACAAAACCATTGGTTGACTTAAAGGCTGCAGCGTTTGTGTAACAGCCATGGTGATCGCTTTATGACTGTGTTGTTCACTTACTGACCGCTGCAAAAAGGGCATAAAATCGGGTAGATTACATGGATGATCCAATTTATGACTGTCGCAATTTACAATTGTTGTCTGCAGGCTTCATTATGTTGTAAGTCAAGGACTATCTGTAGTGGTGGAGATTCAGAGGGCAAGGGGTACTTGGGAGTCCTTGTGGACACTCATGCAGAAACCCTTTGAATTCAGTGACAGCTTTTCCAGGGGCTGCACAGCAGCTGCAGAGACAGGCTGTGCGATCCTAGGAAAAGATGCAGCTGCTTTAAAAAGTTGCTAAGAGCTGCAGTGGAAGCCCATTCAAGCCCCTTTTTACCTTTTAGTTCCAAACAGAGTTACACCTTAATAGAGTCCTTTTCATGCTGCATGTCTTAATCAATTTGCTTCTGCAAAATGTTTTTCCCCACGCACCCATCATTGCGTAAGTGGTCCCTGTCAACCATTTTCGGCACAGCAACTTAAAAACAATATCAGTTTGATTGCCTAAGCTTTCCTGCAGATAAATGAAATATAAAACAGACAGGCAGATATTAGAGTAGTGCAAGGGAGTCAAATGATAAAAGGAGAGAAGAGTGTCCGAACTTCATCACCTCTTGTAATAAGTGTGAGATGGACACAGATAGAAAACCTCTGACCGTGGTTTAATCTGTAATTCTACCCTGTTTCTCCAACAATACGGCCTCCCCCAATAGGAAGTCCCAGCATGTTTTCTTGGCACGAAATGAAATTAAGCCCCTCCCCCCAAATTAAGGCCTATATTAAAACATGTGAAATGGGGGGGAATGGCAGGGGGGCTTGCTGCGGCGTTTGGAGCAACGCCGCGGTGTTTGGCGCAGCCACGCGGCGTTTGGCACAGCCACGCACGGCCAGCCAGGGCTCCTCCCTGCAACCGGAGCCTGGTGGAGACACTCGGCTTCAGGTGCTGCTTCCCTGGCTGGCAGGTCCAGCGGAGAGAGCCCGAAGCCGCCCATCCTTTCCACCCCTCACCCAGCCCGTCCCTGTCCCCACGCATCTCCAAACTCACCGGCAGCTCCAAATGCTGCAGCGGCATGGGCATCGGGCAGAGGTGCTCACTCGGCGGGGCTTAGCTCGGAGGAGGACGTGGCGCGGGCTGTCGCCTTGCCTCCCTGTCCACGGATGGGTGAGCGCTATCACTGCCTCGGGCGGCCTCTCCCAGTGGCCCCTTCTGGGTCGGGCTGGAGGGACTTGGGAAGGAAGCCAAGCTCGAGTCAGCCCGGTTCTTTCGCTTGGCAGGCGGGTGCACACCAGCGGCTCGCTTTCCCGGCTCTGCCAACCCCGCCCGGCTCCGGCACGGCCCTGGTGGGAGGAGTGGAGGGTCCGGCGGGAAGGTGCTCACTGCTTTGGCCAGAGCTCCGCCGCCGGGCAGGAGGGCCTGCCTGTCAGCTGCACTGGGCGCCCCAGGCGAAGCTCTTCGCGCTCTGCCCGGTGCCAGGCAGGGATGGCAGCTGGGCGCTTCTCCCGGGGTGGGCTGATCCTGTGCTGTGGCCCCGGGAGATTCGCCTCCCCATGTGGGGTTGGGCTGCCCTCTTGGGCAGGGCAGGCTTTGTCGTACCGGTAGTAGGGTGTTGTTTTTAAAAGAATGGGCTTTGCCTTCGAACGATGCCCGGGAAGGCGGCGACAGGAGCGCCTGAAGCCGAGTGTTTCCGCTGGGCTCCATTTACAGGAAAGACCCCTGGCCGGCCCCGCATGGCTTCGCTAAATGCTGCGTGGCTGCGCCAAACAGCACAACGTTGCTCTAAATGCCGCGGCAGCACGGGGAGAATGGAAAGCAACGGTCTCAGAAGGTCTCCCAATACAAAGTACCTCACCAACGCCGAGGTCAACACCCAAGCTGTCACCGCCCGCCTGCCCGAGGATGCAAGGGGGGGGATTAAGTCACCCCCGAAAAGATGACCTAGCCGTTTTTTCGGGGCTTAAAAAAAAATAAGACCCGGCCTTATTATATGAGAAACACGGTAGCTCTGCTGCGCACATTGAATTGAACTAAAATACGGTGGTTAGCTTTTTTTGTTCAAGATTATAATCTTTGAACAAAGGAATTACAAAGGCTGATTTCACCACAGAACAATTAGTATTTCTGTTATAAATAATTTAGAGATCAAAGCTGAGTTCCACCCTTGGTGATATTTGGGGTATCAATTTGCAACAATCCATGGTTTTGCATTGCTTTTTTTTCTGAGAGATTTGGTAACCGCAGTTGCATAGACTTCTAAGGTAGAACTGCCTTTCTTTTCTGAAAGATGCTGCTATCTTATATCTAATTACTTAGAAGCAAGCCATACTAAATTCAAAGAGCTTTATTTCAAATAAATAGCTAGAGAGCTAGCTAGCTAACTAGAGATAGCTAGTTAGCTAATAGATGGATGGATGGATGGATGGATGGATGGATAATGGATTAGTAGGACCCATAGTTTGTTTAATCATGGTTCATTGAATGAGCCACAACTGGCTGGGTTCACACAACATATTAAGCTATAAATCACAGTTTACAAATCTCAATAGCTGGCTTCACATCATACTAAGCCAAAATCAAACAAAGTACATTATGGCTGAGTAGATGTGATCCAGGCTGCTGACTATTTCACTGAACTACCTGTCTCCATCTCTTTTTTTGGTTAGTCCTTACTAAATGATTCTTCTGACACAAATTGCTTTTTACGAATTTTTTGTATCTCTTTGCTGCCATCTGGTGCCCATCTGGACTTCTGCAGCACAGAACCACTAGGTCACTGTGTCTTAACCTTAGCAACTTGAAGATGCGAATATTGGAAGTTGACGTCCACATATCTTAAAGTTGCCAAGGTTGAGAGCCATAGCTCTATATCAATTTACAATGAAATCTCATGTTCTTCCCCCATTGTTATTTATTGCATTCATGTCTTACGACCCCCTGTCCACTCCAGCTCATTAGATTTTGCACCTTTGAAACCGATGCAAAATGTGTGAAGAGAGATGGTAGATGGAAGAAGCAGCTACACAATCTCTTTCTTCAATCACTCATTATTTGTGGTCCACACTGGCTGCCAAGACGTGTTTTAATTGACACTCCAGAATGAGTAACTGTGGAGGCACAGTTTTGTGTTAGAGAGATGTGTCCTTAACCAATGCATTCACACCTCTGCATCATCAGCCATATGCTATTCTATTCTCTGAAGCATGTGTGCGCTTCAGTAGAGGGCACTGGTGTCTTTCCCACCCACAAATCGCTCTGCTAACTAAGATGCAGGCAGCCAATCTTCCCTGGAACGTCTTTCTATCCAGATGGGCCGGACGCTTCATTGGGCTGCTACCACCACAAACACAAAAGGGTGAAGTCCTGTATAAACTCTCTCTGTGTGTGCTAGAATAATATATCCCCTTTGTTTTGTTATTATGTTTCGCATTTATGCACCACCTACTCCCAAATACTTCTGCCGAGTTAAATATTAAAACTATCAAAAGCATTTTTTAAAAAAATTAAAAGGCCTGAATAAATCTTGTTATTTTATAATTATTTTATTAGTACAAGGACCACTTCCCTGCTGCATTTCATGAATAGAACTTATTGGAAACTATTATGTGGCTCCAGCTTAGCACACTGTAGGAACCTAACCAATATCATTTAATCTACAAACCATATGTGATGACCAGGGGCGTGGCACAAAAACAACAAAGTCACAAAAATAGGTAAAGTCCCTTTAATTCCTCCAACTTGGCCTCCAATGTCCAATTATCATCGGCTGGAGAAAAAACTCTCCCAAGAACAGTTTTTAAAAGAAAGAAATTCCATCCAAACTCAAAGTACATATAAATTATAAAGAAAAACCAACACAAACCAAACTGCAGCAATTAACGAGACAGAGCAGGATAAGGGATTGAAGACGTCAAAAGATAATGAATTACACACACTTGGGAGGATTCAGATAAGACTTGACAAACCAGAATAATTTCACGGTTTGCTTCCAGCAACTTTGCCATGTGCAGTTTGCCCTTTTAAACAGTCTTCCCAGCTGCAGCCCATGAAGGGGATCAGGGCCCTTTCCTCCCCCATAAACCATGTTGCTCCCTTATCCATTCCTCCCTGCATGTCCTACGATGAAGAGGGAGTGGGCCTGGGTCTTCCTCTGAATGCCCAGCCGGCCTCTGCCCTTCCCCAATTTTCTCCACAGACACCGTAGCCACACTCCCACTCCCTGTCAGCTGTCATCTCTCCCTCGAAATCAGGTTCCAACTGGGGCGTGACACCATAGATCAACAAACTCTGGTCTATAAAACTTTATTTATACCAATAGAAGATAATATCTGTTGCCCAGGGTTGAGCTATAGAGTCCTTGGTGCTCTCTGAGCTTAGTTAATCAAGCTTGGTTTGGCTTGGTAACTTGCTTGGTTAACCAAACTGAACTTAGTTAACTTGGCTAATCAAGAACACCACAACCTTATTTATACTAAGATGATTCGGATGCAAATGTAACCCCGACCTAGTTTGCTGCACAACAGAGAACAAAATGGCTGAGATTTGTGAACACATACAAGGCTATTTCAATTATCCTAATTTCTTACACCCCATTTAATTTTCTGCCTATCCCTGACTTACACTATTATGAAATGAAATAACCGACTGTTAGTGGTTGTTGATAAATTTATAAGCAACAAAAGCACATCAAATAAAAGCAGCAGAGAATACAGGTGGGAGAATAAATAAAGATTTAAAGTGGAATCTATTGCAGACATGTTCTCTGATGCATTTATTTAATATATGCCTTTGCTTTCATCTTGCAAAGCCAAAATGCAATTTGTTTTGACTTACACTGATATGTGATTCCGGCCCCTTGTGGATTTATGTATCAAAAATTATGGTTTAGCTCGGGGTGGGATTCAATTTTTTTAACAACTGGTTCTGTGGGCATGGCTTAGTTGGTGGGCGTGGCTTGGTGGTCATGTTATTGGCTGGGCATGGCCAACTCAATATCACTCACATCGAGGCACGCATCTCCTCGCCTGGCCTCTCATGACTGTGGGGATGCTGCAACAGTCGTAAGTGGGAAAATGGTCATAAGTCACTTTTTTCAGTGCCAGTGTAACTTTGAATGGTCACTCCACACAAGCAAAATACCAGCAAAGGAGGGGAAAAAATAAATCCAGAGAAGTTCCTGAGACAGGAAGTCTAGTCCTGCCAAGAATGTAATAAGGGTTAACAGAGAGGCAGTTTCTGTAAGCAACACCAGAATGTTTCCTTCCTGCCTTCCTTACAGGATTAGGCCAGTAATTTCTTCTAACAATCGGTTCTCCGAACTGCTTAGAATGTTAACAACCGGTTCTAGCAAATAGGTGCGAACCAGTAGAATCCCACCCCTGGTTTAGCTTTTTACAAAAATTGGGCCCATGGGTTTTATTACAACAACCCTAGTTGGGGAAGACTGAGGAAGCCAGAACTATCTGGGCTTCAGGAAGTTGAATTCAGAACCTTGCAAAGCAGATGGAGCAGTTTCCAAGACTCGTTTCTAGTGAGTGAGTTTTGATGGAGTCTCTTGGAACAATTTCAAATGCTTCTTCTTCCCAGATTTCTTGGCACCAGGGCTAAGTTGCCATCTATCAGACAAGCTATTAATGGACCCATTAATAAATAAATCCCCTTCTATTATTTTCCTGCTTTCCTGCAATCACACACCAAAATTTTCCAGAAAGGAAAGGAAAGGAAAGGAAAGGAAAGGAAAGGAAAGGAAAGGAAAGGAAGGAAGGAAGGAAGGAAGGAAGGAAGGAAGGAAGGAAGGAAGGAAGGAAGGAAGGAAGGAAGGAAGGAAGGAAGGAAGGAAGGAAAAGAAGATATAGGGATGGCAGGAGGCAGGCAGGAAGGAGTGAGCCTCTGGCTAAAATTACATTGCCCCTCCTGGGACTACATAGCTCATATCTTCTGGGCACTGCACATACTCCCTAATTGTTTCAGTGGAAGGAGGAGGTGCTGATACACTGACTAAAAAATGCTTCGCCATTTTGCTATTGCTGCTAATGGCTAATTTACTTTAGGTCTTTGGCTTATTTATTTCCAGGCAAGCATTTGCTATTTCGAATACAAGTCATCAGCTTCTAGTGTTGCCACCTTGTCAGACAGTGCGCCAATTTCATTTTAACACTTTGCCAAGTTGCCCCGCCCAAGTCCCTTTCTTAAGCCCTCTCTCTTCCCGACAATTTGACAGAGGTCTTCAACCTTAAACTCCCCCCCTCCCCAAATCCTAGCGAGTTATTTGTTTTGAAAGGGACAGCGAGAATGTCTATAATATTTTAAGTATAATTCCGCTCTGAAGATGATTTCAAGCAATCAGGTTGACGTGCCCGAGGACTGCAGAGCCAGTGGAGTCACTCAGGGTTAGTATTTGTCATGTGTGAAATGCTTTGCAACATTCGCAGGCCGTGGAAATAAAAGCCTACTAAGGCAAGGCACTCTCTCTCTCTTCCCATTTTGCAAATTAGAAAACTGAAGCTGAGGAAACAAAAAACTTTGCTTCCAGCCAGGGAATGACACTGTTTAGCATGGCCAAGATTTAAATCAGGGGCCAGTTGCTTGATCAGTGACTTTGTAAATGGGACGAAATTTGTAAACAAGTCAGTCCTTGGGCAAAAAGAATGAATGGATGCCACTTTGTTGGCATCAGCACTCAAAACGAGGACAAAGCCAGAGCAGAAGCCTTCAATCTCCCAGGATATTATTGCAGATTTCAAAACAACCTTTTGGGGAAAGATGAGAGTTGAACACCCCTTTAAGAAACTTTTAAGTGCAAGAGATTGCTGAACTCACATACATCAAAAGGTTTCAGGGTGCCTCAATAGGCTTCAACAAATAAATGGATTTTTGCAATCTATCTCAGGTTGTAACCTTCATCTACAAACCGGCTTGTCTTCTTTTTCCTCATTCCAGTTTAAATCTATATGAATTAAGCCACTTGATGTATCTGAAGTGTGCTGTAACTCACAAAAACTTATCTTTTTCAATAAAAGTAATTAGTTGGAAAACATATTTACCAGTCTCCTTATGGTGTTTTTTTTTGTAAACTTCAGTCAAACTGAATCAGACCTTTAATGAAATTGCAGGTAGTCCTTGACTTACAACAATTCATTTAGTGACCATTCAAAATTACAACAGCGCTGAAAAAAGTGACTTATGACCATTTTTCACGCTTACGGCCATCGCAGCAGCCCCAACCCAAGATGCTTGGCAACTGACTCATATACAGAATAGAAATAGAAATAGAAATAATAGAAATAGAAATAGAAACAGAAACAGAAACAGAAACAGAAATAGAAATAGAAATAGAAATAGAAATAGAAATAGAAATAGAAATAGAAATAGAATAGACTCCGTTATTGGCCAAGTGTGATTGGACACACAAGAAATTTGTCTTTAGTGCAAATGCTCTCAGTGGACCTAAAAGAAAAGATACATTCATCAAGAGTCAAGAATCATAAGGTACAACACTTAATAATAGTCATAGGGTACAATAGCCAATCTCATTGTACACATTGTACTCTGATAATAAAGGTAATGATAATAAGCAATCAAATCATACTAGGAAACAGTCAATATAGGAGTGATGAGAAGATTAATAGTAATAGTAGTGCAGACTTTGTAAATAGTTGGACAGTGTTGAGGGAATTATTTGTTTAGCAGAGTGATGGCATTCGGAGAAAAACTGTATGATGGTTACGGTGTCCCAGGGTCACCTTTTAGGTTTTTCTGATAAACGAGGTCAGAGTGAGAAGGACTGGGGATTCGTTAGAAACACTTGCCTAATTCACCATAGTTATTTTATACAACAAATGTTGCAAACCCTCTGCACTACTTATTCCTTTCCCTTTTAGTAATAAACTGACAACAGGCCACACAGTTAATGGATTGTAATTTTAGTATAGTTAGACCATGTATAATTGACACACTGGATTTTATCATAGTTTTTAGTTGTTGTTTATTACTTTATACTAGAATTTTTTAATTGCATATTTACTGAGTGTAAATTCTGGTCTCTGGTCCAAGACTGTAATAATCTGAATTGTACTGAGTTGAAAGCAAAGTCAATGGAAAGCCAGCCAAGCAACTGTCTTACTAACTTAACAAATGCCATGACTCACTTAACAACTTTGGCAAGGAAGGTCATTAAATAAGGCAAAATTCCCTTAACAAATGTCTCGTTTAGCAACAGAACTTTTGGCCTCACTTGTGACCGTAAGTCGAGGACTACCTGTACTTAAATAAACCAGCTGTCCCCAGTTTGGCATTCTCCATATGGGGATACTACAGCTTCCAGAATCTCCAAGCATAGCCAATAAGGAAAATCGGAATATTTCATTCTACCTAGATATCCACCAGGCTGGAGGTGGCCTGGGAGGATGGTAGCGCTGAAGCCAGTAAGGCTGAGGTCCAGATTTTGTAGAATAATGGAAATGCAAGTATTGGGAAGAAAATAAATGAGAATGCAAATACATTTCAGGCTGTGGCATGGCTACCCCAATATAATATAATGCCCTTTAATTTAAAATGAACAAATAGAAGGAGATTGGCGCATCTGTATACAAGCTCATTAAACACCCAATTTTTCTTTCATCAAAGCCCAAGTGATCCCAGATAGTTACAAAAACCAGCCTGGCAGAGATAGTTCTTAATCTACAACCCCATTGAGCCCAAAATTTCTGTTGTTAACTGAGACATTTGTTAAGGGATTTTTGCCCCATTTTATGACCTTTCTTGCCATAGTTGTTAAGTGAGTCACTGCAGTTGCTAAGTTAGTATCCCGGTTGTTAAGTGAATCTGGCTTCCCCCGTTGGCTCTGCTTGTCAAAAGGTCACAGTGATCCTATGACCCTGGGACACTGCAACAGTCATAAATATAAGCCAGTTGCCAAGCGCCTGAATTTTCATCACGTGACCAACTGTCGTAAGTGTGAAAAATGGTCCTAAGTCGCATGATTCAGTGCCGTTGCAACTTGGAATGGTTACTAAGCGAAGTGTTGTAAGTCGAGGACTACCTGCATTGCATCAATTCTTGATTTTTGAACCAAGAAAGAAAGGAAAGGAACAGCAACAGAGTTGGTATTCAGCTGGTTCTGACCAGTTCTGGAGAACCGGTAGAGGAAATGTTGAGTAGTTCAGAGAACTGGCAAATCCCACCTCTGACTGGAGATTTTACAGTCTCCTTCCCCTGCCACGCCCACCAAGCCACGCCCACAGAACCGGTAGTAAAAAAAAATGAATCCCATTACTGCACTAAGCATTTGGAACAATCCACTGGCCACCACTGAAATTAGACCAAGTTTGGAGGGGGAAAAAAACCTCTTTCTTTAAAAATAATGGGTGGACAGTTTTGCTGAGAGTAATACTGCCCAAAGGTGCTTTTTTTTCCAAGAGGCAAAGTGGACTTTCTGTTTTTTCTTTGAAGACGTTTCGCTTCTCATCCATGAAGCTTCTTCAGCTCTGACTTCCCCCACTATCCAGTCAAAGCTGAAGCAGCTTTTTGGATGAGAAGCAAAATGTCTTCAAAGAAAAAACAGAAAGTCCAGTTTGCCTCTTGGAAAAAGAAAAAAAAAAGCACCTTTGGGACAACCATGACTGAGAATCTCTATAGACATACTGCCCTACTGGATAGGATACCAACCATGCATATTTGCCATTACAGAACAGGAACCATTGCTAAGGCAGTCCAAATTCTGAAGGGCGTAAGTACATTAATTGCATTATACCCCAGAGACCGGTATTTCATCTGGACTTCCTTTTCCTATTTTCCTTTCCTTGTCCAGGTGTCCTCCGTTTATTTCGAACTCGGCATCCAAACCAGTGCTTCTCAGCCTGGACAATTTTAAGATGTATGGATTTCAACTCCCAGAATTTGTCATATTCATGAACTGGAACAGAGCATGGTAACAAGGTCATCCAATGAATAGGCACAGCAACTAAATCAGCCAATGAGGACAGTTTGGAAACTGAAACTAGATATAACCTAGGCTGGAAACTGAAACTATAAGTAGTCTAGGTGTGGGTCTATATTAAGCTTTGCAGCTCTGAAGCTATGTTAAGCTCTGAGTCTGTCTATTGAAAATGAAACTGCTACTCTCCTCTTGCTTGTCTGCTGAACTAAAGTGAAACTGATGTCTGTTTCTGAGCTACTGAAGTAACGGTTTCTGTTTGAGTTTGCTCCATGTTGGGGAAATCTACAACTGGTTTGTAAAATCTACGTATTATGTTTATAAAGACGTGAAATGAAGCGTCAGCCATCTGTGTTTATTTTTCTGGCGCTGAATTAACACTGCAAAACTCTGGATGGAATTTCCCAGCCAGTATGGACTAACCTTTCTGTAATGATAATTCTGTTTGTCTTCTTTTTTCCTTTGTGATTGTTTAAAAGGGAGGACTATGGAAATAGCGGTCTTCCCCAGATCAAGTTTATTTGTTTATTTAATTGGATGACACTAGTCTGGTCAAAATAATTGATAATTGATGATGAGCAACAGTTTCTCGCTCCTGGCCTAATTTGCTTTCTTTTTAATTAGCTCTAAACCAGGTGTAAATTCTGGAATCATATAATTTATCACAGGAAAGCAAGCTCTAATTTAATGTATTTATTTGCAGTTCATTGCCTTTAAAACTCATCATCCTGCTGTTACTGGACAATCCATGCAGCTACAGCACAGTATAACTACAAATGCAATTAAAACTTATTAAGTTTAAAAGAATTCAATACATTAAAATAATTTAAAAATAACACATAGGTACTCAATTTAGGTCAGGTTAAAAACATGTGCCTTAATTCTTTTTCTAAAGGTGGATGGGCTGGCCACCCAATAAAATTCCCTAGGGAAAGGTTTTCAAGTTGGGAACAACGCAGAACAAGGTAGTGGACAATCAGGCTTCTGAAAGTAGCACCAGCATCTTTAAGAGTCTTTGTCCTGCAAATGTTGGTGTTTGGACCAATGTAAGCAGGGATATAGTGCCTTAGATCAGGGGTGTAAACTCGATCTCATTTGAGGGCTGCATCAGAGTTATGTTTGACCTCGGGGTGCAGGTGGGGCGTGGCCAGGCAGCATGGCCAGCTCAATGTCATTTGTGTCTGGGGCACCTGTTCTGGCCCAAGCGCTCCTGAGCTTTGTTTTCGGCTGCAATGGCCTCCTGCAACCGTCCGCCAGAAAAAACTGAGCTCAGGAGGGCCGTTCGTGGCCTTCGCCAGCTCCATTTTCAGTGGCAGAGGCACCGCGGGCCGGTCCCTCGCTGTTTCCAAGGCGGCTCCACATGCCAAACCTAAGCACCCTGTGGGCTGGATTTGGCCTGCAGGCCCTAAGTTTGACACCCCTGCCTTAGATAGTCAAGCTCTGAAGTCTTCAGGGTTCTGAAGTTCAAAATAAATTTATTGAACTGTGCCTTTAAAAAAAACAACCACTCTTAATCGTAGCTTTTCAACACAGGCTGGGCATAAGTCCCCTTTTGAGAACTGAGGTAACCAAAGGTATTAAGATGTGTTTTTTTTTAATAACTACATAGGCCCACGGCTAATATTAAAATCTTATGCCTGAAAAATGTTTGCCTGTTGCAAATTGGTGTGTTTTGTCATGGTTATAGTAGGGGTACATAGAGCAGCATAATGGCCTAGTGGTGAAGACACTCGCTCCTTCTCAGAAGGTTGAGAATTCAAACCTGGGTAGCAGCAGATGTTTATCTCTCTCCTAGGACGCAAAGCAAAGAATACCTGCTATGAACTCTGCATAAGCATTGGGAAGGGCATCCGGCCAGTAAACACTCAGCTCCATCCTGTTGCTCTGACTCTAGCCCAAATTAAGGGATTCATGGTAAAAAGTAAAGGTAAAGATTCCCCTCGCACATACGTGGTAGTCATTTCCGGCTCTAGGGGGCGGTGCTCATCTCCATTACAAAGCCGAAGAGCCAGCGCTGTCTGAAGACGTCTCCGTGGTCATGTGGTCATGACTAAACACCGAAGGCACACAGAACACTGTTACCTTCCCACCAAAGTGGACCCTATTTTTCTACTTGCATTTTTACATGCTTTCGAACTGCTAGGTTGGCAGAAGCTGGGACAAGTAACGGGAGCTCATTCCGGTACAGGGTGCTAGGCAGGGGTGGGATTCTACCAGTTCACACCTATTCGCTAGAACCGGCTGTTAACATTCTAAGCAGTTCGGAGAACCAGTTGTTAGAAGAAATTACTGGCCTAATCCTGTAAGGAAGGCAGGAAGGAAACATTCTGGTGTTGCTTACAGAAACTGTTAACCCTCTCAGTTAACCCTTATTACATTCTTGGCAGGACTAGACTTCCTGTCACAGGAACTTCTCTGGAGTTTTTTTCCCCTCCTTTGCTGGTACTTTGCTTGTGTGGAGTGACCATTCAAAGTTACAATGGCACTGAAAAAAGTGACTTATGACCATTTTTCCCACTTATGACTGTTGCAGCATCCCCACAGTCATGGGAGGCCAGGCAAGGAGATGCGTACCTCGATGTGAGTGATGTTGAGTTGGCCACGCCCAGCCAATAACATGACCACCAAGCCACGCCCACCAACTAAGCCACGCCCACAGAACCGGTTGTTAAAAATTTGAATCCCACCCCTGGTGCTAGGGATTCAAACTGCCAAACTGCCAATCTTTCTGATCGACAAGCTCAGCGTCTTAGCCACTGAGCCAGCGCGTCCCTACTTTTTTAGAGTTTATGGTAGGGGTACATAAATGTGAGAGCAAATTTGGTGTAGTGGTTAAGGCACCAGGCTAGAAACCAGGAGATTGTGAGTTCTAGGCCCATTTTGGGCACAAAGCCAACTGGGGGACCTTGGGCCAGTCATTTTCCCTCAGCCCTAGGAAGGAAGCAAAGGTAAATCTCTTCTGAAAAACCTTGCCAAGAAAACTGCAGAAACTTGTCTAGGCCGTCTCCCAGAATCGGACATAATTGAATGGAAGGAAAAACAAAAACATAAATTCACAGAGGTAACTGCCAAGCATCAATCAATAACCCCAACCGTAACCCATTTGGAGGGGGAAAATGGGAAGGATGAGACAGCCAAAATAAACAGAAGGAGTCATTTGGAACAAGTAAAAAAGAAATAATGCCACAGACTCACACTTGATAAAGCAGCCTTGAAGGACTTGGAAAAGATATTCAGCGGCCATGGAACAACTACAAAGATCAGAATTGTGCAAGCCACAACAATGGATGGAAGCAAAAGTTGGGCTCTGAAGGAGCAGGATGGGTTGATGCTTTTGAACTTTGATGTTGGAGAAGATTTCTAAGAATACTGTGAGCAGCCAAGAACACAGCAGAAAGTTCCATCTGCAATCTCAAAAATAGCTTCAAATTTCTTGGTGGTAAGAACATTGACTCCCATTAGTTAAAATGAAAGAGGAACAGATATGGAGTTTTAATACTTATTAAATTTACACAGTCAACTTCAAAGCATTTTCTTAATATGCTATAGCAAACGTTGTAACTGGCCATCCAGACTCTGCATCCATACAGATGCTAGGTTCCTGTATTTTTTTCTCTCTTGTGTGTCATTTCCATGATTTAGAAAATAAAACCTTAAGGAAGTGTGTTTGCTTATTTTTTAGAACCAGATTTTTAGAACCAGGGCCTCACTGCTTCACCTGAAGCCTGGGGAAAAAATGGGAGGTTTCAGAAGAGCTTCATGGAACCTTAAGGGTGGTATTCTACCCATTTGGCCCGGTTTGATTAAACTGGTAGCTTCGAGGATCAGCTACTGAGCTCACCTGCCCAACCTGGCTCTATTGTGACCTTTATTTCCTGGTTTTGAAGCTTAGCTGCTTCGCACAGCACAGCGGGATTGCTGCATGTCAGCTGTTTAACACGCAGGGAGAGTGCAGGATTGCAGGAGAAGGTCAGTAGCAAACCCTCTGTGCACGTGCAAAGCGCGCCCACCAAGCCACGCCCACAGAACTGGTGGTAAACAAATTTGAATCCCACCACTGCCTTAAAGTACTGGTGAGCCCGCACACCCACTCAGGTTAACAGTCACTTTGGACAGCAAGATAGGCGGCATATGCATTTATTAGACAGACAGATGGACAGACAGACAGACAGCACTAGCACTTACACTTATATACCGTTTTATAGTGCTTTACAGCCAGCCCTCTCTAAGTGGTTCATAGAGTCAGCCTATTGCCCCCAACACTCTGGGTCCTCATTTTACCCACCTCAGAAGGATGGAAGGCTGAGTCAACCTTGAGCCTGGTGGGATTTGATCTGCCAAATTGTAGGCAGCTGGCTGCAGAAGTAGCTTGCAGTACTACCCTCTAACCACTGCGACACAGAACCCCAAAGATAGATAGATAGAAAGATAGATAGAAAGAAATAGATATAGATAGAATCTTTTCCAGCCGTACTTCCTACCTTTTTCCTTCGAACCATACTTCCCCAGTCACACAGGTAGAACTTTCTGCATCCAGGTCTTGGTTTATATTTCCAGCCCTGATTGAGGAAAGGAAAAAGAGAGAAATAAAGATTTGCAACTCCATTTTATAGCCAGTCTTCTTTCCAATTCACAAATCACAGCAGGGAAAACACAGAAACACTAGGTGTTGGTTCAGAACTGCAGTGATGTTATAAAAAAAAACACCAACCTTCAAATATGCCTTTTGATGTTGCACTCTTGCATATAAGTGTGCATTGCAAAATGTATTTGGTCATTCTCCTCCCTGGCCACCTGTAAGAATTATATTTCCATGTATCAGAGCGAAATTTTGGGCCCGCTGAGCTCCACAGCTCACTTTCAGCTTGTAATCATCAAGAGTACGATAATGAGATACAAAGATATCGAGGGCTGCTTTTTCATTGGGATTTCAACTCCCCAAATGTTTAGCTAGAGAGAGACTGAAAAGTCTCAGAATTGCACTCCCTACTGATCTCAAGGCTGCCATTTTGGGAAATACAGAATAAAAAAAACCCAGCCTTATTCTCCGGGAGATCTAGATACCTTCATGCTGCGCAAATATTCATACCCTCCCAAAAAGGAAATATATCATTCACGCATTCAAAAAATGTATCACTCACGCCAACAGATTTGCATAACATTTGCATAACATTTGCATGTGCTAATTTATAGAGGTGTTTATGTAAACATAATGCACTTAAAGGTAAAAATACACTGTATCTCACAACAAGGAAGGGGGCGGGGAGGGGAAACTGTGACTAAGTGAGCTGCGTGACTGTTCAGTGTGTTCTCGAGGTCGGAGGTCCGCCATCTGGCTGGGCAGGTGGGCATATTGTGGAGACTTTCACAGATGACTGAGGGAAAGACTTGCCTCTTTTCAAAATGGATGCCGTGGTGGCTATGAAGACCGCATTTAGAAAAGCTGGTGATGTTGTTTTTTGCCATCCTTCCTCCCCTAGGATATTTCTGCCCTCCCATCTCCCCCCAAAATGTGAGCATTTCCACTTTAGCTACAGGGCATTTTTACTTTGTAGGATGGAATTGGAGACTGATATTTCTCTGTCATATTTGCAGCATTATTGGGTTCATCGCACAGTCACCCAGATATTCAGACAGGATTTTTGTCTTCCTAGTGAGTCTTTGGACTTGGGATAGGCAGTTAGCAATAGCAATCATACTTAGACTTATATACCGCTTCACAATGCTTTTACAGCCCTCTCTAAGCGGTTTACAGAGTCAGCCTATTGCCCCCAGCAATCTGGGTCCTCATTTTACCCACCTCGGAAGGATGGAAGGCTGAGTCAACCTTGAGCCTGGTGAGATTCGAACTGCCAAATTGCAGGCAGCCAGCAGTCAAGCAGAAGTAGCCAGCAGTACTGCACTCTAAAACCACTGCACCACCACAGCTCAGATGTGGATGTTTCATGGTGTTGGAGATATTTTTTGCAGGATGTAAGCTGTTCCAAATAAAGTTTGCATTTGCAATTGACCAATGGTGATTTTGTCAACGCTGATGGGATCCAAGTGCTGCTCCGGATGTTTGAAATTTCACCCAAGGCACCTATCAGTACTGCTATCATCTTCGTTTTCTTTTGCCATTTGTTCTATTTTCAGGTCTTTGTATTTTGTTAGCTTCTCCAGTTCTTTCTCTTCTCTTTTCTTCTCCTTTTTCCAACTACTACAGTATTCACTTTTTTGTCTTTCTGACCAACAGTGGTTAAATCTCGGGTGTTGTGTTGCAGATCACTTTAGCTTCTTCATTTTGTATTACTTTCCCTTTTTTGTGGTCTCTCCATTTGTTTCAGGCAAACGATACTTCTTGTAGATATTCCAATGCAACACGGTTGTTATTTTGTCATGCCATTGTTTTTAGCTATTGTTATATACACAAAAATGCAAAATCATAGCTTTATAGTTCTTTACTTGGTGTTGGCCTTAATTGGAATTGAGTTCTTCCCAAGAACTTAGGATGTCATAACGTATCAGCATAATGTCAAGGTTCTGAGTAATGAGCACAACCAATTCAGCAACGCTGAGACTTTTAGCTTTCTCAAGGAATTGCTTTATTGAGTTGTAGTATATCTGCCAATCCAAGCAGGGTGGCCTTTTTATAATTTAAAAAAATGGAAAATTTTGTCAATGTGCAGATTTTCAAACTGCTGTCCAAGATGTTTTTGGTATGGCATCCAGTAGGCTGATAACCCTGGGACCACCATGGCTGGTTTATACCATAATCTTTTAATTTCAATTTTCAGCTTTTGATACTTTGTGATCTTTTCCAAAAAAATAAATAAATCTGTTCTACTGTCCCCTGATATTACCACATCAATTATCCACACTGTCTTCTTTTCAACCACAGTTAAATCTGATGTGTTTTCAGCCAAGACTTTACTAGTTTGTATTCTGAACTCCCACATTATTTTAACCTGTTCATTTTTGACTATTTTTCAATAATATGTTCCCACCAGTTTTTCATTACTGGCACATGGTAATTTTTACAGATGTTCCAGTGAATAATTTTGGCAACTGTGTTATGTCATTGTTTATAATCAATTTGTGCACTCTTCTTGCATGAGCTGGATATATGATACACTGTTTCTTCTGTCTGCATTTTGAATCATTTGACAATTTTTCAGTTTAGGCCTTGATTGCATTAGTTTAAATAGCTTGGTCTTGAGCAGCCAAAATCAAGCCTTGACCTTCTTTTTTTTAATGTTCCAGTTGTAAGTCATTGCCAGTTTTTATCTTTATCGACGTTCCCCTCAAATCTTTTGTAGAAATTGACCCTGTAATGCTTTTCCTTGCCAGCATTCTGTTCTTGTTTTTATTAGATTATTTTCAATATTCATGTTTTGTTTCCTGCGTGTTCAATAAGTTCCTTTTTTTAAAAAAACTTGCATCAATGCTTGTTCTTGGCTTTCTTTTATGTAATCAGCCAGTGCATGCTTTTCTTATTCAATGGTTACCTTGACTTAAAGTTAACCCTTGCTTCCATTTCTATGGGGCAGGTATAATCTATCCATATAATTATGAGGATGTAATACATAGTGAATAGCCATTAGCTTTCTTGCTTTCAATGCAGTTGTGTCCAGTTAATAATTTCAGCAATATATCATATCACAGGTATGGCCCAGGTATGGATGGATTTCATGGTGTTTCTACCAAATCAATATTGTCTTTTCTAATTTTGATAGCCAGTTTTTCTGTAACTACCACTGTTGTACTGTAGGCAAGCTGATTGATCTGTTCAATAGATGTTATTTTAATCCTTGCAATTGCCTTATTCACATCCTTCATTATAGCTGCCAGCTCTGTTTTTGGGTATTATTCAATGCTGGCAGTGTTTGTCTTTCTACTAGTAATTCTGCATATGCCATAATGTTCTCTTTTTTGTTCTTCAGCATTTTTTGAGGAGGATGGTGGTATCAATAGGTTGTTTCAGTACTAGTCTGTACTGGCTCCGTTGTTATTACTTCTTATATTATATTATATATTTGCAATTGTTCTTGTCTTATTGTTTTGGGAGTTTTCCATTTTTACAATTTTTCTGAATCTCTTCCAGGTCTGTATCCCTGAATATTTTATTTCTGGTAATAAATCTCCTTTGGCCTACTAATCGTTGTTCAGTGACATTTGAGCCTGGTTAAATTCTTTTCCAATATTCAAGCATTCACTTTAAGTATTCTTGCTTTTAAGTATTCTTGCTTCCAATTTATAATAGTGATTTTCAAACACAGTCTACTTTTGTCTTGTCTGTGGCTGCTGTTCTTCCAGTAATCCTTCAGGGCTTGGCCCTGATTACCCAAACGTAGTTCTTAAATCCCGTTGTGCGTATGTCAACAGATGCCCAGAAACTCTTAACATCTGATGCAGTTCTTGTTGATCTGGATTATGACTCATTTGATATAGGATTCTTTTTCAGTTTTCTCCCTCTAGTAAATGGTTTTATTTTATTTTACTCTTTGCATTTCTGGACTGTCCATTTCTCTCAAAATTGGTTGATGGCTACCTTTAGTCTGGCTCTTCTGCTAAGTGCTGTTTGACCTTTCTGGTAGAATACACTACTGCCAGTATAGCTTTCAACCCCATCAGAGCGTCACAAGCTCCTCCCTCATTCTTATGGTCCATCGCATGGTCAGCCAGATGTTCAGACTGGATTTGGCATTTTTATCCACCTACTAAGTCCTTCCCAAGGACCTGGGATAGGCAGATGTGGATATAGGATGGTGTTAGAGGTATCATTGCAGGTTGTAAGCTGTTCTGAATAAAGCTGCCTTTCACAACTGACTGATGGCAATTTTGTCAATGCCTTGGGTGCCTCCCAAAACAATTGTGTGTCCAATTGTTTTGGGATGCACCCAAGGTGCACATTACTATTGGTATTATCTTTGCTCTCTTTTGCCCACAATCGTCATATTTCTGTTTGGAGATCTTTGTATTTTGTGATCTTCTCCAGTTCCATTGCTTCTATTCTGCTGTCTCCAGGAACCACCACGTCCACTATCCAGAGTTTTTTTGTGAGGGGTCCTTGGTGCTCTCTGCACTTGCTTGTTTTCTTGAAGACGGTTCATTACCCTAACAAGGTAACACCATCAGTATTACCTAGAGTGCTGTTTGCTGTCGGTTTATATTCTGGTGCCTTGCCTATCTGTTTGGGTGTGGGCGGTCTTAGAGATTCTTTGGTTGGGATGTTTACTGATGGTTCTTCGGCAGTTTCTTGATTGGGGTATTGCTTACTTTATTGTTGGTCGGAAGTTAATCTTGGAGTTAATCTATACTGGCCTGCATGCTGATTACTGGTAGAGAGATACTGGAGTCTTTTTCTCTTTGGGGCTGCTTAATTATTTCTTTTGCATAGTCTATACATGTTGTTAGTGCCTGTTGATGGCTGATTTGTCAGAGTGTCAGGTTTCTAGAAATCCCTTGGCATTTTTGGACTTGGCCTGGTCTAGGATTGTTGCCTTTTCCCAGTTGAAACTATGGTTAAATCTGTCTCTATGTTATGAAATTAAAGAATTTTTATCATGTCTTCCGACTGCCAGTAGGTGTTCATAGATGCGTTTTTGTCTTTCTTGTAGATAATTGTTAAATCTGGGGTCTTGTGCCGCAGATGCCTGTCAGTTTTGCTATGCTTTGTTACACAGCCAGAAGTTTAGTCTGTATTTGGCATTTTTATCAAACTATTGAGTCCTTCCCAAGGACTTGCTGTTATTGGTATTGTTCTGTATTACCATACTCCAAATACTAAATTCTGATTGGTCCATACTTACCGCAATACGATTGGTCAACTAAGCTGCAGTGATTGGTCCGCTATGAATCAACCGCGATTGGCCGAGCCGATCGCGGGAGATTCAAAGACCTGTCATTGGCTGGCAAGCCGCGAGCAATGCCTATATGAAGGGCTGCCGCGGCTCCAAGATCTTGTACAGATCTATACATGAAATAAAGAGCTTGAAGTACACTGATCTCGCGTCTCTCCTTACCCGATCTAACAGGTATCATTTTAAATGGGGCAACATGCCTGATAGGTGCCAAGAAGCGGCTCTAAAGACATTACTCTGGAGATCCCAGCTGTAGTTACCCTCTGTTGATGAGCAACTTCAAGGCCTTCCTTCTGCATCCTTGGAGTCTTTCTTGGGATTTGATATCTTTTAAATAGAAGACTGTCCTCTGAAGAGACAACTACTGAATTTATTTGTTTGGAATATTTATAGAGCCACCCAGTTTAAATGAGCTGACTCTGGAGGCGTATCAAAGAATGATCAAGCAAAAATGCAAAAAAAAAAAAGGGTTAACATGTGCCATTAAAACCAATTCAAACAATTCAATGGTTATCAGAACCAAAATAAACTACATCACCCAGTTGCGAATTCTCCTCATTCTGACTCAGGCACCTGGGAAATCAGCCAGGTCTTAAGTGCCTTTCTAAACTTTCTAAATACCTGCAGTGTCTTTATCCCTGTTTATCTGGGATAATCCCTATCTTTTGGGACCATTTCCTGTCATTAACCGGAGAAAGATCAGGGGAGTTATTAAAGATGTATTTGGCATGCATATATATATATGACAGCTATACAGATATCCTCGACTTATGACTGTAATTGAGCCTTGAATTGGCAAATTGTGCTGGTTTTTAAATAAGTCACCGTGTGGGCTGTACACAATTCTACGACCTTTTTTGTGGTGTTCATTAAACAAATCCAGCAGTAGTAAAGCAAACTGCATTGTCATTAAGTGAACACCACAGCTATTATTGTGTTTCTCTGGCAACTGGTGCAGATGGCAGTGGAATCGGACAGTGGGGAAGAACAGGGACCAGTCAGGGAGTCTGGAGAGGACTTGGATGAGGATCCTACATCCAATGCAGAGATGGGGCCAGGACCATCTGGGAGTGGGGTGCTGCCTTCGGAGCCTTCGGAGTCTGGCAGCAGTGAGGCAGAGGACCCAGGGGAGCCTGTTCCCAGTGTGCATATGCACAGATCTGCTAGAAGGCGAGAGCAACTGAAACAAAAGGGGCGACTTTTGGAGTAAGGTTGGGAGGTGATTGCCCCTCCCATAAGGTATAGAGGACAGGCCAAGATGATGAAACCTTTGCAGGAAGCAAAGTAGTTTGATCAGTTCAGAGTCATCGTTGAAGCTCTTTGTACTTCAGTTGGTTTTTCTTGTACTTCGGTTGGTTTCTTTTCTAGTTCATTTGATACTTCTGTTTTTGGCAGCACTTCACAGAACTGAAAGGTATGTGCTTATCTTGGGGGACTGTGTGAGATTAACTCAGGCTGGGAATGAAAACAATTCCCAGCATTGCAATAAAATAGATTTTGTTTTTAAAACAAGTTTATGACTAGCTATGGTTTGCAAAGCCTGGGTCAGAACAGCTATTAAACAAATCCATTGTCTGCAATGGGCACTTTTTGGGCAGAAACCCAAAATAAACAACACCCAAAATGTCATAAATCATGGTCATGTGACTACAGGAAAATATTCCAACATTTACGCTCCAGCATTCTTAGTAAGCCAGGAGAACCATAATGTCCAAAGCTTGTTGTATGACTGCTGCACATCCAGATTTTAGCAAAAATTGAAACCTACCAACCTCAAGTGGTCTTTCCCTCTCTCACTACTCCTGCAAACTCCATCCAAAATGTGGGAAGCCCTACCTATGACATAACTGGGGTTCAGGGAGGGAGTTGACATTTTACTGAGCTGTCTGTTTGCATAGGCATTTTAAGCCGTGCAAGTGTTTGTGATACTTCTGAAAGATTGGAAGGGTAATATGGGGATATTGAATTTCAGAGAAGGGATGTTGAATCTCAACAGTAGAATACCAAACACATTTTGGAACACTAAAATCCTTGTTGCCAATATTTTGCCTCAGTGCTTCTCCTTCTGTATTCGCCCTAAATATGAATCACTTTGTGGAAGAAAAATTGGAGTGGAATCGGGAATCTCACATTGCTCCATCCTTGGTTTGCTTCCTGCTCTCTGCACTGAGCGGCAAATAACATGGGTTTTGTAATTTGTTAACTAACATAGTTATTTTCTATTTTAATCTGATTTATATTCTTTCTTTTAAAGTGATGCTCAAGATTTATTAGCTTTTAACATTCCTAAACTGATAAACAAGCTGGAGACTAGCTCCTGATAAGAAAAGTTCTTTAGTACAAATTGGGGCCTGGCTTATCTCTTTTGTGAACCCTAAACAATCTTTCTCCTTACAATTTATTCCCCTTCAGACCTCATTTTAATAAACATGTATGCTATTATCCTGTCCAATCAACTTTCCTCTTTCATATTTTTTCTGTTATGTTAACTATAAAAGGGGATGTAAGCTAAACATCGTGATTTCCTCTTTGAATGAGGAATCCCTTTTGTCTGAATATTCTGATAAATTGTAATAAAATGATCTTCTTATCTCGGTTTGTCTCATTGGAAAATATGCACACCGAGGCAAAGAGCCTGAAAAGGCCACATTTGGCCTTCAGTATGAAATACTGTGAATTTGAATGTGCAAATCTCTTCATGGATAATTGTGGAAGCAAAATTAAGGAGAATACTCAATGAAGGCAGAAACAGAAACATTCATGTGAACTAAAATTTCTTTCAAAAATTGTTACTATTATTATGATTTCCCACCATTTTTTGTTGTTCCCTTTGTGCAGTATTTCTCAAGCTTGGCAACTTTAAAATGCATGGATTTTTACTCCCAGAATTCCCCAGCCAGCTGGAAACTTCTGAGAATAGAAGTCCACACATTTTAAAGTTCTTAAGCTTCAGAAACATTATTCTGTTGATTAAATGGCTGCTTCATTCATAGTTTAGCATTTCAAGCATGGTAATTATGGGAAAAATTGCAAATCTGTGTGAATTGGTTTCTGTCTCAAAGGTGCTTTTTTTCAAAAGGTAACTGGACTGTTGTTTTTTTCCATAAGGAAGAAAAAAGAATGGTTCGCTTCTCATCCAAGAGGCTTCCTCAGTTGTGAGTCTGATGAAGCTTCTTGGATAAGAAGTGAAACATCTTCTTCTTCCTTAAGAAAAAACAGTCCAGTTGCCTTTTGGGGAAAAAAAACGCCTTTGAGACAACTATGACCTGGATGACTGAGAATCTCCGAAGACAGTTTCTTTATTACTGGGGAGTGAAATATTGGCTGCGTGGAAGTACCCTGAACTTGGAACTTGTTTTCTTTAAAACAATATGAGCTCTGTCTTTTTAATGCAATCCCTACCCCTAGTTTCCACCTGGTGTGATTTTAGCAAGGTCATTTGGGTAAAAATGAGTAACTGAATGGAGCTAGCAGGGTGTTTTAATGCAGTGGCCCCTAACCTTTTTCGAACCAGGGACTGGTTTCACGATTATTTATTCTTCCACGGACCGGTACCTGAGTAACACGAGACTCCACTGCCATCGGGATGGCTCTTCGTTGCTGCCCCCCTTCGACGAAACTAAGGCGCGAGCACCCAAACGCTGCTTTCCAACTGAAAACCCGAAGCACTTTCCAACCGAAACCCGGAAGCACTTTCCAACCGAAAACCCGGAAGCAACCGAAAACACGGAAGCGCCCGTCGAAACAAGATGGCGGCGCCAAGCTTTGCGCCCGGTAAAAAATGATCCACGGACCGGTACCGGTCCGGGAACCGTGGTTGGGGACCCCTGTTTTAATGGCCAGATGCCCTTCCTGTCACCAATGCAGAGTTTTGTTCAGCAGATATATTCACAGTGTGCCCAGACTCCACCCCGGAAGAGATTATGGGGGTCATTAAATAAAGTTGATGAGGAGGATGATTTGGGTAAAAATGAGGTGATGCACATTTTTCATTATTGCTTCTTTGAAATAAGCAGGGTTCAGAATTTTCTTTTAACGTATATTCTCTTAGAACAGGGGTGTCCAAACTTTTTGCAAGGAGGGCCAGATTTGGTGAGTTGAAAATGTGTGGGGGCCGACCATTCAGCCTGACATTCTTTGAACCATTAACACTAAATGGGAAAAACGTCAGCTGGCGGGGATGAGTGACAGGCTGAGCCAGCAGGGAGAAGTGGCTGTGGACTGCTCGAAATTTGGAAACGGGCCACAATTGGCCCCCGGGCTGGACTTTGGACATGCCTATCTTAGAAGAATAGTCCACTTGGGATGTGATGTGCATGTGTTACTAGTCATATTTCAGCAGAAGCGGAATAGCCATCTATCAAAGAATACTACAATCATCCTAGCAACAAGATGGCCCTGAAAATCCTTCCAAGGTCATCCCTGGAATCCTAGGCAGAAGTGAAGCTATGAGCAGGATTGATTCCCAAGAATCAAGATTCCCAAACTTACTTGGAAAACAATCTATTGAAACCAAGGGAATGTATTTTTAAGCAAGTGTACATAACGTTCAGTTTAGATTCTTGTCATGCAATGCTGTGGTTACTTAATATTAGTGTTCTAAGTCAACCTTGCTCGGGGACAGTGAGGAAAAAGTCTCTTTAAGAGCAGAAGTAATTTAGAAGTATAGATCAACTCCCCAGTTCTGTTCTTCCAATAACTAATGCACTTTAGAAATGTCATAGCTCAGTGGTCAAGCATTCAGTCTGCATACAGAAAGTGTTTGGTTTTCAATTCTGATCTCTGCCCTGGTTAAAGAGTTTGTAAATGAAACAGAGGAAATATCCTTTCCTCTTTAAGAAGCTTTAAGAAGCTTTAATACACACAGCATACTTCATACCCAGGCTCATTCTAGATATGGCAGACACATAACTGAATACTTTAACTTCAACCATAACAATGCAAGAGCACACAAAAGATACAAACTCAAGGTTAACTGCACCAAACTTGATTGCAAGAAATACGACTTCAGCAACAGAGTGGTCAATGTCTGGAATACTCTACCTGTCTCTGTGGTTTCTTCCCCAAACCCCAAAAACTTTAACCTTAGACTGTCTACTATTTACCTCACCCCTTTCCTAAGAGGTCTGTAGGGGGCGTGCATAAGCGCACCAACACGCCTATCCTATTATTTCTTTTATATATTTTTTTCTTATATGTATCCATGTATTAATAACTATGTTTTTACTAATACCTATTATCTTGTAAGCAATTGACAAAAATAAATAAACAAATAAATAAACAAACAAACAAACAAACAAACAAACAATAAATAAATAAATAAATAAATAAATAAATAAATAAATAAAGCAAGCAAGCAAGCAAGCAAGCAAGCAAGCAAGCAAGCAAGCAAACTAGCATTTCTTGGCAATATGACACCAGACATAGTAAATATGAATGATCAGAGTTGTAATTCAACACATAGGAGACCATCGGGGGCAAGAAGGCTATATCCAAACTTCACTGGACTACTTGGGTACCATAATCAGAACTCAATTTGTACAACTTTCTAAGCAATAGCCTATCTTTTCCATAGTTGGTTGGAGGAGCCACAATGACTAGGTTCATATGTTACATAAGTTAACAAGCTAAAACACCAGGATACACAACACACTAACAAAACTACATTGCATGAACCTGATCATTTTAATTATTTTTAAGAGAGTGGGGAAAGTTCATCTTGTATCCCTCCATATCAGCTAGTCCTTGACTTATGACGAATTGCTTAGTGACCATTTGGACTTACAACAGAGCCCCCCACATAGGTATTTACAACCTGGTTCCAAAGTTCTGAAGGCTGCCCTTCCTCCCCATAGTCATGTGACTACAATTCAGACGCTCAGCAATTGGCCTTCATTTATGGAATTTTGCAGCGTCCTGCAGTCTTGAGATCATATTTTACATTGTTTTTCCCAAAAATCAGCATTTACTTCTGATTTTTGGCAAAAAAAAAAAAAAAAGAGCCTCATAGCAAACAATGCGTTTGCTTTACAACCATGACACTGGCTTTATGACTGCAACATTTGCTTAATGACAGTCACAAAAAGGTCATAAAATCAGGTCAGTCACGTAGTTGATCTGCTTTATGACCATCACAACTGACCACTGGAATGGACAGGGTCCATTACGGTTGTAAGCGGTGGTGAGATTCAAATAATTTTAACAACCGGTTCTCTGCCCTAATGATTTCTTCCAACAACCAGTTCACCAAACTGCTCAGAAAGTAAACAACCAATTCTCCCGAACTGGGGTGAACTGGCTGAATCCCATCACTGGTTGTAAGTCAAAGACTACCTGTACTGGTTTGTGTCGCCGAAAACTAGTTTTGCAAGAACAAATTTACTCTGGCTTATGCTTCGGGGGACTGAAGTCTCCTTCGTCAGATCCATGCTCTAATCTTGAACTCGCATCACACACACATCAGTCTCTCCGTTTTGGTGTTTCACGAAATGACTGTCAGTTTTACATGCATTGGATTATCTACTAGCAGGAAAAAACAACATTGGCGATTGTGCATTGATTCTTCAGGAGATGGCAGAAGAGTCTTCTACATGAAGTCCACTGGAGACATAGCTGCTGTGGGATGGTGGTGGATTTTTATCATATGATAGATTTAAAAATTTTGTGGCCACCTAGAGTCACCTATGCTTGAATTGTGTGCCTGCATTAATTTGCTAAATAAATAAGCATAGCTAACCCCGGATTCACCCCAAACTTTGCCAAATCATTTCCTTCTCTGCAACCCTGAAAAAATTGGTAGTCCAGAGGACCAATGCAAAAAAAAGTATAATTAAAAAAAGGTAAAGAACTGGGTTATGCTGTTCCCACCCATTATTGCCCATCCCCACATCTTGACCTACAGCAGGAATGTCAAACTTTAGGCCCATGAGCTGGACCTGGCCTGTGCCGTGCTCAGATCTGGCCCGCAGAGCCACCCTGGAAATAGTAAAGGACCGGCCTGCGATGCCTCTGCCAGAGAAAACACGTCGCGTGGCCCTCCTGAGCTCCGTTTTCACTGACAGAAGGTTGCAGGAAGACATCACAGCAGAAAACGGAACTTGTGAGGGCCAAGTAGGGCCCTCCTGAGCTCCGTTTTTGCTGGCAGAGGGTTGCAGGAAGCCGTCACAGCCAAAAATGGAGCTCGGGAGCCCGTTTTTGCTGGCAGAGCACTCGGGCCACCACAGGCGGCCATGACATGAGTGACATCAAGCTGGCCACACCCACCCTGGCCATGCCCTCCCCAGCCCACCCCCTCCTCCCCGAGGTCAAACACCACCCTGCTGCAGCCCCCAATGAAATCGAGTTTGACACCCCTGCCCCACAGCAACAGGTTTTCCAGCTACTCTACGGTAGATTATTTCAACTTTGAACAGTAAGATGATAGAGTACAGCAGTCCTATGAAGGTTCATGCAGCTCTTCCGTAATAAGCACTTGTTGTGCCTAATGGCTCGAACAAGAAGATGGAACTGAATTGAATAACAATTACTGCACAATCTCCATTAGGAGAGTAAGCTTTCGTACCGCTTGGCCATAATGCTGTCTAGTCCTCCCTGCAGCAGGAGCAATGAGTGAGAGTTAATGTATGGCAGAGGGACAAACCTACTGCTCTGTGCAATGATCCATGGCATTATAAATACATCTTTACAACCACCGGAATGAAGCGGTGGGAAGCATGTGATTTGCAGCTAGGAATAAAGCTGCATAACTTTTGTCCCAGCACTTAATGATTTCCTGCCTGTCCTTGAAATGGGCAGGTGAATTACTTCAGGTGAGAAATGAATACTAACCTTATGTACTCCCCGTCATTGTTGCCTGCTGCCAAACTAATTCTACATTCCTCGTGTGATAGAGCAGGTTTATCAACCTTGGCAGCTTTAAGATGTGTGGACTTGAACCCCCAGAATTCCCTAGCCAGCCAGTTGAAGTCTACACATCCTGAAATTGCCAAGGTTGAGAAACACACACACACACACACACACACACACACACACATATACATATACATATATGTGTATGTACGTATATAAAATATTATAGAATAGAATAGAATAGAATAGAATAGAATAGAACAGAACAGAACAGAACAGAACAGAACAGAACAGAACAGAACAACAGAGTTGGAAGGGACCTTTGGAAGTTTTCTAGTCCAACCCCTGCTTAGGCAGGAAACCATTTCAGACAAATGGCTGCCCAATCTATTCTTAAAAACTTCCAGTGTTGGAGCATTTGGAACTTCTGGAGGCAAGTTGTTCCACTGATTAATTGTTCGACCTGTTATGAAATTTATCCCGGTTGCTTGGTTCTTGGTGGCTTCTCTCCTTGATTAGTTTCCATCCATTGTTTCTTGTCCCGCCCTCTGGTGCTTTGGAGAATAGCTTGACTCCCTCTTCTTTGTGGCAGCCTCTGAGATATTGGAACACTGCTATCATGTCACCCCTAGTCCTTCTTTTCATATTCATATATATAAAACAGTCAAATAGTCTCATAAAAAACACCTGTTTGCTAAGCCCAATTTAAGCAAGGCAAGACCCAATATACTGATCATGTTTTGTTTTGAATTTAAAGTTCATTTAAATCATAGCCAAATCATGATTACAGAAATAAGTGAAGACAACCTGCTTAATGTTTTTAAAGCGGTGTGTGTGTGTGTGTGTGTGTGTGTGTGTGTGTATCTAAAATCTTTATTATGGTCATAAGGTATTTCTTGAACAAGCAGCACTTAATGTTACAATTGTTTTTAAATATACAAAGACATCAGTGAAGTTGCAGTGATTAATGTCCTATTTCCAGCCAGATCTGTTGTTGGGATCATTTATCATGGTTATCCCCAGTGGTGGGGTTCAAATTTTTTACTACCGGTTCTCCTCCATGCTGCATCGAGAGCCCAGGATGGGTTGACTCCTTCCTATGATGTCATTTAGCTGAGTCTGTACTAAGATATAAAAGCCAGCCCCCGGGAGAGACCCCAGCTTTTGACTCAGCTCCTTTCAGTCAGTAGCTGTGTCTCTGAAACCTCCTCCATCAAGGTCCCACTCCCGCCACAAACCTGGAGATCTCTCAATTGGTGGCATTCCCCGTCAATCTGGAGGGGACTCCTGTTCAGGGACCCAGACAGGCTAGTGATAACCACCTATGCCAGTCTCCTGGGTTGGGGTTCCCATATGCAGGGCCAGATAGCTCAGGGTGTTTGGTCCAGATCAGAGCAGACCCTTCCCATAAATTGGCTAGAGCTCAGAGCCATTTTTCTGGCTCTCAAGCATTTCAGGCAATCAGTGACTGGCTCTCATGTTATAGTCCTTACAGACAACATGGCCGCAAAGGCTCATGTCAACCAGCAAGGCGGGGGGGAACGAGGTCCAAAGCCCTCATGAGAGAGGCTCTACGGCTGGGGTTATGGGCAGAGAAACACCTGTTATCGATCTCGGCGGACCACATCTCCGGGTCGACAACTCCCAGGCCGACTGGCTCAGCAGGAGCCTAGTCGGCCAGGCAGAATGGTCCATTCCTCCGTCTCTATTCAGGGACCTTTCCCTCAGATTTGGAACACCGGAGGTGGATCTCTTCTCCACTCCTCAAAACGCCCAAGTCACCAGATTCTTCACCAGGTTTCCTTGCCAGGGAGCGGAGGGGAACCAATGCTCTTCGGTGCAGATGGCCCAAGGGTCTCCTCTATGCCTTTCCACCACTTCCCATCATTCCAGCAGTAATTCGGAAGATGTTGGAGGAACGTGCAGAGCTCCTCCTCCTGGCACCCTATTGGCCAAGAGGGCCCTGGTTTGTGGACCTGGTCAACCTATCGGTGGCTTCTCCTTGGAGGATCCCTGCCCATCTAATCTCCCTTCACCAGGGGCCCCTGCTCCACCCAGAGCCCCAGTGGTTCAAGCTGACCATGTGGCACTTGAGCGGCAGCGGCTAGAGGAGGCTGATCTTCCAGAAAGGGTCATCCTCACGAACCTGGCATCTCACAAACCTTCTACAAACCTTCTTCTATGATGCCACCTGGAAGGCTTTTTCCCGATGGTGCCTCAGGGAGGGTCTTTCTCCTGCTTCAGCCCAGTTGGCAGAAGTTCTTAGCTTCCTTCAGCATGGGCTGGAGAAAGGTTTGGCCCCCAACACCTTACGCAGGCAGGTTGCGGCCCTCTCCTCGGTCTTTTCATGGGGTTCGCTTCCTTCCTTATCCCATCACACTTCAGTCAGGAGGTTTTTGAAAGGGGTTTCCAACCTGCACCCTCCAGTGGTTCACAGGTATCCTTCCTGGGACCTTCATTTGGTGCTTAATGCCCTTACAGAGCCCCCCTTTGAGCCCCTTAGAACAGTGTCTCTCCGTTTCCTGACTCTAAAGGTAGTGTTCCTTGTTGCCATCACTTCTGCCAGGAGGGTTTCCAAGCTTGCTGCGCTTTCCATCACAGGACCTTTGTTCCTTTCACAATGATAGGATTGTTCTTCATCTGGACCCCTCATTTATTCCGAAGGTTAACACCTGGTTTCACAGGTCCCAGGACATTGTTTTGCCTGACTTCTATCCTCTCCCTCACCATGACTTAGAGTGGCAGTGGCACACGCTAGACGTAAGAAGGGCTCTTAGAATATACATTAAGCGCACTTCCTCCTTCAGGAAGTCGGAAGCCATGTTTGTTTCCTTTTTCCCTTCTCACTTGGGGCACAAGGCCTCTTCTCCTACTATTAGCAGGTGGGTCAGGTCTTGCATTGAGCAGGCCTACAAAGCTGCGGCCCTTCCGGTTCCCCGAGGTCTGACGACGCACTCTACCAGAAGCACGGCCACTTCTGCTGCCTGGGTGACCCAAGCATCCTTGGAGGAGATTTGTCGTGCGGCCACGTGGACATCTCCGTCTCCTTTCATCAGATACTACCGTCTGGATGCCTTTGTCTCGGCAACTGCAGCCTTCAGCAGACGGGTGCTTCAACAAGTGGTTCCACAGTCGGTGTGATGAGCCGGACGAGGGCCCGCCCGTGGACTTGCAAGCTTTGGTATGTCCCATCCTGGGCTCTCGATGCAGCATGGAGGAGAGTGGGCGTTGGTAGAAGTTACTGTGAACGCCCTTTCTATCTATGCTGCGAGAGAGCCCAGCCCCTCCCTTGATTCGTCCGGAGAGGGTAAGACATATTTCTGTATTTATTTTGGGCTTTCAGAGACACCTTTCAGTCTGTCAAGTATCTTTGCCAAAGCTGGGGTCTCTCCTGGGGGCTGGCTTTTATATCTTAGTACAGACTCAGCTATGACATCATAGGAAGGAGTCAACCCATCCTGGGCTCTCTCGCAGCATAGATAGAAAGGGCGTTCATGGTAACTTCTAGCAACGCCCATTCTGTGGGCGTGGCTTGGTGGGCATGGCAGGGGAAGGATACTGTAAAACCTCCAGTCAGAGGTGGGATTTGCAGGTTCTCCGAACTACTCAAAATTTCTGCTACCGGTTCTTCAGAACTGGTCAGAACCTGCTGAATACCACCTCTGGTTCTCCCCAGTTATGGGGTTCTGCCCCCCACATTCAGTCTTTCTACATCTTCTCTCTTCAGCAAAAAATAGCACCTGACATATTTTAGGTTTCAATCTATTTAGTGGTTTATTAGAATGCAAACTAAAATAGTGCAGTATTTAAGGTGCTTAGAAGGCTGAGTTCAAATCCTCTCTGAACTATGAAGTTGGTGACCCCGGGAACTTAATTTGTCATCACAACCCACCCCATAGGATTGTCAAGAGAATTAAATAGACGTGTCCTATTTGCATGTTGCTCCCCTATTCCATAAAATAAATAAGTGAATTCTAAGATAATGAGTATAACCACTTCAAGTATTGCAGTAACAAAAACTGTCAAGAATTACCATAATAAAGATAAATAAATGTAAGGGACCTTTCAGATGCCTGAAGTTCTTAAAAGGTCACGGAAGGATTTACTGTTTGCTATTATTCCCCCTTGATCGTTGGATGAGATGATAAAGAGGCATCTTTGCTGGATTGGCTGCCCTTGAGATGATTCACTAGGAAATGAAGATTTTTTTAAAAGAAATAATGTTGCTTAAGTTTTTTTTAAAAAAGGAATGCATGCAAGGGGGGGGACGGGGGACAGCCATTTCTGGTGTCAGCTTATTCATACTACAAAATTTCCATTCTCTGCTCATCTCAATTGTGGCTTGTTTGAACAGTTCTTCAGATGAAGGTGAATTACCTTCAGGGAAACTACAAATATTGAAGCTATTTTGTAACAAGTTAGTTGATGTGCCCACCCTAGTCCTGTAGGATCTCATCTGATTCATCAGGGTTGGAGGCAGAACTTATTCACGCTACCCTCTGTTTCAAATAAGGGTAATATCCAGCCATAAGCTACATGGGTTCTACTGGTACTTGCCCTCTAGAGCAGGGATCTCCAACGGTGGCAACTTTATGACTTGTGGACTTCAATTCCCAGAATTCTATGTGCTGGCTGAGGAATTCTGGGAGTTGAAGTCCATAAGTCATAAAGTTGTCACGGTTGGAGACCCCTGCTCTAAAGTCTAGATGGCCACGTGAGGCATCTCATCTCTTCAAAACCTTCGTTTCAGACGTGGTATTCAGCAGGTTCTGATCAGTTCTGGAGAACCGGTAGCGGAAATTTTAAGCCACACCCACAGAATGGTAGTAAAAATATTTGAATCCATGATTGCTTTGTTCTCTTCTTTCAGAATTCTTAGTATGATTGCCTCCACCCTTGTGTGGACCAAGAGACTCCTTGCTTGCTCATAAAGAAAGGAAAAATCCATTGTTTCCAGTCTCAGTCAAATTGAAGATGCATGGCCAGAAGGCAGAAGAAGCAAAAGCTCTAGACATAATCAGATTGTCAGAGTGGATTTGCATGAAAACCAAAAATGATGGTCTTCTAACCAAAGCTTAATTGCTGTCCCCTTCCAATATTAAAGTGAGATCTCCAACTATCATGGAACATGTCATCAACAAGGCATCAGTAGACTACCCTTGTTAATCAACATTACAGGAATCAACCTAACAACAGGATCATTTTCCAGCCGCTGTTCAATGTCACACATGCTCATTTAAATGATAATTTCCTCATCTGATGAAATACAATGATTGGTAATGTTTTGTTGTTGTCATTTTTGTACTAAATAAACAAGGAGATCAGCTCTCCTGCTTCCAAAGTTGTGGTTTTCCATAGGCATTATAATGATTTTTAAAATTATATTTAGGGATGGTTGGAAAAGGAAATGAAAGATAAACATGGTTCTGGTATTTTCAGGTATGACGAACCCAATATTATTTTGATATCACCTGTAATAAGAGGCTCTCCTAAACATACCAGAAGTTTCTTTTTGTTCCCAAGTATCTATCTTCCCCAAAATAGCTTTTTACCCTGTTTCTCCAACAATACGGCCTCCCCCAATAGGAAGTCCCAGCATGTTTTATAGGCATGAAATGAAATTAAGCCCCTCCCCCCAAATTAAGGCCTATATTAAAACATGCGAAATGGGGAGGAATGGTGGGGGGGCTTGCCGTTAGGAAGTACTTTTGTTGCACACCCGGATATGGTGCTGCCTGCGTTGACCCCGATACGAAGTGCCCCACCAACGCCGAGGTCAACATCCAAGCCGTCACCGCCCGCCCGAAGATGCAAGGGGGGGGAATTAAGTCACCCCCGAAAAGATGGCCTAGCCATTTTTTCGGGGCTCAAAATAAAATAAGACCCAGCCTTATTATATGAGAAACACGGTAGTTGGAACTCTTGGCATTGAGAGAGATATCTGAAATCAGTAAGAAAGTATGGCAGATCTTTGCTAATTTTCTAATTAGGCTCTGGACACCAGAAATGTAGTCCATTAAGACTGGGTTTTACTGAAAGCAGGTTTTCATAAAATGTGAGACTCTGCTCCCAGCTGAGTCTTTTAAATGGCATCCAGAAAATAATATCTTGCTTAGGGTGGTAAAAAGAGAGATTAAGAGCACTTGTATATTTCACTGTCCAATAAAAGGGGATATATGTAGCTCAGGACTGAACTATGGTCCCCGGCATTCCCTGAAAACTCTACACTTTGATGATTATAGGGTAACGAAATATCTGAAGCAAACATCTAAGCTCAAAGACCACCAAGGACTCCATATTTCAATGTTGCAAATTCCAAACTCTTATAATACAGTTTTAAGCTGATCTGCGTTATCTTCACTCTGCCGACCTCAAAAGACTGATAACACCCATAAGCCATTTCATGCTCTCCATTCTTGATCAACGGCAGGGGTGGGCAATTCATTTTCCCAAGGGGCCATTTGAGAAACGGGGTCTGTGTTGGAGGGCCAAACCAATAGGCTGAATTTAATTTTGCTCAACATTAACGTTATCACTTTATAAAAAGCAGCGGATTATATGGTTATGATTAGCTGCCACTGGTAAGAATACATGTTATATCTGATTTACAATTGATTTCTAATTTTTGAGTGACCTCATACAAGCCAGACAGGGACAGCCAAAGGACCAGATGTGGCCTTGGGGCCATAAAAGGCCCAGTTCTGATCAATAGGATAATGCAAAAAAATGCTGTTCAGTGGGCCTCTAAACCACCGTAAGTCTTAGAATAACAAACCTTCCTTCACTCTCCTCTTCATGCAAAACTGAAATAAAATATTACCAACCTATTCCCTTTCTGCCATAGAAAGCTATTGGAAAAGAGAAGGGAAGGGAAGAGAGGAAAAGAGAGGAGAGGAGAGAAGGGAAGGGAAGGGAAGAGAGGAGAAGAGAGGAGAGGAGAGAAGGTAAGGGAAGGGAAGGGAAGAGAGGAGAAGAGAGGAGAGAAGGTAAGGGAAGAGAGGAGAGGAGAGAAGGAAGGGAAGGGAAGGGAAGAGAGGAGTGGAGAGGAGAGGATAGAAGAGGAGAGAAGATAAATCCCAGCATTCCTTCACTTCATTTAAAAGCCCTAGTTAACATACTAGTGATGGGGACAAGGGTCGGGAGAGGAAGGTCTCAAGGCTTCTATCCCCTGGAGCAGTGATCCCCAACCTTTTTTATGCCGCGGCCCGGTACCGGCATCAACTGGGCGCCGCCATCTTTTTGAAAAAGATGGCGGCGCATGCGCTCGGTGAGCTTTTCGGGTAGAAATGGCTTTCTACCGGAAAAGCTCACCGAAGCAGCTGGCGCCGCCATCTTTTTGATGAAAAAGTGCTTCCGGTGAGCTTTCTACCCAGAAAAGCTCACCGGAAGCACTTTTTTATCAAAAAAAGATGGCGGCGCCCAGCAACCAGCGGCCCGGTAAGACTTGTTCCGCGGACCGGGACCGGTCCGCGGACCGGTGGTTGGGGACCCCTGCCCTGGAGGAATGGGCTGGTTGCAAGCTTAGCAGAAGTAAAGCATTGCAAAGAAAATACCAGCTTTGCTCCAGTTTTTATAAATTTCAGTACAGTCAGGAAAAAACAACAACCACATCTTTTAGTTGTCCAAACTAGCCAGCCGCACCAACCTCACAGGACTGAATTTGGTTTCATCTGTTTCAGATACCTTGTTAATTTTCTCTGGAGATCTCTGTGCATGGTTGTGGTCATCCCTTGATCTTGCTCTATTAATATTCTCCTTTATGCATCTGGTTATTTTCTTTCATTTTCCAAAGGGATTTCCCCACCTTCCCCCACTAAAATGGTATCTTCACACAACACACAATGATTATAAAACTGTCTCCTAAGTGAACCAAACATCAAAAAACAGGAGTCATCTACAACCTTTAGTGTAAACAGCCACTAGGTAGGACAAACAGGCAGAGCGCGTCCATGAACACCAAGTAGGAGTCAGAAGACATGATGAAAACTCCTTAATTTCAGAACACATGGACATGCTTAACCCATGAGAAATCATGAGCATCCTAGTCCAAAAATGCTAGAGAAGTCCAGTGGCCTGGCACTCTGACAAATCGGCCATCAACGGACACATAAATATGAACAATATGTGGCTCTTCCGCTTCTGTGCAAAAGAGACTGTGCAGACTATACAAAAGATATAACCAACAAGCTAAAAAGGCCCCAAAAAGACTAAAACACCTTCTCCATCAGCAATCAACACCCAGATGAGCAGAGAGTAACACCAAAATCAACATCAGACCAACAATCTAGAAGTAAACAATATCCCAATCTATGTATTGTTGCCAAGCAAGTTGACAGTAAATAGCCCAACCAAAGAAGCTCCAAGACCACTCCCACCAATACTGACAGGCCAGGGGTCCCCAAACTTGGCAACTTTAAGACTTGTGGGCTTCAACTTCCAGCTATGCTTGCTGGAGAATTCTGGGAGTTGAAGTCCACAAGTCTTAAAGTTGCCAAGTTTGGGGACCTCTGCACTAGACAGAGTATAGATTGAGAGCAAACCACACTTCTGATATCACCTAGTTAGGGCAATGAAACGTCTGCAAGGAAACAACCAAGCTCAGAAAGCACCAAGGACCCCTCATTTCAACCCTGAACTGCAAACATTCTCCTTTATTGCTATCCTTGAGAGACAAGAGAAAGAGCCACAGCCAGGACAATGACAGATAAGAGACATCTTAGCCCACAGAAGAAATGGGACATAGGAAGCATCTCAGAAACGAGCTTTCTTGGTTCTTTGGAAAGGGACGGCAAGGGGGAGAAAACTGTTATCAGACTTGCACGATTCTGTAATACAATAAAAGTAGAGCCAGAATTCATGGTATTGGTTTCGTGGCTGAGCTACCTCGAGAGGCTAAAGGGAGGCCAAAAAAAGCGCGGGGGCGGGGGGGGGAGAGAAGGCAGGAAAACTGGGAAATTTAGGGGAATTAGATGTCTTGAAGGTTCTATTATTTGGGGAATGCATGGGGAATTGGCACATGCCTAGGAAACTGGAGGACAAATACTGAGCCAGAAGCTTTAAATAAAAAGGTCAGAAACCTAGAAAATTATAGCTCTGTTAGCTCAGCTTTTGTACTTGGAAATATATTTAGTGGAACTGAAAATAGAATTAGGGTACAATCCATATTCAACTGGAGTCAATGGCAAGACTCCTATTGATTTTGATGAAGTTGGGCTGCAACCTTAATGTATCAGCACTTAGAGAAAATGGAGGAATTACCAGCTGCCCTCATGGCTTTATTAAGCACAAATGATTCGCGCCAGACTAAACTACTTTTCACCTGAAAGCCAGTTTAAAGTAGGGGAGGGAGTGGGTGGGGACACACACTGCTAGGCTTTTGACTTTGCTCAACACAATACATGGGCAAGAAGCAACTCCCCAAAAGGACACACAAGATGCTGTTTTCTAAGAAGCAATCTATTCTAAATGAGAGTGGAATTCTACAGGGAGCGGGGCTGATTCACATGCTGTTCAATACCTCATAAATGACTTTTAGAAAGAGTGCCTAAGGAAGAGTTCCCCGTTGGAAAGAATGCAAACAATCTGGAGGACAGACAAGGAAATCTGAATAATTCCAATCAATGGATGTGCTGTGGGCAGCTAGCGTGATGAAACAGAGCAAGGGAAATAAAATTATACACAAATTCATCACAACACCGATGTTACCAATGTAAGATTTCCCACTTGCTCAAGAGCTCAAGCTACTAAAACGCTTTACAGTTCTGTGTATTTTATTGTGCATCAATTATTGAAGGAGGACAACAATCATATACTAATAAGATTGATGAGGCGTTATTGATAAAGTGCAGCACTTCTGGAACTGCGCAAATCCCATAATGCTAACCCCAAAGTCAATTAGTTCTTTACAAAGCTGGACAGTGATGCAGAAATTGTATTGCTGTACATAGAATGTGCTCCATCTGGGAGGGGAAGCATGAGAATTATACAAGGACCATGATAATATATTCATTCCGATGGGGACATCAGGATGGGGAGTCAGTCCTCTGTGCTGTAACAATGTGGATGCCCAACAAGTATTGATTGTTTGACTATGGGCCATCTAGTGTTGACTTTTAGTAGCCACATAGACCTTTTCCAACAGGATTTGTTCTCAACCTGGTTCTTCAAATCCAAGAATGGTGCACTCATCACTATTGTAACAGAGTCCATGAAAATAGGAGGAGGAAGAAATATTAGATACGTTCGCCACTTTGAGTTGTATATAAAAACAATAAAGGCGGGATACAAATTAAGTAAATACATAATAAATCCACCTTGCTGCTGATCAACCTCTTCTTTTTCTTCCTTCCACCTTTCTCAGCCTTATAGACTCCCCAAGAGAGCTAAATCTTTACGTAATGTGTCCAAAGAATGACTATTTGAGGCTGGTCATTTGTGCCAATGGCTCAGTGGTTAAAGACACTGAGCTTGTCATCTGGAAAGCTAACAGACCAGTTTCAAGACCCAAGCACCACGTGATGGGGTGAGCTCCTGTTATTTGCTCCAGCTCCTGCCAACCTAGCAGTTTGAAAGCATGGAAATGCAAATAGATGAATAGGTACCACTTCAGTGGGAAGGTAATAATGTTCCGTGCACCTTGGCGTATAATCATGCTGGCCACATGACCACAAAAGTGTCTTCAAACAATGCTGGCTCCCTTGGCTAAAAAACAGAGGTGAGCATTGCCCCCTAAAGTCAGACATGATTGGACAGGGGAAACCTTTAACTTTCTTTATCTATTGGTGCCTCAGGTGAGAACTCTGTGCTAATTTGTTCAATGCTCCATTTGTATGGATCAAATGGAACAAGGTACTAGAAGTATACTTGAAGATAGAACAGGCTTCAAACAGGGACAGACCAGAAAATCTAGCACAGTCCTTTGTAACGGAATGGAACAATTTTCCACAGCCAACTCGCCACGGCCAGTTCGCTGCAGAACAACTCGCCGTGGGACAATTCAACCATTCCCTTTAATTATTTAAAATACTTTAAGAATTATTTTAATTTTTGTTATTCACATTTCATTTTGCCCCTCCTTGGGCATGCTTTCTTTAATGATTCTATTCCACCATTTCTTCAATATCCATGTAGCTCTTGTCCCTCAGTGAGTTGCCCCGTGGCGAGTTAACAGATAACAGATCATCAGAGTTGGAAGGGACCTTGTAGGTCATCTAGTCCTACCCCCCCACCCAAGCGGGAGACCCTACACCATTTCTGACAGATGGCAGTCCAATCTCTTCTTGAAAGTCTCAAGTGATGGCGCTCCCACAACTTCTGAAGGCAAAGTTGTTCCATTGGTTGATTGTTCTCACTGTCAGAAAGTTTCTCCTTATTTCCAGGTTAAATCCCTCCTTGTTCAGTTTCTATCCATTATTCCTTGTTTGGCCTTTGGGTGCTTTAGAAAATAGCTTGACCCCTTCCTCTCTGTGGCAGCCCCTCAAATATTAGAAGACCGCTATCATGTCTCCCCTGGTCCTTCTCTTCACTAGACTAGCCATGCCCAGTTCCTGTAACTGTTCATTGTATGTTTTAGTCTCCAGTCCCTTAATCATCCTGGTTGCTCTTCTCTGTACTTTTTCTAGAGTCTCAACATCTTTTTTATAATGTGGTGACCAAAACTGGATGCAGTACTCTAGGTGTGGCTCTCGCCAATGCTGCAGCCAGGCTGCATTCAACCTTGCTCACTCCTGTTAAGCGAATCACTGCCATTCTTAAGGAGTTGTCTCTGTCAAGTTGACCCCAGTGAGTTGTCATAGACCCCTTTGGTAAGACGCTGTCCCAAGGGCTCTCAAAGAAACTCCCACTGGGCAACCACAGGGACAGGCACTTCTGGGAGTGACCCTTCCTCGTTGTAATGGAAAGCCTTCTCCAGGTGGTGGGATAGCAACTGAGGCTTACTCATAGTTTACTGTTATTCTCCTGTATCACATCAAAGGGGCCACTTCATTTAGCCGAATGATAAAACTGGCCTATTTATAGAAATTATTGATGGCAAAGAAAAACACTCTTCTCCCTCTCCCTCTCCTCCCCCACTTTCTCATAACAAGACTCCAGGTTGGGAGGGGGGCAATAAATAGCTGATTCAGAAATATTTTATTAGGAATGGTACCTGAAGGGTACAGTAAAAACAAAAACATACTGAATCATACATACTGTATATTAACAGCAGCTAGAATTGTATTTGCTCAGAATTGGAAAAGTGACAAGATACCGATAGAGGGGAAAGTAATTGAAAAAATATTTGAATGTGCAGAAATGAATAGATTAACATTGGAAATTAAAGAAAAAAAGAAGAATCTGAATATTACATGGTATGAGACTTGTTTTACCAATGATTAGAAAATAAAACAAATTAAAATGGACTAGATGTATTTACAAAGCAATAAGAGAAGCTAGTGAAATAGATATATTGGATATTACTTATGTGGGAATGTGATTATTGTTATATTGATAAGAAGAGTATTGATTATTAATTGTAAGCACATGAAATATGTACCTAATCAACACGCAAGTGAAATGGAATGGATTTATTGTATGTATGTATGTATGTATGTATGTACACAATAAATACACATACACAATAAATAAATACACATACACATACACACACACACACACACACACACATAACACTCTTCTCTCTCTCCCTCTTCCCCACCCCCTTTTTCTCATAACAAAACTCCAAGTTGGGGGGTGGGCGATAAATAGAAGATTCAGAACAGACTAATGTAAATTCCTCTTCCCACAACACACAACTTATGGAATTTCCTGCCAAAAGATGTGATTATCACCACTGGCTCAGTCCCAACAAATTCATAGATGATTGCTCTGCCACTAGCCATCAACCATGATGAAATAATTTAACCTAAATGGAACCACATTTGGAGATGATGTTCTGAATTCAGAGTGTGATGGAGAAGGGTGGAAAAGATAGTTGCCTCCAGGCCTGCCTCTGAACCACTTAAAGAGGGTGGTTGCTCTGGAAAACAAAATCCTCAATCCAATAGATTTATGAGATTAATTCAGTTCCATCTGGTCCCCCTGACTCTACCCCAAATTAAGGGATTACAGGGTCCTAAAAAGGGAGTTTTTTTTAGTGTTGGAATAAGATTCAACTCTCAAGTGCTGTTGGATTCTGAAGGTGGCATTGATGCTTTGTCTCAGACTACAGCTTGGAATGGACCACTTCATGGTTAGATGGGTTCACATGACCCTCAACTCTAGCATAGAGGTACTGGGACGGTTGACAGTTACACATAGAAAATTAGTCACTAGTCAGAAGCCATCAAGGCTAAACAACCGTTTAAATTTTATTGAAAAAGGGATTCTAGAAAGGTACATAAGATTGCATTTCTATATTTGTATTTAGAAATAACCATAGAAAATTGGAAATAATATGTAATTTAAAATGCGATAAAATATTTAGTATAATCTAGTGAAATTTTTGTTAAGAAAAGGGGAGTACTGTAATGAAACAATGATTTAAGATATGTGATGTGGGGGGGAATAATTTTGGAAAGCATAAGTGTTCCCACAAAGGCATGATATTTAACTGAAATGGGTAAAATGTTTAAGATATAAATGATTGTTAATATTAATGATTAGACTATGTTATCCTAGTGAAACTTTTTGTGAAATGAGAGATTTGAAGTAGGAGAAGGGGGAACATCGTAATGAAATAATGATCTATAATATGTGATGTGGGGGGAATAACTATGGAAAATAGGTGCTCCCATAAAAGTATGTGATTTAACTGAAAAGTAATGTGCTAAATGTTTAAGATATAAATGAATATCAATATTAATGAATAGATTTGTATTGGTTTTGATAATACTGTATAATTTTAGAACGTACCAGACAGAATCCCAATGTAAGTTATGTGTTTTATATTAAGTATTATAAATATAGAGGAAAGAGATAAAGGCATCATACTCCATTTAGTGTACAGGAGAAGTTTTTCAAAGAAGAAAGATAAATGGATAGCTGGAAATAGAACAGACAAAGAATAATAAATATTATGATTCGAATTGAGAGGAGATAAATAAAATAAAATTGAGAAAATTTAAAAGAGAGGAGAAGTTATATAGAAAATTGAAAATGCTAACAAGATATGGAATGGTATATAAAATGAATATGAATTTGAATTTGTGTCTGTATCAAGAGTTTTAACCCGGGACTAAGCAACTTTCAGAAAAGAGATTTTTTATGCTTTTATGTTTTGTGTTTCTGTGTATTTATGTTTTGTATGTCTTTAAAAATTAATAAAAATTAATAAAATTTGTTCCAAAAAAAAAAAAAAGGCTAAACAACAGTGCTTTTGGTTTCATATGTAGTTACTCCATACGGTGAATTTCTGGTCGTGTGCTTGGTTTTGGGCACCACATTTGAAGATGCGTCTGGACAAATTGGAATATATTCATACCAGGAGAGCTAGGGCAGAGCAGGAACTGGACATCAAGAATTAAGAGCTGTGGCTGAAAATACTAGACTATTTGGTATAGAGGAGTGAGGGAGGGGAGAAGAGGAGAAAGGAGGGGAAGGGAAGGGAGAGAAGAAGGGAAGCAAAGGGAGGGAAAGGGGGGCGAGAGGAGGGGGAGGGAAGGAAAGAGAAGAGAAGAGAAGAGAAGAGAAGAGAAGAGAAGAGAAGAGAAGAGAAGAGAAGAGAAGAGAAGAGAAGATGGGCTTGTCAGCAGACTTCAAATATTTCAAAGAGGAGGGCAAAATCACAGGAGTGGGTTTGATTCTGTTGCTCCAAAAGGAGATGATAAGACTAGAACTATGGAATTGGACACTGTAGGAAACCGCTTTGGATCATTAGACCTTGGGAAAGACATCCTAAAGATAGTTAGCTCTTCTTTGTTGCATGAAAACCGATCTGAATATTGGCAGGTTTGGGTCTGTTCCACATGTGAGCTGGGTTGAAGCAACTGAAACAAAATTGCGGACCAAAATATTTTACATAAATACAGCCCACGGATACTTTTTTGTGGGGGTATAAGCATTTATTTATTTATTTATTTATTTATTTTATTTATTTGATTTGCCAATTGTTTACAAGATAATAAGTATAAGTGTATACATAGTTGTGAATACATGAAATGGGTACATATAAGAAAAATAAAGAAGAATAAGAGAAACAATAGGACAGGGACGGTAGGCACGTTGGTGCGCTTTATGCACGCCCCTACAGACCTCTTAGGAAAGGGGTGAGGTCAATAGTAGACAGTCTAAGGTTAAAGTTTTTGGGGTTTGGGGAAGAAACTACAGAGTCGGGTAGAGTATTCCAGACATTGACCACTCTATTGCTGAAGTCGTATTTCCTGCAATCAAGTTTGGTGCGGTTAACTTTGAGTTTGTATCTATTGTGTGCTCTTGTGTTGTTATGGTTGAAGCTGAAGTATTCATTGACAGGTAGGACATTGCAATGTATGATTTTATATACCATGCTTAAATCAGACCGAAGTCGGCGTAATTCAAGGTTTTCTAGTTCTAGAATTTCAAGTCTGGTGGCATAAGGTATTCTACAACGAGTAGAGGAGTGGAGAACTCTTCTTGTGAAATTTACAAAGTCTACTTGCTAGCTTTTCAGAGGCAACTTTTTGAGACATCAGCTTGGGGTAATTCTGTATATTTTGAATGAGTGTTGCTTGATTCTTGACATCCATTAGCAACTTTCTCACACTGGAGCGGTGCTAAAAGCAAAAGGGTTCCTTATCACCCTGATGAGCAAAGGCGCACAGAAAAAGCCTTTTGGAAGGTGCCTGCCCAGATCTCACCCAACAGGTGTGATCTCTTCCTCTTTTGGAATGGAATGGTTTAAAAGTGAACTGCACACGCTCTTTGGTTCCTGAAGCATTGAGGACATGCTCCAGAAGCATCGCTACTTGATGAGGCTTCCTGTGGGTGAAGGAGGAAAATTAGCTGGACTTTGGAAATATCATACCAGATTGGCTTCCTTGCACACATAAGCAGAGCATCAGGGGATCTCTACAAAGAACAATCAGGGCAGAGTTGGGAAGTGGGTATCTATCTAAAGGGTCATTCAGAGGGACGCATCTAGCGAGGCTTATCATTATTTATTTATTTATTTGTCAAGCAAGTATTAGATAACAAGTATAAGTAAAAGCATGGTTATGAATACATGAAATGGATACAAATAAAGAAGAATCAATAGGACAGGGACGGTAGACACGTTGGTGCGCTTATGCACGCCCCCTAAAGACCTCTTAGGAAAGGGGTGAGGTCAATAGTAGACAGTCTAAGGTTAAAGTTTTTGGGGTTTGGGGAAGAAACCACAGAGTCGGGTAAAGTATTCCAGACATTGACCACTCTGTTGCTGAAGTCGTATTTCCTTCAATCAAGTTTGGTGCGGTTTACCTTGAGTTTGTATCTATTGTTTGCTCTTGTATTGTTATGGTTAAAGCTGAAGTATTCATTGACAGGTAGGACATTGCAATGTATGATTTTATATACTATACTTAGATCGGACCGAAGGCAGCGTAGTTCTAGGTTGTCTAGGTCTAAAATTTCAAGTCTGGTGGCATTAGGTATTCAGCAACGAGTAGAGGAGTGGAGAATTCTTCTTGCGAAATATTTCTGGACTTTCTCGACTGTATTAATATCTGATATGTAATGTGGCTTCCAGACTGATGAGGTATTGGTCTAACAAATGTTTTGTATGTTAGTAGTGTGATACGCAGGATTAGATTAACAACTCTTAATGCCTTTTTGGCTATGTAGTGTAGTTATGAGTTCTCTTATGATTTTCAGATGCACTGGTATCATTCTGCAGTTCCCATTCATATTTAAATACAGTATATCCTCAATCCACTTTGATCCAAGTGGAGACCATTTGCTTCATTCAATGAGATTTCACTCAGAAGGCTAGCAAAAAACAAAACAAAACCCTACTACTGTTAAGCTCCTTCCTCTAACCCCACAGATACAGACATTCCCAGTCTGGCCTGTGTCATGATTCACCCTATATTCATGAGTGCTGAAACGTGCATCCTGCCCTGTTCACTCCCAACTAATGCTTGTCCTCCTTCATCCTTCCTGGCTTTTCGTAGACTCATAGGGCTGGAAGGGGCCTTGGAGTTCTTCTAGTTCAACCCCTTTTCAAGCAGGAGACCCTATTCCATTCCAGAGAAATGGCTATCCAATCTCTTCTGAAAAGCCTCCAGTGATAGAGCACCCACAACTACTGAAAGCAAGTCATTCCACTGGTTGATTGTTCTCAGGGTTAGGAAATTTCTCCTTAGTTCTGAGCTGTTTCTCTGCTTGATTATATCTATCTTTAAGAAATTAAACGAAGATCACCCTTCAAACCACAGGAAAAGGAAAAATACTTGCTTTGTCCTTTGACACTCATCTATCTATCATCTACATCTATCTATCTATCTATCTATCTATCTATCTATCTATCTATCTATCTATCTATCTATCTATCTATCATCTATCTATCGCCCCAGCCATTCTATCTATATATCCATCCATCATTTATCTGTCTGTCTATCTTCTATCTTCTATCTATCATCTATCTACCGTATATCTATCTATCCATCCATCCATCATCTATCTACTGTATATCTACCTATCTATCCATCTATCTATCCATTTATCAAATAAATATTCATTTATTTCAGTCTACTTCACAGGGATGCTGTTCCTGGGAAAATCTGCAGGTAGAATGGATAGGTATGATGCCTAACAAATCTAACAAATGAATAAATACCTCACTCACTCAAAAGCAGAAAGAAAATCCCAGTTCTTGAAAACATGTATCTGTGACCTAAACTCCCACTGGTGAAATGTGATTTAACTCCACTGACAGTTTCCATCCCAGGTATTCTTAACCAGCATCCACCCCAAAATAAATAGTATATACTAACAATCCCAACAATACTAGCCACATCAAAATGATTTTAAACAAAAATGAAAGCAATTCTAATAAATTGGCAAAAATGGGTGGATACATGTTGGAAATTTGAGACACGATTAGGTTGAAAAAGATGCATTAAGTCTGATACGCTCATGATGGAATTGTTCATAAGATAGGCTGTCTGGGCGAAAGCAACATAACCACAATGGAGGGAAAATTATAGATTGCTGCAGGAGTATTGACGTTATAATATGCTTACCAAGATGTATTCGGGGAAGCCTCTACATTCTGAATTTAAGTGTTTTAGATTACGCTGGAGGTTTTTTATTGTTATTTTTTTATTGATATTCTAATAGCCCTCCAACATTTTGTTATCAAACCTTCCAGAATTACCAACCATCAAGGTTAAATGCCGACTGTGGCTGAAGTCTATTAAAGTTGTAATTGGAAGGACACCCAGTTTGGGTATCTATTCTAAGTTGAACTAAATTGAACAACTAAACACAAGGACAGTTTTTCCCCCGAATGCGATCACTCTGCTAAACAACTAATTCTCATAATAATGTCAAACTATTTAGTAAGACTGTATTACTGTTCTTCTTCTCATCCATCCTTCTTCTCATCCATTACCTATGTCTTCCAACTTATGACTATAACCGTGTTGCTTGTATCTTTACAATTTATATTGTTTTATTGCTCCCTAGTATGATTTGCTTGCTTATTAGTAACCTATGACTACCACTAAATGTTGTACCTTATGATTCTTGATAAATGTATTTTATTTTTTCTTTATGTACACTGAAAGCATATGCACCAAAGACAAATTCCTTGTGTGTCCAATCACACTTGGCCAAAAAAGAATTCTGTTCTATTCTGTTCTATTCTAATTCTATTCTATTCTATTCTATTCTATTCTATTCTATTCTATTCTGCTCTGCTCTGTTCTGTTGTAATTCTATTCTGTTCTGCTCTGCTCTGCTCTGCTCTGTTCTGCTCTGCTCTGCTCTGCTCTGCTCTATTCTATTCTATTCTATTCTATTCTTTCCTATTCTATTCTATTCTATTCTATTCTATTCTTTCCTATTCTATTCTTTCCCTATTCTATTCTTTCCCTATTCTATTCTTTCTATTCTATTCTATTCTATTCTATTCTATTCTATTCTATTCTATTCTATTCTACTCTACTCTACTCTATTCTATTCTAATTCTATTCTATTCTATTCTATTCTTTCCCTATTCTATTCTTTCCCTGTTCTATTCTCTTCTAATTCTCTTCTAAGTCTATTCTCTTCTCTTCTCTTCTCTTCTCTTCTATTCTATTCTATTCTATTCTATTCTATTCTATTCTTTCCCTATTCTATTCTTTCCCTGTTCTATTCTATTCTATTCTATTCTATTCTATTCTATTCTATTCTATTCTATTCTATTCTATTCTATTCTTTCTATTCTATTCTATTCTATTCTATTCTATTCTTTCCCTATTCTGGTCTACTCTACTCTGTTCTATTCTATTCTATTCTATTCTATTCTATTCTATTCTATTCTAATTCTCTTCTATTCAAATTCTAATTCTAATTCTATTCTATTCTAACTCTAATTCTATTCTATTCTAATTCTATTCTATTCTCTCTAATTCTCTTCTAAGTCTATTCTGTTCTGTTCTGTTCTGTTCTATTCTATTCTATTCCATTCCATTCTATTCTATTCTAGGCAATCACAAGGAAGAAAAACTGGCAACATCAGAGACCCTTCCAATCACATCGGATGTTCATCCCACCCACCCGTTGTCCTTAGAGGCCCAGCTTACAGGATACGGCCTCTGCAGAAGGCAAGGGACTTGGTGTCCTCTTCTTCCCCCCACCCCTCCACCTCCAAAACCTGGTTCCTCGCTTCTGTCCTTTTCAAGCCCCCAGCATTTCTTCATTATTATTTCAGAAGCTGGCGCACTGACTCATAGTGTTGTGGCTCCTTCCAAGGTGGAGAAAACACACTTGACTGCCCAAGCAGAGGAAGGCTTCTCCCGAGGCCTGGCTGGATGCTCCTGTAAACTTAGCCATCTTGAAAGTTGCTCCAGGAAATAGGACACCTCTCAAAAGCCCAGCCAAGCAGTTAAGGAAGGAAGGGAGGGAGGGAGGTGGATGCAACTCCGGGAGGGAGGAAAACCTTGGAAAATCTCAGCGCAAAGATCTGTACACACTACCCGCTAAGTGGGAAGCCGTGTTCAGCCAGCAGGAGCTGCCTCCCCTCTGGAGGATTACAGGCTGCCTGACTTCTGTCGTTCATCATTTATTCAATGCCGCTGGGAGACTGGGCAGCACACAAACAAAAGAATCCCTGGGGCTGAACCTCCTAATCTGGGGATCATGAGGAGCTGGCCCACAAGTCACACAAAACACACACACACACACACACACACTGAGCAGAAGATGGAAGGACAGATTGTGGACAGACTTTTCTCCCTGCGTCCAAGGGAATTGGCACAGCAGATCTCAGGGTGGGCATAAGGAAGGAGGAGGATTTTAAAATCAGGTTCAGACGGAAGGAAGGATGCCAGACAACCAGACAAAGGAAGATGCCTATCATTGTGCCAATTCAGGGAATCCAGGAACCAGGCTGGTAACAGCTCCACATACTCTGTGCCTAATTATCCTGTGGAATTCCTTGGAGAAGGAGAAGGAAGAGGAGGAGGGGGGAAGAGGGGAGGGGAGGGAGGAGCAGGAGGAGGAGGAGGGGGGGAGAAGGGGAGGGGAGGAGGAGAAGGAGGGGATCGGGGAGGAGAAGGAGAAGAAAGAAAAGGAGGAGGAGAGAGGTAGAAGAAGGGGAGGGAGGGGAAGAGGGGAGAGGGAGAAGGGGAGGGAGAAGGGAAGAGGGAGGGGAGGAGGAGGAAAGGGGAGGAGGAGGAGGAGGAGGAGGAGGAGGAGAGAGGGGGAGGGGAGGGGGAGGAAGAGAAGATGGGGAGGGGGAGAAGGGGAGAGGAAGGGCGAGGGGGAGAAGAAGGGGAGGAGTGGAAAAGGGAGAGGGATGGGGAGGAGGAGTGGGGGAGAGAAGGAGGCGAGGGGGAGAAGCAGTGGGAGGGGAAGGAGGGGAGAGGGAGGGGAGGGGAGGAGGGAGGGGGAGGAGAAGGAGAACTAACTGCATTACATGAACTCATAAATATTTTCACATAGGCTATCAGTTCTTTATCACTGAACCTTATCCCTGAGGGTCTAGTTTTGTATATTTGGAACAGTTCTGGAGTTGAAAAGAAGAATACCTTCCAGTGCTATTAGGGAAAAGTGATTAGCTGTAACTTCTATTCTTCTCCATGACTATGAACAAAGAGAAATGTGTCAAAAATATTTTGTGCAAAAGGGGGAAAAAAAAATACTAAGCTCCTGCCAGGAGCTATACAAACATATATTATATCCTGGAGATGACATAATAGAATGAAAATGATGTTCTTATCACAGGATATATAAAACTAATCAGACGTTTGTAATCAGTAGTAATTCCCCCAGATCCAAAAGCTGCCCTTAGTATGATATTATTCAAACTATAATTCAAACCGATATTATCGGTGAAGCAGTGCTACATTGCACTCTGAAAATTATGGCAGTAGAATCTGTCCTTTCTTAACTTTTTTTTCTCACATTTGGCTGCAGGGGGAAAAATGGGTTCCTTGTAGAACGACTACAAATCAGTGGTGGGATTCAAAAAATAAATAAATACTACCAGTTCTGTGGGCACAGGTTGGTGGGCGTGGCAGGGGAAGGATACCGCAAAATCCCTATTCCCTCCCCACCCCCCACTAACCTGCTTTCCAGCTCCGTTCTCCTCTGCAGGCCAACAAAAGGAAACCCAGCCGATCAGCTGGGACTCGGGAGGCAGAGAATAGATGGGGGCAGGGCCAGTCAGAGGTGGTTATCTTGCAAGCAATTGACAAACCAAATAAATAAATAAATAAATATTTGCCAGTTCTCCGAACTACTCAAAATTTCCGCTACCGGTTCTCCAGAACCAGTCAGAACCTGCTGAATACCACCAACTGCTACAAATCTTCACTGAATAACCAAATATACAAATCTCTCCTATATGGAATGAATATGCTGGTTCAGTTTCAGTGTAAGATTGCTCAGAAGTCCTTGACTTATGACCAGAACTGAGATCAGAATTTCCACCATTAAGCAAGGCAGTTGCTAATTGAATCGTGCCCAGTTTTACAATTTTTTTTTTTGCCATGGTTTTAAGTGAATCACTGCGGTTGTTAAGTCACATGGTCATTAATTGTTAAGTGGATTCCATTTCCCCCCATGGCTTGTTGGAATCCGACTGGGAAATAGCGATCATGTGATCCCAGAACACTGCAATTGTCATAAATACATGCTGGTTGCCAAGCATCCAAATTTTGATAGTTGTTCTGACCCAAGCCTCGTTCCAAGCAAACAAACACCGAACAGAGATAAAAGCAAAGCCTTTTTCATGCTTCTCTGTGAATTCCGTTCATTCACAGTAAAATGCAATTAAAAATTAATTGTCCCAGATAAGAACAAGCCTTGCCAAGATTGTGCAAGGCTGCCAAGAACATTAGATTAAACTGCAAGGAAATATTCAAAAGTCTCCAAACAGAAACCAGGATAGTCCGAACTTCCACAAGACTTGAAGTGCAAGAACTTCTTTGCTTCCTGCAAAGAATCCCACCTCTGAGGGCTGGCTTTTATCCCTTAAGGGAGGGGCTATCACCTTGCAGCCTTACTCCCGAGTCGCCCGTGCTGCTGCAGCTGCTCTTTCCTTCGAGCAGCCCTGCGTGCACGCGCACTGGGCACAGGCTCCTCAGGAACCTCTTCATCACTGCTGCCAGCCTCCACAATCTCCAAAGGCAGCATCCCACTCCCTGATAGTCCTGGCCCCCTCCCTGCATCACACGCAGGCCCCTCATCTGAGTCCTCGCTCTCCGAGACCTCAGCTGTCTGCATCTGTGGCAGGCGAACCACAACAATAGCATGTCTGTGGAGATGCTGTGAGGGTCATAAGTGTGAGACCTGGTCATGTCACTTTTTTCAGTGGCATTGTAATTTTGAACAGCCACTAAACAAATAATTGTTGTAAGCCATAAAGGAGAATATGTGTAGCTCGGGGTTGAAATGAGAGGTCCTCGGTGTTTTTAAAATTTGCTCGTTTTCTTGCAGGCGTTTCATTACCCAAATTAAGTAACATTACCTAGTTTGGGTAATGAAACATCTGTAAGAAAACAACCAAGCTCAGAGAACACCCAGGACCCCTCTAATGGTCATAAGCCAAGGACTACCTATAAGTAAATAAGCCTTGCATTGGGTTAAGTAGAACTAAAATGGGCAAAGGGCTGCAATGATCAGAGTTGGATGCTGCTACCTCCAGCATTCTTCAACCTGATGCCTCTTGAGGGTCCCGAATCCAAGAAGCACAGCCATTGCTTTGGCTTAAAGCTAAGTTGTGCAAGGCAAAAAGAGGCGCGGTGGCTCAGTGGCTTAATGACACTGGAGAAGGTCTGTGCCTTCTGTCTCCAGAGGTTCGAGTCCAAGCACCAAAGTGATGGAGTGAGCTCCCGTCACTTGCCACAGCTTCTGCCAACCTAGCAGTTCGAAAGCATGCTATATGCAAGTTGATCAGAGGTGGTATTCAGCAGGTTCTGACAGGTTCTGGAGAACCGGTAGCGGAAATTTTGAGTAGTTCGGAGAACCGGCAAATACCACCTCTGACTGGCCCCGTCCCCATCTATTCTCTGCCTCCCGAGTCCCAGCTGATCTTGTTGCCCTGTAGAGGAGAATGGAGCTGGAAAGCAGGTTAGTGGGGTGGGGAGGGAATGGAGATTTTGCAGTATCCTTCCCCTGCCATGCCCACCAAGCCACGCCCGCCACGCCACGCCCACCAAGCCATATCCACAGAACCGGTAGTAAAAGAAATTTGAATCCCATCACTGAAGTTGATATGTGGGTACCACTGTGGTGGGAGGAAAAATTTGGAGTGGCAGTATGAATTCAACCAAGTGCCAGACCTGGCCAAAGGTGATGCCGAAACGCGAGGTGACATTGGTGGTGGGAAAAGCCCTGGATGCTGCTGCAGAAAGCTGTCAAGTCTTATGAATGTGAGGTTAGTCCGCCCCTTGTGGTGCACTCCAGATAGCACATGAGCATGAACAGAATGGACTGGCCAATTGTTGGCAGCTAAACAACTACTTTGTAATAACACCGTAGTCTCCTGGCTAATGTAACATCGCCATACACTAAATAAATAAGTGTGCAAAGCAAAAACTCCCCCGAAAGATGGAATGCCATTTTGTTATGCCTTTCCATGCCTGACTGGAATAGAAATTTTAGAAATAAATAAATATGTTATAAAAGCGGGAAAGAAACAATTCTAGAGAAGGAGGGGGGAAGGATGATAAGAAAGTAATTAATAAGAGTAAGAAATCTCTTTTTCTCTTCTGTTACACCATTCCATCAACGGCTGCTTCCCCTCCTTCTCCTTCTCTTTTTTTGATTAAACATGGCCAAATACTTCCCTTTCATTGCAAAGCATTTTAACTCCTTCTTTGGGCTGTGTTTTTCAGCATCTCTTTCTGATCTACTCAGGGTTTTTTTTGGAAGGGGGCAAAGGGGAGATGTTAATGGAAATTGTCATTGCTGGGGGAAAGATCTGTGATAAAAATGATTGTCTTGCTTAGAATGATGTTTTTGTTTCAGACCATAGCTGTTTTGACAACTGATGCACCATTTAAACAGTGGCAGAAGGGCATATCTAAATTTGTGTGGCAGAGGGGGAGGGGGAAAAAAACCACAAGTTAAATATAAGGTGTTACAAGATGCAAAGGAAAGGTGTTACAAGATGTAAGGGAAAGAAGAAGAGGAGACGTGATTTGAAATTGTATTTTGCAGCTTGCTGTTTCATTTGGGTGAAAAAAAGGGTGTTGCTGAGAAAGAGAAGGCTTTTGGAGATAGAAGAACACAACTTGGCACTTGGGTGGCGTTAGATATTTGTGGCACGGTTAAGACAAGATTAATATAAATTTTAAAAATCATTATGAGAATATAAAATAAACCCAGACCCAAATTGTGCCTGAAAATTCCTTCGTGGCTTTCAGCCCAAGAAGCATTTTATAGATGAAAAATAATTGCAAACAAAAACTGGGTAATTTATTGTGAAGTTGTAAAATTTTGTTGGGAGGAATATAAAATAAAATCTAGAGAAGAACTGGTGGCTGGAATATAATTATCAATGGTTCTCCTATTTACAATTATTGGAAAGATTTCAAGTAGACAAAAGAATTTATGGCTGGTAACATTCTGGGAAAATAAACAGCTGAAAAGATTAAAATGTACATGTTATAATCTTAAAGATATTTTTTGTAACATGATGTACAGTTGCTATATGTTGCCAGTGAAAATGTCCAGAATGTATAAAGGCATTTTAATTTATATTGGAAAGGGAACAACAAGAAGGGATATTCTATCATGTTTGCTGGACGTGTAAAAAAGCTTTTAAAAAATCTGGATTCCGAAACATACACTGATTCAGAGGTTTTTAAATATTAACATACCATTGAACCCAGAGGGTTTTCTTTTGGGATTGATGGACAAACAGTACGGGAGTGAGTCATGGAATTTGTTTTTGTATATGATCACTGCAGCAAGATTATTTTATGCACAAAAAAAATGAAAGCTTCAGTACTTTCCACAATGGAGGAATTGTTGAGGAAGATGATGGAGCTTGCTGAAATGGCCAGATTGTCTTGAATTGGAGAAAAGACAATATCTACATTTATTGCTGATTGGAACCCCCTTTTTCCATTTTTCTTTTCTTTCTGTTTTCCTTTCTTGCCATTTTTAACTTTCTCTTTGGTTTCTTTCTTTTTCTTACTTCACATTAGTTTGTTTTTAGATTCTTTTTTAATATATTTGTGTATGTATGTGTGTGTGTATCTATATATCTCTATCTAATCTATATCTATATCTATCTATATCTATCTATCTATATCTATTATCTCTACATATCTGTATCTATCTATTTATCTATCTATACAGAGAGAGGGAGGGAGAGAGAGAGAGAGAGAAGTATGCTGAGAGTTACTGTAGAAAGTTAGCACCCACCCCTCTGCTAGAAGAATGAAATATTGTAGGAAATATTAAAAAGGCAGAATATTATATCTTCCTGGATGAGAAAAGGAGAAACATGCTCTTGGAAAGCAGTCCCCACCTTTGTTAATATCCCCAGAAAGACTGGGGCATCCTATCTACAAGACAAAAGATTTTAGCTCCAGGGTGAGGGGTTTAGCCCTCACTCAGATCCAAACAAGGACAAAGCCATTAAGCCATAATAGGAATTGCCCAAAGCTCCTTCATTACATCACCCAGCAAGATTCAACCAAACCTGGGGCTCAAGACAACCTACAAAGTTACCCCTGCATGGCCCCGTGAGTCTGAAAATCAATCAGAATGCATTTCTTGCCATGGGAACAGGAGGCAAGTTCAAACCCCAGCAACAGGTATAAATCTCTCTCCGCGTCTCACCCATGTGCTCTTTTTTGCCCAAGATCTCAATGTGGTCCTGTCCACCATTAAACCATCTTTCCAAGCAGCCCTCATGTTTCCAGTGTCTTTCTTCCCACTTGGAATTGAACCCAGATGGACATTTCTTCCAACATTGCTAAAAATAGAGGTTGAAAGGAGCAGAACTTTTAAAAAATAAAATCAGAAAATGCCTGATATTCCATTGAGGGGTTCTTGGTGATCTCTGAAGTTGTTTCTTTTCTTGCCGATGTTTCGTTACCCAAATGAGGTAATATCATCAGCACTGATGAAGTTGCCTAGTTTGACTAATGAAACATCTACAAAAAAAACCAAGTTCAGAGAGCACCATGCACCCCCTCAAAATTTTATCCCTGAGGTAAAAATTGTCTCCTTGATTGATATTCCATTATAGCATGATGAAAAACCTTTGCTAGTAGATCGGATCATAAAGTTGAGGGATATCCATCAATAATATTCTTACTCGATCCTCCAGACTTGCAAGCTTTGCAGTCACCCTCAAAACACCATTAAAATATTGAGAATATAGGATAGCAATATGAACAGTGCTAATCCTATCATAAGCAAGCCACTTTGTTAAAAATGTTTGTTTAATCATCCTGGATGCAATACTTCCTTCCACCACTTTAAAGCTATTGAACTAAAGAGGCTCTTAATGTTCTGATTTTGTTCTTAATTCCCTGATACTCATTTTAAAAAGGATGTTTTTTCCCCCTGTCTAGAGACACAATAAGGTGGTTTTAGTGACAAATTTGCAAAGTTTTCTTTAAAATTTCTGAAATATAGCTATTTAAAAATCTCTCAAGGATTCTTTATAGGGCTTTGTTCCAACTCAGGGATAAACTGAGTCAGGGACAAGTCAAAATAATTTCAGGACAGACTTCTGTTGCCTGAAGCAGGATAAACAATGCAAACTTTCTGTATTTTAACCTAAAAAATCTACACAAAACTCCAGCCTTCGTTTGTTGGTTTAGGCACTAGTAGAGAAGTCACAGCAAAAAGGAAACAGGTTTCTGGAGCTTGTTTACACAAAACGTCTTGAAGAGGAATAGAATGTGACTTAACATTGGGTTTAAGGATTGAGAGGAACAACCTCTGAATAAATGTACAATAGAAGAAGCTATTTCCAGAACATCGCATCTAATTGTTCATGAGCTCTTGAATCTTGAGTTCTTGAATACACATGCACAACCCCTAAGTTCACACTATACCAGAAGGATCAGACTAAGAAACCAATGACATGTAGGCCTAGACTATTTTTACAGCAACAACTGTAGAAACAAATCCCTGCCAATCAGAATGTGCTTCCCCCTTCCTCAGTTTATCTTCATGTAAACTAGGGAGGGGCTCAGATGGAACATTTTCTCAAGTTGCTGGAGGAGAAGGGCTGGCAGAACCTTGAGATGGAGTTAAAGGAGGGACCAGCCTAGAATCCGTACATAGTCACAAGCAGACTAAGTCTGACTCCACTTGAATTCCATGGACCCTTATGTAACTCCGAGCAGGTGCTGATCATTAGCTGAGAAGATTCTGTGCAAAGGATGTTTAGCAATAAATCAGTTTAATTGGACCTTTCACATATGGACCTGATCTTTCCTTCTGGAAAGCTATTTTCTTGTCCATGCTTGGGTTCTCTTCTCTGACCCTTGCCTTGATAGCAGCCCTTCTTCCTGTCCTTCAAGGCCATTCCTTCTGCCTTCTGCAACTCTGGCCAAATGAAATTAAAGGAGCGAACCTCCAGGAAAAAGAGCAAAGATGCATTACTTTTCCCAAACCTAGAACTGCAGTTTATTGTACAAAGTAAGGCCAGACAAAACTAAAATTGGATTGCTTTTGGACATGGTCTCCAGACATATATTTAATAATATTGCTTCCACTTCATGTAGTATGATAGCAATTTCTGGGGCTACTTTCTTCATCTTCCAATTACCGATTGCTGGAATGGGATGTGGAATGGGTGTTCCTTGTAAATATTATGTTCATATTCTAAAGTATACAGCCCAGAGGTATCCAGGGCACAGTAAAACAAAAAAAATTCAATAGCAGCCATGAGAGTGTAATCAAAGCTCCACCTGCTTTTTTAAAATGGGCATCATGTATGCAACACACATTAAAAAGAGGCAGAGTTTCAATCACAAGATGGTACCATCTTGACTTTTTTGCCAATCTTACAGATCCTCCTGTAGATTCTGTCATCAGCCTCTCCTTTCAGAAACACCACATGCACAACCAATCCAAATTGGCATTCAAAATTGGCTTCTCTGGCTTGACCTGCAATAAACATTGAATAACTGCGGTGGAATGTAGTCTGGATTCCCAGGAGGGACGGGCTGCACTCCAGGGGGCAAAGAGACCGCAAAGCTTAGAGGAAGAGAGCTAAAGGAGGATCCTTCCTAACTGTTCCCTGAGTATATCTGTAGCGATGCAAATAGTTGCTTCAGTTTGGCAAGATTTGTGTCCATAGGTGAAGAACAATAAAGGAAACCCCTCAGAACCAATTCCATGTGTTTTCTTGGGGCCTGATGTCAACTTTGCTCAAGGAACATGATGGAGATACATTTCGTGTTGAGAAGCTCTTCCAAAATGTAGGAGATGCAGCAAGAGGGTGAGGGGGGGGAATGACTACATATCGAGGATCTGAAGGAAAAATCAGAAAAGCTCTTTTGCCTGTTGCCCAAGAGGCATAGAGCTCAACGTCATGGGAGAGAATTGAGATCCCATTGACGATCAACCTTGGTGGGGATCTGCTCAGGGATACAGGGATCAGGGATCCCATTGCTTTTCTTCTTTCCCACTATTGCACATTTGTCTCTCTGGCCAAGTGAGCAGTTACAGAGGCAGGAAGCCTCCCGTTCACAGCTGCCTCTTTCCAGCCTGCTGGGTGGATTGACCTCCAGACAAGAGAGGGCAATGGCAACAACCACAAAGAGAATGAGATGCGTACTTGCAAGGCCACTGAAGAATTGTGCTCCTTTTGTTCGTTTGTTTTAGTTCCTTCTAAGCAATTGCTGGGGGGAAAAAGGAATCAGGCCAAATGTCTCTGTGTACTTTACATTGTTTGTCCATCTGAGCTCTGCAGATGTTTCCAACACTCAACACTTTTATTTAATAAAATAAAATGGCAGTCACATTGATGGAGGCATGCACTAGGAAAAGGGACTCACCAAGTCTTCATTCAGTGCAATTGTGGTGTGCGTGCAGCAATGAAGTCAGGATCTAATCCTTAACATTACACTCAGTCACAGTATTGATTGGAAGACCAACCCAACAGGGAAGAGTATTACGGAGTATTACTTCCAAAGGCTTTTTAGACAGGCAGGGGAGTACTGGAGGCATGGGGATGCAACCAGTGTTTGCCATAGAGATTGTGTATCGTTGTGAATTAGTACAACAAATTGATCTTTTTCCTACCCGCAAGAGTGCCACCTGCACCATTTGGTAAATTAATTCCTTGCTGAGAGCTGTGAAGTGACAAAATTCATCTTTCATCTTCCAAAAATATCTTCTCCTTTGTAATTCTTTTACTACAATAGCCTCGCTAGTGAAAACTCAAGTATGACTGTATTGTTCCTCTAAGTATCATTCCAGCAAGGGTTATTAAGAGGATAGCTTTAGCTACTACCGAAACAGGGTAGATAATTTAGGGTGTTGTTGGTGGCCCAAAAGGAGTCTTGACACAGAACAATTTAACTGATTGGGTAAAGCAGCTCTCTTCCCAAAGGGCTTGCCTTTCAATTATTCATACCTATTTTTTTTAAAAAAAGATTGGAAGATGTGGCGATACCTGGCCCATAGAATCACCAAAAGTTGAACCTGACTAAATGGATAACATCATCATCATCACCTTTTTAAAATGGCGTCTGTTCCTGATGAGAAAAAGAAGAAGCAAAGGGGGGCCTACCTGACAACATCCAAGCAGGTAACAAGTGAAGTGTTCAACTAAAATGTACGAATTTGATTTTGCGTTTCAGATTGCTACCATCGCTTGTTATTATTTTTCCAAATTTTTCCTTTCTCAAAAAATTCCCCAGGATGATTACGGATGAACAAGGGGATTTCTCAGTAAAAGCCTTCCTCTTGTGCAATTACTCTTTCATATTTTAGAACTGCACAACATTTAAATACCACACTTCGAGACTTTGGGGAGGAAGATCCAAATTATGTTCTTTTCTATTTTCCCAAGGCTGGGCTGGAGGGGGGAAAGTGGGGAGGAAGAGAGGGAGGGAGGGAAGGAGAGAGAGAGAGGGAGGGAGAGGGAGATCTTGAAAGCGTGCTGAGCTTTCCAGCTCGATAAACTATAATATATCAGGATAGTCAGTGTTTGGTAGCAATCAATCATTATTATCAATTAATGCAGAGCTCTTGGAGGTTTTAAATTGTACCCCTCCTACTCTGTAACATTTAGAAATACCCACTTTGGAGGGAGGGAGAAGTTGTCATACCAACAAGATTGATGTTCATCTTAAAGACATAATGAGAATAATATCTATCACCCTTAAATCCACACCGCTCTTGTGACTCCATGTTCTTTCTAATATCGCCCCTCCTGATCTCATGCAACTACAACAGACAGTCCGAGAATGGAATAAGATAGATATGCCATTGACTCCTAGAGATCTTCCAATACATAGAATATTAGACTCTCTATCTCTCGTCTAGGAAACCAATTTGGAATAACATACCACAGACTTACAATCTAGACCAGGGATGTCAAACTGGCAGCCTGCAGGCCAGATGCCTCACACACAGGCCACCCCTACCCCAGCGTGGTGGTGTTTATTGCAGCATATATCTACAATCAGACACACATATACCTGGCAAAACAGGTTTGAACTTGAAAATCCTGAATTCTGAACTTACAGCATTTTCTGAGTATCAACACATGAAGCTTCTCCATGTTCAGGTATGAATTGTGGATATCTTCAGGGCAGGCATATTTTGAAACTAGAGCTGCAGCTCTAGCTGCACATCCCTTTGTGGAAAATCATGACTGAGTCCTATTGAGTTTGACAAGGTACCTTCAGTTCCTTTCCTTGTGCCAACTCGATTTGGAAGGTGGAAGCACAATTGTCACTACATTTAGTTGTCGTTCCCTGCCTGTGGTTACAAAGGGGATCAAATGGATTTAACCTTTGACTTCCTTTGCCACAAATCCCCAAACACTGTTTCCAGCCAGACCAGAGGTGGGCGTTGCGTAGTTGCACCTTTATTGTTATGTTATTATCGCTGTCTTGATCTGCTAACACAAAGGGTGGTGGTGATACAATGTTCACCCTGGAGATGCTGGGACAAGGATTTTCAATTTGAAACTTTAAAATGCTTTAGATCTACATTATACCTAGTGAATGAGTCAAATGTTAGAATAGAATAGAATAGAATAGAATAGAATAGAATAGAATAGAATAGAATAGAATAGAATAGAATAGAATAGAATAGAATTCTTTATTGGCCAAGTGTGATTGGACACACAAGGAATTTGTCTTGGTGCAAATGCTGTTGGTGTACATAAAAGAACACAATTTGATCGTCAGATTTTAACCAAGGCTGTAAACTCAGCAAATCATATCTTCCTGTTTATAGGTTTCACAACAGGATCTCTGTCTCTCCCTGTGTGTGTGTGTGTCTCTCTCCCCCATTCTCCTTCCCTCCCCTCCTCCCTCTCTCTTAATGAAATTGATTATGAACACAGGAAGCTGCCTTACACAGTCAGACTTTTCATCCATTTAGCTGAGTATTATCTTTCCTAATTGAGGGTTGCAACTCTCCAAGGTATCAAACGAAGGTTGTTAGCAATCCTATTTGGAAATCCCGGGAGTTAATCCTCACCAGTCTTCTACATGGAGAATATCTGACCTCACCTCACATCCCAAAAAAGTACTCACAAAATTTTATATATGGAACTCACAGCCACATGAGAGTCCTGATGATTAAAAAAAGTTAGGTTTCTCTGAAGGACAGATAAATTTATGAACAGCAGGATTGCCTCCAGATGTTGGTGATAGGAACTAAATGAAACTGTCCGTTTTAGGGGAAAAGGTTGGGTTTACACATTGTCCCTTAACAAAATGGTTTGTTTGTTTCAAGCTTAACCAGAACAGGTTTTTTTTTCTTAATTTATTTATCAAATTTATATCGCCACCTATTTCACAAGCATGACTGGATAGCACCTCTCAGCTGTTAAGGTTGCAGGACCCAGAACAGGGTATGGGAGAAGTGGATAAACTTTTATTACTCTAGAGTTAGATTTACCTAAAATGGTAGCCCAGACTCATTATAAGATGCCTAGTAGAGAACCATCTTGATGTATTGATGAAGGTACTGTCTTAGAAACCAAAAATAGTGATGATAGAGAGAGATAGAGATGGATAGATAGATAGATAGATAGATAGATAGATAGATAGATAGATAGATATAGATAGATAGATAGATAGATAGATAGATAGATAGATAGATAGTAGATAGATAGATAGATAGATAGATGATAGATAGATAGATAGGTAGGATAGATAGATAGATAGATAGATAGATAGATAGATAGATAGATAGATAGATAGATAGATAGATAGATAGATAGATAGATAGATAGATAGATGATAGATGATAGATAGATGATAAATAGTTAGACAGACAGACAGACAGATATAGATGATAGATGAGTATCAAGGGACAAAGCAAGCATTTTTCTTTTTCCTGAGGTTTGAAGGGAGATTTTCATTTCATTTCTGAAACTAGTCTCTTATATGGCACAAAGTTTTTATATTTCACATCCTCAAAGGATGAGAATGCACACCAGTAATTTTGGCTATTAATTAATCCACACAATGTGGTGGTTTATTTTCCGACTGTGGTAGCGGAACCTGACACACAAAAGATCTTATGCTTTGTGTTACAGATGCATCCAGGTATGTCTTGTTCAACAAGCCATCATTAAACAAACACCAATTTAGTGCAACATATATTAAAATATCAATAACTAGCAAATCAACTTGGCACAGTCAAGGTGGCCATCGTGACCTGCTGACAGAATTTGCAAGGAGATTAGGTGGGGGAAGGGATGTCCAAAAGTCAAAACAATGCCCCAAATACATGATGGATGCCCCACCCCTTTTCTAAATGCATCACATCTAAAAACATAGGTAAAACCAGGCTCAAAGTTTGAATCACATGGTTGCAATCATAATCTTAAGGTTTTGATAGCTCTCACCCCCACTGCAGATACTCCTAATGTTATGGCTGTCTGGATAAAGCTGTACTTCCCAACCTAGGCAGCTTTAAGACTTGCAAGGCTGGCCAGGGAATTCTGAGAGTCGAAGTCCACACATCTTAAAGCCACCAAGGTTAGGAAACACTGGGATAAAGGCTGCTGGGCTAGATGGTTCTAATATTCTCATGGAGATTTTCCTATAATTTTAGGGTCAAGGTGGAGCTATAGGGCTAGATTTGCCCCTGTATTTAATCATGGTGTCAGGGTTCCAATGGATTCCCTAATAAATTCATGAGCCTTGAGCCAAGTTTCAAAAGAAATCCAATTATTTATCAGGAGCAACATGTCGGCACTTTTCCCATGTGCAGCCGGCTCTGCCCTACGTAATTAACTGCCCACCTATGATCCTGTTTCTACCCTTCTCCCAGGGTTTGTCATAAATCACATTCTCCAATGAAGCACTTTCATGGCCTGTGGAAAACATGCCTCTCCAGCTGGCTCTGATAACCTGGGACACAATCTGGAGAAAGGTATGTGTTGAATGTGCTTCTGGTCATAGCTACCAAACTGCTCCATCAGATCTCCCCCCATCCTTTTTATGGCAACTGAAGAGCAAGCCAGGAATGCTTTATGAGTTGACACATGGTATATTTATGGCTTTGGTGTGAACTATACTGGCTGGGCTAACCGACCACACTCAACCACAAAACATGACTTAGAAATGCTCAAGTGCAAGGTTCGTTCATGGCCCCATGATGCAGTGCCAACGGTGAAGTACCTTTGATGAGACTTGTTGAATCAGCCTTCTATCCTTCCAAGCTCGGTAAAATGAAGACCCAGATGGTTGGGGGCAATATGCTATATTTGTAAGCCACTTAGAGCAGGGGTTCCCAACTTTTTCTATATCCTGCACCCCCTAGAATGCTTCTGATATATTCTCACACCCCTTATAAAAGTAAATAATGCATATAATTATGTTATGTCTCCCCTTTAATTGCAGGTGAGCAAAACGAAACTCAGCAGTTCCAGAAATATCACAAACCAAAAAACAAACCCCCACAAGAGAACTGCTGAGGTATTTCCAATCCTCAGCAGTAAATCCAAACTCTGTCCGGCAATCCTGACGTGGCAATAATTCTCAAAGCCTCAAAGAGTTCTCTTCGTATTTTCACTCCCATTAATCACTTTGCTTCTGGCGAATTTCACCAGCCAAGCCGTTTCCTTTTATCCCCTATGGGGCGTGTTAATCTCCTTAATTAGTCACTGGCTCGACACCTCCTTCCCAATTGAGATTGACGTCTCAATCTCCGTCTATTTCTCACATCAAGCCAGGATCTCTCAAAGTTCTCTTCTTCACTGGAAAACTCTCGCATGTGTTCCTGATTAGCTATTCCCGGCTGCTGCTCAGCCAGAGGGGAAGAGGAGATCGAAGGTCCTGACATCTCTACTAAATCAGGTTCGTCTCTCCTAGTTAAATCCATTTCCTCATCCTGGCTACCATCCAAGTCACTCAGCAATGCCGGCTCATATTTCACTGCCATATCCTCTTCGCTCGAGCTCACATCTGCCAACGGAACACATTCCAACCCCGGAGTCACAACATAATTATGCACATACACTATAATTTTGAAATTTCTAAACCCAAGTTTTCGCACCCCTGAAATATTGTCTCGCACCCCCAGTTGGGAACCCTTTGGTTAGAGAGCACTGTAAAGCATTATGAAGTGAGATATAAATCTATTGCCATTGCTATCATCAAAATGATGTGAGGGCTCCTCTGTCCCCTGCCCCAGATGTTCTCTTTCCTGGTCCCCATGGGGTAAAGAGTTTGAGGGCTAATTAAAGTTAATAATAGTTTCGAAGCCGTGATCTCCTATAGCAGTTTTTGATTTTGATCTAGAATGTCTTGGCCTCAGTGCATAGCCACCACATATGGTAGAAGGTACCGTCAAATTATTAAATTGAACTCAGACCAGAAACTTTTTTCTTAGGAATCATTAAAGACCAACATGCAAAAAAAAGTAAAATATTTAAAATATTTAATATGACATATTTTTAACTGCTGCCAGAATAGCTTATGCACGAATGTGAAAAACTTCCAATACCCCCAGCAAAGAACTAGTACAGCAAAAGATAATGAAAAGCGCTGAAACGAATATGTTCACATTAAAATTGAAAGAGAAAGAAGATTCTGAATATTTTTTAATTTGGCACAAATGGTACGATTGCATAACAACTAGAAATAAGATGATGTGAAAATTAATTTGTAAGAGACCTCAAGGAAACAAATTGTAGATATGTAGAATATAAAAGAATATAATTATTGATAAGGATATTAATTAGTGATTGACAAATGTATATGTAATGTATTAAGATTTATAAGATAAAAACTTTTATAGATGTCAAAAATGCTGTTGAAAACATGATGATTTGAGTTGTAATGATGGAAATACAATAAAAATATATACTTTTTAAAAAAAAAAGAGTTTCGAAGCCAATTGCCTAGCTGTTGTCTGTCACTGGGCCTGACCCAGGCGAAGGAATTCTACCCAGAGCTTTCCAGCAGTCCCTTCTTCTCTTCCATCACCTTCCAAGGCCCCATGCCATTCTCCCACACTCCCCACTTCCACACACAGGCTTCTGCCATGGGCGGGAGTTACAACGCCATTGCAGGAATGATTTTCCTGCCCAGCACAGCATCAGCACAGCCAGAGCTAAAGGGAAGCTCACTGCTCCAAGGTCCAAGCAGGATTGCTGGAGGGGAGCTACCCTTCATCTCTCCTCCTCCCTCCCACAGACACCTCCTGCCTCCTGGCCACTGACAGTCTCTTCCCCTTGAAGCCCCAGGAGACAGCAAACAATGGGGCCGAGCCCCAGAAACATCCGCTCCGGAATCTATTTACAGAGAGAAGGAATCAGCATTTTGCAGAAAATAAATAAATGCAATCTGCCAGCTTCTCCATTACTTGTGCCACCTTGGTTTGTTCGCCCATTAATATTAATCAGGCTGCTGTCACACTTCTCCTGCATGCAGAGCAGTTCTTGATCCATACCTCATTCCTTCCTCAGAACTGTTCTGGGTACCAAGTTGAGTGCATCAAAACTGTCAGACTTCCAACTAACAAACTCCAAACCAATAAATTCTGAGTCAAGCATTTCCTCAAAGTTCCACTTTATTAGAGTTGTCACGTTGGCACATCTGGAGAAAACCCGAATTTCCCTCCTCAAAAGAAAATCAAGGATCCATCCCCTGCACCCCCACCAGTCCATCACATCATGGCCCAATCAAAATGGCGTCCCACTTGGAGACATTCCTACAGACACTCCTCTCAGTCCAGGTGCAGGGTAACATGTCCTTGACTTTCCGAGAAAGAATGATGTGGAATCTAATTACCTACCCTCGATGAAATTCCCCCTCCAAAATTCCCAGGTACTAAATGTGGCAGCCTTGAAGCTTCCAAGTGAAATATGGCTTCCAAGGATGACAAAATGGAATTAGGGCAGTGGTGGCTAACCTTTTTGGGCTCCTGTACCAAAAATTGTGCCAGCACCCAGAAGGCAATGTGCATGCCCCCTCCCACGCCCCCTGCGCATACACGCACAATCTGCCCCCTGCCATCCCCTTACCTGCACTGCGCTTCCCAACTGATTTTCGGCCCATTTGAGGCCTTTTTCGGCCTCCCAGAGGCTTGAGGAAAGCTTCTGCAGCCTTTGCAGGCCAAAAAATAGGCCCGTTTCGTTACTTCCGGTATTTCCAGAAATACCGGAAGTGACGAAACAGGCCTATTTTATAGCCTGCAAAGGCTGCAGAAGCTTTCCTCAAGCTCTGGGAGGCCTAAAAGGCCTCAAATGGGCTGAAAATCAGCTGGGAGGTGTGTGCATGCGCAGTGAGGTAAATTTGCCTGCAGCTTGCGTGCTGGCACAAATGGCTCTGTCTGCCACTTGTGGCATGCGGGCCATAGGTTCGCCATCACGAAGTTAGGGCATCTTGTAATCCCTAGTCGTTAATAGACCTTTCAAAGAATTCTATGAGGGTAAAAGTTCATTCTCCGAGCTTGTGGGTTGGTTTCCGAACATTTCGTTACCAAGCTAGGTGACATCTTCAGTGGAGTTGAGGGCATGTCAGTGTCAGTGTTCTGTTTATAAGGGCTTCAGGTGTAAGGGTGTCACGTGTTGTGACAGGTGTTGTGATGGGTCATCTGTCACAAGACCATCACTTGACACCCCCATACCTGAAACCCTTATAAACAGAGGAACACCGACTGACATGCCCTCAACTCCGCTGAAGATGTTACCTGGCCTGGTAATGAAACGTTCTGAAGCCAACCCACAATCTCTGGGAACGAACCTTCACCCTCATCCTACACCCAAGCTACAGATATTCGCCAGTATTGCAAAGAATTCTATCTTGACATTGTTATCTGCTTATTGACATCCATTTATTTATCCGTTTCTATCAGGGATAGCTAACCCGAGTTCTCAGGGATTGCGGGAAAGTTCAGGTCTGCAACATCTGAGGAATGCCGTTTGGATGGATGCAGACATGTCCGTGGACTTTGGATACTTATATCATCCAAAAGTTTGTTGAGGTGGCTTTCAGACCAAATATATCCACAGCTAGTCTTCAACTTACAACCTTTCAGTTAGTGACTGTTTGAAGTTACAGTGGCACTTTAAAAAAGTGACTTGCAACTCATCCTCGCATTATGACCGTCACAGCCTCTCCATGGCCATGTGATCACAATTCAGATGCTTGGCAAGTGGCATGTAGTTACGATACGTGTGGCATCCTGGAGTCATGTGATCTCCACTTGGTACCTTCCCAGACGGCATCCAACAAGCAAAGTCAAGGAGGGAGAGCCATACTCACTTAACAATGTGATTCACTTAACAACTGCAGTGATTGGCTTAACAACAACGGTGGCAGAAAAGGTTGTAAAACCTCACTTAACAACTGCCTGGCTTAACAATAGAAATTCTGGTCCTCAATTGTGGTCGTAAGTCGAGGACTACTTGCACTTTAATTCATCACCATAAAGTGGTTGTTACTTGTAGTTGTCGTTGTGATCCCCATTTTACCAAAGTGAAACTGAGAAGTGAGTTTATTTGCCTAAAACCCGTCGGATTTGCTTGCAGTCGGGAAGAGATTTGAACACAGGGCCTCCTTGGCTTGGATCTCACGCGCCGATGAGCACTAGTCTGCTGGGCCAGCAGGGTGGCAAAGGAGCTGGAGCTTAATGGAGTTGCTGGAGTCTGCAAGATAAAAGGCTTTGATGTACAACTTCAGTGTACAAAGCACACAGCTCAGTTTTCCTCTGCCGCCAGCCAATATTTTGCAACGGCTTCTACACAAACCAGCAAAAGGCAACTCCTCAGTCATGCCATATGCGGTTTTGCATTTTAAAGTCATTTAAAATTATGGCACCATCATGCTGATAGGAATAGAAATGTATCTTTCCTCCCCGCTACTTCGATGCTAAATGCATTACCTTGGGAATAAGCCTCGATGCATTGTTATTTAAAAAGAGACACAGAGAAAGCCAAGTCTTTTTTCTTTCTTTCTTTTTTTTACTCTCTATTACTTGCCACACTCTAGTGGCCATCCTGGGCCTCTTTTGTTGTAGAGAATTCACCTGAGTAAAGTTCAGGCTTTGCTGTAATCCTGCCCTCTCATCCTTCCAAAGTGAGGCTTGCACCAGTAAGGCAAATCTTCATGAGGTTTATATTCACATCATGCACTTTATTATTTATTCCTGCACCTGAGTAGGCAAAGCCATTTAGAGAGGGGGAGAGAGGGGAGAGGGAGGGAGAGGGAGAGGGAGGGAGAGAGAGGGAGAGGAGAGGGAGAGAGAGAGGGAGAGGAGAGAGAGGGAGAGAGGGGAGGGGAGAGGGAGGGGGTGGGAGAGAGGGAGGGAGAGAGAGAGGGAGAGAGGGGAGGGGAGGGAGAGAGAGGAGAGGAGAGAGAGAGAGGAGGGAGAGAGGGAGAGAGGAGAGAGAAGGAGGGAGAGAGAGAGAGAGAGAGGGAGGGAAGGAGAGGGATAGAGAGAGAGAGAGGGAGAGAGGGGGAGGGAGAGAGGGAGGGGGAGAGAGAGATAGACAGAGGTAGGGAAGGAGACGGATAGAGAGAGGGAGAGGGAGAGAGAGAGCCGGGTCACTATCACAGCAAAACCAAAAGAGCATTGTGGTACTTTAAAGTCTAAGAAATGTGTTGCAGCATACGGTTCGGTGGATTAGACTCCATTTCATCATATGCAATTTGTAAACAAGCCCATATTTGTACACAAAGCGGCATTAAGGAAGGAAGAAACGTGGGTGCGCATGCAGGCCGACTGGGCTGCAGCCCAAAACCCCTGATTCACAGAGTGCTCTTCCAAAATGGCATGCACTTGGCCATACTTTCCACGCAGTATTTTGTTTCTCACAACATGATCCACTTTCTCAGTTACTGCTCAAAGCACAGCAAACAGAAGCTGGACTTTTCAGTCGTCACCTGCTATGTGACACTGCAGACCTCTTTACATGAAAGAAAGAAAAAAACCTTTAAAACAAATCAACAAAGAAATGACCCTGCCTGTGGCTAGTTTGTTCGTTTGTTTGTTTTTAAAGCTGGACAGCTGAGTGCAGAAAGGCAAACTTCCCCTCTGCCTATGGGGGCATCTAAAGCTCCATGTTGGAATGGAGACCAGCAACCATACCCCCTGAGCGAAGGGTACACTAGGAAGGAAAACTTCGAGGCTTTGGCTTCCCAAGGAACGCAGAAGATGTCAATCTTGCCCAAACACTTAGGACTTTCCATGTGCAGGCGTGCAAATACCATGCGGATGTGGATTTCGGAGCTGGGGTCACTGTAGGACGTTCATTAGAGCTAGTTAGCTGGATGAGACCCCTGTGTGTAGACATAGGCATGAGTGTGTGTTGTATTGGAAATAGGGTTCCTGATCCCAGCGAAGAGATTTTTAAAAGAACACAGGGAGTTCCCAACTTACAACAAGTTCATTTGCGACCGTTTTAAGTTACCCTGGCACGGAAAACAGTGACTTGTGACCATTTTTCACACTTACGACCATTGCAGCATCCCCGGAGGGGGTCGCGTGATTTATATTCGGATGCTTGACCACTGACTCACATTTATGACGGTTGCAGAATCCCGGGGGGGCGGTGTCATGGGATCCCCTTTTGCGACCTTCTCACAAGCAAAGTCAACGGGGGAAACCAGATTCACTTAACAACGGCGTTACTCATTGAACAACTGCAAGGATTCAGTTAACAGAATGTGGCAAGAAAAGTCGTACAATGGGACAAAACTCCCGTAACGAATGTCTCACTTAGCAACATAAATTTGGGGCTGAACTGTTGAGGACTACCTGTATGCCCTGAAAACCTGCCCATCTTTGAGATTGCTTTTAATCTTCACCTGCTACCAGTGCCTGTATACTGTATTTACCTTCCTGTTCCATCCCTGCTGCATAAAAGCGGGTTTAGAACCTTTTGGCATCCCTCGTCAGCTCCTGGCCAGAGTGGGTCCCCCAGCTGGACGTCCACCACCTCAGTGGAGCTGAGGGCCTGGGGGCTTGCCACCTCTCTTTATGTTACATTTAGATTTAGGCTGCAGCTACCTCTGAGCAAATCCTCGCTCCACACTGCTGAAGACAGACTATTCATTGCCTGGAGGCACGCTTGCAGCTGCCTCAAGGGCTTGAGGTGCACATTAACCCAATTTCCTAAGCATCCACTGAATGGGGGGGGGGGAGAACTGTTCCCCCCCCCCGGGTGGTCAAGGGAGAAAGCTGGCATGGTGAGGTCCTGATTTGGGATGGGGGTCATCCCAATACAGGATATGGGTGGTAGAATCCCAGAAGTCCAAGGGGATTACAGGTGAGCTTTTGCACGCAGGCAAACTCCCCTGCCTATGGAACCACATCCCTATTCCCACAGACGCCTGCCCTACCTGGATGAGAGACAGAAAGAGGGGAGTTAAGAAACTGTCCTATGGCAGAATTTTCACCCAAGCCTTAGGAAAAGTTTAGTGAAGAGAGTGGGGAAGGTCATGCTTTAAAAGGGGGAGAGGTGAGTTTTCTGGGATGATAGTTGGCTGGGCAAGCATGCCATCTGGGAGCCAAAGCTGGTGCCCCAAACAGGAGGAGGGGGTGGAAGGTCTAAGTATCAGAAGGGGCAAGATGGCACATGGGAAATTGCAAGGCCTAGATGTCAGCTGAGCCTGGCTCTTTGCTTAAAATGTGCCTCTTTAGCCCTCCCTTCTCTCGAGCGCCTTCAGGACACTGGAAACGCACAGAACGAGAGCTCTCCGACTTCCTCCTCGTTCCGGATTGAGCTGTCTCCCTGGCCCGGCTCTGGGGACAAGGCATTAAATCAACCCGGTTGGCACCAGGCGTAAATCCAAGCCTTGCTGCAAAGCACCCGCTCTGTAAATTGCTGCCCTGGACACGAGGGATAGCGTTGGCACTTTGCCACAGAGCGAACCTCGCTGATGGATACCCTGCTAGAGTCGCACGCTACAGTGGTCCCGTCACCCTTCCCACATCCCAATGCCCCCGGGTTGCCCCAATCCCCTCTCCATTTATTGACCCGGAATAGCCTTTTCCCAGGTCGCCATCCCGGCGCTACGAATTTTCCTGTCCCACCAAAAGGGCGAAGCGATGGAATCAGACAAAAGGCTTTTTTTTTTTTTTTGCTGGCGCCGCTCGCCGCTCCTTCCCACGGTAGGCCAGAAAACGAGGGATCCCTACCTGGGGCGCTGTCCAAGGTGCCGGATCTTCCAGGCGAGCGGGAGGCGCCTTGTCGGCGTCCCCAGAGGCGGCTGCGCCCGGGCTGGGCAGAGCTGCGGGTCAGCGAGGCTTTCCCCAAAGCGGAGGCATCCCGGAGGCAAAGCCCAGGCTAGGAAGAGCCGCCCGGGAAAGGCTGCGGGAGCGACGCAAGAGGGGACAGCCGTCTAGGCGAGGAAGGGATCCCAGCCGGAAGGAGGACGAGATCTCGCCACCAGGCAGCGGGGAAAGGGAGGGAGGGAGGGAGGGAGGAGGGGCGGCAGGTCCGGGCTGGGATCGCTCCGAGAGGCAGATGGGCGCGGGGTTAGAGGCTAGCGAGGTGGGGCGGTGCCGGGAAAGGCAAGGCGAGGGGAGGGGATGGGAGGGAGGGAAGGGAGGGGAAGAGGAGGAAGAGGAGGGCGGCTCAGTCCGTCGCCGCCCGCCACCCCCGCCCGCCCGCTTGGGCGGCTGTTGCTGCTTTCTCCGAAGAAAGAGGGCTTTGGTGATGAAGTAGAGGAGGGGCCTGTGCGTGCATGAGAGAGAGAGAGAGTGTGTGTGTGTGTGTGTGTGTGTGTGTGTGCGCGGTATGTGTGTGTGTGTGTGTGTGAGTGAGTGAGTGAGCGTGCGCGCGATCGCCTGCGAGAATATCCCGCAATCAGCGGAGCGAGGAAGGGGAAGCGGCGTTTCTTCTTGGGGGCGACGGCGCGCCCGGGGTGGGAAGGCGGAGAGAGGGCTCGGGAAAGTGTCCAAGTAGTGCGCGGCGCCGGGCGTCCAGGAGCTGTCCGACAGGGCGCGCGGAGACGCGCGCGGCCAGGTGCCCGGAGTTGGACCCGCGAGCGCGCGGGACTTCCAGCCTGCCTGCCCTGCCGCGAGGTGGGTGGGTGGGTGGGTGAGTGAGTGGTTGGGAGGGAAGAATGATTGACAGCCGGCCGAGCGGGCGGACAGCTCTGCCGCGCCGGACTGCCCGTGAGCGGCGCGGCGACGGTGTCTTGCTGGGGAAGCGCCCGAGGTGCCGCTTGCAGCTGCCTTCCGAAGCCACGCCTCTCCCCGCATTGTTGTTTTGAGGCTCGGTCGGGGAGTCCGTCCGTCTTGCTAAACGGAGCGGTGTCTGCTGTTTGGCGTGGTTACCGTGACCTCACCTCAAGCCACTTGGGTGGTCTGCTTTGGAAGACGTGGAATGGGGTTTAGCGCGCCTTAGGCAAGAAGCCACTTGGGTGACTTTGGACCCAAAGAAAGAGGAGGAGGAGGAGGAGGAGGGAAGGGCAAGTCACTTCCGAAATCTTGCCAAAAAAACTACAGGGTCCAGGGAGTCACCAGAGGCCAAAACGACTTAAAAGGGCACCCCAAAAAGCGACCCCTTTTGTCCTAAACAAATCATGGTCTATCCAAAAGATCACATAATACAATGTTGAATCAGGACATCATATAGGAAAGTGTGGTTTCCTTTCTCCACCCCCTTCCAATGCCCCACTGATTAATTTAGGGCAAGAACTCCTTGTCCCAAAGGTGCTTTTTCAAGAGGCAATTGGACTTTCTTGGGTTTTTTTGGGGGGGAGTCTTTTTTGAAGATGTTTTTCTTCTCTTCAGAGAGAACAGAAACCTCTTCGAAGAAAAACCAAAAGTCCAGTTGCCTCTTGAAAAAAGCACCTTTGGGAGAACTATGACCTGGATGACTGAGACGCAAGAACTCCTTGTACCTACACTTCAATTTTCATATAGGAAAGGAACCAGAAGAAACATTAAAGTTAAATGTTTATCCAACTTTGGCTGGTGTTGAATACTAAGCAGGATTGGACCTGGTTGGTTCTTGAACGAGAGACCACAAGATAAATCTAAGACTACTATAAAGGTATTTTAGTATTTTAGTATTTATTTGATTTGTCAATCACTTACAAGATACAGGTATAAGAATAAATATAGTTTTGAATACATGAGATAGATACATATAAGAAAAATAAAAGAAACAATAGGACAGGGACTGTAGGCACGATTGGTGCGCTTATGCACACCCCCTACAGACCTCTTAGGAAAGGGGTGAGGTCAATAGTGGACAGTCTAAGGTTAAAGTTTTTGGGGTTTGGGGAAGAAACCACAGAGTCAGGTAGAGTATTCCAAACATTGACCACTCTGTTGCTGAAGTCGTATTTCCTGCAGTCAAGTTTGTACCTACACTTCGATTTTCATATAGGAAAGGAAACAGAAGAAACATTAAAGTTAAATGTTTATCCAACTTCGGCTGGTGTTGAATACTAAGCAGGATTGGACCTGGTTGGTTCTTGAACGAGAGATCACAAGATAAATCTAAGACTACTATAAAGGTACATTGGGAAATTGAAGTTTAACTTGCAGGTCTGTTCCCACCACCAATGTACATTGTCTCAAAATAGCGCATGCAAATGGATGCTGAGACCAGGTTTTAGCTATTGATGTGCTTACGCTTGATCAGTGCCATACTGTGAAAGTATTCTTCCTGCGATATGTGGCTGCCTGGTAGCCACTCAAGGCCACAATGATTCTCCAGGCCATCATTGTGGATAATCATCTTTCAGACTCTATAAGTGCTTCTGCCTCTGGGGCCACTTTCAGTACATGCGAAGCATTCCTTCGTTCAATTTAAATAAACCAAGGATGATGTTTGGTAAAAAAAACAAAAAAACATTATTTGTCTATTAGATGCAACTTTCTCCCTGTCTTCCCCCTTTTCTTCCTTATCCAGCTGGCCATCAGGGGGGGGAAAAACCACAATTAACAACAATTAGATATCTCCACCAGTGATTTGCAAAGGATGTTTGAAATTCAGCCGAGTGCCGTGTGAAATTAAACCAAGGGCCGCATGTGGACTTTGTTATATTTTTATTTCTGTATTTTATTTGTTCATTTATTTAATTTCTACAGCTGCCCATCTCAGACAAAGTGACTCTGGGCAGCGAGCAGTCGCAACAATGCTTTGTTTCTTTCAATTCTTCCGTTCCTTTTCACGATACGTGAGCAGCAAAATATAAATACAGTGTTAATAGTCGTATTCAATCATCCCAAACCAAATCAGTCAACCAAACTATAATAACCTAATTCGAGCGTAGTAAATCATCATCCTGTGATCATTAAACTTAGCACCATATATCATCGGTGCCTTTTATCAAATCTCAAGCATCTCTTTAACTACTCACATGTCAGCCTCTGAAGGTGTGTTGTCAAAGCTGTCTGAACATCAGGACTGAGGGTGCAGAGATCTTATACCTCTGCCAGATCCTACCAGATCCTTCATCCGGAAGAAGAGATTTACATGGGAAAGGAGCTCCGGCTGAAAAGGCTCACCTCTTGCTGCATTTTACAGAGATCCTCAGCAAACCTCCCCTGCAGACATGCCTCTGGCAGGCAGATCCTGTTTGGAGGAAGCTGTATCTCCTATAGCAGGGGTCGCCAACCTTTTGGACCTCGGGGGCTACCAAAATCATAATTTTAAATCCCGTGGACCAGAGACCCTGGGAAAATCCCAAAAACAGTCTGCGGGACAATTCCCCACCCCGTTTTCCTACCAATCGATCATTCTTTATTTGGGATCGCAGGATACCGGCTCCAGTTCCGTTCTCAGGGGGAGAGGGAGAGAGAGAGAGACTTTTGGCTTCATGCAAGGAAAGCAGCAGAAGTCTTTCTTTCTCTTCCCCAAACTCCACCAGAAATGAGTCTTTGTGAGATTTGTTGTGCCGGTGCAGCCTCTTAGAGCAGGATGCCTTGCAGGGTCCCAAAGACTCATTTCTGGCAGAGTTTGAGGGAGAGAAAGAAAGACTTTTGCTGCTTTCCTTGCATGCAGCCAAAAGCAGAAGAAGAAAGAAGTGGGAAAAAGCAGCTGGGTGGCCAGGCAAGGCATGTGGGGCAAGTGGGGCAAGTTCCTCCCCTCCACCCTTTCCCCCCTCCCCTCACTACCTCGTGTTGTTCGCAATGCAAGTGACGCAAGCCTTGTGTTCCCGTGGGCCATGTGGGCGGCACAGCCTTGTGTTTCCGCACAGCCTGGATTAATTGCTTTGGGGGATGACATTTCTCTGCGGACCACCAAAATTTTCTTGTGGACCACCAGTTGTCCCTGGCTCACTGGTTGTTGACTACTGTCCTATACGGAGATCCTAAGCCATATGAGATTTTAATTGATGATTTATAACCAATACCTTGAACTGCATCCAGAGGTTCCTGTGTTATCTTATGTGAGATATAGGTAATCTTTGACTTGCAATCATCATAAATGCGAGTCAGTTGCCAAATGTCTGAATTTTGATCACGTGACCTGGGAGATGCTGCAACGGTCACAAGTGCGAAATTCATAATGTACTTTTTTCAATGTTGTTATAACTTTGAATGGTCACTAAACAAACTGTTGTAGTCAAGGACTACCTGTATTAGGTATCTCCACTGCCTTGAACTATTTACAAAAATAATAAAGGCAGGATATGAATGAATGAATGAATGAATGAATGAATGAATATCAAAGTTGATAGAGCTTCCGCATGCTTTGGCAGTACTTCTATCTGAGGTAACAAGTCCATCCAGAATTTAAAATTGGTGTAATCCCAGAGTCAGATGGGCTCTGAATCCACAGCCCCTCCATCTTGCTAAGATTAAATCTCAGTCTGTTTCTGCTCATCCAGACACTTACAGCTTTCCAATATTGGGAATTTGCAATGCAACTTCCAGACAGCCTGGGATAAATGTGTAACTTGGCTCTCTGAACAGCTGGCAGAGGCAGCTGGTCAGGAACTGGAGTGGAGAGTGTGCCAAGAGAAGTGCTCTATTCCCACTTGGTACTACTAGTCACCTGACTTTGCATCCAACAGAACAGGTGCTGATGCATAACAGAGTCAATAACTAATAGCAATAGCACTTAGACTTATATACTGCTTCACAGTGCTTTACAGCCCTCTCTAAGCGGTTTACAGAGGCAGCATTTTGCCCCCAACAATCTGGGTCCTCATTTTACTCACCTCGGAAGGAGGGAAGACTGAGTCAAACTTGAGCCTGGTGAGAATCAAACTGCTAGCAGTCGGCAAAATTAGCCTGCAATACTGCATTCTAACCATTGTGCCACCGCGGCTCTTGTGGCTCCTGATGGACACCATGGCTTGAGGCACTAAAACAGTCATTTTTAATAGTAATTTTTAATAATATTTTAATAGTAATTTTTTTAATAGTTAAAATAGTAAACACTATTTTAACCCTGCTGCAGCTCACAAGTCCACCTCATTTACGGGCTGGAGATAACAATGCAAGCAGCCTCATAGCCGCAGTTGAAAAATAATGCTCCCAGGGGACTTTTGTGCCATGGTAATTAGGCACACCATGGGAAAAGTCCCATTTTATGAGAGTCTTTATAATGTTCACCAAATTTCAAATATGTCTGTGAGTCCAAAAGGATTGAGTTACAAACTGACATAAATGGTTTAAAGCTTTAAAAAAGAAAGAAAGAAAGAGTTTTAATTGCATGCCCAGCTGGAGTCGGGTCCCAGACCTGTAGTGGCAGATAGTTATTGCTTAGTCTCATGTTAATGCCACAATTAATTGCTCAACATTTGTGCCTGAAGGCACCAAACTCCCTCTTTGCAAGAATAGGGTCGCAGAAGAATATGAAAGCATCTCTGCTGCTTAGTGTTTTCATACATATTAGAAAACAACAGTGCGCTTCACACTTTTGTGCAGCCAGGTGGAATCCGCTTCCATTATACCATTGTTAGGCTTATTATATCTGGGCTGCAAAATGTACAAACAGCCACTAAATGGAACAAAGAGCTGTGAGATTTCAGTATCTCTGCTGCCATCTAGGGGTTGGTTGTCTTTTTGCTTTCAGAGTATGGTTTGCTGATGAGTCACAGTAAGTACAGGACTATGAAAGGGCCATGGGTGGAGAGCTTGACCAGCAGGGGGAAAATGGTGGGGATAAAAACTAAATTTGGTTTCCCTGCCCTGTAATTTAAAATTAGGCTAAATATAGGTAGTCCTCACCTTATGACCTTAATGGAGCCCAAAATTTATGTTGCTAAGCAAGACAGTTAAGTGAGTTGTGCCCCATTTTGTGAACTTTTGCCACACTTGTTAAGTGAATCACTGTAGTTGTTAAGTGAATCATATGGTTGTTAAGCAAATCTGGCCTTGTTGTGGTTCGCTGGCAGCAGGTGTGGACGACTGAGGTCTCGGAGAGCGAGGACTCAGATGAGGGGCCTGCGTGTAATGTAGGGATGGGGCCAGGACCATCAGGGAGTGGAATGCTGCCTTCGGAGATTGTGGAGGCTGACAGCAGTGATGAAGAGATCCCCGAGAAGCCTGTGCCCAGTGCACAGGTGACTCGGAAGTAAGGCTGCAAGGTAATGGCCCCTCCCTTAAGAGATAAAAGCCAGCTGAGAAACCAGAGTTCTTTGCAGAAAGCAAAGAAGTTTTTGCACTCAAGCCTTGTGGACGTTCGGAGTATCTTGGTTGGTGGGGGGAGACTCTTTGTGTTTGAAATATTTCTTAGTAACTTTATCTAGTGTTCTTGGCAGCCTTGCACAATCTTGTCAAGGCTCGTTCTTATCAGAGGCAATTAGTTTGAAACAGCCTTTTAAGCGTGAAGGAACGGAATTCATAAAGAATCATCAAAAGGTTTTGCTGTTACCTCTGTTTCATGTTTGTTTCCTTGAAACAAGATTTGGGTCAGAAAAGGCCTCCTTCTCCATGACTTTGCTTGTTAAAAACCCGCTGAGAAGGTTAACCAATGGGGACCACATGTCCTTGCCAGTTGCCAAGGGCATTAATTTTGATTACGTGACCACGGGGATGCTGTAACAGTTGTAAGTGTGAAAAAACCGTGTCCATTTTTTCAGCGCCGTCATAACTTTCAACAATCACCAAATGAATGGTGACAGTACTATGCAGACATCCAAATTGTTGAGGAAGGAGCCAAGATCCACTTTCAAAACTGAACATGTTGAGCAAAGGCCAAACTACTAGTCCACTAAGCAGCTGGCCCCCACCTTCAAACTGCTCATATCATTATGTTGTTTTATTTAAAAAAAACAACAACCTGCAATTCCATCCATTTCATTCCCTTCTCCAACTATCCTGTTGACCATAAATATCCCAGATGAGTGGCAACCTTGATGGAGCATAATGCAAGTTGTAAGTCACTCTTGGCCTAATTGCAATTAGTTCAACAGTCCAGCGAAACCCGTCTATTGCTCCCCACCCACCCACTCCAGAGCCTACCGAAGGCCCGTGATTTCCCCAAGGAACATGTTTCCCTGTCCTGATTGACATTATTCACTCTGTCCATTACAACATAATTTATGTTCGAATTGCTGAGAAAGAGGAGAGAAAATTGACTCTGACAGGAGCAGCTCCAATTATTCCTCCCATGTCTATTCCATTCAAACTCGAGGTGGTGGTCAGGGGAGAGAATTCATATTTCCTAGTCTGTATGTGGGTAAGGGACAGGAACCAAAATCTCCTTTTTTCCCTGCCTTAATATTTCTGACTCTTTAACATGGCTGGCTTTCTTCCACCCACCCCTCCTATAATGTAGGAAGTTAGCTTGGCTGGGGGATATTTTTAGGGCTGTGCAGCACCTCAGATGCAAAAGGCTAAATATAAGTTGGAGTGCGTGCAACGCATGGAGCGTATGTGGTAGCTGTCAGGGACACCTTAAAGCAGTGTTCTTCAAACTTAGCAAATTCAAGATGTGCGGACTTCAACGCCCAGCAAATGCTGCCTGGGGAATTCTGGGACTTGAAGTCCACACATCTTGGAACTGTCAAGTTTGAGTAAGGTTGCCTTAAAGCAACTTTTCCTGGGCTCTCACAGTTGCCTTATAATTCCGTAAAAAGTGAAGTCTAGTTGAATGTGTTCATGACAGCTGCTAATTTCTTACCCCCTCGTTTGTTCTCCCCCACCTCTCAACCCATCCACAACTGAGCAAGTTCAAGGAAGCCAACATTGCTGAGATTACAGATCTTTATTGTTAATGTAAGGTAAATATAGAATCTTGGAAGGAATTCTTATGATGGAAAGCCACCACTAGGCCAAATGGGGGTGCTTCTAGCAGGGGTGGGATTCTACCAGTTCGCACCTGTTCGCTAGAACCGGTTGTTAACATTCTAAGCAGTTCGGAGAACTGGTTCTTAGAAGAAATTACTGGCCTAATCCTGTATTGAAGGCAGGGAGGAAACATTCTGGTGTTGCTTACAGAAACTGCCTCTCCATTAACCCTTATTACATTCTTGGCAGGACTAGACTTCCTGTCTCAAGAACTTCTCTGGAGTTTTTTTCCCCTCCTTTGCTGGTACTTTGCTTGTGTGGAGTGACCATTCAAAGTTACAATGGCACTGAAAAAAGTGACTTATGACCGTTTTTCACACTTACGACTGTTGCAGCATCCCCACAGTCATGAAAGGCCAGGCGAGGAGATGCATGCCTCGATGTGAGTGATGTTGAGTTGGCCACGCCCAGCCAATAACATGACCACCAAGTCATGCCCACCCAGTCATATGACCACCAAGCCACGGCCACCACCTAAGCCATGCCCACAGAACCGGTTGTTAAAAAATTTGAATCCCACCCCTGGCTTCTAGGTGGTGCTTGACTTACAAACTTTCCCAGCATTAGAGACTTTTTCAGAGAACTGAGTCTTCACGTTATGTGCCCTGAAATAGGATAATTTGAGCTTGGTCAATATGTGCCTTAGTAAAGTCTTAGTAAGACCATACCTAGAGTACTGCATCCAGTTTTAGTCACCACACTATAAAAAAGATGTTGAGACTCTAGAAAAAGTACAGAGAAGAGCAACCAGGATGATTAGGGGACTGGAGACTAAAACATATGAAGAACTGTTAGAGGAACTGGGCTTGGCTAGTCTAGTGAAGAGAAGGACCAGGGGAGACAGGATAGCAGTCTTCCAATATTTGAGGGGCTGCCACAGAGAGGAAGGGATCAAGCTATTTTCCAAAGTACCCGAAGGCCAGGCAAGGAATAATGAATGGATGGAAACTGAACAAGGAGAGATTTAACCTGGAAATAAGGAGAAACTTTCTGACAGTGAGAACAATCAACCAATGGAACAGCTTTGCCCTCGGAAGTTGTGGGAGCACCATCAGTTGAGACTTTCAAGAAGAGATTGGACTCCCATCTGTCAGAAATGGTGTAGGGTCTCCTGCTTGGGCAGGGGGTAGGACTAGATGACCTACAAGGTCCCTTCCAACTCTGATTTTCTGTTATCTGCTTCAAATGAGAACCTGGGTTGATTTGTTTGATGATCCATCAGTTTATTTTCTTGGATGCCCATGGTAACCTCAGGAGTCTTCTCCAACACCAAAATTCAAAGCCACCAATACTCTTCTTTGACTCTTTCTTTAAAGTCCAATTTTCGCTTCCACAGAGTGTCTTAGGGCAGTGATCCCCAACCTTTTTTACGCCGCGGCCCGGTACCGGCATCAGCTGGGCACCGCGGCCCGGTACCGGCATCAGCTGGGCGCCGCCATCTTTTTTTGATGAAAAAGTGCTTCCGGTGACCTCACGGAAGCACTTTTTCATCAAAAAGATGGCGGCGCTAGCGCCTTCAGTGAGCTTTTCCGGGTAGAAATGGCTTTCTACCCGAAAAGTTCACGAGCGCTAGCGCCGCCATCTTTTTGATGAAAATGTGCTTCCGGTGAGCTTTCTACCCGAAAAGCTCACCGGAAGCACTTTTTCATCAAAAAAAGATGGCAGCGCCCAGCAAGCCAGCGGCCCGGTAGGACTTGTTCTGCGGACCGGTACTGGTCCGCGGACCGGTGGTTGGGGACCCCTGTCTTAGGGAATACTATGGCTTCCAAAGATTCTGATCTTTGTTGGTATAGACACGCGTTCAAATATATATATATATTTGGATATTCAAATATTCGGATAGTTGGAATTTAGGGTGAACAGAAATGGGGCATAGCCACAGCATCGTTGACAGCTCAGAAAAACCCTGGAGCTACAGGATATCAAAATGGCTTGAGATTTGGTCCGAAAGACATTGATTAGAACAGCTGTTCCCAAAGCATCTAGAAAGTCCCTGTTGGTGAAAGTGGCACTAGAGAGTACACTGTGAGCCTTTTCCCCTGATTTTATTGTTAAGATTTAGAGCCTGCCCACCTTCCCTAAGGGCAGATTGCGCCACATGAAGCAGAAGAAGTCCTAGATTCAGCATTTCACTTCTTTGAAAGGGCTGTTTCCCACAGTTGAGCTGGAGTGCTCTCCACCAGTGCTGAATTCAGTTATAAACTAAGCAAACTACAGCTTACGGGCTCAGTGTGTTGGGACCTCTCAAACATTCAGAGTTTTTTTTCCCCCCCATTTGTTACAATTTTATTATAATTTCACCCTGGAAGGTCCCCAAAGTTAAGCCCTCCTGTTTAGTTCCCATGACCCTCATTCATGGAAATATGCACTGTTTCTGCACGCATTCGCACCTTCTGTTCAAAGAAGGATCTTCCCCAGCCTATCACGAGTTTGTTGTGCATATTGGCAGCCTTTCTGCCAAATTCAGTTGTGACACACAGCCTTATTCTTCCTTAGCAGGTGCTAAGCACAGGGCCTCTGCGGCTTCTCACAGCTTAAGGACTCATCCGGTCTACTTTTAGTCCTGGCCCTCCTCTTCAATTGTCAGTGGAAAACCACACTGGCATGAAATCTGCTGTCCTGTTGCCAGTTCAGATCCTGCCTATACCAACTCTGTCCCTGGGTCTCTGAAGTCACCCCGAAGTTCCCACCAAGGTGATAGGTGACAAAGCCTAACTAATTTTACACACCACACACTGCGGATGACGGGGTTGGAAAAAGGAACAGGGCATTGTTGTAACCTTGGGGCCACAAAGCTTAAATCTGGAGCAGCGGCCTCCCCAAGAGCTTAGGATGAAATGGAAAGAAAATTTATGGGAAGAAGGCAGGAAAAACAATGCTGTTGCTAGGGGAGGTTTGTTCCATAGTTCAGATGTGCTGTATACAGGTAGTCCTCGACTTACGACCACAATTGAGCCCCACATTTGCGTCGTTAAGCGATACAGCCGTTAAGTCAATTTTGCCCCATTTTACAACTTTTTTTGCTACCGTTAAGTGAATCCCTGCAGTTGTTAAGTTAGTAACACAGTTGTTAAGTGAATCTTCCCCATTGACTTTGCCTGTCTGAAGTTCAGAAAAGGGGATCACATGACCCCAGGACACTGCAACCGTCATAAATACGAGCCAGTTGCCAAGAATCTGAATTTTGATCATGTGACCATGGGGACGCCCAGTCACCAAACAAATGGTTGCCAAGGTTCCAAGTAATACATTCCATTCAATAAGAACTCCGAGGCAGATAAATTCCTCAAAGAACATTTTTATTAGGACATATCAAATTGGCACATTCCTGGTGGAAAACCCGCTCTAAATTGCCACCGGTTTTTCACCCAATTAAAAGTAAAACTTTGTCACTTCCCTCCCCTGAGTCTCCAGTCACATGGTCCAATCAGCATACAGCCCAGTTGCTACCCTGTTTCTCCAACAATACGGCCTCCCCAATAGGAAGTCCCAGCCTGTTTTATAGGCATGAAATGAAATTAAGCCCCTCCCCCAAATTAAGGCCTATATTAAAACATGCAAAATGGGGGAATGGTGGGGGCTTGCCATTAGGAAGTACTTTTGTTCCACACCCGGATATGGTGCTGCCTGCGTTGACCCCAATACTGAAGTGCCCCACCAACGCCGAGGTCAACATCCAAGCCGTCGCCGCCCGCCCGAAGATGCAAGGGGGAATTAAGTCACCCCGAAAAGACGGCCTAGCCATTTTTCGGGCTCAAAAAAAAATAAGACCCGGCCTTATTATATGAGAAACACGGTAGGTGACCTCAGTCTCCGCCTTTCGAACACCTGCACCAATGTCCTTGATTCCCAGGGGAAATAATTTTATTTAGGCTACAACACCCCAGCTATCTCTATACCCCCACTCCCTGGCCCCTTCGCTCCAGGCTATGTCAGCCCTGAAGCTGTGAGAAGATAAACTTCCATAGAGAAACCACAAAAAAGAAAATGGCCACAGTCCAGCCAACTTCAGGGTTGACATGGTTGTAAGTCAAGGACTAGCTGTATAGGGAAACGGCCCATAAACAAGACACGTGCACATTATTCTGTGAGGCATTTTGCTGACAAATATGCTTCCCTTTTGGATCCACAACTCAAAGCACAAAGCAGACCCAGATGTTTAATGGCTCACGTTCTTCCTATCTTCTGAGGAGAACCGTGTACCCATTCTGAGCCTTGAAGAAGGTACTTTCTGGAACAAATCCATAGAGGCACTTCGCAAGAGAGAAATATCTCTTGGGATGGTTTATATGCTTTGGCTTACAGTAAATCTAAACAGAGAGAGGCTTCTACTCAACCAATCCACACTTATCTGAGAGTAGGAACCATTGAACAAATAAGGTTTACTTCTTAGTTGTGGACAAGCTGGGCCTGTACTGTTGACTTTCTCTCAACCTCTAGTATTCCATCTGCCTTGTGGAAATAATGATCCGGACCTCTCATGAAAGGTTGTTATAAAGCAGGAATCTCCAAACTTGGCCCTTTAAGACTTGTGGACTTCAACTCTGGGAGTTGAAGTCCACAAGTCTTAAAGAAGCCATATTTGGAGGTCCCTATTATAGAGAATGGAGCAAGAGAATGGTAAAATGTCTTAAGCACTATGGTATGAGAGAGGAAAATATTCAGTCCTAGCATGTAAATTATGTCCCATCATCCTTCACAATTGGCTATGCTTATTTGGCCTCTGGGAATTCACTTAGAGGCTCACCAATAGTAGTAGATTCTCCACCAATACCATTATACAGTATATATTCTCCACCAATATCAATACCACCAATATGGTATTGGTGGATAATACCATATAATATATATGGTATTAGTGGAGAATATACAACTATTGGTGAGCCTCTAGTGAATTCCCAGAGACCAAACAAGCACAGCCAATTTATGAAGGATGATGAGACATAATTTACATGCTAGGGCTTATATATATAAAAATTATAGGTCTAGGGCTTATATATATATATAAATATATAACAATTATCCATTTCTAGGACTGCAGAAATTCACTTTCCACCATTGGGCTATTCCAAATGGTGTTCTAGAGTGCTCTGTTACAATAGGGACCAATCACTACATAGATACATAGATACATAGATACATAGATACATACAACCCCCATAGTGCTTTACAGCACTCACTGTGCAGTTTACAATGTCAGCCTATTGCCGCCAACAATGTGGGTCCTCATTTTACCGACCTTGGAAGGATAGAAGGCTGAGTCAACCTTGAGCCCCATCAGGATTGAACTCTGGCTATGAAGGAAGGCTGTGGAAGGCCGCACTACAGAATTTAAGAGGAGGGACTGAAAACCTTTGTTGGTGTACTATTGGGTGAGAATCAAGGGACTGGACCACGGGTGGGATTCTACCAGCTCGCACCTATTCACTAGAACTGGTTGTTAACATTCTAAGCAGTTCGGAGAACCAGTTGTTAGAAGAAATTACTGGCCTAATCCTGTAAGGAAGGCAGGAAGGAAACATTCTGGTGTTGCTTACAGAAACTGCCTCTCCATTAACCCTTATTACATTCTTGGCAGGACTAGACTTCCTTGTCTCAAGAACTTCTCTGGAGTTTTTTTCCCTTCCTTTGCTGGTACTTTGCTTGTGTGGAGTGACCATTCAAAGTCACAATGGCACTGAAAAAAGTGACATGACTGTTTTTCACACTTACGACTGTTGCAGCATCCCCACAGTCATGAGAGGCCAGGCGAGGAGATGCGTGCATGTGAATGATATTGAGTTGGCCACACCCAGCCAGTCGCATGACCACCAAGCCACATCCACCAACTAAGCCACGCCCACAGAACCGGTTGTTAAAAAATTTGAATCCCACCCCTGGACTGGGCCTTCATTGGAATCACAGCTCAGGGGTCTCTGTCAAACACAAGGAAAGTTAGGAACAACATATTCATTTATCATTCTGCTTGCCAGGAAGACAGCAGCTGGCTCAAGCGAGGCAAGAGTTGAGGCATTCACTGCCAGCTCCTGCTGAGCCCTGATTCAGCATCTAGAGCTCCAGGAGTGCTTTGATCAACAACAGCCAGGAGTCTATGATTCCACACAAAGTCAAGGGCAAGGGGCAGACTAAGGGTCATTGATTATCCAGGTAGGCTGGACAACCAGAGGAGCATTCATTCCCCTCCTAGCGTGCTCTCCCTCCCCCCTCCCCTATCTCTTGGGCTATAGTGCTGCCTGCAAAACCAAGCTTGGGTTTGGAAAATAACAAAAAAAAAAAATTGCTCCTCTATTTCTTCCTTCCTGCTGGAGAGCTTGGTAGAGTTGACATTCCTTCATTCAGTTTGGGTCTGGATGCCAAATAGAATGTCATGGGGACACTAACAATGCACACAAAAAGGGGAGACAGGAAAGCAGTGATCCAATATTTGAGGGGCTGCCACAGAGAGGAATGGCTCAAGCTATTTTCTAAGGCACCTAAGAAAATAGGCCAGACTAGGAATAATGGATGGAAACTGATCAAGGAGAGATTCAACCTAAAAATAAGGAGAAATTTTCTGACAGTGAGAACAATCAACCCATGGAACAGCTTTGCCCTCAGACGTTGTGGGAGCTTCGTCCCTGGAAGCTTTCAAGAAGAGACTGGCCTGCCATCTGTTAGCAATGATGCAGGGTCTCCTGCTTGGGAGGGGGGGAGGTTGGACTAGATGACCTTACCAGGTCCCTTCCAACTCTGTTAATCTGTTTGAATAGGCATCCATGTCAGGATATTCAGGGGCAGTAGGTAGACTGGGGAAGACCAGGTGAAAAGAAGTCTTAACCTCACCCTGTTGGTAGGCTTCCCAGCAACAGCCATCTGAGTTCCTTAGGGGGGGCCCCGCCGCGCCGTGGGAATCAGGGCGTGCTAGTTCGGGGGGGGGGGGGGGGGGGGGGGGGGGGGGGGGGGGGGGGGGGGGGGGGGGGGGGGGGGGGGGGGGGGGGGGGGGGGGGGGGGGGGGGGGGGGGGGGGGGGGGGGGGGAAGCTCAAAGATTTGATCTAATAAGAACCTCTATCTTGCACATAGGTATGCCATAGGTAAATATTGCATCCTAATTAATACAGGAGTCGACAAACTTTTTTCTGGTTGGCGTCTGCTAATAAAAACACCCATCCATCAGATGTATGTTGGAGGACCACGTTGGGGAGGGGGTGGCAATAAAGCAATGACAATCTTGAAACCCCTTCCCCAACCCAGTGACCTTCAGATCTACAAAATGGTAAGGCTGGTTGGTTTCATTGTTTCGTTCAGTTCTTTTATTGCTCATTCATTTAGTCCAATGGCTCAGAAATGCAACTGACCAAACTCAATAGGATTTAAAGTATTATCTTTTCCCAAACGTTGGCTCACAGCATGGTCTGTGTGATATATAGCTAAAATCCAAGGTATTAAAACGGGAGAGAAAAAAAAATATATGTACTGCAGCTGCCAAAAGAATCAATGCAAGTTTGGATTGCATCAACAGAGGTATACAATAGTGTCAAGACCATGAGAAATGATGGCATTATTTTATGCTGTACTGGGTCAGATTGCACCTGGGCAGCTTGTGCTCGGTTCTAGGCACCATATTATACTGTAATAAGGATGCTAAGGAACTGGAAAGCATGCAGAGAAGAACAACAACGATGATTAACAGGCTCCAAAGTTAAATTCTATTATTTGGATTGATTGTGTGCCATCAAGTCATTTTCGACTCCTAGCTACCACATAGATTTTTCTCCAGAATGATCTATCTATCCCTCACCTTGCCAGGTCTTCCAAAGTGCACTCAACTGAGACTCTTCATTTCGTTCCTGATTATCCTCTTCTTCTCTTTTCTTCCACCTTTTCCAGCGAACCCAGATAGGATAATTTGAGCCTGTAATTCCTATGAGGAAAGATTCAAACTTAGTTCAATTTGGTACTGTGTTTCTTGATTTTTATTACTAGACCTGGGAAATCATTTCCAATTTTAGTTCTTAGGGTGCTATCATCAATATATTGCCCACTATTAATACATTTACTTCCAGTTTTAAAACCATACTTATCTTTTCCCAATCCATGTTCTCTTTATACAGTCTAGTTTTTGACTTACAGCCATTCATTTAATGACTGAAGTTACCATGGCACTGAAAAAAGTGACTTATGACCATTTTTCGCACTTACAACCACTGCAGCATCCACCCCATGGTCACACGATCAAAATTCAGATGCTTGGCAACCGGTTCATATTGATGACAGATGTGGCCTTCTGACAAGCAAAGCCAATGGAAAAGCCAGATTCACTTAACAACTGTATTACTAAGTTAAACAACTGCAGTGATTCACTTAACAACTATGGCAAGAAAAGTCGTAAGATGGGGCAAAATTCACTGAACAACCACCTGGCTTAGGGACAGAAATTTGGAGCTCACTAGTGTACCACCTCCCCCCAAGGTCCATTTTCACTGGCAGAGGGCTGCAGGAGGTTGTTGCAGCTAAAAATGGAAGCTGGGAGAGCTGCACATGGCCCGCCTGAACTCCATTTTCTCTGGCAGAGGCTTCGTGGACCAGTTAGAACTGACCGCGGGCCAGATCTAAGCATCCTGTGAGCTGGATCCAGCCCACGGGCCTTGAGTGTGACACCCCTGATCTAAAGAGTTCAAGACTTCTCATAACAGATAACAGATAATCAGAGTTGGAAGGGACCATGTAGGTCATCTAGTCCAACCCCCCGCCCAAGCGGGAGACCCCACACCATTTCTGACAGATGGCAGTCCAATCTCTTCTTGAAAGTCTCAAGTGATGAAGCTCCCACAACTTCTGAAGGCAAAGCTATTCCATTGGTTGATTGTTCTCACTTGTCAGAAAGTTTCTCCTTATTTCCAGGTTGAATCTCTCCTTGTTCAGTTTCCCTCCATTATTCCTTGTCTGGCCTACAGAAGTTCTTCAGTTCTGAGCTTCTTGGTTTGACCAATTCAACCAATTTGGTTCAACAAGTTCTGAGCTTTTTCAGACTTGTCCTCTGACAAGTCTGAGCTTCTCAATTTCTTGGGTGAAGGTGCAGATACCTGTGTTGGCTTGTTTGCTGTTTCTAACCAAAGAATTTGATGACATTTGGTTATGGAAGTATGCATATGCTTCTTTTAAAAGACATCCTAATTTTCCACCAGAGGCCAGAGAACCTTCCCTAAATGTACACAGTAATGGTATATTTTCCAAAAAGTCACACACATCAGCTCTTTTTGACTAGGGAAGGTAAGAAAAGCAATCACCTTGCATGAGGACATTGCAAATAAAGCAGGCTGGCAAACATTGTCCCAAACAAAATTCCAGCAAGGTAATCAAAATTTCTACCAATACTGACACAGCTGTCTGGATTGAAAAGAGCACTTTGCATACCTAGCCTAGGGGTGTCAAACTCAAGGCCTGGGGGAGGGGGGAGGATCCAGGCCACGGGGTGCTTAGATCTGGCTTGCAGGGTCACCCTAGAAACAGCAAAAGACTGGCCTGCAGTGCCTCTACCAGCAAAAATGGAGCCCAGGGTGGCCCTCCGAGGCTCTGTTTTCTGCTGCAACGGCCTCCTGCTGCCCTCTGCCAGTGAAAATGGGGGCTACACACACACACACACACCCAAGCTTCATTTTCATTGGCAGAGGGCGGCAGGAGGCTGTCGCAGCAGAAAATGGAGCTATGGAGCTCGTTTTCACTGACAGAACACTTGGGCCACCACAGACACCCCCCCCCAAGACACAAGTGACGTCAAGCTGGCCACACCCACCTTGACCATGCCTACCCCATCCCCGAAGCCGAACACAACCCTGATGCGGTCCCCAATGAAACTGAGTTTGACACCCCTGACCTAGCCTCTTCTTACACAAGGACAAATAAATAAATGTTAAAAACAAACAAAAGAGCAGATACACAGAAAAAGATATAACCATCCCAAACCATTCTGATGAGTAGCCTCCGCTAGACTTTCTGACATCGGCGATGTTAAATCATCCTATCCAACCTGCTACCTTCCAAATGTGTTGGGGCTATAACCTCCCCTGCACATCTGGAGGATAGCAGCTGTAGAAGGTTTGAGTATTCATGCCCTTCCACGAAACAGCTGCATTATGCTGCAGGAATATGGTTTCATGTTCCCGAGGGAGACTTTTTTCCCAGTATAAAAAAAAAGACTAATAAATCAAACCATCTGACACATCCTGATCAGTTCATGGAGTGTGAGGCATGAGTTCTTTTTGCCAAAAACCAACTCAGCTGTAGGAAAAAGAGGAAAGAAAGTGCATTGATTGGGGGGGGGGGAGAGAAAATCCAGTGTTATTTTCGAACTTGGCAATTTTAAGATTGTATGCACTTCAATTCCCAGAATTCCCTATCAAAGAATTCTTGGAATTCAAGTCCTTTCATCTTAAAGTCACCAAAATATGGGAAAAGGCTGGTGTAGAATGTAGGAAAAACTTGTGATGGTGTCCAAAAACAAAGAATAGCTATGCAATCCCACCACCTTGATCTAAGGTGAGGCTTCAGGGAGCAATTCTATACCTTTCTATAGGAAAAGTAGTGATCTGGGGAAAGGGGAAATAGGGATAGTGATATAAAGCAATTATCTCGCACAATAAAGAATTTCAAATGAAGAGAGCCAGCTTGGTCCAATGATCAAGGCACCAGGCTAGAAAAATCAGAAGACGATGAGTTCTGGTCCCACTTTAGGCATGAAAGCCAGCTGGATGGTTTTGAACCAGTCCATCTCTCTCAGCTTAGGACATCAGTTTTGGGCAACAAGCCAATCAGTCAATTCCTTTCACAATCAATGGATCAACCCTTCGTTGATCTGGAAAAGGGGGATTGTGCATTTGTGGCACGATACTAGGAAGGGGAAAAAGACTTCTGAATAAAATAAATAATCAGTCTATTAGCTATTCTCATTTTGATGTTTTATTGTACACTTTCCAGAGTCCCTCTTTTAAGGGAGATGGGCAGTTTAGAAATGTGCAATAGCTCTAGCATGTATGTGCCGCTTCACAGTGCTTTACAGCACTGTCTAAGCAGTTTACAGAGTCAGCATATTGCCCCTAACAATCTGGGGGCACTATTTATTTATTTTATTTTGTCAAGTGATTATTAGATAACAGGTATAAGTATAAACATGGTTATGAATACATGAAATGGATAAGAATAAGAAAAAGAAAGAAACAATAGGACAGGGACCGTAGGCACTTTGGTGTGCTTATGCACGCCCCCTACAGACCTCTTAGGAAAGGGGTGAGGTCAATAGTAGACAGTCTAAGATTAAAGTTTTGGGGTTTGGGGAAGAAACCACAGAGACAGGTAGAGTATTCCAGACATTGACCACTCTGTTGCTGAAGTCGTATTTCTTGCAATCAAGTTTGGTGCGGTTAACCTTGAGTTTGTATCTATTGTGTGCTCTTGTATTGTTATGGTTGAAGATAAAGTATTCATTGACAGGTAGGACATTGCAATGTATGATTTTATATACTGTACTATACTTAGATTGTACCGAAAGCAGCATAGTTCTAGATTTTCTAGATCTAGAATTTCAAATCTGGTGGCATAAGGTATTCTGCAATGTGTAGAGGAGTGGAGAACTCTTCTTGTGAAATATTTCTGGGCTTTCTCAATTGTATTAATATCAGATATGTAATGCGGGTTCCAGATTGATGAGTTGTATTCAAGTATTGGTATAAATATACTATATAAATAAATTCTCTCCACCATTTCTAACATTAGATGGATATTTGAAATAATTGCACCATTTCAGTTCAAACAGCTGGCATTGACTTCCCAGGCAGCACATATAGGAATGGGAGTGATGGCGGGGGGTAGAGTCACATCACACACACGCAACCACATAGGAGTTGTTAATGCTGAATGCTTATCTCAAAAATGACAACTTAACCCAAGTCAAAAGAAATCTGGGAAGAAGCATTTCAAACCATCCCAAGAGACATCACCTGAATTAAAATTAACTCACTCTGACACTAGGAATTCCTCTTTCCTAGATTCTGTATTCATCCCAGACTAACATACTGTAACATTAATTTTACCTTGCTGTAATCTATAAAATTCTTCCTTCCTCAACCCTACACAGCTGTGCAAGGTTTGACATGGAGGCCCAATTACTTGAACATCTGGATTGCAATTTCATGTTTCTGTGTGCTCAGGCTGATTGTGCAATCAAGGGTTGTTCTTCACATCAGAATGACTTGCCTCTCAGTTCAGGGCATTCTCCATCTAGCGCCTACTTTTTGGGTGCATATCTGGAGACTAATCCCCTTAGGTTTAAACAAAAATGTTTAAAATACTTTTGTTATATATAACTTTATGAAGCTGGAAGAACTGTTCTTGTCAGTAGCACAACTTCTTACAGATTTAAATTATGATAGTACTGGTGTTACATAATGTTTTTATACTGTTGATGACCAGCTGTATTTTTTTTAGTTTTGCTTGTTCTGGATTAAGTACAAGGATTAAGTTTAAATATAAGTACATATAAATATGATTGCTAGTAATAATTTCAGAATAGGCAATGTTCATTTCATGGGTGTTTTTTTTTTCTCAGTTTGAAGGAAGGCTATCAGATCAAGGCTGTAAAAATACAGATGCCTCTAGGTAACAGCTGGGGTTGGCATTTTCTGGCACTTCTTTGCTGCTGTCTTGTAGTTGTCTAGATTTTTGCAGCTAAGATTTAACTGTGCTAGTTTTTAAAAATGCACAAATAACAGAAAGCCTGACTCCTGCAGAATATTGATGTTGACCTATCAAGGCATGGGTGTACTGGTTTTTTCGGTATCTGGGATCCCATCTCCAACATAATGGCGACATCAATGGTGAGGTGCGAGCAAGGGTGAATGCAGCCTGGATGCATTGGTGTGTTTTGTGACAGACGAATGCCAACCCATTTTAAATCTAAGATTTACAAGACAACCATCCACTCTATTGCACTGTTTGGCACTGAATGCTGGGCAGCAACAACAGGGACCGAAAACTGTCTCCATGCCATGGAAATGCAAATGCTCTGTTGGGTATCGGGCATCTCCCTTCTTGACCACATCACAAATGACACCATTAACAACATTGTGGTGTGGCACCAATTATAGAGAAGATGAGAGAAGGCCAACTCCACTGGTATGGACATGTCCAGAGAGTAGCAGCTTCCTCCGTGGGCAAGACTGCCTACCAACTAGAAGTCAATGGCCAGCAATCTTGTGGGCATCCAAAAAAGAGATGGCAAGACACCATCAACAAAGACATGCAAGCTGTGGGCCTGCACCCTGGAGATGCAGCTGACCATGCAAAGTGGTATTCAATGATCCGAAAAGCAGACCCAAGACCTGAGGGCATATGCTAGGAAGAAGATGGCCATGGGTGTACCCAGCAAATTAGAAAAACGCTACCTGCCTGAACTCACTGCAAAATTACTACCAAACAGAACATTTTTAAAAATAGTTTAAGTTATTTAAGTTTTATTTCAGCATGGGGCTTTTTTTCAATAATGCCCTCTGGAGAGCACACCTCACATACCAACATCAGGATTTGTCAGAATTTCTTTTTGAGGAGTTAGAGAATCAGGACGATAGAAAACCTGGTCATTTAGAAAATGATCAGAATTCTCCTTTTCTTGCTCTTCCTGCAGTTGAATCTAAGGCACTTTAGGGACTGGGGAAATTTTTTTTTAAAAAAACCCAAACAAACACTGAATCTGAATTGTTACAGTACAGGTAATCCTCAACTTACAACCATTCATTTAGTAACTGTTGGAAGTTACAACACAGTTTTGAAAAAAGGGACTTAGGACCAATTTTCACAGTTATATCCATTGCAGCATCCACATGGTCACATGATCAAAATGTCAATGCTTGGCAACTGGCATGTAGTTATGACAGTTGCGCTGTCTCATGGTCATGAGTTCACCCTTTGTAACCTTCCTGGTTGTAATATCAGTGGGGAAGCCAGATTTGCTTAATGACCAAGCAATTCATTTAACGATTACAGTGATTCACTTAATAACTGTGGCAAGAGAGGTTATAAAATGGGGGCAAAACTCACTTAAAAACTGTCTTGCTTTGCAACAGGAATTTTGAGATCAATTGTGGCCATAAGTTGAGGGCTACTCTATCAAGTCATTTTTTTCACTCCCAGCAACCACACGCCGTAGATAAATTTTCTCCATGACTATCTGTTCCTAAGTTGGTCTTTCAAATCTTCCAAGGGTGCCCTCATCGGCAGTAAAAAGCTAAGTCTGTCCACCTTGCTCCTGACCCCCTCTTGTCTTTCCTTCTACCTTTCCCATTATTAGAGCCTCTTTCAGAAAGCTGGGTCTTCACAGCATGTGTCTGCAGCAGGATAATTTGAGCCTTGTCATTTGTGAGAACTCTGGGTTGATTTGTTCGATAATCCATTTGTTTGTTTTCTGCCCTTGTTATTCTCCAGAGTCTTCTCCAACACCTAAGTTCAAAAGCATCGATACTCTTTCTTTAGGCAGAAACATTTAAATATACAAATGTAAGATAGCAGAAATGTTGCTGGGTGGTAACAATATCTTCAAAAATAATTTTAGGTGTCTTAGATGGTCAGTTAGAACATAAGCCAATAGCAGTACTACCTTAGCTGCCTCGGCTGATGGAATCTCATGTGCATGAGAAATAATAATAACGATCCAATGACTTCGTGCTGGCACTATTTATTTCCCTTTTTGCAGTTGTTGTTAAGCAAATCATATCAGTCATTAAGTGAATCCCGCTTCCCATTGATTTTGTCAGAAGCCAGCTGGGAAGGTTGCCATCGGTGATCACAAGACCCTGGGATACTGCAAACATCATAAATACATGCCAGATGTCAAGCACCTAAATATTGATCATTTTGAGTGTGGGACGCTGCAATGGTTGTAAGGAGTAAATTACTTCTTTCAGTGTAACTTTGAATGATCACCAAGTGAAGGTTATAAGTTGAGGACTACCTGTATTATGAATGGAAACTGAATAATAGAAAGAATATTTCAACAGATCCAGGAAGCCATGGATTTCCTTAACAGGGAAGTAATCCAGACACCATCTTTCAGGAACACTCTACAGATGTGAGAGACACACACGACTAGATGCCCTCCAGGCTTATTCCAGTTTATAAGATTTCCCTCAGGATAATTGATGGGTTTTTCATGTGTTTGGACAAGCGGATGGAACAATGTTAATTTTCTGTACATGCAACTTGTGAGTTTTTATGTAAGAAGGCAGGTCTCACGGCTCATTATTTGCACACTCCGCAAGTGTGAAAGACCAGGTCTCACATGCCAAAAATCCTAACAGCAACATTGCAGCCCAGATCTGGCAACCTAACTCAAGTGCCCTTGGTTCTATTAAAAATGTCAGTTTCAGGATTATTTAAGGACATTATATGTAGAACAGACCACACTAAAATTCCAAATTCCGCCAGCAAAATGGGCTATTTATAATAATTACATTTCTTAAGCTAGCTTAATATACCTGAGAGTTACACTTTTAAAATAGGCAGACTTCTCTGTTTTTTTCTGTTTGTTTTTGGCTAAGCTAAGGAAATGGACAACAGGGAGGTCGATGCCAAAGCTGTAAAGCACTTTGCATTTAATTCCAAAAAGAGGCTTTGGAGCCCCGCCGTTGCCTCCGGTTTGTAACTCCTTTAATAAATAGTTGTTATGATTGGAAGGAAAACTGCGGAGGAAGAACAGAGGAAAAGTGCAGGGTACCATGTTCACCCCTAGCATAAATTACTCCTTGTTAATTACTCCTTGTTTTTGAACTGTCATTGTATCTTGCAAACATGCTTTCAAGCTTTCTTAAGCACTATAATTGCTAAAAAGCTTTAAATTAGTTTCCTCCGCTAGCTACATTTTGTGCAAAATGCGAACCCCACAGTCACCCATTAATGTAGAGGATTGGTTCAGATGTTAATGACTTGGTATGAAACATGCCTGCCTACTTACAACCCCTGTCTGTAACATCTAATCAGCATACTCGAAAAATACCTGTAGTTAATTTGGGGTTTCCTTCCTTTTCACTTTGAGTTCAGTGTTGACTGTCTGGATTAGTCCCTGCATTTTCCTGGCAACGTTTTCTGAAGTTGTTTGCCACGGGCTGCTTCCTAGGGAGAGGGCATGTTGGCTCAGTGGTTAAAGCTTGTCAGCTGGAAAGGGTTTGAGACCTGAGTGCTGCAAGATGGGGTGAGCTCCCATTGCTTGCTCCAGCTCCTGCCATTCAAAAACGTGCAAATGCGTGTAGTGTAGGCACTACTTTGGTGGGAATGTTCCATATTAAGCAGGCTTGAAACCCTGCATTCCTATTGGTCTACTAAGAGAACTATCTGATTGGACAGCCAGATGGCTGTGATTGGCTCGCTAAGAGTCTGCCGCGATTGGATGAAACCAATCGCGGGAAACTCAAAGCAATGTCATTGGCAGCCTAGCCGCGGCTAGCTCTATAAAGAGAGCTGCCGCGAGCGCTTTCTCTCAGTCAGATCTAGCCTGTAAATAAAGAGCTGTTGTTCACTTATTCTGAGTCTCTCGTCTCTATGGGCCCGACCTTCCGAACTTAACAGGGAAGGTAACAACGTTCTATGCCTCTTGGTGTCTAGTCACATTGGCTACATGGAAAGGATCTTTGGACAACAGTGGCTCCCTCGGGAAATGGAGATGAGCACCACTCCTAAAGTTGGACACAACCAGATCGGGGAAATCTTTACCTGCTTCCTAGGGCTAGGAAAGTATGACTGGCCCAAAAATCACCCAGCTGACTTGGTGCCAAAGGCAGGATTAGAACGCCCATCTCCTGATCGCTAGCCTGGTGGTGTTAACCACTACACTACATTAGTTCTTTTTTGTGACTGTACAGTTGGATTTTAAAAAAAACAGTGCTTTCAATAAAGATGAATTCTCTCATTGATAAGCCTGCCAAATTCAGTATTAAGTACGGTATGCCTTCCACCGGCAAAAAGCTTTGAATCCAAAGATATGCACTGTTGATATTGAAACAAAGTGGGAGATGGGGAAGGAAACATATGTGGTTTTTCCCAGCAACTCCAAGATATATATTTTTTTTCAAGATTTCAGCATCTTATTTATGCCTCCCCTCCGTTCATGAATGCCATATTCCCAATCTTGCGCTTCCTCTCAACTAAATCTTTTTCAGAGGCTGGCTAGTTACAGTAGAACAGGGGTGTCCAACCTTGGCAACTTTAAGACTTGTGGACTTCAACTCCCAGAATTCCTCAGCCAGCAAAGCTGGCTGAGGAATTCTGGGAGTTAAAGTCCACAAGTCTTAAAGTTGCCAAGGTTGGACACCCCTGCAGTAGAAAAGGGATGGCAGAGCCTGGGGTTGGGTGAAAAGGGGAGATCAGCCTAGAACCCCAGGTAGCCACAAGAAAACTAAGTCCCACCCACCCACCCCTTGAATTCCATTGACTTTTATTTAACTCCAAGCAGGTCCTGAGAAGATACCTGTGGGTGGGCTGTTCAGCAATAAATCAGTTTAATTGAACCTTCGTGTGTGGACCTGGTCTTTCTCACCTGACAGCTACTACAGCACATTGTATCTATTGCACGCCTATCTGAGTACGCTCACAACCACCTAGCTTTGGCAAGAGAGAGGCTGGCTTGAAGGCCCTTTTTTTCACACAAGACTTCGGAGCCAGAGGAATAACAGGGATGAAGATTTATAAAAGTAGAACAAGAGTGTGTGGCACACAACTGGGCATAAAGGTATACCTTGAAGATGGGCACCATCAGACCCCCCTTGTTGTCAAGGTAATTCAGGGATGCACAATATCTCCTTTGGGGGGAGCTATAGTAGCTTTCCAACCCCACCCCACCCCTTGATGACATGCAGAGCCGAAGAGCTTCCAGAACCTGAAAGGGCCAGGCCAACAAACCAGTTGAAGTAATGGACAAGAAGGGGGGAGACCTGTTTTGTGGTTTTTGCCTCCCCTCCAGCTGTGGAAGCCCACTGGGTGACTTTGGACCAGTGACTTTCTTAGTCCAGCCTACCTCACAGGGTTGTGATTGTGGAGAAAAGTAAGAGGAATGAAGAAAGAGAGGGGGGGAGGAAGGAAGGAAGGAAGGAAGGAAGGAAGGAAGGAAGGAAGGAAGGAAGGAAGGAAGGAAGGAAGGAAGGAAGGAAGGAAGGAAGGAAGGAAGGAAGGAAGGAAGGAAGATGTTGAAAGTTAAAACCCACCCCTCTCCTAGGAAAATGAAATATTTTAGGATATATTAAAAAGGCAGAATATTTCCTTTCAAAAGAGAAGTAGAAACTCAGAGAGGCAGAAACTCACCCCTCCCCCATCTTTGCTAATGGACCATTACTCTGGCCTACGCCCAGTCTATTTTACATAACAAAGTTCTACTCCAGGTAGAGCTATAATAGGAATTGCCCAAAGCCCTTTCATTACATCATCATCCAGTAAGGCTCAACCAAGCCTGGGACTCAGGACAGCCTACAGAGTTGCCCTTGTATGGCCCCATGGGAGTCTGACAACCAATCAGAATACAAGCTCAAATTCAAATCCCAATAGAGGTATAAAACAATTGCACTTTCAGCATATATCAGCCCTTCTTTCTTCAGCCAAGGCATGTGATCCTGTCCACCATTAAACCATCTTTCCAAGCAGTCAACCATGTTTCCAGTGTCTTTCTTCCCCACTTGGAACTGAACCCAGAAGGTTATTTCTTCCAACAGAAGGAAGGATTATTGAGGGGAAAAAATCATTTTCATGACTTCTGGGAGTTGGAGATATGCTATAACATCTATATGTATTAGAAGATGCAGCCCCCAAAATAAGAAAATAGTATCCTTGTGGCTGTTTTATCCAATAACCCTAAAGTAAGTTCATGGCTTGCTCAGTTATTCTAACTTGTTCAGTCTACTGCCTTTGGAGGCCGAAAAATAGGCCCGTTCATCACTTCCTGTATTTCCTGAAATACTGGAAGTGACGAAACGGGCTCATTTTTTGGCCTCCAAAGGCTGTAGAGGCTTCCCTCGAGCCTCTGGGAGGCCAAAAAAAAAGGCCTCAAACGGGTCAAAAATCAGCTGGGAGGCACGCGCATGCACAGTGCAGGTAAGGGGGTGGCGGGGAGGGATTGTGCACGCATGGATAGGGGCTGTGGGGGGGGCACGCACATTGCCTTCTGGGTGCTGGCACGCGAGCACACATGCACGGGCGTGAGTGCAATTTTTGGCACAGGAGCCCAAAAAGGTTAGCCGCCACTGGACTTAGAAGGTCTCCAAGTTCCCTTCCAGCCCTATGAATCTATGACTTTCAACTGGTTGAGCAACATTGTTAAGGCACTTGATTGGCTCTCTTCCTTTGCACACCCTCCTCATAAGCACCAAACTAGGAGAACTACAGGTAGTCCTCCAACTTGCAATAGTTCATCTAGTGAACATTCAAAGTTACAACGGCACTGAAAAAAAGTAACCAAAAAGTAACGTTGCAGCATCCCCATGGTCACATGGTCAAAATTCAGATGCTTGACAACTGATTCATATTTACGATGGTTACAGTGTCCCGGGGTCCTGCGATTAGCCTTTTGCGACCTTCTCACAAGCAAAATCAATGGGAAATCCATACATTCACTTAACAACCATGCTACTAAATTAACCAATGGAATGACTCACTTAACAACTGTGGCAAGGAAAGCCGTCAAATGGAGCAAACCCGCTTAACAAATGTTTCACTTAGCAACATACATTTTGGGCTGAATTGTGGTTGTAACTCGAGGACTACCTGATACTTCTACTATTCTCAGCAATAGGTAGAATCCAGTGGTGGGATTCAAATTTTTTTACTACCAGTTCCGTGGGCGTGGCTTGGTGGGTGTGGCAGGGGAAGGATACTGTAAAAATCCCCACTCTCTCCCCACCCCACTAACCCGCTTTCCAGCTCCGTTCTCTTGTGCAGAGCAACCAAGGAAGACCCAGCCGATCAGCTGGGACTCGCGAGGCAGAGAATAGATGGAGATGGGACCAGTCAGAGGTGGGATTTGCTGGTTCTCTAAACTACTCAAAATTTCCACTACCAGTTCTCCAGAACTGGTCAGAACCTGCTGAAGATTTTTCTTATATGTACCCATTTCATGTATTCACAACTATGTATACGCTTATACTTATTATCTTGTAAACAATTGGCAAATCAAATCAAATAAATAAATAAATAAATAAATAAGACCACCTCTGGTAGAATCCCATGTTTAAAATGCTGTGCCTGTGTCTGCAAACCATGGTTAGCTTGAGTATTGAATTAACCTATTTTCCAGCACTCACAACATAATTAATTATACATTGACTGAAATGGCTGGGTTTCCACAGCATATTAACTCAACAACAACAAAAAAGCTAACCTGAGTTAAAGCTAATTAAACCTGGCAGCTGCTCGGTCTTTCAGTGACCCATTTCGGTGTCTTGTGTGATTTCAGGCAATGCGCAGCAGCCCATGTGTGTACAAAGGAGAAACAGAAGTTCCACTCTGCTTTTATTTATATCTTTAAAAACTTAGTTCGGGATTGAAATCCTGGCCAGACAGCATTTAATTCAATTTTTTTCAATGAAAACACGGTTATAGTTAGCAGAGTGGGGGAAAAAAAGCTTGAGAAAGTGACAGTTTCATTTTGGTGAATTAACAAGAGTTATATTCACACTTGCAAGTCATTGGGAAATCTAAGGCTGGATGAAACAGAGAATCCACACACTGAAAGAGGAACAAAACCAAGGAGCTGAATTAAAAGTCTGCCAAGATCCCTTTAAATCAGGGGTCTCCAACCTTGGCAGGTTTAAGACTTGTGGACTTCAACTCTAGGAGTTGAAGTCTACAAGTCTTAGCTTGCCAATATGCCAGCAGACATCCAGTGCCCAGCCACACAGAGCTTTGAAATCCCCTTAGAAACAAGCCAGAATGGGCAGGATTATTGTAATCCTCATACAATTACATAATATCCCTGTTGCTATTTATGACACCAGCTCAAGAATCTGGACCTTATTCTCAAGCGATCCACATCACTATTACATCAGTTTATATTTAAGACCAACTTTTTGAGAGAGGCCGATATCAAAGGGGGGTAATTAGTTAAGTGACGTGTGCCTGAAAACAAACACTTTGATCTACAAAGCCCCAGTTCCTAAGATGTTGGCAGTGTATTTTGAACTGTTTGATATTCCTGGGTTGACTTTGGAGGCAGCTCCTTCTCAGAACCGTTATTTGTTTGCCACGATGTAACAAAAGCTGGAATTCAGCACTTCTGTGCTAATCCTTTGCTTTCTGGCACACACTGGAGAAAATGTGCATAAAAGGACTGAACACATTTTCTGGAACCGGTGGCATGCACACTCTCCTGTGTTGGAAGTTAAAACCCACCCCTCCCATAGGAAAATGAAATATTTTAGGATATACTAAAAAAAAAAAAAAGGCAGAATATTTCCCCTAAAAGAGAAGTAGAAACCAGAGAGGCAAAAACTCACCACCACCATTTTTGTCAATGAAGGCCTGGGGCAGTCTATTCTACATAACAAAGATATACCTCCTTCAGGCAGACCCATAATAGGAATTGCCCAAAGCCCTTTCATTACATCATCATCCAGCAAGGCTCAATTCAAGCCTGGGACTCAGGGCAGCCTACAGAGTTGTGCCTGCATGGCCCCATGGGAGTCTGACAACCAATCAGAATACAAGCTCAAATTCAAATCCCAACAGACGGCATAAAACCAAGGGACTCTCAGCATCTGCTCCCGTTTCTTCAAAAGCTTGAAGGCACGTGATCCTGTCCATCAATAAACCATCTTTCCAAGAAACCTCCGTGAATTCAGTGTCTTTTGTCCCACTTGGAACCAAACCCAGAAGGATATTTCTTCCAACACCTGAATAAATATTGCAGAAAAGCGTTGTTGTTTTTTCCTCCTTTAGAAAGGGAATCTATCCCTTTTGGGCCACCTCTTCTTCTCAACTTTCAAAATGGGCTCCCTGACATTCAGGCCAACCCAGGTGAAACCTTTCTCCATTGGTGTGAAAATAAATGGATGGGCAAGGCTGTGTCTTTGCATTCCCCCCCAGCCGCCTTTCTTGCTCCAGGGTCTCTGAATTGCATCTGAACTGGAGGAGACTCAACTCTGCTTGCTCAAAGCTTCCTTGTTTCTCCCTGCCTGCGCTCTTGTTCTTCCCTTCGCACATGGCCCACACTGCCTCCCAGCAATTTCTGTCTCCTTTGGTTTCCTGCTAGCCCTGCATACCATCTGCTCCACTCCCCCAGCCTTGCCTCCACCTGGGCTCTGGCTCCTCCAGGTCTAAATACACAGAATCCTCCAGCAACCGTCAAAACGGTTGCTGGGGAAACGGCCGCATTATTTTTATCCTAATGTTTAATGGGGGTACTACCCCCTTGGCGCCCTTCAACACAGGCCCGGTAAAAGCTGGAGGGAAGAGAGAGCGAGAGGACCTTCTCTCTGTAACACACATAAAGATCTTGTGATCAACCCCACAGGATGCTTACTGCTGGTCACAATAGAGGAGCTTCAGGGGATGGATCAAAATGGGCTCCCAGAGCCCCTTACCTATTCTCTGTGGAGAATTGCTCTCTCTATTTTCTCCATCTTCCTTAAAAAGGCTATCTTTTAAAAATGGCCCATTTCCAGCCCTCCTGGGGCCTGCTGAAAGCAGATGTTAAAATTAATGGCCCTCTTCTTTTCAAATAACCTATCAAGACCTTCCTGCTCCAGTTCTTTGGTGAACATTAGCACTTAACATTCACATTGGCAACCATTAGCACTTAAGTACCTAATTCATGGGTTGAATTCTGTCCCTGACAGCACAGCCTACCAAAGAGCTTTCAGTGTGGCATCTTAAACCCTAACCCAGTGATTATATTTAGGAAGTTGTTTACAGGTTGCTGCCTTGTCAATCTATAAGCTGCCCTGAGATGCTTGATAATGAGGTAGGCAACATATAAATTTAATAAATAATAATAATAATCTGATCTCTTCATATACTCAGAGAAACCGAACTAGAGTTAGTAGTTTGGCCATCTAGAAGTCATTCAGCTCACTCTAACACACATACACAAAGGAGTGATGAGTTTCACCCATTGTGCTACATTGTGCAGCATCCCCAGCGTTACATGAGCAAAATTCAGATGCATGGCAACCAGCATGTATTTACCATGATTGCAGCATCCCAGGCAATATTCCCAGCCTGCTGTCAACAAGCAAAATCAATGGGGCAGAGGTCTCCAAACTTGGCAACTTCTAAGACTTGTGGACTTCTTCTATAGATGGCATCTGCCCCCAACGAAATTGGCAAAGATATACCCCAACATGAGTCCGGCATGTTGGAAATGTAGAAAGAAAGAGGGTACTTTCTATCATATGTGGTGGTCTTGTCCTGAGGCCCAGAAATACTGGCTTAAAATTAAATATTGGCTACAAGAAAGTCTTAAGGATCAAATAGAATTAGAACCAGAATTATTCTTGTTAGGGGTATTTAAAAAGAAATATGGAAAAAACATAAAATATATTGTATTACATATTTCAACGGCTGCCAGAATAACTTACACTCAATGCTGGAAGCACAACTGTATTCCCACAGATGAATTGATCATTCAAAAAATTATGACATGTGCTGAAATGGATAAACTGACCGTAATGTTACAAGAGAAAGATGAGTCTGAATATTACAAAATCTGGGGGAAATGCAGGGGTGGGATTCAAATTTTTTAACAACCGGTTTTGTGGGCGTGGCTTAGGTGGTGGGCATGGCTTAGTGGCCATGTGACTGGGTGGGCATGGCTTGGTGGTCATATTATTAGCTGGGTGTGGCCAACTCAATATCATGCTGCAACAGTCATAAGTGTGAAAAACGGTCATAAGTCACTTTTTTCTGTGCCATTGTAACTTTGAATGGTCACTCCACACAAGCAAAGTATCAGTAAAGGAGGGGGGAAAAACTCCAGAGAAGTTCCTGAGACAGGAAGTCTAGTCCTGCCAAGAATGTAATAAGGGTTAACAGAGAGGCAGTTTCTGTAAGCAACACCAGAATGTTTCCTTCCTGCCTTCCTTACAGGATTAGGCCAGTAATTTCTTCTAACAACCGGTTCTCCAAACTGCTTAGAATGTTAACAACCAGTTCTAGTGCGAACTGGATAGGTGCGAACTGGTAGAATCCCACCCCTGGGGAAATGGTATAATTGAATTGATTGAAGACAGATGGAAAATGAAGGAATTTAAGATAAGCAATTTATAGATTAAATGTATACATTTGCACAAATTATATATATTTGTAAATATGCACAAAAGATAGAAACGTATGAGATTGATGTCACAGAACTGTTAATGTAATGATTATCTTGTTGTTTTTAAAAGACATAAAAGACTAATAAAGTTTATTTCAAAAAAGACTTGTGGACTTCAACTCCCAGAATTCTCCAGCCAGGGAGTTGAAGTTCACAAGTCTTAAAGTTGCCAAGTTTGGGGACCCCTGCGATAGGGGAAGCCAGATTCACTTAACCACCACGTTTCACTTAACAGTTGAAGTGATTTGCTTAACAACATGGTAAAAAGGTCATTAAAAGGTCCATATATTGATCTTTGTATGTATTTAAAAGTTACTAACATTCTATTACTTAGATACCTAACTTTTTGTTCTCAAAGGCTCCTTTTTTTTGCAGCTCTAATAAGTAAGATATTAATTATCTTCTTTATTTCAGGAAAAGTTGCAGTTACCTCTTTTTCAGCTGTATGGTTGGTGGCAATGAATAACAAGTAGGGAGTTCTCTTCTTTGCAGCTTATTGTTTAAATTCTGCTTCCAGATTCTACCATACGCCTGTTTTATGCATACAAAAGGGAATGATAGAGCTGATCCAATTACTGGATAGACTGGGAATGAGACTGTTGGAATAAAAGTTTACATATGGTAAAATTATTTTGCAAATAGAAAAACGTATATTTTTCAGTGGTGTTTTAAAATCTTTTATTTGAGATACTACCGGCCAATTCAACATAGCTGTCATGTAAGCTGAAGAAAGGCTATCTGATTTGGGTTACAAAAACTGGGTTAAACAGTAGATGGCAGTAGAGATTTGTAGGAAACCTATCTTTTTGCTACCACCTAGTGATCCTCCAAAATTGTGCAGCCCAGATAGAATAGAATAGAATAACAGAGTTGGAAGGGACCTTGGAGATCTTCTAGTCCAACCCACTGCCTTTAAGATCTGCTGCCTTTAAGTGATGGAATGTGTAAGTCTTGCATCAGGGCAGGCAAAAGGAAGTTGTGTGTTACTTGTTGTTTGTTTTGTTTTAAATTTGCTGTGACTGGCTTGTTTTGCTGGAAGAAAGCATTCCAAAATAGCATCTTTCCCTTCCAGCACAAACAGAATATAATGGCTTTTGCAACCTCAGGGTTCTGTCACTTCACGCTGCTATATATGGAGACAAAGCACAAAGTTATTTATAGCCTGGCTCCACCAGTCCCATTCACTATGCCATTAAATGGTTTCACTAGACTTGGTTCTAGCTTGGCAGGTTGTGTGAACCTAATCAGTTGTGCTTATTCAACAGAACATGGTTAAACAAGCCACAATGGGCAAGCTATAGACCTGGAGGGTCTTAATTGCTACCTATTCCAGCCCCCTCTTCCCCTTTCAGCATATGTTTTCCCACCACACAGCTAACAGAAAACAAGACAGAAAACAAGACAGCATCTTCCCTCTATCTTTTCCAAATAGAAGCATTTAAAGCCAGCTTCTGCCTTGAAAATCATGAAGGGACATCTACAGAGGAAAGTTGAAAAAGTCACAGTCAGTTACTGCATGATCAAAGCTCTGCTCCTTTTTCATTTGCATCACTCAGGCAACTTCACTTTTTTTAAATCAATTCCAGGGGATATTTATTTATTTATTTATTTATTTTATTTATTTGATTTGCCAATTGTTTACAAGATAATAAGTATAAATGTATACATAGTTGTGAATACATGAAATGGTTACATACAAGAAAAATAAAAGAATAGGAGAAACAATAGGACAGGGACGGTAGGCACGTTGGTGCTTATGCACGCACAACATAAAAAAAAGAGATATGCATATCTCTTTTCTCATAATTTGCTGCTCCAATGGTGCGGGCTTTATTTTTCCCAATTGCAATATGCAGCACAGATTACATGCTTGAATAATTTTTTTAAAAAACACATGTTTCAATACTAAAGTCTTATTTACTGATAGTTCTTGACTTATGGAAATTGTTTTCACAACTGAAAACAATTTCCATCACTAAGCAAGGTCTTTATTAAGTGAGTGGTGCCCCATTTTGCAATATCTTTTTTTTTTTCAATTGATAACCTGCAGTTGTTACATAAATCACACAGTTGTTAAATAAATCTGGGTTGCCTCGTTGGTTTTGCTTGTCCAAACCTGTCTGGGAAAGTTGCAAATGGCAATCATATGACCCCAGGACACTGCAACCGTATAAGTACACGTGGGCTGCCAAGCGCCCAAATTTTGATTGTGTGACTGTGGGGAATGCTGCAACAGTTGTAAGTGTGAGAAATGGTTGTAACTTTTTTTAAAAAATGCTCTGTTGTAACTTGAAATGGTCACTAAACAAATGGTTATAAATCAAGGACTACCTGTATTGTACTGTTTTTAACAAGACATGTCAGGCTTCATTCCCACCTCAATGAAACCAAATTTCTGCGATCTGTTTGTCTGATGAAAAATGGAAATGGGGTTACAAAAGTAAGAAACATCTTTTTCTCATTGTCTTATCTTCATTTGGCTTTAACTTCCTCCTGCCAGCTCTTCCATTTATCATTCAGACTTGCCAGCGACATGACTATCCATCTTCTGCTTGAACCCTCAGAAATGGGAAATGTAAGCACTCACACCAATGCTTCATATACAGTGGAAAAGATACAATTAATGCACTAAGTATTCTCTCATATTAGCTTCAATTTGTAGTTCAGCATGTTCCCATCTGCTTCCCATGAGACTAGAGCTGATTTTAAGTAGCATCTGTGTAAAACGTGGGCTATCAACCCAACAGGATAGATTCTAGGCTAAGAAACCAGTGCCATTACACAATCCGGGTGTCTTCCTGGATTTACAACTCTTATTTGGAAAGCAGGTGTCAGCTGTGGTGTAGGCAAGAAACGCCTTCGCACCATTCCATCTGGTCTGCAAGATGCCCCCTTTCCTACATCAGAGGGCCATTCAGATAGTCACTCATACCCTAGTCATCATGGTTTCACTATTGTAAGACTTTCTACACGGGGCTGCCAGGGATGGGCTTCAAAAAATTTAGCAAAGGTTGCTGGGTGGGCGTGGCCTAGTCAGCCTCCTGTACTGCGCGGGGGAGGTACATTTTTGCCCTCCCTGGGCTCCGGAGGCTTTCTTCGAGCCTCCAGGAGGATGAAAACGGCCTCCCCATGTTCCGAAGGCTCTCTGGAAGCAGGAAACAGGCCCATTTCCGGCCTTCCCAAACTTCCGAGAGGCCCGTTTTTCACCCTCCCTGAGGCTCCCCACGCGCCCTGTACTTACCTGCATTCAAAACAGGCCATGTGGGGACTCCTGGGAGGGGTGGGCGGGGCCAGCCAGGAGTGGGATTTGGGGGTTCTGCACAGAATCTTAGCTAGGGGCTCTCCCGAACCCCTGCGAACCCCCAGCAGCCTACCCCTAGGGTCTGCCCTAGAAGACAATGCCAGAAGCTTCAATTGGTGTTGCAAGCAGTAATGGACATGCCTCAGAAGGCCATCTAACATGGTTCATGAGCTGCACTGGTTGCCAATTTGCTTCTTGGTGTGATTCAAGGTGATGGTTGCTATCTAGAAAGCCTGGTGTGGCCTAGGGCCTGATTACTTGAGGGGGCCGCCTGTTTCCCAAAGCATCGGTTAGCTCTTGTAGGATTGTCATGCTCTAGGTTCCTTCATGCCAGGGGTGTCAAACTCATGTCATCACAGCAGGGTCATGTGATGTATCGGGACTCCCCCCCCCACTTCGTTAAACTGGGTGTGGGCATGGCCAGCATGTGACACATCTGGCCTACAGGCCAGGGGTTTGGCTGCTTTATGCTTTAGGTTCCTTCGATTATACAGTGTCATCTAATGGGACCTCAGAAGTGCACCTTGTCCATAATGGTGCCTGATCTCCAGAATGAGGTTCCCTCCAAGTTTTGGAAGTTCCCCATTCTGCTTTGCTTAGAAGAACCCTCAAAACCTGGCACCTCACTCAACCTTTGATGAAGGAGATTGAGACTCCTTGCTTTCTTCCGTCCTGCCTTTCACGCGTGCCATCTTTTATCATGTGGTTGTTATTTCTTTGTATGACTGTTGTGAGCTTCCCAGAGTCACTGAGAATCAGGCGGCACACAAGTTTAATTTATTATGATTGGTCACACTGTCTGACAGACGTTTAGACTAGATTTGGCTTTTTTTAAAAAAAACAAGTTTTATTCAATTTTTCACATTGCAAATACTAAAAGGCTTTTTTCAGTGGACAACATATTTCCGGGTCATCACTTTTACATGCAAATATGACAATAGTTATATATTCATTTTTTTACATTCAACTTCCTACCTTATCCAATTTGTACTTAATTCTATTATTACCTTTTCCATTCCAACTTTTACAGAAAAGAAGAACAAATTAATCCTGATCTCTAATATTAATCTCAATCTAAACATCCTCATTTCAATTATTTCAAATATAATTCTTAAACATTAGCATTTCTTTTAAGAATAAAAATAACAATATGTGTTTGCCTAATAAGAAAAATTATCAATGTCTTTCCTTGTAATAATTTATCTTAAACTTATTAATACTCTTTTCTCATTTAAATAGTTCTTTTATCTGTCAGATTTGCCATTTCATTGCATATTCTTTCCATAGTTCTAGATTAATACAAGCTTTCACCCAAGAGAAAAAAAACATAAGTTTCCCCCCTTTTACTAATTTGAGTGTGTCACCTCAGTGGTTAAAATAATAAGTCATTCCCTAAAGAAAAAGAAAACAGAAAACTACATAACATCATATATCTTTTCAGTCGGATTCTGCAATGTATTTTCCCCCTTTGATTATAAGATTTATTTATGATTTCAAAACAAAGATAAGAATAAAAAATAACTAATCCTGGTCACTGATATTAATCTCATTCTTAAACATCTTCACAATTCATTTCAATTAATTCAATTTATTTAATAGACATTAACATTTATTTTAAGGATAAGGATAAAATATACATTCCTCTAATAAGAAATATCAGTGTCCATCCCTCCTTTAATATTCTATATTACCCTATTTTCTTAGTATTTTATGATTGCAAATATATTCTTATTACCCCTCATCTCCATGTGGAACCCCCCTTTTTAATTCATTAACCATTATCTCTATGAAAGCAGTTTCCTTTCATAATTTTATAATTCCCATATTCCTGCTCCTGTTTCTTATTGCCGCTCTTCCCCTTCATTTTCCCATCTTTTCTCCTTCCAGTTTGTATATCTCTCTCTCTTTATAGCTTTTTCCCCTTTTCTGCTGCGTCTTTCTACCTTTCCTAATTTCACAGGTATTCCCCTTTTTAATTACCTTCTTAGATCTCAAATTTTTAACCTCCCTTCTTTTCCCTTTTCTTTGTGGTGTTGTGTTAATTGTCTCTTTAAGATGGCTTCTCCTTGAACTAACTCCTCCTTTTCTGAAGTTCTTTCTTCTTGTTCTTCAATCGCCATTTCCATAGCTTCTAAGACAGACCAAAGTGATTCACCTCTTTCCTGTAGTAATTTTTTCATATTTTTAAGTTCCATTTTTAGTTCCCGAAGAGATATCATCATTGCACACTCTTATACCTTGTAATCCACAAAAACTTTTATTTTCCTTCTTTCTTCTTCGGGTTTTCTAGATTCACAATTATTCCAGCCCAGGGTCTATATCAAAATCACCAATTAGATTAGATTTGGCATTTTTATCCACCTATCAAGTCCTTCCAAAGGATCTCGGATATCATTATCCCTTGCTATGTCTGATCTAACATAGAGACGGACTAGAGGTGACAAGATAGTAATATTTGAGAAGCTGTCACGGAGAAGAGGGAGTCAACCTTTTCTCAAAAGAATCTGAAGACAGGACAAGAAGTAATGGGATGGAAGCTTAACGAAGAGAGATCCAACCTAGAATTAAGGAGAAATTTCCTGCCACTAAGAACAATTTATCAGTGGAATAGCTTGCCTCCAGAAATTGTGGGTGCTCCAACACATGAGGTTTTCAAGAAGAGATTGGACAGCCATTTGTCCAGAATTGTGTAAGGTTTCATGTTTGAGGGAGGGGTTGGATTAGAACACCTCCAAGGTCCCTTCCAACTCTGTTATTCTCTAATTCAATTATTATTGTCATATAGGTCATGACTGCTTTTATTGTAACAGCTAGAAAAACAGAACCTTGGATGTCTGAATGTGCTTCCCCTCCCTTACTTTATCTTCTTGTGAACTTGGGAAGGGCTTGCTTTGAGTTTCTCATATTCTTGGCCCAGGATCCACCCCACTCTTCTCTGATCTTTGTCTTGGTATTGGCTCATCTTCCTATCTTTCAACTAACGAAGTGTAAGGATTTGCTGCTTTGAAAATACTAATGTTTTGTTACAAACTATTATGTTAAAGATGATAATAATAATAATAATAATAATAATAATAATAATAATAATAATAATAATAATAATAATAATAATAATAAAAAATTATGACAGGAAGACAACATAAGGACACAAATAACTCTTGTGCCACACTTGGTTGAAACTTGGTTTCCACTTAGTTAAAAACCTTGGGAACTTTGACAGAACCTGGAGGAATCAAAACATTGATTTTGGGTGCAGGTACAGAGCATTGTTGATAAACAAAAACAGACTGAGTCAACGAAGGGGAGTTGTTTTACTCAAAATAATCTAACTTACAAAATTACGTGTTCACAAGATTTTATTATCTGGGAACAAAACATCAATTATTAAGTTAAGCAGGAGCTGACAAAAGCATTTTTGTTCTCCAAAGAAGTGTATCGTTTGTTTATGTGTCTTCGAATAAATTTAGCAGAAGAACCTTAGCATACTGAAATATAAATGTTATTAGCGATTTGATCATGCAAACATTATGTGATGCTGCCTAACACTATTGAATTAGTTAATCCAATCCTATCAATTTTCATGTTTTTTCACTTATATTAACTTCCAGGAGGCAGACCCTACACCAAGGGTAACCAAATTTTCTGGCTTTGCGGACTGGTGCTGGCTACGAGAGTGGGGGGGAGGGAAGGGAGGAGACGGTTCTACGTGAGCGACGAATGAGCACATGCGCTGTTCCATTTGTGAGAGCAGTGGGAGCGCAAACATGCCACTCAGACAAATGGAGCTGGTCATGCACTTTCACCCGGTACCAGGCCAAACCCCAGGGATTGTGGACCCCTGCCCTACATGATCAATTTTGTCCTATTTGAGACCTCTCAAACATAGGTAGCCAAGTGTTATTCTATAGGGTTTAAATCCTCTACCAGTTCCTACTACACAACCACCTTTATCCTACTGGAGACCAATCAGGTAGTCAGATAAGCAGATGTTATTCCAAAGGGTCTGAGTTCTCTACCAAGAATTGAACTGATGGATCTTTGCACTTCAGATGAATATATGTATGTATGTAGAGAGAGAGAGAGAGAGAGGAATGAGGGGGGGAGTGAGTGCATTAGCTTTAGGAGCTAGCCAAGTCCTGGCACTCAGCAGGATATCCTATAGCATCTTTATGTTTTAGCAAATATCCTCAGCAGATGATAGAACCTAACTAGTCTAGTTTAGCAATAGCACTTACACTTATATGCCACTTCACAGTGCTTTAGAGCCCTCTCCAAGTGGTTTTACAGAGTCAACATATTGCCCCCCACAATCTGGGTCCGCATTTTACCAACCTCAGAAGGATGGAAGGCTGAGTCAACCTTGAGCCTGATGAGATTCGAAATGCCAAATTGAAGGCAGTCGGTAGTCAGCAGAAGTAGCCCGCAGGACTGCATTCTAACCACTGCGCCACCGTAGCTCCTGTAGTTTAGGATTGGAAAGTAAACAAGATTCAATCTAGTTGGTGCTTGGATGAGCAACCATCAGAGCCATTCATTATACATGCCATACAAACCAAGCTGAAAACATCTGCATATTTGAAGTAGCTGAAATGATCCTTTCTTAAAGGTTCCAGAGGATACAGAACTGTTTTTTTCTGTGTGCCAGATGTTTTCAGGGACTGCTTCTTTGAAAATCCCCATCTGATCTCAAGCAAAAACATTGATGTGAGGAATATTGACCTCACCCCTTTCCTAAGAGGTCTGTAGGGGGTGTGCATAAGCGCACCAACATGCCTACCGTCCCTGTCCTATTGTTTCTTTTTTCTTTCCTTATTCGTATCCATTTCATGTATTCATAACCATGTTTATACTTATACCTATTATGTAATAATCACTTGACAAAATAAACTAAATAAATAAATAGCTTCTAAAATGAAGTAGTCCCAAAGTAAAACTTTTTCTGAGCACTAAAAGTGGTATAAAGAAAAAACAAAGAGGAAATATTGTAATGGAAAATAGTCCAATGTTTTTGTTGGTTCTCTGAAATAATTTTAAAATGGTTACATTAATTCTAGGCTACTTAACCAGCATAAAGGACCAAGTTACACTCTGCTAAAACTCTTTCAGTAAGTAAATTTGGGTGATGCCCATTTCCCAGGAATAAAACTAACGGTTTCATGAGGGTGAACAGTAGTCAAGTAATATACAATTTATTTTAATACATTTTAACTTACATTTCATACAAACAGTAGAACATTTGCCACTTTACAATGTAATATTTTTTGTTAGAAATCAATAATAAAATAATCAAATTTAAAGAGTATTTTTAATAAGAAAGATCAGGCTATAGAAACACTATGCAATATTTACAAAATGCTTTTTTCAAATACAAAGAATCACTAAGCTTAGCTGCTCGGAATCATGGTGCATATATTAACTTAAACATACTCGAAGTCACAATCTCCTGTGCAGGTAAGTAGGTATTCAAAGGAAGATTTTACTTAAAGATCATCTATGAGGGGAAGTGGGCAAATTCATATATAATCCAATATCATTTTGATGAGCAACAAGCTCCCAGTTATGTAGAGGCAGTTCTTGACTCATGACCACAATTGAAGCCAAAATTTCCATTGCTAAACAAGAGAATTGTTAAATGAATTTTGCCCTGTTTTACGACCTTTCTTGCCACCGTTGTTAAAGGAATTGTCATAGCTGTTAAGTTAGTAGCACGTTTGTTAAGTGAATCTGGCTTTCCCATTGACTTTGCTTGTCAGAAGGTCATAATAGATGATCACATGAACGGACACCGAAACCATCGTAAAGACATGCCAGTTGCCAAGTGTCTGAATTTTAATCATGTGGCTATTGGGATGCTGTAACAATTTTAAGTGTGAAAAAACGGTCATAAGTCACTTTTTTCAATGCCGTGGCATGATGGTTCGTTCAGTAGTTAAAGATGCTGAGCTTGTCTGCTGGACTGACATCCTGGGTTCAAGACCTGAGAGCAACGGAGTGACCTTCTGTTGTTTGCCCCAGTTCCTGCCCACTTAGCATGCAAATGTGAGTAGATAAATAGGTACCACAGAGACCGTATCCCACCTTATACCAATCCTAAATCTTATCAAACAAGCCAACCCTAGAAATCTGACAATGTTGGGAGAAATCAGCCCTAAGAATAACTGAGGCATTTGGCACCCAAGGCAGGCCAAGGAGAAGCATCTAGAAAAAGTGCAGAGAAGAGCAAAACAAAGATTAAGGGGACTGGAGGCTAAAACATATGACCAGGTGCTGGAATTGAGTGTCTAGTTTAATGGAAAGAAGGACTAGGAGTGACATGATAGTGTTAGATAGTGTTCCAATATCTCAGGGGCTGCCACAAAGAGGGAGTCAAGCTATTCCCCAAAGCATCTGAGGGCAGGACAAGAAGCAATGGGGGGAAACTAATCAAGGAGAGAAGCAACTTAGAACTAAGGAGGAATTTCCTGACAGTTAGAACAATTAATCAGTGGAACAATTTGCCTCCAGAAGTTGTGAATTATCCAACACTGGAAGTTTTTAAGAAGAGAATGGACAATCATGTCTGAAATAGTTACAGGTTTCCTGCCTGAGCAGGGGGTTTGACTAGAAGACCTCCAAGGTCCCTTCCAACTCTGTTATTCTATTCTAAAACATCTCTTAATCTGTGGGAGATTAGCAAATAATCCCGGGTATCAAGAGAAAGATCAGGAAATGGCTGGGAAGGGATGCAGCTAGAGACCGAGCGGGCAATGCAGAAAGCCGGATATCAATAGAAAATTCTGCAAAGAGGAAGATATAAATTAACAGGAGTTTGCCGCGAAGCCCAGAGCCAAATGTGCACAGATTGCAAAAAAGAAAAAAAAGACACCCTTTGTACGGCCGTCCTTCCCTTGGGACGGAGGAATAAATTAGACAGTATCGTCCTGATTTGAAGAGGGGGGAATAATCACGTTTCCTTGGCAGCACCTGCTCCTGGAAGGTGGCGGTGAAGCGGCTGCTCCAACAGCTGGAGCGGGAGGGCCCTTTAAACAACGGCCGGCCGCAGCTCTCCGGGTTAGCCGAGCGCCGCTCTTCCTTAGTGCGCGAGGGGAGGGGGGCCGCGAAGGATGCAACAAGCCCCGCCCCTTTGGAACGCGACACAACACACATCCAGAGGGGCGGGGCTTGCATGACGCCGCCACCGCCGCCGCGTCCGCCATTTTGCTTTTTTTGACCCCACCCGCGGGCGACCCGCGTTGCCGCTCCTTTGTCCGCCTCGGGACCCTCCCGGGCTGCCGCGCTCACACGTGCACGTGGATATCAGGGGCGGTGGGGGTGAGTCGGGGCGAGGCCGGGGGAGGGGCAGGTGCAGTTTCTCAAATGGGACCCCAAAGACCCGGCGACCCTCTCCGGCGATGCCTTTGTTCTCCCTGCTGGGCTTCCCGAACAGGAACTCGCCCACTTTTTGCCCAGGGGCCCTTTTTCCTTCATGAGGACTAGGAACCTGTCTTGCTTTCCTTCCTGGGAGGGCGGGCTCCGCCTCTTGGCACCCGTGTCGAGGCTAACGTCACCCGTTCCCGGCCTCCCTTCTTGGGACGCCCGGAATACCTAAGGCCGCCCTGCAGTAGGGTTGCTCGGAGAGAATTGGTCTTTGTCCGACGGCCCGGGGAGGGAGACATTAAGCGGTGGAGGCTGCGGGCTCGGGGCACGTGGGAAGCCGTAGCCTCCTCCTCCTCACCTGTTTCTTCCAATCTAGAGACTACACTAGCAGTTCTGTTTTTTAATTAGAATTTGATTTTATTTTGATCAGCTTTTGTTTCCCTATAAAGTGTCTGTAATGTTCAGAGAGTTTGAGGTCTCTTTTTAATGCATCAGAATTGGGGGAAACTCAGAAAAATTCTGGGAAAGAAGGTGTGAGACTGCCAACTTTCCACTCGCTGAATTCCGCTTTCTCACCAGATCATCTTCCATTCCGAGCCTGCAAAATGTCTTAATTTACTTTCCAGAATCCATTTTTCTCATTGTATAAGAAACTGGAACCGATTCATTTGTATGTGGATGACTTAAGTGGCATGACTTAAGATTGATTTTACCTGCCTTTCCCTTTAAAGTAATAATAAAGTGTCACACCTTCATTGGATAAATAGGGTCTTCAAACTTGACAGCTTTAAGACTTGTGAACTTCAACTCCCAGAATTCCTCCTCCAGTCATGTTAGTTCGGGAATTCTGGGAGTTGAAGTCTACAAATCTTAAACTTGTCAAGTTTGAAGACCCTAGGGATAGATTGTGCACAGCAATCCTGTTAGGTAGGTTGGGATTAGAGAATCTCTTCAGTCTCCAATTCAAATATGATAAACTTTGGTTTTGTTGCATTCCTTTCTTTTTGACAGTTTTAAACCCATTATTCATAGCTACAGGTTAGCATGTTGCACACACCTTGGTCTGGAGAGGTTAGATATGGCCTGGAGTTTGGACAGACCCAGATCCAAGGCTTGGCCTTCTCAAATGACAAGAAACATCTACTTCCAGTTTCCTGGAGTTTTGCTGCTTTTTTCCCTCACTGGCAATTTATGAGAGGGCAGGCTGCCTAGAAAATGTTCAGGACCTGGGCTGCTGTTATCCTACCTAAGCCCTGTCCTCAACCAGCACATCAGAGTTGGCTATCAAAGCTGTGCAGAGGGACAAGTGTGGGGGTGTTGGTGTGTGTGAGAGAGAGAAGGTAGTGTGTATTTGTGTCTAGAAAGAAAACAGCAAAGGGTTACTGTTCTCCAATAGGACTCACAAGAAGTACAATAGAAATGGGAGGAGCAGTAGCAGGAGGCGTAGTAAGCAGTGGGGAAGAGTGGAATAGTTGTAAGCAGTGAGCACTAGCCTTTGAGTACTTCTGTGGTGTTGCTTAGGGACCCGTGTTGTTTAGTTTTCTTGAGTTTTGGAGCTCCCTGACATGAGTATATACTTAAAAAGAACCTGTGACACAATTCCTGAGAGGTTTGCATGTATGTAGCCTTGAACAGCCTTCAAAATTCTTTTCAGGTGGGGATGTCAACTGTAGGGTTAACTGGGAACTGCAACTGTGGGGTTTTGGTCCATGAGGCCTGAGTTTTGAGTCCTTAGCTTAAGGCCCTTCAGGCATTTCCTATCTGGGTTCCGATGAAGCATCTAAAAACAAAGATTCTTTATTCCCTGGAAATGTTGTCAAACTTTTTATTTCATTTCCCCCTTCCCTCCATTGTGTTTTTTTATGGAATTGTTTTCTTTATTGTCACATCTCCTCCTTTGACCCAAAAGACAGTTGCCATTTGAAGGAATGGCTTTTCAAAAAAAAGAAGCCCTTTGGTTGATCCTCATCCAGCAAGAGTTTATTCCCTGGCATTTTGGCAGCTTCCTTTCTGAGCCTGCTGACAATCTTATTTTCTGTTTTATTTTCCAGAGTGAAGTTTTCCCTTCTTGGCCTGCCTGCATAGAGTGGCTGGTCTGCAAAGCCACTCCAGAGCAACACAGCTACCTGGTAAGGTTGATTCCCCACTCTCATAGTAATAAAAATGTTCTCTCCCTATCCATAACCTGACTGGCATACTGGTAGTCCTCAACCTACAACAATTTGTTTAGTGACCATACAAAGTTATGGCATTGAAAACAATGAGGTATGACCATTTTTCACACTTAAGACCATTGCAGCATCCCCATGGTCAAGCGATCAAAATTCAGGCGCTTGGCAACCGACGTGCCTTTAGGATAGTTGCCATGTCCTGGGGTCATGTGATCACCCTTTGCCACCTTCTGACAAACAGAGTCAACGGGGAAGCCAGATTCACTTAAGAACAATGTTACTAACCGAACAACTGCAGTGATTCACTTAACAACCGTGGCAAGAAAGGTTGTAAAATGGGGCAAAATTCACTTAACAACAAATATATTGGGCTCCGTTGTGATTGTAAATAGAGGTCTTCCTGTATTTCTTCTTGCTGGGCCTCCTATGTCTATCCCACATGCCTCTCTCTCTTCTGTTCTCTGCTGGATGGAAGACTACCTTCCATCCATTCCCCTCATCATCTTGCCCCCACCAGGCATTTGTTGTTCTGGATAGGCTCCTGGTAAGCTGAAGGAGGCCAAACTGAGGGAGAAGAAGTCTCAGAGGAATTCCAGGCCTCTGGACATCCACACCAAACCAAACAAGCAAACTTGGCAAGAATAAGCAGAAAAGGGCTGCCTGGCTGAGCTGACTTAACAGCATCTCAAAACCAGGTTCTTTGAAAGGGCATTTGTTCTTTTGGATCCCTTTCCCCTTTCCAGACTGTAAAATACTCTCTTCTCTTTTCACATTCCGACTTTTGCCGTGCACGCACACGCAAACATACAGTTGCCCTCACCAACTAAATATTTCTCATGTATTTTGGAAAGGAGGGGCAGGAAAAGTAAAGTACATGTCTCCTTTTCTCTCCTCTGTTCTTTTGATTCTCATGTTTTATTTTATTAAACTTGCCAAAATATGAAATACAAGTGAAAATAAAGAGAGTGGGGGGAAAGGGAAAGAGAGTGGGATAAAGAGGAGAGCGTTAACTTCCAACTGTCTTGAACATAAAAGTCAGAAGCAATTTCCAAGTAGAAACAAAATTGGATGCATATTTTTTTCTTTAATTAAAGCACTTAATTTGCCTATCTCTGCTAGCTCCATCAAGTTTTCCATTCTTCCACTGTTAAGATGCTTGTTTGATTCTCATGTGCTTGTGAATTAAAAGGAGCATGTAGAAAATTACTTCTGAATAAAACTAAGACCGTATATACTGGGGTATAAGTCTATTCAAACATAAGCCGAATGTACCTAATTTTACACAAAAAGGGATTGGGGAAAACTTATTGACCTCGAGTATAAGCCGAGGTGGGAAATGCAGCAGCTACTGGCAAATTTCAAAAAAAAACAATTAATTTGGGAACCGATCTCACTATCATGCTTAGTGTTTAATTGATTCACTAACCCAAAAGAAGAAGATGATGATGACAGCGGGAGGCAGGAGTCACTCTCCCCTCCCTCAGGAGGCCCCTGAGTCAGAGTCACTACCACGGCGCGCCCAGTCCGCGCTGAAAGGGAAAGGCAAAGCGCTGCCTTCCTCCTTCCTGGCTGGTTGTTGGGAGTCGCTGCCGCCGGAGGCCTGCACTCCACACCATTTTTTTCAGAGGGATTCTGACTCGAAATATGCGAGGATTTTTTTCAGCACAAAAATTGGGCTGAAAACTAGGCTTATACCGAGTATATACAGTAATTGGGGAGTAGAGTGGCATGTACATTTAATAAATATAAAAAGTGAAAAATAAGTTCATTTTGCAGTACTGAGATGAAAACTACTTAAAGCATCCTAGCAAGCACTAATTGTATTTCAGTGTGTATGAATAAAATCACAAGAAATTATTAAGGAACAATTGACAGCAGAAAATTTCTGTTTCACTAAGAAAATAACGTTTACTATTTTTATCTTCCTTCTTTTTGGAATCTGCTTCTGTTCCATTCGTTGTCTCTCATCATTCTTTTTCTCTCCATAGGAATGGAGATTGGAACTCTTTACAGGAAGCGCAAAACAGTTGAAAAAGAAATAGTGCAGAAGAAAAAAAGAAATGAGGAAGAAAATAGTATCTCCTGTTCAGACTCACCAGCAGAATATGAATGCATCATGAATGGTCTGGAATTTGTTATTCATTCTTATGATATTGGGTTGTACGTGAACTCATCCACTCCTCTCACAGATGAACTGAAGTATAATCTTCTCGTGAATACCTTCACACCACCTCATGACTATAATTTCAAGGGAGATTCAACAGGAATACGCAGCTTTCGTCACATATGGTTAATTAGATACTCGCCCTGGCTGTGCTACTCTTCCTATTTGAAAGGACCATTCTGTAAATACTGCATTGTCTTCCCACAGCCTGATCTTTGTGGGAGGCAGGGAGGCTTCATCATGGTGCCCTTTGTGAGGTACAACGATTTTCATGTCTGCGCTAAAAAACACATGTCCAGCGCATGGCACAAGAGTGCCGAAGTCGATGCAACTAACTTCTTAACCAGCATGAACGTCTTCGAAACAAACTTTGCTTGCCAGCTTGACAGCAGCATTAACCGGATAGTCAATGAAAATCGCAAAAAACTGCAGTCAATCTTGTCAACCATCATATTTTGTGGCACCCACGACATTCCTTTACACGGGGAAACGAGAAAAACTGGGAACATGCGGAGCCTCTTGGCGTTTCGCGTTGAGTCTGGAGACGTGACCCTAAGAGAACATCTAGAAAATGAGACTGGCAATGCTCAGGACACGTCCATCCAGATAGAAAATGAATTGATTAAATTGTGCGTGGATGCCATTAGAGAAGAGATAGTTTCTGCCGCCAATGGCTCCGCTGGTTTTTCAGTTCTTGTGGGCGAAAGCGCCAGGATTTCTGGGGAGGACCATTTGTCACTCGGCATACGTTTTGTGGACACGACCGGCGCTAAACCTCAAGTTCGAGAGGAATTCCTTGGTTTTGCAGCACTGAAGGGATGGGACGCTACCTGCGCTGCCGAAACCATCATTGAGGAGTGCACCAAGTATGGTTTAAATCTTGAAAAATTATGTGGCCAAGGGTACGACGGGTGCTCTAAATTGGCCGGGAGAGAGGGTGGTGTGCAGGCTAAAATAAAAAGCAGGTACCCCAAGGCTACTTTTGTTCACTGCGTGGCGCACACACTCAATCTGGTTGTGAATGACTTAAACGCTGTACCCGAGATAAGGAATGCGGTGGGCACAATCCAAGCTATCCTTTGCTTTTTCCTTGAGAATCTGAGGAGAGGAAACCTTAGTCCAGCAGTTCTATCACTGGATGAAGCACTTCGGACTGCAAAATACAAGCATGTCAGATTTTTTTCCAATAATTTTGTACAGATCTTTGATCAGTTAAGAAACCTGGCCGCTACTTCAGGTCAGATCTGCCAGGAGGCGTACCAATTATACTGTGCTTCAGGAACACCTAATTTTCTCTTTTGCCTTGTTATCATGTCAAACTATTGCAGTAAGTTAGAGTCAGTGACCCAATCTCTGCAGACTGTCCAGGTTGACATGATGAAAGTGTATGAGCACATCCAGGAGCTCTTAACCGTCTTTCGTGGCCACAGAGAAAAAGCAGAGGAGCACTTCAAGGGAATTTTTTCGCAAGTTCAAGAACTAGCGGACAAATTGGATATTGACTTACATATTCCCAGACGGAGCGACTTGCAGAGGAACTCAAATGCCGTTGTCCCAACTGAGGAAGAATATTTCCGCCAGTCACTCTATATACCCTACTTGAACTCGATAATCTCATGGCTGGAAAGCCGGTTTGGTCCAGAAAGCAAGGCGGTTTTTGGAATCTTTTCGCTTCATCCCAAAAACATGGCTAACATTGGCCTTGAGACATTGAAAGCGGAGATGGAAAAAATAAGTGAATTATGTGAAATTGAAAATTTGGAAACTGAAACAATCACCTGGTTTGAAAAGTGGTTGGGGAAGAAGGAAGAAAGGATTGAAAATGGGAAGAATGGACTTCTGGATTTGCTGCAATACGTTGACCAATATCCTTCAATTCAACAAACCATTTCCATTGCTCTGGCATTGCCAGTAACAACTTGTACAATGGAAAAATCATTCAGTACAATGAGAAGGGTAGAAACATTGTTGAAGTCAACACTGGTAGATGACCAGTTTTCTGGACTTTGCATGATAAGTGCTCATCGGATAAAAATTAATGAAAATAAGGACATCTTACTCCAAAAAGTGATTGACAGATTTGGAGAAGATAACAAACATTTACAATTTGTCTTTGAAAAATAACTGGTTGACTATTTTCTAATTATTTTTATAAAGAGGGAAGAATATAAGGAGGTATAAAAAGACTAAAATGCAAGTGGCAGAATTACAGAAGGAAATTAAACAACTCCAGAATATAATAAAGATGATTATGTTCCAGTATATAATTAGAGACAATATAAAATATATCATCCATTTTCTAAACATGTAATATCTGTATTGAAGTGTAAACTGAAAATGCTTGATTAATAGAGTGTACATCATTAGGAAAACATTAAGTCAAAAGTTTTCCATCAAATATTAACATATAAAGTGTCTATATAAGAAAATCTAATGTTTCCATATTGTCTACTCATAAATTTTCTAATTTGGGAATGGAAGTGTTGATTTAGTGTTAATTCTAATTATGCTGGATTGATGCTGGTCTATAAGCATAACACATTTTAATGGATTGTACTTTTATGTCCTTTTTAGAGTACTGCAGTGAAATTACATCCATGTTTACTGAGAAATAAACTCTATTGAATTCAGTAGGATTTATTTCCAACTGATTACAATAGCTGTCTAAAGGATTGGGCTTTCTCATGACTGAATTTTTCCTGTGAGTCTGCTCTAAGGAGAATTAACTTTGGATGCATCTGTTAGTTTTTAACATAGATTAAATAGATTAGTGTCTGTTTTGCTGGGGGGTGGGAACATATGTTAGCTAAAATAACTTAAATGTAGTGGTCAATATCTGGGGTATCTTTTGAAATTATCTGTGTTCATAAGGAATGGGTTTGAGCATGTTCAAGATCCTTTGAGTACTGGGATTGCAGCCTTTTCTCTTGTTTTTAATCCAACCTCATTTTCTCCGAATTAAAAGGCAAAGGGTTTCAAACGGGAGTGCCAAAAACTACCCTTGGCTTTTCAAACAGAGCTTTGTGAAAAAAAATGGAAGTCATTCAGACAAAAAGAGACTCTTTTCCTGTATTATGAATATTCTGTATTCTTATATGTGCCCTAAGGATATAATAGGTAGATTGCAAAAAAAAAAAAAAAAAATCCAGGCCACCCACAGATGGCAAGAAAGCTATGGAGAACTTTGGTTGATTATTGAGGTGGCCATTCAGACTTTTCCAACCATTCTCATAGCCTTAAATGTACAGGAAACCACTTCTGCCTGCATGTGCTCCTCCCTTTGCTTTCTGACAGTAAGCCAAATACAATTCATTTTATTTGGATATTACTGTGGTGCAGGGGTGTCCAACCAAGCTTTGCTGGCTGAGGAATTCTGGGAGTTGAAGTCCACAAGTCTTAAAGTTGCCAAGGTTGGACACCCCTGCTGTGGTGGATTATGTCAGGGATCCCCAACCTTTTGACGCGCGCTGCCCGGTTCCGGCATCAGCTGGGCGCCGCGGCCCGGTACGGCGTCAACTGGGCGCCGCCATCTTTTATGATGAAAAAGATGGCGGCGCCAGCCTTCGTGAGCTTTTCGGGTAGAAATGGCTTTCTACCGGAAAAGCTCACCGAAGCGCTGCGCCGCCATCTTTATGACGAAAGCGCTTCCGGTGAGCTTTCTACCGGAAAAGCTCACCGGAAGCGCTTTTTACCAAAAAGATGGCGGCGCCCAGCAACCAGCGGCCCGGTAAGGCTTGTTCCGCGGCCCGGTACCGTCCGCGGACCGGCGGTTGGGGACCCCTGGATTATGTGACTCATCACCGGGAACACTGTAAGACAAGTTATACAAACATAGCTTCGTGTGGTTCCAAGCCAACATGTAGACTTCAAGAAAAGTAATATTAGAGAAAGAATAGGACAATTTTAAGAGAAAGAACATGACAAACCATGAACTAACCCAGCCCGTGTGGTTTCTTTAAGACTTTAGTGTGTCGTGGTAAAGAGGAAAATGGGATTCCTTGGCTAAAATATGATTGCCCATGAGTAACTATGACACGAGATCACAGTTATCTTACTAACAGCTTGCCAATAATTCATAAATGAAAAGAGGATACCACCAGATAATACCCTGAGGTCTATCCCATTTTTCTTACCCTGTTTCTTATCTGAGGCGACCCTTTTATATCTGCACTGCAACAAATCTGCTGAGATAGGGAAACTTGGAGAATGGCAGCTCCAAACTCGGCAACCTTTTTTTTAAAACCGGGCAAGTATTGTCACAGGGTTGTTCTCCTTTGTAAAGTTATTGGACGGCTTTGCTAGTCTAGGGTGATTTGAGTTTGGATGAGTTTGTGCGATTCCTCCTACAAAATTGCCAAGACTTCACATCCTTCAAAAAGAGATTGTTTGGGGTAAAGCTGGAGTAGAAGATTAAGGGGAAGGGGGGGGAAGGCCCCTATAATTTTCATTATAAAAAGTACTGCTCTTTGCAGCTGGTTTATCAGAATCAACTTTTCTCTTGGTTGATTGGAAGAGAGTTTGAGCTGCTCTGCAACTAAAAGGAATCAGGAATTAAAATAATGGGGGTGTTCAAGCTATTTTCTAAAGCGCCTGTAGGCCAGACAAAGAATAATGGATGGAAACTGAACAAGGAGAGATTCAACCTGGAAATAAGGAGAAACTTTCTGACAGTGAGAACAATCAACCAATGGAACAGCTTTGCCCTCGGAAGTTGTGGGAGCATCATCACTTGAGACTTTCAAGAAGAGATTGGACTGCCATCTGTCAGAAATGGTGTAGGGCTGTGATGGCTAACCTATGGCATGCCTGCCATAAGTGGCACACAGAGCCATCTCTGCCAGCACGTGAGCTGTCGCCTCAGGTCAGTTCTACTGCGCATGCACACTAGCCAGCTGATTTTTGGATATCTGCCACGCACGCGTGGAGGGTGGAGTGCATGCAGGAGATGTGTGCGCATGCGCAGGGGGGCAGGGGAGCAAGGGCGGGTCATATGTACATGTGCAGGGGGCACAGGTCACACGGCAGGGGTCGTGCGTGCATTGCATTATGGGTGCAGGCACGTGCACAAACATGCACACTTTCGGCACGCGGTGACAAAAAGGTTAGCCATCACTGGTGTAGGGTCTCCTGCTTGGGCAGGGGGTTGGACTATATGACCTACAAGGTCCCTTCCAACTCTGTTATATTTTAGAGATGGGCAACCTGTAGGCTGCCTAATAACCCTTTACAGCAGTCTTAAGTCTGTATGGCAAAATACTGTATATTGGGTAGATTTTGCATGTAATTTTCTTTTCTTTGCTCTCCCTCCCCATAAGGGAATGCCAATTGTATTTTTAAACCTACATTCACTGTCACACAAACAACCAAGAGACACTTCCTTCACCCGTTTAAGGACTCAAACCTGTTGAATATGGGAACAGGGTTTGCCTCTTTTATCCCCATGGAAATTCCTACAAAAGTGGATTCTGTTTAGATGGGTTCTTTGGAAAGTTAACTAATCAGCATTCAATAACTGCAATAAGCAGTCATCTAGAAATCTTAAGCAGTTAACAATCTACAGAGAAGATTTTCTTTGAAAAGTGAAAGACCAATTTTCTCTCTTCAAAAACTCTCATTTCAGAAAATGTTGAAGATGGAGCATTTGTATATTATAGTACTGGGTTTTTAGGTTTGGGAAGTGTGTTAGTATAGATGTATTTTTCTTTTTATCTTTTTTTTTTTTGTCCCTTGGAGCCAGTCTTGACTCCTGGCAACCACTTAAAAGAAATCCCGGTAGTTTTGTTCCATGGATATTTTAATGTTAGAGCCCATTGTTAGTTGTTAACCTTGATGGCAGTGTGGTTGCCTCTAAAGGCTACCCAACTGGGAGACTAAAATTTTATGTTCCTCCTTAATCCTAAAAATTGTATTATACAGGCAAAATGACTAAATTACAAATTCCCAGGCAAAGCTGAGCTCATTTGTGGAGTTGGTATGGTTGAAGGTGACTCCACTTCTTTTGAATATCTCTCAATCTGGGCACTTTTAAGATGTGTGGACTTCAACTCCCAGAATTCCCCAGCAAGGTTGGTTGGGGGTGGGGAGGGAGTTGAATCCACACATTTTTAAATGGCCAGGAATGAGAAACATGGATAAATGTGTAGGGAGAAGCCACAGAAGAGAGAGCAATTGTAATGATGATTGAGGGCTACTTTGGGATTTTTGAAGGAATCTGGAGAAATTAAATTCTAATTTCAGAATTATTACTATTACTTCTGATTGTTTTTGGAAAACTTCAGAATAAAAACTGACAAAACAGTCTTCCTATGCTGTGATCTGGGAAAGAGGAGGAAATTAGTGATTTAGCCTAATGAGTGGTGATAAGCAAACATTGCCAAGGATTATGCCAAACAAGAGGAGTCTTGCTGTGAAGTCAACAGCAGGAAGACTTGGCTAATTAAACAACAGATCTTCCTGAGGACTCTCTCTCTCTCTCTCTCTCTCTCATATATATATATAGATAGATAGATAGATAGATAGATAGATAGATAGATAGATAGATAGATATAGATAGATATAGATATAGATATAGATATAGATATAGATATAGATATGGATGGCATATAGATATAGATATATAGATATAGATATATGGTATTCAGCTTTGTTCGGGTATTTTCCCACGTCATTATAGTTGTGCTTTTAAAGTTGTAGCAACGTTTCGGCAGAATCCCATCTGCCATCATCAGGCTTCTGTATTGTGTTCATCTGTGAGTCAGACTTTCACAGTTGTTGACTCACAAGATGACCACAATACAGAAGCCTGATGATGGCAGATGGGATTCTGCCGAAACGTTGCTACAACTTTAAAAGCACAACTACAATGACGTGGGAAAATACCGAACAAAGCTGAATACCATACATGTAAGTACCAGCGAAAACTTAAGAAAGCATTTATCTATCTATCTATCTATCTATCTATCTATCTATCTATCTATCTATCTATCTATCTATCTATATCTCTATATCTATCTATCTATCTATCTATCTATCTATCTATCTATCTATCTATCACACACACACACACACAAAGAAACAGACCATTCAAAATTGCAGAATTACTAGTATACACCTACAGGTGTATGCCATTGCAGGTCCAAATCGGCAGAAGTCTTGATGTCTTGCTCTACTGTATACTGCATGGCTTTCATCTTCAGGTGATAGTTGTTCTTTTAAGTAAAAATGAAGAGAATAGTGTAGCTTCTCAGCAAATGGGTAGGATCAGGATGCCTGTAGAAACCCAGATATGGGGCTTGAGAGTGTCTTGCCACAGCTTCAACCAGGGGGAATGCTTTCTCCAAGCTGGAATGGGGCCTCTCCTTTCAGCTTCAGGCCAGCTTTATAAGGCATGTGTGAAAGCTTCCTTGTTGGGACATAGGCATCCAAATGGTTAAAGCCCTCCCACCTCTCAGGGTTTTCCACCCGGTCCCAAAGGGATTTGTCTTTTGTTTCTGCTTGCAGTAAAATACGGTTGATTAGTGCTTCATCAGCACAATCCAGAGGAAAAGACAACAGTGTGGAAAATTCAGGATCAATTTCCCTACTTGAAGACAATTTATATCTTTACCTAAATAAACCATGGTGACTGCATTCACAGAACATAATCAACAGCAAAGCAAAGTATATTGTGGCTAGTGTGAGAATGAAGCCAGCCTTCTATCAAGAAGGTCTTGAGAATGACTTCCTGGATCTGTTGGCCTTTGAGCCTCTACACTTGCATTGTTGCCTATTTGTTGATGGGGGAAAAATAGCCCCTGATCTTGGCTGTGTAGATACTGCTCTGGACAAAGAATCACATTGTGAAGTCTTAGACAAACCTTTTGGTCAACGTATGCAAAGATAACATCACACGCATTTCCATTTCTAGACCTGCTCTAGAATTACAAAAACAGGAATTTTTATACTACTAGAACGTACCAGTGTAATTTGTATACCAGAACAAGCTTTCAAACAGCAAAGAATGACCTGGAATTGGCCAACATGATGTGTGTTTTTAATTTGCATGTTTAGCGGCACTTGCAAGTTGGGTGGGGAATTAATGGTACAAAAATATTTACAACTTAATTTTTTACTGAGTTGTTAAGAAACGTGTTTCACAATTTTATATACATGTTTGCAAAGGAATATTTCAATAGAAAAGAAGCTCAGGATTGAACTGTGGGGTCCCTGCTGCTCTCTGAGCTTGGTTGTTTTGTGGCAGACATTTCATGAACTACGTAACATCAATACAAATAAGGTTCCAGGATCATCTGGATTGGTTTCTGTAATCTCCATGTAAGTCCATTCAAGGGCTGTCTAAAACAGGAGTCTCCAACCTTGCCAACTTTAAGACCTGTGGACTTCAACTCCCAGAATTCTGGGAGTTGAAGTCCACAAGTCTTAAAAGTTGTCAAGGTTGGAGACCCCTGGTCTAAAAGTCAGCCAGACCTGCCTGGGAGCTGCAGCAACACACTCCCACCCCCTGGCATCCTGAAGATGCAGCTTCCACATCCAAAGCACTCCCAGACCGGCAGATTTAGTCCAGAATGGGCCACCCTCCTAATCAAGAGCTTCCAAGAAGGAATGACTCCACCTGCCACCAGGTAAAACCACGCCTACTTTTCAGCATCTCTCTCCCATCTTCAGGAAAGGGGCAGTTTCCAGTCACGTAACGAAATTGTCCCCTTTTCTTGGCAGGGCTCCAGAGTCTTTAGTACAGGGGTGTCTAACTCAAGGCCAGATATGGGCCACAGGGCCACCCTGGAAACTGCAAAGGACCAGCCCACTGTGCCTCTGTCAGCAAAAATAGAGTTCTGTTTTCACTGACAGCACTCAGGCCGCCACAGGTGCCCCCAACACGAGTGATGTTGAATGGCCAACGCCCAGGGGTGGGATTCAATTTTTTTAACAACCGGTTCTGTGGGCGTGGCTTAGTTGGTGGGTGTGGCTTGGTAGTCATGTGACTGGCTGGGCATGGCCAACTCAACATCATTCACATCGAGGCACGTATCTCCTCACCTGGCCTCGTGACTGTCGGGATGCTGCAAAAGTCGTAAGTGTGAAAAACGGTCATAAGTCACTTTTTTCAGTGCCATTGTAACTTTGAATGGTCCCTCCACACTTCCCTCCAGCAAAGGAGGGAAAAAAAACTCCAGAGATGTTCCTGAGATAAGAAGTCTAGTCCTGCCAAGAATGTAATAAGGGTTAACGGAGAGGCAGTTTCTGTAAGCAACACCAGAATGCTTCCTTTCTGCCTTCCTTACAGGATTAGGCCAGTAATTTCTTCCAACAACCAGTTCTCTGAACTGCTTAGAATGTTAACCAGTTCTAGCAAATAGGCGCGAACTGGTAGAATCCCACCCAAGGCCATGCGCACCCAGCCCTCAAGGTCAGACACAACCCTGGTATGGCCCTCAATGAAATGGAGTTTGACATGCCTGCTTTAGTACCTGCCGGACTGCTGATAATGTTTATTTCCTGTACCCAAACACCAGGTTCATATCATTTGTGGTAGAGGTGTCCCAAAGCAAAAAAATATTGGAAGAAAATTCACATATGGCTGGAAACTATGACAAAGCAATGCATAGACTTGAAACCTGAGACATTCCTGTTGGGCATGCTACCAGAAAACTATAATAAAGGTAATACATATTTAATTTTACATATTCTAACAGCAGCCAAGATTGCATACACACAATACTGGAATAACAAAGAAACCCCTACAGATAATATAATCAAAAAGATTCTGGAATGTGCAGAAATGGATAGGTTAACTCTAAAAATTAAAGAAAAGATTCAGAATATTTTATAACCTGGGAACTTTTCTACAAATGGTTAGTAGATAGATAGAGGTTAGATGGGTGGATTTATATGAAAATATGGACTACATGGGAAAGAAAAACTGACTAATAAATATTTTGATAGTTATATAACTGATGTCAATATGGAAGATAGTATACTTTCTAATAATGATTGATATATCTTATATACAGGGGTGGGATTCTACCTGTTCTGTCCACCTCTGTAGAATCAGTAGTTCTGAAGAGCAGCAGACAGAGAGCATTCTATGTCTGCTGCTGTTTTAGCCCACCCACCCGTCCACCTGGGCTCTTACCTGACCTTTATTTCCTGCTTTTTCTATCGCAGCTGCTTTGCGCGGCACAGCTGCAGTTGAAAAAGCAGGAAAAAGGGGCTTTTCCAACCGCTGTGCACCTGCACGCATCGCTGCTTAGCTATCCGGGCAGCTCAGCAGGTCATAAATTGCGCTCGCACGACGCAGAGCGACAGAACCGGTAGTTATACCAGTCGGATCCCATCCTGCTTATATATGTTTGTACATGATTATAATGATTGTGATGATGTTTATATTTTAACACTTTGGACACCTAGAAAACAAACTGTTCACTATAGAAATGGAATTTGTGATACAAAATAATAAAAATATTTAATAATAATTAAAAAAAAAGAATGTTCAACTAGTCAGCATGTTCACAGTATGAAATCAATTTACTCTTCAAAGTCCACCTTTTGTAATTCTATTCTTTTATGGATCCAAAATGGGAGGATGTTCTGTTGTAGGGCTTGGGATTTTGGGAGTCAGAGCCGTCAAGACGTCTGAAGCACAGAGTGATTAAAAAGCAGCATCATGTTCTGGTTCAGCACTTCTGGAACTTAAAATGACTAAACTGTTGCTTTATAGGTTAGATTAGAATTCTTTTATTGGCCAAGTGTGATTGGACACACAAGGAATTTGTCTTTGGTGCAAATGCTCTCAGTGTACATAAAAGAAGATACATTCTTCAAGAGTCAAGAATCATCAGGTACAACACTTAGTAATAGTCATAGGGTACAATAAGCAATCAAATCATACTAGCAAACAGTATATTATTGTAGACTATTCCTTCTGATTTTACAGAATAAAATAAAGCATATTTCTTTGGTGCATACACTTGATTTTCACATTGTTCTCTCCTTAGGTAAGCATAAGCAATGTATGTGGACAACGAAGAAGTAGTACAGGTGGTCCTTGGCATATGACCATTCATTTAGTGACTTCAAAGTTAAAAAGGCACTGAAAAAAGGGACTGATGACCAGTTTTCATATTTAAAATCATTGCAGCATTTCCATGGTTACGTGATCAAAATCTGAATGCTTGGCAACTGGGAGGTATTTATAACAGTTGCAGTGTCCCAGGGTCATGTGATAATCACTTGTATCCTTCCCAACGAGCAAAGTCAATGGAGGAAGCCAAATTTGCTTAATGACCAAGTGATTCACTTAACAATTGCAGAGATTCATGTAATTGTAGCAAGAAAGGTCCTACTTTAAAACTGTCTTAATTAGGGACATAAATTCTGGGTTCAATTGATGTCATAAGTCAAGGACTTGCTATACTATAAGGAGGTACTAAAGAAGGATGAGAAAAAGAAAAGGCAATATAAACAGCCCATGTCCTCTCCCATCCACCCCAGTCTATCTACTCATTGGTATTTATTTATTAATATTTATATTTCTTAATCAAATTTATATGGAGCCCATCTTGCATAAAGTGACTCTGGGTAGTGCAGATTTATTTTTATTTATCATTTTTGAGACTGCTCATCTCACAGGGTGACTCCAAGAGAAAACAATCCTTTTGCTCCTTAAAGTCCCCACTTTCTTCCTTTTCAGAATGTTATTCAAATCTCCAATTCCAACTGCAATGAAAATTCTTTATGCCAAAAATGGAAAGATATTAACAATCCCCATAATGGAAGAATGGATGGAAAAACTGATTGGAGTGAGCAGAGATGGCCAAATTAACTGCTTTCAGTAAATAAAAGAATATATCCAGTTTTGTTTCCACTTGGAAACCACGTCTAAACTTTGTGCCTGAGATAGAAAAAAAAAATCAAAATTCTAACTTTGGGATTTACTGGTTAGATAAACTTCTTGTTATAGAAATGGCTAGTATATACTAAATACATAAAAGTAAAAAGTTGAGTTTGTCTTTCTCTACATTTCTTTCCTCCCCCCCTCCCCCCTCTCCCTGTTATCTGTTTTCTACAAAACTTAGTTTTGGGAGAGGAAAATAAGGGGGGGAAATATGCCTCTTCCTACCAGCATCCATTGGTATTCCTCTGGCTAGCATCCTGTCAGTGTGAGAGAGTTGAGGGCTGTTTGGAAACTGAAAGCAGTATTTGCTGTGTGAGCAAGGAAACAGCAAGGAGCCTGGGCATGGCTTAACTCAATTGTTCTGTGCTGCTTGGTGCTGTGAAACTGAAACTGAAACTCCTCTGCTTGCGTTTTGCATTTGGAAGAGATTTCAGGTGGGGAAGGAGAGAGAGAGAGAGATTTATATAAAAGTAAATCTAAAATTTAATTAGTTAGCAACCTTAATAGCCTTTTCAACTCTTGCCCCTTGCACACTTCCCATTCCCTCACAGCTAAAGTTCCCCTTTTTCCTAAAGAACTTACTTCTTCACTTCTTTTAGCAGTCACCGATTACCCACAATCTTTCCAACTCATTTGCACATCTTCACACTCCTCCATCGATGAAATCTTTAATCAACACCTTCTCTCGGGTTTTTTCCCTACACTCCGGGGACCATTTATTCGTCGTTAGCAGGCCCCTCCTGTGAATAGCTGTAAGACAAAACAAAACAAAAAACAAAACCCCAAATGCCCAAATTCCAAGTAGCAGCATTTCAAATTTATTATCCCCCCCCTCCCGGGCCAGTCTTTTGAATGAAAAAGGAGGGGGCCCGTCAGTGACATATTTACGCCTAAAGTCTTACACGTTTGTGAAGCGTGGCAGGTGAATGGGGGGAATCAAACCGGCGGGAAGGGAGGGGGAGAAGGAGGGAGGGAGGAGAGGGGCTCTTTCTTGAATCGCAGGGCCGCAGCCTCCCCACATACGTTAGCCTTCGCCAGGGTGCCCCGCTCTCCCTCTGGACTCGCTCTCTTTGCCCAGAGGCTTCCGCGGACGGGCCCTATCGCCTTTTCCTTCATGAGGTCTAGGAACGTGTCCCGCTTGCCTTCCTGAGGGGACTTGCTCCGCTTCTGAAATCTGTGGTGGGGCTGGGATCGTCTACGCTCGGCTCCCTTTTTGTCGGGGCGTCCGGTAGCCCGATCGCCTGGGAAAAGCCGGCCTGAGCGGGGGACATTCCCGGAGCGACTTGGCTTTTGACCGACGGCACCGGGAGGGTTTCGCGGAGGAGGCTGGCGAGGCAGGGAGAGCTATAAGCGGTCCTGCTCAGGTGGGCTGGGAAACGTGGGTGGTGGGACCGGAGCCCGTGGGAAAACTCCGGGAAAGGATCTGGCCGAGAGCTCCAGCTTAGCCTTGATTTTCCTTTCCCAGCGAGAGCCTCGACGGCGGCGGTCAAGAGACCTGTAGGATCGGTTCCACGAGCTACGAAAGGCCCCCGAAGTGGCATCCTCGACCTCTTGGGTGAGGATTGTTATTCCTACAGAGGGGAGGAGTGGCTGGACTCGGCGGAACTCCCGGCCACAAGAAGCGGGAGTTTTCTCTCTCTTCATACTAAAAGAGCGCGAAAGCTCAATCGGACAAAACGGCGGGGTCTTTTTTTCAGGAAAACTATCTGACTTTATGTCGCCAATTGATTTGAAATCAAATTCCTTAACGAACAACCGAGGGGGTCCTTTATGGGGCACGCACTTGAGAGCGGGAAAATCGCTAGAAATTCGTGGAATTCGGAGTAGGGGGCTCCCAAAGGCAGGTTTCTAGATTTCTTTCTTTTGATGAGGTAAAAGAATGAGTAATAAACCCGTTTTTATTTATTTATTACTATTTTTGGTCCTAGGCCTCTGTGATAAAAGTCTTAATCCATTAATATCTGAAAAATCTTTTCTCTCTCTCTATAATAGAATTGCTCTATTCAGAAGTAAACCTGCTTCCAGTCCCTACTCAAGTCTATACCTAAATAAGTCTCATCATATCCTGAAATAAAAGCTTAAACTTTTGTGGATTTTACTTATGTTGAGACCTTCCCCACTTGCAGTGAGGCCTAGTGACCCATGCCTAGTTCTAACTCCTTTCTTTTTCCTTTCCTTTTCCTTATATGATAAATTGTTCAAATTATAAATCAACCCTATTGAATTAAGGGCAGCTAAACTATAAAGTAAATGTGTAGGAGTGAGAAAGTTGTAAAATCCTCCTGTGCATATGTCTTATTTTTTAAAAAAACAGTTTGGGGGTGAAATTCATACATTTGGATGGCACTACAATACTAATAATAATGAATGTAATTTCCAAATATGTAACTTGAGCAAGTATACATGGATTGTGGGGTAATAAATAGTCATAATACTGGGATCTGGGATCTCCACATAAACAAAAAGAAGAATTAATGGTCTGTTTCCCTAGAGCCCTGTTGATGGATTTATCTCCGCCTATGGCTATGGCTGTTGAAAAGTCTGACATTCAGGTAAGACTATGCTGAGGATGGAAAGGTTTAGCCTTTCATCAGTTCTCCTTCTGCGCATAGGAAAGTGGGTCAAAACCGTATATTTCCTATATTAGATTTTTATCCTGCCTTTATTACATTATAAGTAGCTTCAAGGCAGAAAACATATAATGTTCCTCCCTCCTCTTATTTTCCCCACAACAACAGTCCTGTGAAGGTGGCTTGCGCTGAGAGAAAGAGAATGGCCCAAAGTCACCCTGTTGGCTTTCATACCTAAGGCAGGACTAGAACTCACAGTTTTCTGGTTTCTAAGGACAGACACTTGCCCATGCATCCTTGATACAGGTAGTCCTCGACTTAAGACCACAATTGAGCCCAAATTTTCTCTTGCTAAGTGAAAACGTTTGCTAAGTGAATTTTGCCCCATTTTACGACTTTTCTTGCCAAAAAAGGGACAAAACTGCAGTTGTTAAGTTAGTAACTTGTTTGTTAAGTGAACCTGGCTTCCCTGTTCGACTTCACTTATTGGAAGGTCAGAAAAGTTGGATCACGTGACCCAGGGCACTGCAACCATCATAAATATGTTGCCAAGGTTCTGAATTTTAATCTGTGACCGTGGGGATGCTACAACGGTTGTAAGTGTGAAAAACATAAGTCACTTTTTTTAATCAGTGCTGTTGTAACTTTGTCGCTAGATGAACTATTGTAAGATGATGATTACCTGTACTACTTTCATATGTGTGAAGAATCTTGGAGCTAACTTGAAATTGGTATTCAGGCAAAGAACTGAACCTGCTCTAAACCCTTAAAGAAGCAATCATACACCATTTTATACAGAAATAAATCCTGCTTCAGTTTATTGGCATTTATTCCAAGGGATGTGCGTGTATCAGATTGTATCCTTAAGACTGTAGCGTCTCTGGGAAGGAATCCCACCGAACGTGAGAGCATCAGCCTTTGCTTAGACAAGTGTAGGGTTTCAGTTTTAAGAATGATCTCCCAGGTTGGATCATCAATGACATTTTTCAGTCATCTAGCGAGTGGCTATAATCCAGGTAATTCAAGGGTGCTTTTGATCAGCTTTCTCCAACTGGTGTTTTTTTAATAACCTGCTGAGAGTGTAATTAAGAATCCTCTCCTTTGGGGGCTAGTTCAGGAATCCTAGAAACTGTAGTCCCAATTTTGAGGTCATAGACAGTGGAAGACTAATCTAAGGGCAGACTTAAGCACATTTAGTTAAATGCTTCTCTCCACAACAAGCAACCCTGCACAACAGGGAATTGTATGCGTAATTCTGTCTCTTCTGCATATAAAGAATTATGTATAGGAGGTCTGTTCTGTATTCCTGCTCTGGATACCTCCTGCATGTTGCGAAAGAGATGTTTAGTTCTGTCTCTAAATACAGGTAGTCCTTGACTTACAACAGTTCATTTAATGACTTCGGTGTTACAACAGCACTGAAAAAAAGTGACTTATGAACATTTTTCCCATGGTCACGTGATCAAAATTCAGACGCTTGGCAACTGACCCATATTTATGATGGTTGCACTATCCCAGGCTCATATGATCCCCTTTTGTGACTGTCTGGCAAGCAAAGCCAATGGAGAAGCCAGATTCACTTAACAACCAGGTTACTAACTTAACAACTGCAGTAATTCACTTAACTGTGGCAAGAAAGGTCATAAAATGGGCAAAACTCACTTAAGAAATGTCTCAGTTACCAACAAAGGTTTTGGGCTCAATTGTGGTCATAATTCGAGGACTACCTGTAGTTCCAATTTTGAGATCATAGACTGCGGAAGACTAATCTAAGGGCAGCCTTAGGCACATTTAGTTAAATGCTTTTCTCCACAACAAGCAACCGTGAAAAATGGGAAGTTTTGTACATAACTCCGTCCCTTCTGCATATAAAGAATTATGTACAGGAAGTCTGTTCTGTATTCCTGCTCTGGATACCTCCTGCATGTTACAGAAGAGATGTTTAGTTCTGTCCTTAAATACAGACCGAATCACTTGCAAAACTCCGAGTATTGCAATTCTCCTCAAAGTACGTGTTTTTAGAAGTTGGGCTACTAGGGTCATGGTGTTCTGACCCAGGCTTTCCAGGATCATGAAGCAGACTCCTCGTCCTGATAAAACCTCTTTTATTTAGGTTAAAGTGAATTCCTCTCCAGCAAAGTCCTTGGCCAACAGTCTTTCATGAGATTTCACAACTACAGACCTTTATCAGGCTTGGAGAGTTGCCAGGCCGATATCTTCCAAACGCCACACTGTAGCAGCAATTACTTGGCAAGAAGTCAGGAGCAGATCTTCACTCTAATGAATTGAATTAATTGTCTCCTGCAAACACCACTCCTCTTTATCCCCTGTGGGAGGGGCCATTTACCGTCCACCTGAGTCTTTATTCCCGAGTCGACCCTTGTTCCTTAACTGTTCCCTTCTCCTGGCAGCTCTGTGCATGCGCACACTGGGAACAGGCTCCAGCTGTTCTTCTGCCTCATTGATGTCCGACTCCGAAGGCAGCTGATAACTGTCAGACAGCCCTGGCCCCATCTCTGTCTCTTGACACAGAGCCCTCGTCAGAGCCTTCCCCAGACTCCAGGACTGGCCCATGTTCCTCCCCAACCTCCTCCCTGTCCGAGTCTGCTGCCAGCTCTGCTGGCTGCTGGCAGGCCACAACACATGGATGGGGGTGGTAGCTCACTGCTCTTAGAGCCCATTGAATAGAGAATTGGTGGCCAGCTTAGGGTAACCATTATTTTCATTGGTAACAGTGAATGATCTGGAAGCTGGGTGTTTTCTATTTTTTCCCTATCTTCTATGTCTGAGCACAAACTGATTTTTTGGGTGGGGGTGTTTGTCATTTTTGATGCTTTAGGAGTCAGCTGCATTTGAGCAGGTAACTGTGTACCTCACAGAGGATATATCATTGGAGTTTGATCCTTACCTGTTTGCCCTCAGTGGAAATAACCTCCAGCAGTATTGCACCTTGCTGTCCTGGTTAGGTAAGGTTGTTACTCTTACATATTTTTTTATTCAGCCACAACTTTTAATGATGCATCCTGCTGACCTTGTAAAGTAGATAGAATCTACCACCCTGAATTTAGTACTCTTCGTTTCACTGAATTACATTGCACCCTGGTGATTTTGCCTAAGGATGTTGGGAATTTTAATCCAATACACGTGGTAAAGAATAAATTAGGGAAAGGTGCTTTCTCATTCTATTATTGATATGGTTTATTGCTTTCCACCAGGGAAACACTTGAAACAATTTAAAGTAGGACAATTAAATATAAGAAACCCCACCCAGGTAATATATTAAAAAAAATAACATTTTCATTAGAAAGTCAGGGAGAAACAGATAACATCCTACCATTTTCACCAGTGGATTTCTCCGGATCTTGTCAATCAACCCAATCCCTAGCAAACGCACCCAGTCAAGAATCCTAGTGCCAAGTCACTGGAGGTCTTCAGTATTAAAACCTCAAGATGGGCTCAGTCACTGCTGTCCCTGGTCTCTCTCCGGGAGAGGTGTCCCAAATATGTCACCAGGGGAAACTAATTCACACTTTCTGGGTGCAGTCCGCAGAATTCTACATAGACCATGTTAAAACCATCTAAAAGGAGATTTACAACATGCGGACCATTGTCAAAGACAAGGCTACTGGTCGATTAAACAAAGTTGGCAATATGTCTCCTTTTCCATAGAAACCCTGTGGGCCTCCAATGATACTGTGGCTGTAGGAACACTCCCAAACCACTTGGTTCTTCCGTGGGACTGCAAAACTGTTTAGAATAGGTAGAATTCCTGAAACTGGGAACTGCCCACCCAGTCAACTGTCCATCTTTTCACTCACAGTTATTCCTTACTTAATATTACATCTAGACACCGATTAAGAACGTGTGCAGGCCCTCTCAATTTGGTCATTATAGAACAATAATCTGTAGAGATTCTCAGTCATCCAGGTCATGGTTGTCCCAAAGGTGCTTTTTCAGGAGGCAACTGGACTTTCTTGTTTTTCTTTGAAGACATTTCACTTTTCATCCAAGAAGCTTCTTCAGCTCTGATTGGACGGTGGGGAAAGGAAGGATTTATATATCTTGCAGACAGCTGGTCATTTGCATCTTTTAGAGGATCCTTGAATAGTACCTTAGAACAGTAGAGTTGAAAATCATCACCCCAAAGGCAAGGAGGATGTAATATGGCTTTCTGTATACATAAAGTGGAGTGTGCAATTGCCAATAGACTGAGGGCCACGCTTATTTTTCAGCCACATCATAGAGGGAGTGGAGAGAGGCCAGGTCATTTAGCTAAAAGGACAGTCTCCCTAGTCTACCCAACACCTGCCTTAAGGACATCTTATGCAGCTTACAAAAATCCACAAAAGCACCAGATGGCAAGGAAGAAGCATTAGGGACTCTCATTGATTGCTGACATCTTTTTTACCATCTAGATCAGGGGTGTCCAACTTGGTTTCATAGAGGGCCGCATCAGAGTTGTGTTTGACCTCAGGGGGGGGGGCAGGGGGCATAGCTAGCTCGACGTCATTTGTGTCAGGGGTGCCTGTGGCAGTCCATGTGCTCTGCCGGCAAAAACAGGCTCCCAACCTCCGTTTTCAGCTGCAACGGCCTCCTGCAACCCTCTGCCACTGAAAACGGAGCTCTGGAGAGCCGCGTGTGGCCCTCCCAAGCTCCGTTTTTAAGGGCTGATCCTTCGCTGTTTTCAGGGTGGCCTTACAGGCCAGATCTAAGCACCCCATGGCCTGGATCCGGCCCGCAAGTCTTGAGTTTGACACCTCTGAGCTAGATATTTGCAGCCCAGATATTTGCAGCCCTAGGTGCAGGCTGTGTTAGCCTACATATGATAGATGGATTGCTCCCTCGGCAGACCTATATTCAGCCGTAATAGTGTTCATTCACTTGGTTCGGACTTAAGTGAACTGTATGAATCTCATCCTTGGGGCTTATAAAACCATGGTTGCAGACCCTAATGGTTAAAGAAACAAGATCACACCCAAAAATGGAGTTCTGGCTCATGTGTAGACTTCAAGGAAGGTGGAATCCTCTCCCCATTTTAGAAATAAGATAGATAACCATGGACGGACTCTGTCCACGTGGTTACATTTGAAGTTTGATGTGTGTTGTGCCAACCAAAAAACGGGTTCTTGGTTTAAGTATGGTGGTCAAAAATGAGCGACTGGGTCACAAGAGCACAATTCTCTTCCTAACCTTTTGCTGGAAATCGTTATCACAGAGTTGCCAGGCTTCATGACACTCCTCCTTTCCACTTCCAAGAGGAAATTGGTGATAGTGGAGGATCATGGTAGATTGGAACGTTCAGCAAAGTTGAGAGTAAATGGTCAAAGCAATTCCTGTGTAAAATGTTCTACCCGTGGTTGACGCTCTGTCAAAATAGAGGTGGTCCTCAATTTACAACCGTTTAGTGACCAATCAAAGTTACAATGGCACTGGAAAAAGTAACTTAATGACTTTTTCACACTTAAAGCCATTGCAAATAGCCCCATGGCTACATGATCAAAATTTGGACGCTTGGCAACTGGTTCATATTTATGATGGGGTCGTGTGATCCCCTTTTGTGACCCTCTGAGAGCCAAAGTCAATGGGGAACCCATATACACTGAACAATGGTGTTACGAACTTAACAACTGCAGATTCACTTAACAATGGTGGCAAGAACAGTTGTAAAACAGGGCAAAACTCCCTTTACGAATGCAATGGAAATTTTGGGCTCAATTGTGGTCCTAAGCTGAGGAGTACCTGTAAAATGAAAAGAATGAAAGTTTGTGCTTCCAAAAAAAAAAAAAAATGAGGATGCACATTATATAGAACTAGTAATTGTAGAGGTGGGCAACCTAGAGTCTGCTTGTAGCTTCTCCTAGCAGCTTGAGTTCATGCTCAAAATGTTGATTACAAAGTGATTAGTTTTAGGCATGCATTTTTTCCTCTTCCTCCTCCCCAATCAGGATGGAAATAGACCCCCCCTCCCCCCCGGAAGAAAATAGCCTGAAATCATTAGTGTGCAACCCAAGGAGAATTTCCCAGCCCTGATTTCTACAACATCCATATTTGTTTTTTTCTTCAAAGTCTGTGTCCCAACAGGCCACATCATTTCCTTTTTCCCTTTTAATCTTGACAATGATCTTGTACAGCAGAATGTTTGATCTTGGGGGGGGGGAGATGACCAGGGTGGGTGTGGACAACTCGACATCACTCATGTTGGGACACCTGTGGTGGCCAAGTGCTAAGGCAGCACTTCCCTCAGACCCTCCCTTCCTCTCATTGTAATCTCCTTCCTTCCTTCCTTCCTTCCTTCCTTCCTTCCTTCCTTCCTTCCTTCCTTCCTTCCTTCCTTCCTTTGGTTCTTCCCCCTCCTCTTCATCCTCCTTTCTTCTTCCTTCCCCTCTTTCCTTTTTCCTTCTTTGCTCTCTTCTCATCTTTCCTTCTTTGTCTTTCCCTTTCCCTTTCTCCTTTCCTGTCCCTTCTTGGATGCTCAAATGCAAAAGGGGAAAAATTTTCTCCTTTGTTTTGTTTTTAGTTTGTTTTGCTAGCCCGCTGCCAGTGAAAAATGAAGGACCAGCCCACCGTGCCTCTGCCAGCGAAAACGGAGCCTGGGAGGGCCGCTGGCAGAGGCACTGCGGGCCAGTCTTTCACTGTATCCAGAGCAGCCCTGCAGGCCAGATCCAGCTTGCAGGCCTTGATTTTGACACGCCTGTTGTAAAGGTTTAGCTAAGAGAGAACCACAGAATAAAAACCACGCCAGGGAATTTTGAAGCGGTTGGACACTGGAAGTAGAGTCTGCCTTCTTTTAGCCCAGTGAAACCACCCGCAAAGCCGATTCAGTTGAGACCTTTCAAAGAATAAGATAGTTAAAAGGTTTATGAGTTACAGCATTATTCTTAATAACCCGTCCATGCAATTTTTAAAACATTATTTGGGGCTAATGGCATAAGAGGCAATCAGATCTCCACTTGGCATTCAATAATTGCAATTAGCAGTGAACCAAGAAGCAAACTTAAGAGGTTAATAGTCTGAATGTAATACGGTCAGTTCAAGGAGAATAAGAAATGTTGAATTCTTCAACAGAGAATAAAAAGCAGAAAGAAGTTGTATATTTCATAGGAATCTCTGTTCAAGGCCATTTTTAGACTCTTCTTTTGCAAATTGGAAGAAATGAAACAATTCTCACTTCAGGATTTGCTAAATTCTATTTTTATTTGGACCAGATAAATTCCTTCCTTCCTTCCTTCCTGAGCTGGGATTTGAGGGGAAAAGAGGAGATTCTCTTAACATTTTTTAAATATAAAAACCCACATTTCTTTCTTTTTTTAAATTTTTAAATTTATTACTATATATTTGGGAGGGAAATGTGCAATACTATGAAAAGAAACCAACTACAACAAATACAAACTCTTAACAGTGAAGAGAATATAATGAATAGTGAACAATATGAAACCAAACAAAGGAAAATCTTATAAATGATATGTTTGCAGCAGTTTTTCATATTCTACAAAAGCAGTTTATTCTGTTTGAAATGTGAAAGCTTCAGTTGTTTTAATAATAGATGACATGCTTAGGAAATTCTTTAATATAAAGATCCATTATATTAAAGCTTAACTGTGATTTAGCTTAACGATTGGTGACAGGCAAACCCCCTCAGGGGATTGTCCTAAAGAAAAGATCTTTCTGAAGTGATCAATAGAGGCGGACATGGCTAATTGAAGGGCAGATCTACCTGAGATTCAGCCAGACCCTCTCCCCTTTCATTCAACTTTGAAGAATTACAAAGTGGGGGAGGGTTGTATGTGTGCCTAAGTGTATGTGTACCATTGCAGGTTGAAATTAGCAGGAGGTCTTCCTTGATAGCTCCTTCTACTGTATGGCTTCCATCGTCAGGCGATTCCTGCACTTTTGAGCAGCGATGGAGAGCGTGGGAGAACTTCCCAGAAAGGCAGGAAGATCAAAAATGCCTGTATTAAACTCAGATACAGGGTTTGGGAGGGTACCTTGCCTGAGCTTTAAACCAGGGAGAATGTTTTAACCAGGTTGCAATGGAGCCTTTCAGATCCAGGCCAGTTTTTATAATGGTTAACTTAAGACTACCCTAGTTAACTGCAAAAATTAGAGAAGCCAGGGATTCAAGCCTTTTTCACGTGAAGCACTTATTCTTCACTAACCACTGGCCCATCGTTTCAATCTCTTTTGCAATCTGGCTGGACAGAGATGCGGAAGCGCACCTCACAACTGTTTCTGGAGACGGAGGAAGGTGTTGCCACACCCCTTTCGTTGGTCCACATCGAGGAGGAATTTAACACATCTCCATCTTTATACCAAGGTAAGGAGTTTGTGAAACCAGCTAGGAAATTATTGATTGGCCCACAAGGGGAAAAAAATGGAAATCTTATCAACCTGCCCGCAAGGACTCCCTTCCAATTTATCTCAAAGCAGAGAGATAGGTGGTCTTTAGATGCGTAGAAGGATAGTTGGCTAAAGGATGGTACAAAGTCGGTCAGCATATTATGGCTTCCCCACCCCCAAAAAATCATTTTGAAAGATGCTTCTTAGTTGCCTTTTGTTTTTAAACTATTACACCTCTTTGGATGAGTGTTATACTTTTTGTACGTATCACATTGCAGATAATGCAGCACTGATTTCCAGCATCTCTAATCAGGGTTGACTTAGGAGCACCAAAGAGAGACATGAAAGCCTCATTTAGTGTTGGACCTCTGATTGCCTACCTCTCTCTTAAAGTAAAACTACTTTTTTTGCAAGTGTGGTGGGAGACTGTTGGGCTCCCCATTTTCTTACCGTAAGAAGTATTTACTCACGGAAGACAAATAAACTAGAAGGAAGACTAGATAGATAGATAGATAGATAGATAGATAGATAGATAGATAGATAGATAGATAGATAGATAGATAGATAGATAGATAGATAGAGAGAGAAAGAAAGAAAGAGAAAGAAAGAAAGAAAGAAAGAAAGAAAGAAAGAGAGAGAAGAGAAGAGAAGAGAAGAAAGAAAGAAAGAAAGAAAGAAAGAAAGAAAGAAAGAAAGAAAGAAAGAAAGAAAGAAAGAAAAAGAAAGGAATTCTTTATTGGCCAAGCATGATTGGACACACAAGGAATTTGTCTTGGTGCATATGCTCTCAGTGTGCATAAAAAGAAGAGATACATTCATCAAGAATCATAAGGTACAACACTTAATGTTAGTCATAGGGTACAAATAAGGTCTGTGTCTTCTCCATAAATGCATCTGGCATGGCCTTCTATTAACCCTCAGCAGACTCCCCCAAAAGTCAGGAAAGCAGTTGGTGGCAGAGGGGTCTGATTTCCAGCAAACTTAAGAGAAGTTCAGGAGTTCTCATTTCTTCCACCCAGACCCTAAGTTGGAATGCAAAATGCTAAGCAAAAAAAAAAATGGGGTTGCTTTATCACAGACATTGAGGGGTCAGTATTTACTCTGCTCCCCATTGGAAGATGTCTAAAAAAACAAAGACAGATAGAAATGTATTTTCATCTTAGAAAGATTAGGGTGTCTTACAGTCAGCAGTTCACACAATAGCTAAGCAGGACTGGTGTATCTGGGGCTGAATCTGAACTTCTTGGAGTCAATTCACTAGGCTGATGCATCATTTTCTGAAGTCATCCATCCCACCTTCCCCACACATTAACTTGGCTAACACTTTCAGTGAATCAGTGGGGTGCAACTTTGTCTATCCTATTGCTTTCCACAGGAATAAGGAATACAGTTCCCAGAATTCAGGTTCTCACTTCACATGGCTAGTATTTTGCTGGTCCTGTATTGTTCAGCATTAAAAAAAAAAGGCTTCCTAGGTATAAGAAATAATTCATAGCAGAATCTGCCCAGTTTTCCTTGGACAATTTTTAAAATTTTATTTTATTTGAGTTATAGTCCGAAGAACACTCTTCAAAATTAAGGCATCTTTTCAAAAGTAAGTTTCCAATTTATCTTATACAGGAATAGAAGTGGGTGGATTTAAGTTTGGATAAGTTTGGATATATTAAATGTTATATATTTACACAAAAATTCCCTCCACTCCTATACCCAGCATATATTTTCTTTCATCTTTGCTATCTAATAGTTCTATCTAAATTAGAAGTAGGGGATTTGCAGTCCTCCAGAACTCTTAAACTACACGTCCCAGTAGCATCAGCCAGCATAGTGGGCAGCTTTGCAACTTGTGGTCCATCAGTTTTAGAGAGCCACACATTCCCCACCTCTGAATGACCTCATGGATGGTCATTCTGCAGCCCTTGGATAAAACAGCACATCACCTCTGAATCTCCCCTGCTCTGCCTGTTCTTTTTTTGCATACAGGTAGTCCTCATGTAGCAACCACAATTGGGAACCGTAACTTGGTCATTAAGTGAAACCGTGACTGTGCTTATGATCTTACCTCAGCTTTCTTTTGCTTTGCAAACCTGCAAAGATCATAAATGTGAGGACTGTGATTGCAAAGTGACATACTCACCACTATCGTAAACTACAAATGGTCACTAAACAAGACAGTCACTAAACATGGAGTATCTGTGTTTAATGCTAGTTCCCTTTTAATCAGGCGCCCTCTGGCTACAGTGAACCAATTCCTATAATTCCTTAGCCAGCATGGAAATTACTGAAGAGCCCCAAGTTAGGAAAGATTTAACTAAGGCTAAAGGCTTAACTAGGGGTGGGATTCTACAGGTTCGCATCTATTCACTAGAACTGGTTGTTAACATTTTAAGCAGTTAAGAGAACCGGTTGTTAGAAGAAATTATTGGCCTAATCCTGTAAGGAAGGCAGGAAGGAAATATTCTGGTGTTGCTTACAGAAACTGCCTCTCCATTAACCCTTATTACATTCTTGGTAGGACTAGACTTCCTGTCTCAGGAACTTCTCTGGAGTTTTTTCCCCCTCCTTTGCTGGTACTTTGCTTGTGTGGAGTGACCATTCAAAATTACAATGGCACTGAAAAAGTGACTTGTGACCGTTTTTCACACTTAACAACTGTTGCATCATCCCCACAGTCATGAGAGGCCAGGCAAGGAGATGCGTGCCTCGATGTGAGTGATATTGAGTTGGCCACGTCCAGCCAATAACATGACCACCAAGCAACGCCCACCAACTAAGCCGCACCCACAGAACCAGTTGTTAAAAAATTTGAATCCCACCCCTGGGCTTAACTCTAAATATGCTCATTTTCAGAACTGACCATGACTCCATCTCTGGTTATCCAAGCGGGTGATGAGGTGGCACAAACCAAAGAGCAAGAAAACGCCGCGTCTCTTGCGAGGCTGCAGTATAACTTTGTCCAAGAAGCTAATCTACCAAGAAGCAGCGAGTTTTTCCTGACTGGTGAAAATGGCGGCCTGTTTCCTGAGCGGCCCAAAGCCCACCCGTACGCGAAGGGGCTCGTGAAAGATTTCAGCACCGCAATTGCACACCAGGGGGGTTCTCTGCATGTCACCTACGTCTCGCTCAAGCAAGATGGCAGCGGGGTTGATCCCCAGAGTCGAGAGCAGAATAACCCTCAGCGTGCCGTGGTTGCAGGAGACGGTTCACCACAGGAAGGGCCTCCCAGCGAGAGGTCACATCCGGAGAAGGAAGGGCATCCCGGGAACAACGTCGAGGCAGACGTCAACCAGTTACCAACTTCTGAAGTTCACAGAGGAACATGGGACAGAGCGGCATCCTTTGGAGGTTCTAATTCTGCAGCGAAGCATCTTGGGCCCGTCCCTGTTACCCACCAACAGGTCTCCCTTCAAGGCAACCCCACCTTTAGATGTTCCAAGTGTAGCCATCCTTTCGAGTGCAGTTCTGCAAGTCTTGCGGGGCAAGAAGTCCCGGCCACAAACAAGTGGGTGAAACTCGCCTCTTCTTCTTCTTCTAAAGAAAAGGCTGGCACGGTAGTGGAGAAGCCCTTCCATTGCCCCGATTGTGGGAAGGGCTTCCTTCACCTATCCAGCATCCCACGCCACCGGAGGCTCCACAAGAGAGAAAACGCGTCTCCCGATTCAGAGAAGCAGGCGCCCGACCCGTGTGCTGATTGTGGGACCTCGTTCCCTATAAAACCCCTTGTCATCAAGCGCCAGAAGCCCCCTCGGAGCGACCAGCCGTTCAAGTGCCTCCTCTGTGATAAGAGCTACGGGCAGAAGTACCATCTGAAGAGACATGAGCAGCAGAAGCACCAGGGGGCTGACTAAACAGCTGCTTTGGCCGAAGACAAGGGCTGCTTCCTTCTACACCTGCCCAGAAGTAACCAGGAATTTCTGGGAGAAATTTCTCCCTTCTCTTCCTTTCCTGATCAAAATTCTCTTGAAGAACAGGGGGCCTTTCCCCCCCCAAACTAGGACATTGATGTGTCTGGTCACTCTCCTTACTGTCATGGCCTCTCTGTTCCTCTCTGATTTGACTTACATCGTGGGCTGCCAAAGCTTAGCCTGTGAAGTAGGTAAGATGGGCAGCCTAGAAATCTGGTAGATAGATAAATAAATATATTTTCCTTCCCTTCACTCTTCTGCTATCTTTATTCTTTTGTCACTATTTTTGCCTCCAATTTTGCCCTGATCTGCACAACCCATGGGGAGGGATGAGGACTGCACCCCAACAATATGTAATCTGATCCATCGGTAATTTACATTAACCCTAAAAAATACCCAATTACTGCACATGTTTATGTTAGTATCTTCATAGTTATGCTACTGCAAAGGAGGGGGTCTCTGGACTGTATACAGTTCGTCCTCGATTTATAGTACCCTGTTTCTCCAACAATACGGCCTCCCCCAATAGGAAGTCCCAGCATGTTTTATAGGTATGAAATGAAATTAAGCCCCTCCCCCCAAATTAAGGCCTATATTAAAACATGCAAAATGGGGGAATGGTGGGGGGCTTGCCATTAGGAAGTACTTTTGTTGCACACCTGGATATGGTGCTGCCTACGTTGACCCCGATACGAAGTGCCCCACCAACGCCAAGGTCAACATCCAAGCCGTCGCCACCCGCCCCACCCAAAGATGCAAGGGGGGGAATTAAGTCACCCCCGAAAAGACGCCCTAGCTATTTTTTCAGGGCTCAAAACAAAATAAGACCCGGCCTTATTATATGAGAAACACGGTAGTTCATTTAGCGACTGAAGTTACAACTGAAAAAAGTGACTTATGACCATTTGCACACTTACAACTGTTGCAGCATCTCTTTGTTCGTGTAATCAAAATTCAGACTTGGCAACTGACTCATATTTATGACAGGTGGAGTCGGGTGGGATTCAGCCGGTGTTACTACCGGTTTTGCTGCGCGCGTGTTGTATACCGAAAGCTGTGCATCCCGGACAGCTGACAAGCGCTGCATGTGGGTGTAGCATTTGAAAAAGCACTTTTTTCCTGCCTTTTCAACCTCAGCTGTGCCGCGCAAAGCAGCTGAGGTTGAAAAAGCAGGAAACAAAGGACAGGTAAGAGCCCAGGTGGGCCAAACAGCAGCAAACACAGAACCGGTTCTGTGTCTGCTGCTCTTCAAAGCTACCGGTTCTATAGAACCCGGCAGAACCGGTAGCATCCCACCCCTGGGTGCAGTGTCTTGTAATCACTTTTGGCAACCTGGCCAGCAAAGTCAATGAGGAAGCCAGATTCACTTAACAACCTTGTTACCAACTTAACTGCGGTTGATTCACTTAACAACTGTGGTAAGAAAGATCATAAAAATGGGGCACGATTCACTTAACAACTGAACAAAAAGTTTGGGCTCCATTGTGGTTGTAAGTTGAGGACTACCTGTATTCATCTCTGTGGTATAATTGTTTTTGCTTTCGCCACCATGGTTGATAGGGAGTTTTGTGCCCCACACAGCAAAATCCCCCATGTGTTTATTCAAAATTAGTCCATGCAGCCAAGGTTTATGGAGGCCTCTGTTTCCAGAGACGGCATATATTGAATGCTAATTGCTACAGTTAATGACAGGGGAGGATGTCCTGAATGGACCTTTGATTGGATCCAGCAAAGTACTTCTGTACCCTTCAGTCATCTTGTGTAGTATTATTCACTTCAAAACACATGGACCTAGAACTGTAATTTTAAATAAACCCTTATATTTTGCAAGAACTCAGTCTATGATCAAGGGAGCCAGCTTGGTCTAGTTCAGGGGTGTCCAACCTTGGCAACTTTAAGACTTGTGGACTTCAACTCCCAGAATTCCTCAGCCAGCTTTGCTGGCTGAGGAATTCTGGGAATTGAAGTCCACAAGTCTTAAAGTTGCCAAGGTTGGACACCCCTGGTCTAGTGGTTAAGGCAGCAGACTAGAAACCATTACCTGCTGAGCTCTGGTCCCTTCTTAGGCACAAAGCCAGCCTAGGCCAGTCCCTGTCTTTTGCAGCCCTGGGAAAGAGGCAATGGCAAACGTCTGAAAAAACTTGCCAAGAAAATTGCAATTTTTCAAACAAAAACAACAGAAAAAAATTGGCCTAGAGTTGTGAATTTGAATTTAGCTGTTGAAAAGCAACGTTTATGAATTTGTTTGCTTTGTTTAATAATCACAACATGTGCTTCGCTCACCTGGGCTCTCTCAATCTCTGCCTGTGGGCTCATGGCAGCTCTGGACTGCCCCAAGGTGATACAATATGGGATTAGGAAGTACGTGGCCTTGCATCCAATCTCTGATTCACTTTTTCACAGGTGCTTTTCTCTTTCCCTTGTTTGAAAGGACACCATCCTTTTACATACAATTTCATGCCTTTGTCAGGTGACCCCAGGTCCTAGCAATACTGAAACCAGCGAATACGATACTGTAATAAGTTAAAAGTTATAAAGAAGGCATTTCCACACTAAAAATGGAGGCATGCGTGCCAGGTAGCATTTGGCGCACTGTCCAGGTGGTTGATCGCAATGCCATATACCTAGGGTCGCTTTTGCATTGGACTTAGATTCTTTTAAGTGGGGCAGAAAATGTCTCCTGAAAGTTCACATCAAGATTAAAAGGGTTTGTGGCTGCCTGCTTATTTTCCAGGTGTTCTTTAAAATGCTTCAATTGTTTGAACATTTAAGTACCCGAAGAAGTGCCTTGTCTGGCTAGGTTTAAGTGTCTAATGCAAATTCCTTTTCCAGATACCTTGTTTGCATCACACATGTCATGTAACAATGGACTTGTTAAGCACTTTCTTTGCCATTTTTGTACAACCTTCCCAGGTGATTTGTCTGATGTCTACATGGCAACCTTTTAAAACATCAGGCAGATATATTCATGCACTTTTTAAAAATGGACTGCAAACATTTCTATTGTTAAGATAAATCCTACATATGCCACATTTAATTTTTATACAAATTAGAAGTCCAGAAAGGTTATCATAACAATAATAGTACCTTCCACATTTCAGACAAGAAATGGCTTTAGGTGTTCATGTACAGGGGAAACTCAAAAAATTAGAATATCGTGCAAAAGTTTATTTCAGTAATGCAACTTAAAAGGTGAACCTAATATATGAGGTAGACTCATGACATGCAAAGCAAGATAGTTCAAGCCATGATCATCTCAATTATGACAAATCGGCTTGAACTATCTTGCTTTGCGTGTCATGAGTCTATCTCATATATTAGGTTCACCTTTTAAGTTGCATTACTGAAATAAACTTTTGCACGATATTCTAATTTTTCGAGTTTCACCTGTATATAGGTTTGTGCAGGGAATGAAGTCAAAATCCCACCTCTGTCTAGCCTACCTCAGGGTTATTCTGAACATCACCTAGATCTGGAGGAAAAAGGAGGTTGAATTTTTTTTTAGGATAAACCTGAAGACAGGAATAGTAACCCACTTTTCTGATGTTGCAATCCTAAACGCAAGGCGCCCTTGCAAAAGTCCCTCAGCATGTGGACCTTAACTACCCTGTGGAGATTATATGCCTACCGTTGCAATCATGCTACTAACGAGGCTTTCTCTTCCATCTATTTTGCCTGAGGGGGTCTTGCAAGACCTTCCTCGAAGGAAGAACCGTCCAAGATCCGATTCGCTTGGAAGATAAAGCGTTTCGCAGCCAATCCCCGAGAGCAACCCCTGGCAGAAAGCGAGCGGGGTGGGTGCCTGCTTGTCGGTTTTCGCCGAAAAGCGAACTGCACAGCGTCTCCTGCTTGAGCAGGGGGCTGGACTAGAAGACCTCTAAGGTCCCTTCCAGCTCTATGCTGATTCTAAACTGTGTCTCCCCCCCCCCAGGCCGGCCGTGCTCCGCTGCCACCAGAGGGCTCCGGCGACTTGCAGGCGTGCGAGAAGGGGCTGCGCTTTCTCTCCGTCTCTCTCCGCCCTGCGTCGGGCCGGGATGAGTTTCCTGTCTCGGGCGCTTGCTGCATCCGGATCAGCGGGAGTCAGCTCGCCCGGAGAACCGCGGTAGCAGCAGCTGTGCCTCCTCCTTTACACCGAAGCCACGACCGGCATCGCGCGGCGCTGGCGACCAGCGGAGCGATCTCGGTCCTGCAGCCTCCTGCTTTGCTATTCTCTCTGCCTGTCTGTGTCTCTCTTTGCTCGACCGAGGTGGGAACTCCCCTCCGGCCAAAAAAAAAAAAAAAACACGATCCACCAACAGGGGCTCCGCCCAGGCTCTGCGGCCATTCAGCCGCCTCCGTCCTGGCCGAGATAGATGCCCTCGGGGGATGCAGGGAGAAAGGGATAGGCGGGCGTCCAGCCCGCTAGCCCAGCCCGGCCCGCGGGAGGAAGATGGGGGGCCCCGCCGCGGGCGATTCGCGGAAGGCGCAGGTTCTCGCGTGGGAACTGCGCTTGCAGCTTCGGTTGCTCTGGCGGGCAGAAAGTGGGGTTTCCTCCTTCCCCGTTTATGGTGTTTTCCCAAAGAGTCAGAAGCGCCTCCTCCTCCCTCTTCCAAATTTCTGGTTGGGAGGAAAAGAGCCTGGGGGACTTCTCTTTAAAAAAATAATAATAAAAGTAATGGACTCAAGCGAGGCCTCTTGGAAAGAACAAGCTTAGAATTGTCAGCCAGATTTTCCACCACTGACCAAGCGATGTTATCAGCAGGGAGGACGTTTCTGTTGTTCACATGCCCTGGGATCAACGCGGTGTAAGAAGAGTGGGGGAAAGAAGGAGGGCTGATATTTTATTCAGAATTTTTAAAGCTGCCCACCTGTATCAGGTCTCCCCTCCTTCCCTCCCTCCCTTCCTGCTCTTTCCCACCCTTTCCTCCAGCTTGGCATCCCAGAGTCTTGGCCCTTTCAATCTCAGAAATGGGCCTAGCTGCAGCCTCAAAAAATCCCCAGGGACATCGCATTGGAGAGGGATAACCTCTCTGTTTTCCACCACCCAAATCCCCTGGGAAGAGAAATAGATAGCAGCAAACAGCAAGTGTAGCAGAGGATGGTGCTGTTTTGCACAGTGAATTTAATTAGATCAATTAATGATCTTGAAGCTGCAACTAGAAAACATGAACAGTTGGGTTAGCTTTAACTTTGACGCTTGGAAAGCAATATTGTCCAAACTAGGAAAGTGGGATTATTTGATACCTTAGTAGTATGAAGTTCCTGTCTGCTTTTTGCTCAAACATATCAGCTCATTGTTAGGGGATGGCTGAATTTCTCTGTACTGTGCATAGGAAGGTAGGTTTGTGAGGAGGACTGGAGTAACTTTTGTTAGATAAGGGGTATAATGCAAACAAGACATATTTCACAGACAAGCAAAACTTAAAACAGCTAGTTAGATGTTTCATCTTGCTAGATGACCGAAGTTATTATAAATATTTTTTAAAAAATCCAACTGTATATGTGTGCATGGTTTTAAAAGTAAGAACTGAGCTCTCTTTCTGTGCAAAATCTTTTTTGCAGATATCTGATTCTGTTTAGGTTTTTTTTGCAAGAAGAAAAAAAAGTCCCTGGATAATGGGGAAAAAAACTTTAAAAGTTAATGCTTTCCCAAGTTTAGTGCCCTGTTTTCCAATTGGGTCACCTCCAAATATCCCCAGCCAATGTCATAAGTCTAGCAAACTGGAAATTGTGACATAACACACCTGGAAGATTCCAGGACCTGGAAGGCTATTATTATTATAAATGTTGACCTGAGGAGGGGGAAATTGTCTGCATCCTTCTGGTTTAATTAATCCCCTCCCATCCCCCTGAATGCCTGGAAGATGTGTAAAGTCTGTGTGGTTATGTAAAATAGGTCATTTGCATTCTGGTATTATGCTGTTTGAGACATTGTTGCTTAATTAACATGGTTTAATGTAGGATGGGGCATTCGGGTTTTGAATGGGTGAGCATGAGATGGACCACAGTTGTGGAATCAGATGTATTGTGTCGGATAAAAGAAAATGGATTCTATTCAAAACCACATGCCTGGCCAATAGTACTGTAGGATTAAGAATATAAATGTGAGAGTTAAGTTTTAGGCTGGGGCACATAAAACCATTTTGTATTACATCTATGCCATTTTACATATTACAAATCAGCATAAGAAAATTTAGTTCCAAATATTATGGTATTGCTTTTACAACATATAATGGTTCATGAAAGCCCTGTAGAATGAATGGGCTAGAAAAAATTAAAGCCCAGCATACATGAAGAAAATAAGGTCTGCATGTTAAAAAAAAAAAATCATACACAGTATGAAATAGGGGGTCTTTTTTCCTCTCGTAATATTAGAAGCTGAAATTATTCAGTGAATATACATGATGGAAGACTCAAGAAGAGAGAGCTGTGGAATTTGCTAGTAGAAGATAAAGGGGTAGCCATCAATCTAGGAGGCCTGAAAGGGATTTGCCTAAATTCTTGAAGTATCAGGCTATAAATCACTGTGATGACTAGAGGTTTTACATCCTTGTAAAGAAGGAGGAATGTGTTGCCATCCTTGGAGCCTGATGCAGAGAGTCAGTTTGGCCTAGTGGTTCAGGCACCAGGCTAAAAACCAGGAGACTGAATTCTAGGCCCACTTCAGGGTTATTGTTGTGGAGAAAATAGGAGGCGGCAAGAGCATTACGTATGTTAATACCTACCTTTATAAGTAAGAAAGGCAGGATTAAAAAATATATAAAATAAAAAGGGAAAGGTGGAGAGAAGGTAGAGTTGTTTTGGCCATACTCATCACAGGCATGCTCCTCCTCCAAGGTTATGTATGAACAAAATGAAGACCTGCAACCTCAGGTATTTTGCTCAAGCGGGGTAGATGAGTTCTACTATTATTAATGGTGAGTGGGGTGATTTATCTGTAGGTGCGGAGGGGCTATTTTAGTGATTTTATGTGTTTTAATCTCATTCTCTACTCAAGAGTTCTTGAGTGAAATGGGCAGCTATATAAATTACACAAGTTTGACTAAGATCAAGTCTAGTATCTGTTCTTAACAGTATAATATCTGATATGTTCCGTTTGGTATAGCGATGAAGGCATCTGGCTACAAAATGGGAAACTCTGAATTCTACTCTCGCCTTGGGCATGGAAGCCGGCTGGGAGACTTTGAGCTAGTCACTCTCAGTCCAACTCACCTCACAGAGTTGTTGTTGTGGGGAAAATAGGAGAAGGAAGAAGTTGCATATGTGTGCTTCCTTGAGCTGTTTATAAAATAAAATAAAAGTGGGATATATATATAAATAAAGGTATAGCCTTTGACCATTTTTTGTGTTTTTAAAAATCTTTTACTATTTTTGAATTTGAGTTGTCATTTCAAGCTTATGCAACATGATAATTCAGCTTCATTTTTATTTCCTGTGTGTCAGAACAGCAGCTGTTCAAATGTAGATATGTAACAGTGTATACTGTGGAGAAACCGAAGGCCATTTTCCAAGAAGTACTTACAAAATTTATGCCCTGTGTTCAATAAAATTAGGAACAACTACTTATTTTAAAAAAGGGTGTGTGTGTGTGTGTATTCTTAAGTTTTCGTGGGTACTTACATGAATGGCATTCAGTTTTGTTCGGGTATTTTCCCACGTCATTATAGTTGTGCTTTTAAAGTTGTAGCAACGTTTCGGCAGAATCTCATCTGCCATCATCAGACTTCTGTATTGTGTTCGTCTGTGAGTCAGACTTTTACAGTTGTTTCAGTTTTAAATTTGGGGCTAGCCTACTGCTGTGGCAGAATGGTTTTTTCTTCATCCTGATTGGTTGGGAGTCTTGGTCTGTGTTTATTGGTCTTGGAGTTTGCTGTGTTCTGCTTGATTGGTGTTTCTAATATCTTCTGTCTGTTTTGTGGCTTTTTTGTGTGTCTTGATTGGCTGGCAGATATATATATGAATGAATGATATTGGAAAGGAAAGACAATTGGATGCTAATGAAAATGGGACCTTGGAGTGGAAGGGGGGAAAAGGAATGGAGAATGACAGATTTACTTTGCTCAAGAATAAAAGAAATGACCTCTCACTGTTTAGGTGACAATAGACATTTGGAATAAATTCAGTGGCTCCAGGCTATTCTCTGATAATCTGGATTTAGTTTTAAATTATAAATCCTCCCTCCTCCCCTCCCCCCCCCCAAAAAAATATGACAGCCAGTGAGGGAAGGCAGATTCCCTTAACAGCGACATGATTCACTTAACAATTGCAGTGATTTACTTAACAACCATAGCAAATATGTCCTAAATTTAAGCGCTATTCCCTTAAGAACCACCTTGCTTATCATCCGAAATTTTGGTGCCAAAGATGGTCATAAGTCAAGGACTACCTTGCTAGTGTTGATGGAGTTATCAGAGATGGCTAAATTGACTGCTTTGATCAAGGAAAAAAAAAAACACAAATACTTTTGTTTCTACCTGGAAACCGTTTCTGGGCTTTGTGCTTGAGGTAGAAAAAAAAAAAGGAAACTTTGATTTTGGGTTTTACCTATTACATAGATTTGTTGTTTGTAGAGATGGCTAGTTTAAACTACTATGTAAAAGTAAAACGTGGTTTGATGTTACTACCCTACTGCACCAAAGGGAGTTGGAAGTCAACGCCTTTCCTTTCTTTTTTTTTCTCCCTCCTTTTGCACACTTTTCCCTTCCCTCTTTTTCCTACTTTTGTATTATTATTTTTTTGTAAATTATATCATAAATTAATAAAATTAATTTAAAAGAGAGAGAGAGAGAGAGAATGTTGAAAATGGAAAAAAAAAAACCTAAGCTAAGGACTTGCCTGTTCCTAACTTTAGTTTCCTGATCTAGGCTATCTCGAAAGGCTGACGTATCTGGACTCCTCTTCTTCTTGTTTTTCTCAGCAGGTAATGGAACAATGAAGGACACCAAAGGGAAGACTTTGCAAGAGAAGGAGAAGGGCTTTGAACCTCAAGTTGAACTGCATTTCACCATATTGGAAGAATCCGAAGGAGGCATTTCTCAGGGGAAACTCTGGCCCTGCGAGATCGATGCAGGCCTACGACCCGACAGCTCCTGTCAGCCTGATCCCGATGATGAATTACTTTATTCTGATCAGTCACGGTCCTCGCCGAAGGTACAGAGGCTACAGCCAGAACCTGACAGGAGTGCCCAGGAGAGAGGAGTGGAAATGTACCCTCAGCCCGGTTCTAAGCAGCAGGTCGAGCTTCATTTTACAATCCTGGAGGAATCCGAAGGGGGCATTTCGGAAGGTAAACTCTGTGCAAGTGAGATAGGGCGGGATGAGTCGCCGGAGGTGAGCTCCCCAGAACAGCAGTGGGACAGGTCTGTTCAGTGGAGCAAGAAAGCCGGTCAGCCATCTGGTGTGAAGGAATCTCTCCCAGCTGAGGACAGACCAGAAGCCGAGGCTAAAAGGCCCGTCCTCCAGCCAGAGAGCTCTGACCAGCAGGTAGAGCTCCATTTTACCATTTTCAATGATCCTGAGGAAAGAAGACTTTCTCAGGGACCAGAGGACTATCCGGTCTGGGAAAGCCCATTTAAACCGGCGCTTTATCAAGGTGACTATCCCAAAGAAATTTGGGATGCGTCCATTGATAGTCTTGGAGATGTCTTTGAAGCATCTTTCCAGCAGCAATTCTACTCCGAAGGAAGGCTACACCCCTGTACTGAATGCGGCCGAGTTTTCAACCGGAAGTCAACCCTGACCCGACACTGGCGGACCCACACTGGGGAGAAGCCGTACTCATGCCTCTATTGCGGGCGGAGTTTCAGCCTGAATCTCAATCTTCATACCCATCAGATGACCCACACGGGAGAGAAACCCTACAAATGTCCAGACTGTGGGCAAAGCTTCACCCGTAGCACAAGTGTCACCAGGCACCAGAGAAGCCACAGAGAGGAAGGCCTTTTCAAAAACGACTTGTGGGAGGATGCTTTCCCGTACCCAGTCCCGGTTCCCTTCACTTACCCGATGCCTCTTCCGGTGGAGGAGAAGTCCTTCGTGTGCCCCATTTGTGGGGAGGCCTTTACTCACGGTGGGAGCCTGAATAGGCACTTGCGAACACATGGGGTGGAGAGGCCTTATAAGTGCATGGTCTGTGGGGAAGGTTTCTGTTCTATGTCAAAGCTTTACCGGCACGAGAGAATCCACATGGTGGACAAGCCCTACCACTGTGAAATCTGCGGGAAGAGCTTTGCCGTCAAGTCAACGCTGACCCGGCACCAGATGCTCCACCAGGCAGAGAGGCCCTACATGTGTTCCCACTGTGAGAAGGGCTACGTTCAACGGAGTCACCTGGCCAGGCACCACCACAAGGCACATCCTGGGGTCCCCTTTAACCCAGTTAAAGCGAACACTATGCCTGCCACCATTCTGGATTCTGACAACTTAATCACCTATTTCTGGGGGGATGAGGATATAGACACTACCCCAGAGCCTGTCCCAACTCAATTGATCTATTCTGGAGCAGATTGCTGAAGGACTTAATCCTAGTCTGGAATTCCCCCGTTCTCCAGAGAGAACCTCACTTTTGTCTTCTTAAATCTCCATGCACTGGGATGCTTCTGATCTCAGTGTTTGGCGATACGAAGTGAATTTTTAATGGTAGAAAATCAAATAAACCAACTTGGTTTTGTTGTGGACCCTCTTTGTGCCAAGACCCTTGTCCTGCCTTGTTACTCCTCATGCCCATATACCACATCCACATCTCCAGAAGATATGCCATTGTTATGGTCCCTTGCAGTCCGCTACAGATGGTGCCAGTATCCAAGTACTTGTAGGAGGCAGACCCAGCAAAGAATAAGAGGTGGGCAATCAGCACCCTTCCAGATGGAACCTGCTCACACAAATTTTTCTTAACTGCTGAACAGAACAGAAGCTGTGTGCCATAGTTCTGGGCTCAAAGAACACCTGTATTATCTCTTGATGCAAATCTTCACGGGGAAAGGGAATGGTCCAGCCTGTAGCAAGATATCTAGTTGTAGGTGACATGTGGGAGCTTGGAAATTCATCTGAAACCATTTTTGTGTGTAATAAGGATGTCTATGGAGATTCTCAACCATCCCGGCCATGGTTATCCCAAAGGTGCTTTTTTGGAAAAGGCAACTGGACTTAGTTTTTCCTTTCCTTTCCCTTCTTATCCAAGAAGCTTCTTCAGTTCTGACTGTAGTAAGGATGGGGATTTTTTTTTCCCCTTACAGGAAGCCTCTGCCTTGTTTTACTTCTTTTTTTGGGGGAAGGGGGGTGTAATGGATGAACTTTTAAGAGAAATGAGTAAAATATAGAAACAGAGAAGACATATCTAAAGGCTATTATTTGATGCACAAACCAGATGCCCTGTAAGAAATGTCTAAGATCTAGGCGGAATATAAATATTTTGAAGAAATAAATACAGGAATATGATGATACAGAATTCTTATTTTCCGTTTTGTTTTCCTATTCTCCAAATTTTCCCGTTGTCATCTGAGCTGGTGGACTATCACTAGTGCAGCTTTAAGATTTGCAAGTTTCAAGAACAGCAACAGAGTCCAAGGGCCTCTTGCTCATTCTAGGCCTACATCCTGGCTCCATTACTCCACCCACCCACCCACCCAGAAATAGACAAATTGTGCATGCTTGTAAAATAACAGAACATAAATCTTGTTCCAAAAAGGGTTGCCTTGCCTTTTATATATAGTCTTCTTTCACCATATAATTTAATTCCCATATTAGGGGGGGAAATGCCTATTGCCTAAACTCTGGAAACTCCAGGCAGAGTCTGAAGCACCTTGTTCGACTATCACATTGGACCGAAAGACAGAATGAGCCCTGTGTCACTTTATCAGATGCTTGAAGTGATTAAAACACAAACAAACAAAAGACTCTGCCTTTTAATAAAATCTGTGAGTCGGACAAGGTGCTACCTGACTCCGTGTGATTTTTGACTACCACAGACCAAAGTTTCTCAGGAGAAGAGTTTTGGGAAGTTGAAGTCCACACATCTCACTGCAGTTGAGGAATCTTAACATACCTTGTTGGAGTTGAGGAATACTGCCATAGACCAGGCTCTCCAAACATGGCGACTTTTAAGACTTGTGGATTTCAACTCCCAGAATTCCTCAACCAACCATGCCACTGGATTAAATTTTGTTGTTTGAGATGTTTCGCTGCTCATCCAAGCAGCTTAATCACTCAAAGCAAGCCAAACATCTCAAACAACAAAGTTTAATCCAGTGGCACGGTTGGTTGAGGAATTCTGGGAGTTGAAGTCCACAAGTCTTAAAAGTCACCACGTTTGGAGACCCTGGTCTATGGCAGTATTCCTCAACTCCAACAAGGTATGTTGTTGGAATGTATCAACAACTCCTGCCAAATCAACCTCTGGTTTCATCCCCAAAGTGGGTTGCAAAGTATCAGTGAATTCAGATACATTTCCTGCTCTCCCCAATCCCTGGTGACCTGCATCTTTTCAAGACCAGGCACAGTGCCGAATTGTGGGGTGGAAACAGGCCTGCAAGGAGAAGAGATCATCGTATAGGTAGCACAAGTTCTTCTCCAGGCTGTCCAGCAATGCTCTGCATTGGCACGAGGCCACTTTGCAAGCATCATGAAAGGAACCAAGATATACCAAAGGGGTTCAGAGGCCATCTAATTTCTCCTGCCCTCTTCCTTCACCTGGGACTCAGAAGCTACAGGTGTTGCTGAGTTTCAGGTTTGCTCTCCTGAGCCAGTTCTGGAGTATTGGCTGTGTTTTTCTCCTGTTTCTAAAAATGGAACAAAGTCTGAAGGAAATTGCAATCCACTGATGGAAGAAATGTTGTCCTTGCCTTTGAAATCTCCACACAGAGCTAAAAAAACATGTTTTTATCATCTGTCTTTAGGCAATCCAAAAATAACGAAGCCAATCTATATTTCCAAAGTCCTTCTGAAGAACTAAGGAGGAATAACAGCTTTGTAAAAATAGTGGTTCGTCTTCCCAATATTAACAAAATTTCTAATCTCATAGCTGCTGTGCTCAAAAGGATTGATTTGAACTCTTTGTGATCTTTCTTGTATAAAATGAGCTCATTGTTTCGAGTTAGATTTTATGTTGTTAGTTACTGCCCAACTATCAGCAGATGCGCATTTAGAACATAAAATAATAGGGTTAGAAGGGAAGTTGGGGGTTCCTTTTTTGAATTTCTTGTGTTTCTAAATAATTGATACCAGGAGAAACGTTTTTCACAACTTTCTAACTTCCAGTGTTTTGAGACCAAAAGTGCCAACACCCCTGGAAGGCAGTAGGTTGAGTGGAGAGGCCTTCCAGGAGGCAGGGGGCAAAAAATGATGGCCATAATTATGCAAGTGAAACACCTTTTATTTTTACAAATATTGGCATACATAAAAAAGAGGACTTCAATGGCAAATCTAGGACCACCATCCTGACTTTTCTGGCATCCCCTTGCAAATACCTCTAAAGTCCAGCAAGGCTGCCTTAGCGGTTAAGGATTTATAAGGATTTTTGTTTCTATGGGCACCTAGCTGATCCTAACTAAGCATACTGTAGATGGGAGAGTGTGAGGAAAATCAGAACGATGGACTAGATTGGAATTTTAAGAAACCCAAACTATGCTGAAAGAAGTCAGGAGCAACTTTAGTTGCCCCCCCACCAAAAAAAAACCCCTATAAAGTTGTGTGAACTGAAGTCACCAGGAGTCCCATGTGATTTGAAGATATTCTGTCATCTCCCTTAGGGGCTTAGAAATCCATAATGCTGGGAAAGGTGGTATAAAAGAGCAGAAGTGGATGACCAGCCACATGGTAGGTGGATTGTTAGAAGATCTGAAGGGCCAGACAGGATAGATGATTGTTAAAAGATAGCAATAGCCCTTAGACTTATATACCGCTTCACAGTGCTTTAAACGGTTTACAGAGTCAGCCTATTGCCCCCAACAATCTGGGTCCTCGTTTTACCCACCTCGGAAGGCGGGAAGGCTGAGTTAACCTTGAGCCATTCAGAATGGAATTCCTGGGATGAGCAGTGAGTACTGGATTCTAACCCCTGTGCCACCAAGGTTTGATGGTGATACTGACTTGATGGCACACACAACCCTCCTATCAACCCAGTGGACTTCGGTCCTAATATTTTGGACAGGGAATGAGCACAAAACAGCACTTGTGTTTGTGTGGGTGGAGAATTGAAGTAAATATCTCTCTACTGATAATAATATTTCTAGTTTGGGGTTGAACTGTGGGTCCTTGGTGTTCTGTGAGCTTGGTGGTTTTACTAGCACTGATGATGTTATCTAGTTTGGTAATAAAACATCTGCAAGAAAATTACCAACCTCAGAGAACAACCAAGGACCCCACAAATATCTCTACGATGGAAACCTAAAACCGTTTCATTGGCTGACAACTTAGGCCAAGTCCCTACATGGAGAAGGTTGGGTGGGTGAGCTTTCAGAAGCATAATTCATTCCCTGTAATCCAGAGAGGCTTCAACAGGTGGCAGCATCTGCTGACATTGTCCAGTAGACAAGAAACCTAATCAGGGCTGGTTGAGATTATAGTTAAACTTCAGAGCAGTAGACCATAGTGGAAAACATTCTGGGAAAAGACAAGACCATCTAGTGTACTTCAGTCTTATGGCCAAGAAAACTGCAGCAGTTCGACTTGAAGGAACTCTTATTGAATTAACCATCTGACTGGTTACTGACCAAATCAAAGCTAATGATTTATTCAAAGCAATAACAGCCCCCTGTGGAGATTTGTCTCTGGGGGGGCAAATTTCAATTTTTATTCTTCTCTAAACTATTCTGATGAGTATGGAATCTGTCTGCTGTGTGTGGGGCCTGGGCATTAAGTTGTTGCCACAATGAAAAGAATGACTATGAAATGGACTTTGTGAAAGCCCCAAGCAAAAACTCAAGGAAAGTCATTCTGGACCATCTAGGCGGCAAGGCTTACTTGAATGACAAAGGGAGCTGGAAGGATTTTCAGCAATACAGTCTGAAATACAATACAATGAGCCCTACAATCTGAAACACAATACAACAATACAACACAGCCAGGAAGGGCAAAAGGAATTACAGTTCTTGCTGGTTCCCAGGAAGAAAACGCAGTTAGTAAATTTGAAAAGTGATCTTTGGAAGGAGTTTTGGTGTGGTGGGTTTTTTTTCATGCTGCCAAAAAAGTTGGAAGTTGTTTTTTAAAAATATCAAAATGAAAGTTTTACAAAAGTATACTAACTACTCAAATGATCTCATCTATTCAAAGCAATCCCCATGTTTTTTATGCTTGCTCTACAAGACATTTGGTGGAATATATATATAATTATACATGGTGCAAATCACCCTGTTTGGGCTACTGATTAAGGCAGAGGTCCCAAAACTTGGCAACTTTAAGGCTTGTGGACTTCAACCCCAGAATTCTGGGAGTTGAAGTCCACAAGTCTTAAAGTTGTCATGTTTGGGGACCTCTGGATTAAGGCATCAGACTAGAAAGCAGAAAACCTTGAGTTCAAGTCTTATCTTAGCCATGAAAGCCAGCTGGATGAGACTCAACCCAACCCCCACCTCACAGGGTGGGTTTGGGGAAGATAGGAGGAGGAAGGTGTGTTGGATGTGTTGACCTGTCTTGCGTTATTGTATAATACAGGTGGGAAATAAATGTAATTAAATAAAAGAATAAATAACTCAGCCCATGGGATTAGATATTTCAGTGCATCATGCATTAATCCAGAATACTGGATAGAGCAATCGATGGATGTTAACCATAGATGCTGATGGGAATTCTAAGAGTCGCAATCCACTTCTTGAAAAAAAAATGCTGAGATTGAGAAAAAAACTGGTTTAGAAACAAAGCTGTTTCTTTCCTAAGCCGAAAGACAAGTGGACAGCATCTGCAGGTGGGGGAGGATGGGAGGGAATGTGAAACTTCCAAACAAACATGATATCAACCCTGAAGCTGATCTGACGGAGGCCATTTTGAGCCTTCAGTGTTGCCACACTGGAGTTGAGCTGAGGGATAGGGAGGGGGGGAATAGAGATAACTGGGACTTCGTAGCCAAAACAAAATAGTTTCTCCTGGGAACTAAGGACATTCCCACAGGTGGTCGGAGAGAGGAGTGAAGTTACCAGGCAACCAGAGGGCAACTTGATTGAACCATCTGACTGTTTGAGGAAGGGAGAAAACTTTTAATTAGGTAAAAACCATGGGAACATTCAGTCAATTTTCACCAGCCTGTGCCAACATGATATATCCAATAAAACTTTTCTGTAAGGAATCTGCCTGCCTCAGAGTTCTGTTCATTATGGGTATACACCCATACTGTCTACTTGGAACCCTGACACATGAATTGATAAAATCTGGTATCTGTCTAAACTGTGTGATAACCTTCCATAAGGAACCTGGGGGCACCTTTTCAGACTGTTATCAAGAGGCACAGGCCACAGTTCAGGCCAACACCTCTTCATAAACTCTAAGTCTGAAAACAGCCTCCCAAACGCCTTCTGATTTGGGGAGCTATCAGAAAATTATACAACTTTCTCTTACAAAGCCTTCATCAAGACCAATCTTCATGGTTATTATATGACACCATCATAAGTTATCCAAACTTCATCTATTGTATTTTATAATTTAATACAGTTACTATACTATAGAACAGGGGTCTTCAAACTTGACAGCTTTAAGGCTTGTGGACTTCAACTCCCAGAATTCCTCCTCCAGTCATGTTAGCTCAGGAATTCTGGGAGTTGAAATCCACAAGTCTTAAACTTGCCAAGTTTGAAGACCTTGGATATAGAACTATGTAGTTGTTGGGTTTTTTTAAAAAAATTGTCCTGTTTATATTTAGCGATATCCAGCCCATTTTTCTACTTTCCCAATGTAGAAAGCATGTAATATCAATGTCATGTTTAATTTGGAAATGAAATGGATTGCATTAGTGCAGGCTGCATTTTATTAGTGTACGTGCCTTCTGATGCTTCAATGTGCTAATTGCCGATAATAAAGAAGTTAATGAAAGGAGCAGCTTGATAATCAGGGACAGTTGTAAGGAACTGTGGTGGTGGGATTTATGCTTAGAATGTTGAAGATTAAAATAATCAGAAAAAGAACCAAGTCTACGGTAATTTGCAGCTGGAGGAAAGAACAAAGGGGGGGCTTAGCAGCTGAACAACAATGGAGATAGAATAGCCTTTTCCAATCTGGAACCAACCAGAGGTATTGGATCTTTACATGTGGACTATGCACCTCCCTGGAAGTAATTTTGAAATGCTGCTTTGAAGCCGCAGCAGCAGGAGTGCAAATCAACCTTCTGTCTGCAGCTCTTTAAAGTGACTGCATCCATCCATTTCTGAGATTGTTCCCTGCAACTATGGCTTTTGGGAAGCAAATTGAGAGCATTAAACCAGACTGAGGAAGGCTGGGTGTGTTCTAGGTGGTTCTGAGGAACAAGGGAAAGAAATTGCCAGTATCTCATTAGCTAATTGCTCACCCTATGTAGCCTACATGAATACCTGCACAAGGTTCTATAAAATAGTTCTCTTTCAATTTTATCTTCTAATAATAAGGAACTTACCCTCTTGATAAGAATTTGTTTAGCAGGCTACATAAGGCAATATGTTAGGAGCCACCTATATAACATTTAGGAAGTATATATGAAAAATGGAAATAACCTTGAAGTAAGATGCAGTTTATTGACTAGGAGACAATGAGCTGCAGACGTATTATCCGCTATCCAGAGTCGCAGGACTGCAAGGTAGGTGAATCAATTAAATAAAAAAATACAATAATACTTAAGACTAAGTAAGTCTAAGTTAGTGTTTCTCAAACTCAACAGCTTTTAGACACCTGGACTTCAATTAAGAGAAAAATTTACAGTAGGTATAGTAATAAAACATTTGAAACTGAGCAGAAGACAGAATTTGGTCTTGAATTATGTACAAATGATGAACATGTAACTGCTAAACTGAATCAACTGTATGATAAAACTATACCATGTTTGGACAAAATGATACCATATTGCTGGAACAATGCAGAAATATATGGTTAAAAGTATTGAAATTCATATTAAAATTTAGATTATGAAATGTATTGGTTTATTAATCCAGAAAAATTGTCTAGAATGTATAAAAGTATTTCAAATTTACACTGGAAATGTGGACAACATGAAGAATCGTTTTATTATTCCTGATGGACTGATAGACTTGTTTAAAAGCCTGAAATGTTGGGTTCAAATAGAATTATGCAAATAATTTTTTAAAATTAATATTTAGCTGAAACCAGAATCATTGTTGTTGGGATTAATGGGCAAATAGAAAAGAGCAATAGGAGACTATTCTTATACCTCTGATCACTACTGCGAATATGTATTATGTTGAAAAACTCAATCAAACTTATTTTTAAAATAGATATGAGGACTTCAACTCCCAGAATTCCCTAGCCAGGACAAGAGGTTGGATGTGATGACTTCTTACTTACCTATGTGATGACTTCTTACTTACCTCATAGAGTTACCTAAACTCTATGATTCTATGACATCTACCTGATCACATGTTCAGTGTATCTCAAAAGCCTGCAGCCTGCGTTTTGCACCATATTTCCTTTACTGTAAATCAAAGGATTCCTTAATCCAAACCACGAGACAGTCTGATAGAACACACTTATAAAAATAAAAGTCACCCTTTAATCAAACTTTGATCAGGTTCACATATTGCAATAACTGGCCTAGCTCAAGCAGGTCTCATTTATAAAGCAAATTCCAAAACCTGTGTAGGAATATATATGGAGAAAAGCCAAACTATCCTGCTGCTAAAAACTTACACTTAAAACTAGTTTGTTGAATTAATCATAATAAACCTTTTGCACATCACCTTAAGCCTATATTCTTTAAACCCTGTCATTGTGGTTGGCAAACTACTGTTTATGGCTTAACATAAAGCACAAACTATTATGTCTTCAAACTACCACCTTTTGTTTGGTATATGAAGGGATCCAACCTAGAATTTTGAGAATACAAATTCTATGATATGTTCGAATCATCAACTTCCATCACTGGAATGTATGTGTGTTTGCCATGATTTAGTCCAGAAACAGCTGCCTTTAATCATTGTGTTTTACCCTGAATGTTGGTGGCAAAAAAAGAAAAAAGAATCTGACTTCACCTCATTCTAAAATCATCTAACAATTGATCATGTTCTCCTCAGAACTTGTAGGAGCTCCATCAATGGAGGTTTTTAAGAAGAGATTGGACAGCCATTCGTCCAGAATGATATATAGGGTCTCCTGCTTAAGCAAGAGGTTGGACTAGATGACCTCCAAGGTCCCTTCCAACTCTGTTATTCTATACTCTGAACTCTGCCAAATGGCTGAAAAGTGAAAAATCATGACAGCCGCAAGAAATAAATAAATCTTTTGTTTTGCATCTGTGGAAGGTCTTCTTCACAGCTCTGTAAGAACAGAAGTCTACAAATGCTCTAGAATAATAATTTTTAGCTACTGAGTTATCACCTCCTAACACCCAGGCTGTGAACTTGTCACTGCAAAAGGAAAATGTCAGAACCCAAGAGATAAAACTCATATGTGAAACTCAGTCACCTCAAACTACGAAAAGGGTGGCATATAAATTTGATAAATAAAGAAATTTGGGCTGAAACACTTGGCTGTTTACAATATGCCCTTATTATATAAAAAGAATTTCGTCACAAATTGCATTCTATCAGAAAGAATCCACTCTTTATTGGAGGAAAGAAAAACATAGGATGATCAGACACAAAACAATGTGTATTTTAAAAATTTTTGTTAAAAGACATATACATACATGCACGCACACACACTGTATAAGCAAGGTATAAAAGTCAGATGTTGATAGATTCAAAGCTTTAAGCCCAAGGTGACTAGAACCAACTTTGAATTAAACAACCAAAGATAAACCAGCCATTTGTGTTGCGAGTGCTACTTTACATAAGAAAATAGGAATTCAGAGAAGGGATGGAGAATGAGGTAAGATCAACATAGCAAAAATGAGCAAAAAATTAGAAGGTACAATACCTCAAACGATATCTTCTACAGACAGTATTATCTACAAGGAGACTCATTGATAATTGGATCTACTGAATTTTCAGGAGAACATTTGAGTCAATTTGGCCCCGGTTTGGGTCTTGAATTCAAAGACAACAATTCCAACTCACAACCATCCTCCCCGAACTAAAATTAAACTTGCAAGACAGACTCAAAATGTTATGGCCAAAATAGGACCTCAGGAGATCTCATTCCAATATCTTTGTTCAAATTATGCATGTCTTTGGTCTCTCTCTCAAAATGCAACATTCTGTGTGGCTGGTCCTAGATAGAGAACCTGCAGAAAAACTAAGAAAATAATCAGTGGCACATATCACTTTACAGGAAAACCACAAACCTAGATTGATGTCCATGCATTTGTTAGAGGTCATTTAAAAATGCACAGAATAGAAATCAGGTCACTCTCCTCTCCTCCATCACCTCAAGTTCCAAGCGCAATATTTTAATCATCTTTCTGATTGAAAAAAAATCTCTATTTTCACCAAACTGGGGCATCTTTCTAGCAACTTCACCAAGTTTCTTGGAGAAATGGAAGAAGGGGGTTATACAAGGGATCTTCTGACCCAACTTAAAAAGGATACTGTTGGGACAAAAGCAAAGGGGTGAGACACTCTAGAATAAATGTGCTTGCTAAGGGGCCTCCTCTAATGCTCCATGGGGAAAGAAAGCCAAGAGAGAGTGCTAAAATATGTTCCCAATTTTGAGTGTAAAGAGATACGGTGCTGGAATGTCAGAAGAGTAATGCGGCCTCTCATTTTCTCACAATAGGATTCAGCTTCTGAATCACATCAGAACTTCTTCCGCTTTAGAAGGTCCGTGTGCACAGATGCTTGCTCACAACCAGGGCAGGCATAAGCCTTCTCCTTGCCATTAAATTTTAAGTGGGTCATATGTTTAGGATTCAGCCAGAAGCTTTTCCCGCAATGCATGCAAGGGTGGAGACTTTTCTGGCTGTGGGTGGCCTTGTGCTTGTTGAGGTTACACAACGCGTTGCAGCGAAAGTCACATTCGGAGCACTTGAAAGGCTTCTCTCCAGAGTGGATTCGTATGTGGACCTTAAGGGCTGTCACAGAAAAGAAACTTTTCTTACACTGGGTGCAGGGGAACGGTCTGTTCTCAGTGTGGTTCTTCTCATGAATCAAGAGATTGGTCCGACTACGGAAGGATTTCTTGCACCGAGAGCAGACATGTTTCATCTGCTGATCACATATGGTTTTTCCCTTAGAAGGTGAGCTCTGAAGCTTCCTCAACATCGCTGTTTGCAGTTCAACACTGCGTCTACCCTTTGCTCTCTTCTGTGTCCTTAGTGGATTTTGGATCTCTCCCAGCTGCTGAGCCAAAGGTGCTCTCCCCAAATTCTGGGCAGGAGCATTTGAGCGCCCATTTAGAGGGCAGAATTGGTCATGATCCTGCTGGGTCTTGCTTTTGGACAACCATGGCATAGGCCGGGTCTCTGCCGGATCCCCGACGTTGGATGGCTTGCATTTTTCTTTTTCACAACTCTGAGAGCCAGAATTGGCCTCAAGGGATTCCCACTCCTGTGCCGCAGAGACGGCTGTGTTCCTTTGCACAACACTTTCGGTAACTTTCATTTGGGCTTCTCTGGAGAATGTTTTCTGGCAGGGCAGTTCGAGGCAAAGATCCTTGTGGTTATTGGATGCACCTTGAAACAAACTGGAGGAAACACTCATACAGGGGTCGCTTTCAGGACCATCGCGGTACTTTGCTTTCCTGGGGGAGCTGGGTGCATTTGGGCGGACCATTTCTCGTTCTTCTCGTTGACAAAAGCAACGTTTGGACCTTCTCCCCACAAGCTGCGCTTCTCTCTTAGCTTTTCTTCTGGAGGAAGCCCGTGGTCTCAACTGCCAGCCATCGTGGTTTTTTCCCTTCTTATGACTTTGGGAATGGGTATTTTTGGAGCAGGTCCCGGGCTGATGGATAAAGAATATGTCCTTTCTTCTTGGTTTCCTTTCCAATTTCACTGCCTGGCTGACTTCCCCATAGCCCAGCAAACTATTTTCTTTGAATTTTCTAGATAATTGCATTGGCATTGTAATATACTTTTCTGGAGCTCCTGTGTTTGATCTTTCTTCTAAGGGCGCCGGCAGATCTCTTTCTTCTTCCTGGGCATGTGGCAAGCTGATAACCTTATCTGTGTGAAGTGGTGGCTGCAATAATGCTTGTCCAATAGGATTTCCCTGATGTTCCTCCGTAGAAGCTGTGCTACTTGGGAAATTAGAAAACGCCCGTGTAGCCTGCATGATTGCGGATAGTTTGCGGCATTCTTCATTCAGGTGAATTCTCTTGTGTCTTTTCAGATGCCACGGCTGAAAGAAGCCTTTCCCGCACAGAGAGCATTTGAAGAGCTTTCGGTCCAGGTGTCTGTTTTCATGGATGACCTCCCTCACGACGGGCTGTTCGGGGAATTTTCCTTTCAGGTGGGTCTTCTCATGTCTCTTCAGGTGCCACATCTGGATGAAGGCTTTCCCACAGGTAGCACATCTGAAAGGCTTTTGCCCAGAGTGGATCCATTGATGCCTGGTGTAGGAATAGTTATCATCAAAGGTTTTCCCACATTTTTGACAGAGGCAGGGCTGTTTCCTTCTGTGGGGAACCCTGAGGGAGGAGGTGGGGGGATCTTTTGCAGCCATTTTGTCTTTGGAGTCTGAGCACAGTTTTTCCCCCGTGTGGGTTTCTTGGTGGGGAACCAGAGATTCTTCTTGGGAGGTGTTTCCCTCACGTTCCAAGTGGGGATATGGCTGTTGCTTTCTCCTATGGATTTTTCCATGATTGACAAAGGCGCTTTTGGTTCTCATGCATTTTCCACAATGCTGACAAACATAATTCTCTTGAGTGGGGATTTTGGGGTGCTTGGCAAGTCCTGAGCGATGATTGACATCACTTGCAGGGAGAAGACCTTCAGAAGCCTTCTGTCCATAGTGGTGACTTTTGATGATCCTCATAGTGTGATGACGTTTGATCCTCAAACTTTTGACATCTTCATTGGAGAGTTCTCTGAGGTGACTCTCTAGATGTCGGAAAAGGTGGGGTTTTCGAATGAAACTTTCTGTACATTTGTGGCATTTATAGGGTCTCTCACCTGTGTGGAGTTTCTCATGGTCAGCAAGTATGATACGTGTACTTAAATATTTCCCACAATATTGACACTGATGGGGTGTTTTCTGTGCCCATTTTCTTGGGCACCAAATGCGGTAAGAGCTACGAGTGAAGAGTTTTCTGGAAACTGGGCATTTAGAGGGACTTCCTCTTTCGTGAGAGATTTCCGAATCAACCAAGGCACTTTTCACAGCCAAGCTTTTACCTTTTTTTGGATGCTTCCTGGATGCCTGTTTCATATGGGTCATCATGTGTGACATCAATATAGCCTTATGAAGAAAGCTTTTACTACACTGGGAACATTTATACGGCCTTGCTTCCCTGTGCATTCTCTCATGATCCACAAGCAAACTTTTGAACCTTAGACATTTCCCGCAAAACTTACATTTATGGAGATTGACTTGGTCTTGCTGTTGTCTAGTGAGGCCAATCTTCAGTGATCTTGTACTCCCAGAGACAGGGGCTGTATTGTCTTTCTTTTTTTCAGTTTCAGGCATACTTTCTATCTTTTCTTCCTTCTTATCCTTCTTTCTGTTATTTTTGGGTGCTGTGTGGCAATTTTGATGTTTGTCAAGACGTTCCTTCTGAACAAAGACTTCCCCGCATTCATGACACTTATAGGACTGCTGGGTTGTGTGGCTCTTTTGATGTAGGAGGAATTGTTCTTTGAGCTCAAAAGACTTCTTGCAGGCGAAACATTCATAAAGCTTCATGTTTTGAGGCTTCACAACACTATAGGAAGGTCTGTTGCCTGCTTTTGCTCTGTGGCCCTTCTGGTGGCGGTCAAAGACTTTTTTGGATGAAAACCTTTCTTCGCAGTCAGGGCAGTTATAGGCCTTTGTCGTACTGTGTATCCTCTGGTGATTGGCGAGAGATATTTTGGATTTGAAGATCTGTCCGCAATCAGGGCACGGGACCGAATGGTCCCTTCCTGCAGCTCTTTCTTTGGCCTGGGAGCTTTCGTTGGCATTGCCCGTTTCTGCCTTTGTCTTTCCTAGCTGACTCTGTGAAGGCTTCTTCAACTGGGACCCATGTTTATAGGCCTCTCTAGGCTTCAGACTCTGTGATCCACTCCCTTTGGAAGTATTAAATAAGTTTCGGCGAAGGATCATCGGTCGAAAACCTCCACGATGAGGAAAGCTTCCACGATGAGGCTTTTCTTCTTCACTCTCTTGATCATTATCTACAGCCCCCCAAAAAAACAAAGGGGGGGGGAGAGAAAGTGACAGTGCAGGGGGATTAGTGCACAAGTTGCACTAGTGCCACTTGGCATTTAGATGCAATTCAGGGTGTTGATGGTTATCTTTCAATTAAGACCTATCGTTTTTTGGGGAGGACACATCCCTCCAATTGTCTTTTACCATCCCATAATGGGTTGGTACCATTATGTCTTTTACCATCCCATAATGGGTTGGTACACTCAGGATCTCACATATACCCCCTTTGACATATATTATGGAATTCCAGAAGTGTGCCTCCTCTGTTGCCACTCCTGCACCCTGGAATGGTATTCTCCCAACTATTAGAGTCTACACCAGGGGTGTCAAACTCAAGGTCCACGGGGTAGATCCTGCTCATGAGGCCATCCTGATCAACTCAATGCGAAGAAGAAAGATCGGCCCAACCTGACTTCGGCCCTGTCTACCCAATGCGAAGAGGAAACATGCCAGCAGTTTGGGGAGTGGTGTCAAACTGCCCACGCCCACCCAGTTAGCCATGCCCATCCAGTTGGCCACACCCACCCAGCCCAAGGTCAACCACAGCCCTGATGTAACCTTCAATGAGTTTGACACCTCTGGTCTACACCAAGGATTGCCAAACTTGGCAACTTTACACGTGGACTTCAACTTCCAGAATTCATGAGCTAGCATGGCTGAGGAATTCTGGGAGTTGAAGTCCGCAAGTCTTAAAAGTTGCCAGGTTTGGAGACCCCTGCCATATTCCCACAAACCACAATAGCTGGTTTAACACACCCCACCAAGCCAGAACAGCAAACCAAGTGGTCACTGTCACTTAGCATAATATGTGAACCCAGACAATGAGCTGGATCCAATCCCACTGCTAGAATTGGATTGCTCTTCTACGACTCTCTTAAAATGGCAAGCTTTTCAAGGTATCTTAGAACAGTGGTTGCCAACCGGTGGGCCGCAGAGAAATATCACCCCCAGAGCACACACCCCCAAAGCAATTAATCCAGGCTGCACAGAAACACAAGGCTGTGCTGCCCACATGGCCTGTGGGAACTCTCCCCTCCCACTCACTCCTTACCCGGCAAATTTGCCTGCTAAATTGCAATTTTTCCTTTTTCCGACCATCAGCTATTCTGTTGTGCCGAGAGATTTAGATTAGCTAGGAAGCAGGAAATCATTTTATTTCTTACTTTCTAGCTAGCCTTTAGATCTTCTACTCTGCTTTTAAGCAGAGCCGAACCTCCCTTAGGACTGAAGCTTCTATTATTCAGTGCAGACTTACTGCAAGCAAATTTTATGTGACAGACTCAGGTAGCCGATGGCAGATAGATAGATCTCTGAATGATTCTTTCAACAACTCAATTTGCCTGTCTACTTTGCCTGATTTTGGGTAAAAGTTGCATTTTTTATATAAAAAATTCAATATTTATATAAATGTTTATAATATTTACATACAAGCCATGCCGAGCCAGTCACATGACCACCAAGCCACACCCAGAAATTAGACCACACCCACAGAACTGGTTAGTGGGATTTAAAATTATGAGTTTGGTGCTCCCCGAGGTCCAAAAGGTTGGCGACCCCTGTCTTAGAACTACAGTAGCCCTTTAAGCCAGAGGCCTTCTGCAGCAGTTCTAACCTGAGTTTGCAGACTCTGAACTGGGGTAGGTCACAGGACTCCGGTATCGATCCCACCAGATCCCTCCCGTCGGTAACTGCTTCAGTGTTGGCTTAATTGGACCTTCATCTGCGCTTTCATCGGAGCTCTGGATTTGTGGGACCCAGGCTTCTTCTCCACGATCCAAGCGGGAGAGCAGCTCAGAGGAGTGGCAATGAACTCGGCCTGCAGGGGTTTAAAAACAGCAGGTGGGTTGGCTGAGAGCTGGCACAACACAGCAACAGGGACCAAGTTGTGATTCATGTACTCTGCAAATGACCTTTGGCATGAGACTTAATCTCCGACACTCCGTATGGAATATTGGTACAAATAGTTTTTGACTTGCAACGATTCATTTAGTGACCATTCCTGTTACAACAGCACTGAAAAAGTGACTTATGACCGCTTTTCACACGGATGACAATTGCAATATCCACGTGGTCACGTGATGAAAATTCAGAGGCTTGGCAACTTGCATGTACTTATGACTGTTGCAGAATCTCAGAGTTCCCTTTTGTGGCCTTCTGACAAGGAAAGTCAATGAGAAAGTCAGATTCACTTAATGGCGTTACTAACTTGACAACTGTGGTGATTCACTTAACAACCGTGGAAAGAAAAATCGTAAAATGGGGCAAAATTCACAGAACAACTGTCTCGCTAACAACAGAAATTTCGGGCTCAATTGTCATAAGTCAAAGACTTACACATATGATCCCAGGTTCAGTACCTGGCTTCTCCAGGTGATTTTTTTTTTACTCCTAATCCTAACTGAAATCCTTGAGAACTGCTGATGGCTGGTAGAACAAATTATGTGAGCTAGCTAGATTGAGGATTGTTTAATATATGTCAGCTTCCCATATTTAAGAGCCTCGGTGGAGCAGTGGTTAGAGTGCAGTATTGCAGGCTACTTCTGCTGCCTGTCAGTTGCCTGCAATTTGGCAGAGCGAATCCCACCAGGTTCAAGGTTGACTCAGCCTTCCATCCTTCCAAGGTCGGTAAAATGAGGACCCAGATTGTTGGAGGCAATAGGCTGATTCTGTAAAACGCTTAGAGAGGGCTGTAAAAGCATGCAGAAAAAACAATTACTACCAACCTGCCTTCAATCGACGACCTGTACACTGCATGAGTAAAAAAAAGAGGGCTGTGAAAATATTTACAGACCCCTCACATCCCAGACATAAACTGTTTCAACTCCTTCCCTCAAAATGACGCTATAGAGCACTGCACACCAGAACAACTAGACACAAGGACAGGTTTTTCCCCGAAAGCCATCACTCTGCTAAACAAATAATTCCCTCAACACTGTCCAACCAATTACAAAGTCTGCATTACTATTAATCTTCTCATCACTCCTTATCACCCATCCCCTCCTACTTGTGACTGTATGACTTTAACTTTGTTGCTTGTATCCTTATGATTTATATTGACTGTTTCCTAGTATGATTTGATTGCTTATTGTACCCTAAGACTATTATTAAGTGTTGTATCTGATGACTCTTGACTCTTGATGAATGTATCTTTTCTTTTATGTACACTGAGAGCATTTGCGCTAAAGAATAATTTTTTGTGTGTCCAATCACACTTGGCCAATAAAGAATTCTGTTCTGTTCTGTTCCATTCTATATAAGTCTAAGTGCTCTTGCTATTGCTATATTTCCATTTGACACTGCAACTGTCATAAATATGATTCAGTTGTCAAGCACCTGAATTTTGATCATGTGAACATGAGGACGCTGCAACGGTCCCAAGTGTGAAAAACGGTCATAAGTCACTTTTTTCAATGTTAATGTAACTTCGAATGGTCACTAAATGAACTGTTGTACGTCAAGGACCCCCTAGCTTTGAAAAGAATAACCATTTAAAGTTTTCCATGAGGACATGGCGAAGAACACTGCTGGTACTAATGGTTCATTGATTTCAACCACATCTATTTATCGTTCTGTAGACCTTACCTATGGCAGCTGGGGCCCAGTAGTTCCCCTGCACGCTATTCTTGAAGGAGGTTTTCTGTCGGCGACCTGGATGTGTGTGCTGCACATCACTTGAATGCACAGTCACCTCCATAAAGGCTTCCGGAACCTTGAACCAAATGAAGAACATCAGTTATTTTTTAGGAAACTGTAAATGTCAGCCAGCAGAAGGCTGGTGCAGGTGTCACACATCTCACTATGCAGTGGGTTCTATATTTTTTATATTTATTTTTATAAATTTTCATTCATAAACATTCTTGAACAACAGTGCATTGGCAGAGCATTATTTGTAATAAATCTCAACATACAAACTAAAAGCAATAGTAATGGTATAATAACATCACTAATAGTATAACCAAAAGAGTTGATCTAGATTTCTTCTTAAACATTCATGAATAACAGCGCATTGGCAGAGCATTATTTGTAATAAATCTCAACATACAAACTAAAAGCAATAGTAATGGTATAATAACATAACTAATAGTATAACCAAAAGAGTTGATCTAGATTTCTTAAACATTCATGAATAACAGCGCATTGGCAGAGCATTATTTGTAATAAATCTCAACATGCAAGCTAAAAGCAATAGTAATTGTATAATAACATCACTAATAGTATAACCAAAAAAGTTGATCTAGATTTCTTCTTATGTTAGATTAATTACATTTTTATCAATTACTACATTCATATTTATCTACCTCTTTACTTTCAATATATATATTAACCTTCATAATCTTACTTTCTCTAATTTCTACCTCTTTTCTCTATCCATTCATAGAATTTATTCCATGTCTGAAAGTATTCTGAATCATCTTTGTCTTTAATTTTTAAAGTTAATCTATCCATTTCAGCACAGTCCCAAATTTTCCTAATTATAATCTCATCCGATGGAGTATTCATATTTTTCCAGTATTTAACATATGTAATCCTCACTGCTGTCAATATGTGTAACACTAAATAGGTGGTCGCTTTCTCAAAATCCTCTGATAGTATACCTAAAAGGCACGTTTCTGGTTTAAACTCAATTTAGTGGGTTCTAAATCATGGTTTGTTGAATAAGCTTCACCTCAAACTATAAACCAAAGTATGAGTGGGGTCACACACTATTATTACAAGCCTTTTATTTGTGCACATGCTGGCTTATTGATTTTATACACAACTCAACTTAATACTTAATATTCATGCTTAATATTCATACTTCCTACTATTTTAATTGCAACAACAACCCTGTGAGGTAGGTTGGACTGAGAGAGTATGATTGTCTTAAACTCCTCCTGCCCAGTTTCATGCCTAAAGCGGGACTAGAAGCTCAGAGTCGCCTGGATGCCTTAATCCTTAGACCAAACTGGCTCTCATTAGTTTTATATTCACCAATAAATTACCATATCAACATTAATTTGTAGAATGAAATAAGCATGTCCTGTATGTATTTAGGTAATTAAAGGCAATAGCCAAATGAAAAAGCATCATATGACTTAAGGAAGGCTAAGCAAACTTTTGGAGGATGGAAACTAGTTTGTGATTTTGAGAGGACGCGATAGGTAGGCATGCCCACAATGGCTCCTGAAAGATTTTTCTTCTCACAAAATGGATATGGACCCCCCTCACCAGAAGGTCTAAATTCTCTTCACCAATTCTCTATATCTGTACTATTCCTACGGGGCATTTTGTTGCAAATAAATATGAGCTGAAAAGTTGGGGCATTCATTGCCATGTCACAATTTCCTCCTTGTTTGTTGTGTGTGTTTTAAAGGTCAGGTAGGTAGTCAGCTTGGCAAGCATTCATAGGATGCTTAACTGCCCATCTGAACGGAAAATACATCAAGGATGTAATCATAGCTATACTTGTGAGTAAACCTCCCTGAATACAAAAGGCTCAGTTCAAGCACAGGGTCCTTGGTGCTCTCTGAGCTTGGTTGTTGTTTTTTTTGCAGACCTTTCATTTCCCAAATTAGAGAACATTATCAGTGTTAGTCCTAAGCACTGCTGTTATTACCTAGTTTGGGTAATGAAAGGTCTGCAAGAAAACAACCACAAACAACCAATTCAGGTAAGTATGTTTAGAAAAGCCTTTGTTCTCCTCTAGGTGAGAATGGAAATAATGCCACCTTGCATAGACCGAACCTGACAATCTTTAAGGGGGGGAAATAGTGATTTAAGTGACTTCCAGAGCAATATTCCAGAGCAATAGCAGCAATCTCAACATATCCTGGGGCTAAAAGGAAATCACCCAGGAAGCAAATCTTGCTGATAATCCTCTCCTTTTTTATGCACAGACTCTTAAATGCTGCATGCTAAGGAGTGCATAATAGGCAGAAATCTAAAAGGGGGGTTCCCCAATTATATCTAAATATGAAAAGCTACAACCTACTGGATTTTAGCCCAATATAAAGCAGCATCTAATTTAAGGAATGTGTAGATGTGACAATGTTGTGATCCAGATTGCAGATTACTTCTATTCTTCTTTAAGGTGTAAACAAGAAATTATGCCTTCATTCTATATAAAATTGCCCTAACAATGATTAGTTTCACTAAAAATACAATAGAAATGGACATATCTTTTTAAAATGATTTTAAAGTGTCCAAGGCAGCTGCATAGTACTTTCTGCACTAGATGTGTTTTGTGTTCATTTTTAGAAATATGACCTCCCAATGGATTTCCACACACAAAAAAATGAAAAATTAAACTAACAAAGCAGCAAAAGTGATGTGTTCCTTCCAGTGATCTTTTCTTGAATAATTCCTGCACCTACATCAATGCATATAAGCAGAATTTCTACTCAGTACTTGATAACTCTTTTAAAATCACACCTACTCTAAATCGTAGAAGAAAATCAGGAATCCGGAATATCTTTTCGGAGTAATTAATATAATACTAATATTAAAAGATATTAGATAGATCTGATGAAGCAAGATACAGTTCACAAAAGCTTATGACTATTAACAAAACGTTTGATTGGAAAAGATGCTGCCAAAGTCCTTCTGATTTTTGGCTAATGAAGACTAGCATGGCTGTCCTTCTACAATGCCTAAAAAGCAGAAGATACCACTAAGGATGTTTATTTATTATTTACCATTTATATCTTTATAAATTATATTAAATTTAATATAAATTATAAAAATATAATGCTCTGTATTAAAAACAAAGTAAAGGAACATCACTAGGAAAACTCACATTTACAAAGGGGAAATAGCATCATAAAATTACAGTAAGATAGAAGAAAATCTCAAAGGTTAACTCCTACCAACACAGGAAATATCCTGTATCACTTCTTTTTAACAAATATGAATACTATCTAAGGCCCATTCAGTTTGTAGGAATTGGACCAGTAGAACTATATAAGAATTAGACCATTTAGAACTGTAGAAGTTTGTGCTCAATAACCTATTGCAAATTGGCTTGATTATGAAATTGTAGTCAAATCCATTTGAATGGTATCAGGTTGCAAGAAATTAGCATCAGGGTTTTTTCAGATTTGTGGTAGTTTATTCCAGGTAGGTCACATTCCATTTTAATATCTATGTCCTTAAATCAAGTGGAAAATACCTGTTATGGCACCTTGGGGGATAGAACAGTTCCCTTCATTCTTTAAATTTTTCCTCACCTATTTGATAGGTAAACAGATAGAACTAATTTTCTGAGTGTTTATGGCTTGCTCAACAGAATTTGTACTAACTTATGATATTTTTAGCTAGAGTTGATCAATAAGTCACCATTTGTTAAGAAGTTTTCCTCAAGATTTACCACATAATAAATACATGCACAGAACCCTGCAAAGAACATTACTTCAGTGTTGACTATTTCCATGGAGCAGATTAAACAAGATTTTCTTCACCATAGTTGTCTGAATAAGCCACAAATAGCTTGACTACAGTTTAACTATGTCACAGTAGTCACAAGGGCCAATTTACACAATCTGTCACAAACAAGGCATATACTTATGCAGAGAATCCAAACATTACTGGAAATCCAAATACTTGCAACAAACACAAATACTGATTTTGTTTTAGCGCCTTCCTCTTTCGAGGAAAAAAGATAACCTTCAGTATGTGATTTAGGCACTATCACACTACGATAGATACAGCTCATACCACTACTTGGAAAGAGGAACACACAAAGCCTAAAACTAATCAAAATGAACGTAACCAATCCACGTAATTTTTAATATACACAAATAACTATTTTTCATGAATCTGTTTGTCAAGATTTTCACTCCCAGATCTAGTAGCCCAACTGAACCCCTGAACAGCTCAACTCCCAGCTCCAGGCCCTTTTCCTCTCCCACTCCACAACAAGCTCCTTCTTCCCCCATCTCTGCATCTCTTACTAGAGCCACATCTGCAACAGCCATCTTTCCTCCACGAATTTGGACTGATCTCGAAGCCAACCGGTCCTATATTTTAAAGCCTGTTGAATATAAAAAGGAAAACATTCAGGATTTTTATTTTTCCAGCTGTTTTCTACTAACCCATGCATTGTTTGCCAAACGTATGCTGATTAATGTACATTCAAAATGACAATAAAGTTAGTCTAAGTTCTAAGTGTCCGATTCTCAGAGGTTGCCTGTATACCTGAGAGTATTTGCACCAAGACAAATTCCTTGTGTGTCCAACCACACTTGGCCAATAAAGAATTCTCTTCTACTCTATAGAAAGCACAGAATCACAGGGTGAAAAGGGACCTTGGAGGTCTTCTAGTCCAACCCAATTGTGGTCATTATACTGCTCAATCTGTATGCCGCTTGTGACTTAATAGGTTGTGCAAAAGGCTAGTATTCTATGAACTCAACTGGTTCAGTTCCATTGTGAGTGCTCCTGGAGGTCTTCAAGATGAGATCGTACAACCATTTGTCCTGGATGGGATCAGGACTCCCTGTAAGTTTGTTTGGCAAACTTTTGCAGAAGTGGTTTGCCATTCCCACCTTCCTAGGGCTGAGGGAGAGGGACTGGCCCAGCGTCACCCAGCTTAACTTTCTCTCCCGGTTTCTACGGGATGCTTCACCACTACGCCAAATTGGGTCTCGCGTTGGTATTAAAGTTATCCTATCCAGGGCTACAATCCGGGAGGAAAAGGGAACTGTGGCAAAAAGATCTTTAAAACCCCGATTTTTTGCTGCCGCGAGGCCACTGCGCGCATTGTGGCCCCTTCAGAAAGCCTTTTAACGACGGGAAAGAGCTCCTCCACTCCCGTCCAACCCAGTCCCGGTGGTTTCCAAGCGCAACCCCTTCAAGCAGCGGTAGCGTCCAAAATATCCCTCCACCCCGCTTCCTCAAGCCCCCTTCTTTTCTCAGTCGGGCGTTTTTGGAGAAGGGCTCAGGGGGGATACGTCCCCCCTTCGGCCCGCTGGACTTGGTGTCTGCGCGGGTCTCCCTCGCTTCACTCACCTGGGACCTCGAAGGCGCCAAATCCAGGAGCCGGCCTGGCGCCGCTCCCCAAAAGAGGCGCAAGGGGCCCACTTTCCCTCCGAGCCGCGTTTCTCTGGGCGAGCTTGCCCCGTCTCCGGGCAGCCTCATGCCACTCTTCCCGCCCCGCTAAGCCCTCGTCTGGGCCAGTAGGCAGCTAACCGGCCAATAGCCTCGGGCGGCGGGGAAAACACTGGAGCCGGAGCCCTCTGGCGGTGAGCCAAGATGGCCCCCTTGGCTTCCTGCGAGCCTGACGGGGCGGCAGGTGGAATATCAACAGGTGCGGAATATCCCAGCCTTGTGAAAATGTTTCCTTCGCTCCTTGTTTGCCCTCGATTCCTCTCCAATTTTTCAGACACCAGCGTCTCCGACGGCAGCGGGCCATTAAAATCTAGCGTGTGGATCTCCTGTGGGAATAAGAAACATGTCTGGTTAAGTTCTTTTTTCCCCCCCTTCCAGTTCATCTCTTCATGGCTGACAAAATCCCTGCCCTTTTGCTCCACCTGAGAAGCCAGGAAAGCATTTTCTAGGAAGGTGGGCATGGCTCCCTTTTTGTTTACCCCGTCTCTTCTGTTCCAGGCTACTAATTTGGATTCAATAAGCTCAGAAAGAGAACTTGGTATTTCTAGTAATATAGGTAGTGCTTGACTTACAACAGTTCATTTAGTGACGTTCCAAGTGACAACAGCACTGAAAAAAGTGACTCATGACCATTTTTCACACTTACCACTTTGTAGCATCCTCATGATCATGTTGAACAGCTTACCCTCAGAAGTTGTGGGAGCGCCATCACTTGAGACTTTCAAGAAGAGATTGGACTGCCATTTGTCAGAAATGATGTAGGGTCTCCTGCTTGGGTGGTGGGGGTTGGACTAGATGACCTACAAGGTCCCTTCCAACTCTGATGATCTGTTATCTGATCAAAATTCAAATGCTTGGCAACTGGTTCGTATTTATGACCGTTACTGTGTTGCTGGTCATGTGATCACCGTTTGCAAGTTTTGACGAGCAAAATCAATGGGGAAGCCCGATTCATTTAACAACCGTGTTACTAACTTATCCACTGCAGGGATTCACTTAAAGACTGTGACAAGTATGGGGCAAAACTCACTTAACAAATGTTTCACTTAACAACAGAAATTTTGGCCTTGATTGTGGCAGTAAGTCAAGGATTACCTGTACATGATATTGGAGTGTACAAGTAGCTCCTGGGATTTTATTAGGTTGCTTCATTGCTATTAATTTCCTAGAATTAGGAAGTTTCTAAAAGGGCACCTGGAAGGCTAGATTTATTTCAGGCAGTTTGCCAGCTAATCTTTGGCTAAGTGAATGCAGGCTTACTGAATTAACACAATCCAATCCAAGCACAAGTGGGCAGGTCAAATTTTAACCCAGCATGACAAACCCAATTAGTCAATTTTGCTTTCAAGCTCTTTAAATTTCCAGATAGTCTTCAAGGGCAACCCAGCATAGATCCTGTTGCACAGGGTCATTTCCCAAACAGTTTTTCTAATATGATGTACATATTATTGTTGGCCTCTCTGTGATAAATTACAAGGGGTTTTCTTCTATAAGCTTGGGCCTTGAATTCCAGCTTCCGTGCAAGGGTCATTAAACTCATCCCACTGTCTTCCTATTTGATATGATATTAGGCTGACCTCCAAAACCCAAATCAAAACGTTCTTAATTGGAGTATGCATGGTGTTTCTTGTAATATCCTGTAAAAAAAGACTACTGTACGTGGAAGAAGTCTGTCCCACCCTTAATGGATCTTCTTCTATCGCAGTTAGATGAAGAAGCAAATAGTCAACGAAACTCACTGTACTGGAACTGATTTTGTTTTTCTTTAAAAGGTAAAAAGTTTTGTGGAAAACTCAAATGTCTCCTTACCATGTCCCATTTCTGGTAGGGGTTGTTGTTCTTTCATTTTGATTCAAATTACAGTATTTGCTATAGTACAGCAAGTAGCAAATGTGGATGGATGGATGGATGGATGGATGGATGGATGGATGGATGGATGGATGGATGGATGGATGGATGGACAATGTGGAAGGCAGGATTCTATCTGTTTTTGGAACAGGAGAAAACAAGGAAACGTCATAACACCTGACTCCCCCAAAGGATATTTACTGCTTTATTTTAGTGTCTCCATTCCACAATTCTTGATTTCTGTACTGCCATGGACAAGTCCCTTCAGTGTCAAAGCTGGTAGGGCTAAACAAGGCTAACTCCAATTCTTTCAGAAATGTGAGCATGCATAGAAAGGAACAAGAGAAGAATCATATTGATACAGTGGATACCTGAAGTGTTCACAATAGTAATTTTAGAAAGACTGCAGAATCGCCACAGAATTTATGCATGTTTTATAGGTATTGCCAGGATGCTTACTATACAGTGGTATCTCAGTATTCATCATTAATTGGCTCTGGGAGGTGCAATGAATACCAAAAATGATGAGTACCAAACACATTTTTCTCATAAGGAATAATGTAGTCACAAGGCAGCCAACAACGACAAGTTCTAGCTTGTGTGTTGAGTTCCAAAGAAACAATGAGTACCAGAACAAAATTTTCATGTTAAAATGTAGCAAATTTTGAGTAGCAAATTTAATGAGTTTCAAAGCAGTTGAACACCAAGGTACTAGTGTATTCTTTGCTTTACAGTCTTTCAGCTTGACTTCCAAATAGGTTAAAGATGTCTTTTTAGTACATTTCAGCTGAAATTTCTAAGCCTCTGGAAGAAGAATAAAACAGTTCCTGTTAAATGCCTATGGAAAATCACCTAGGTCATGGCTGTCCCAAATATGCTTTTTCAAAAAGGCAACTGGACTTTCTTCATTTTTTTCTTTGAAATAACATTTTGCTTCTCATCCAAGAAGCTTCTTCAGTTCAGAACTGAAGAAGCTTCTTGGATGGGAAATGAAACATTTTCAAAGAAAAAACAAAGAAAGTCCGATTGCCTTTTTGAAAAAGCACCTTTGAGAGTTCCTGTTTGGCAAAGCATAACATAGATCAGGGGTGTCAAACTCCTGGCCGTGGGCTGGATGCGTCACACACTGGCCATGCCCATGCTTGGTTTAGTGAAGGGGGGGCGGGGACCACGATAAGTCACATGCTGTGACAACACGAGTTTGACACCCCTGACATTAGCCCATAAAAGCAAAGGAAAACCTTCAATAAATCAAGAAAAGCAGAAATAAAATAATTTATTAAACCCTACAAGAATGGTCAAAAATGGTCAGGCTGGACTTTCCTTGGCAGTAAAGTAAGAGAAATATGATATGTGAAGAAATTATTCTGCAATGGTGTTCCATCTCTGGAAAAGATCTCTCCTTCCACTGTCACAGGCTCCAATTGTTTGTACAGGGAACAGAGCAGAGGTGGTATTCAGACAGTTCTGACAGGTTCTGGAGAACCAGTAGTGGAAATTTTGAGTAGTCCAGAGAACTGGTAAATACCTCTGGCCCCGCCCCCATTTATTCGCTGCCTCCCGAGTTCCGCTGACTGGAGTCCCAGCGGATTGGCTGAGTCTTCTTTTAATTGTCCTGCACAGGAGAACAGAGCTGGAAAGCAGGTTAGTGGGGTGGGGAGGGAATAGAGATTTTATAGTATCCTTCCCCTGCCACGCCCACCAAGCCACACCATGCCCACAGAACTAGTAGTAAAAAAATATTGAATACCACCACTGGAACAAGTCCAGAAGGGAATAGGCAGTTTTTCATGAACATACCATACATATACTACTGATCACAGTTTACAAATCAAATGAACCTTGAGTCTTATAATCAAACATTGAAACCTGGGGGAATGGACCTCCGTGTGTGTGGGAAATTGGATTTACATTTTATGCATCAGTGTTTGTAGGCATCAGCATTAGCTGTCATCAGCATTAGCCTGTCAAATGATAAAACATGGAGAACCGACTGAAAAAAAGGGTGGCATCATCATCTGATAATCTTAACAGGTATTTCTCAGACTTAATTGTCTAAATGAACTCTAAAAATCCTATGCATTATAGAATCACAGAATATAGGGCTTGGAGGACTCCTGCCATGGGAAGGATATATATCCTTCTGGGCAAATTGTTGTCTGATCTTTTCTTGAGAACATCTAGCAACGGAGCACTCACAACTAACCTGATGATGCCACCTTTCAATCAATTTTTAATTGTAGCAATATTTTGCATCCAAACATTCTCTGAAGCAGCAGCCTCCAACTATTTGGGCACCAGGGACCAGTTCCGTGGAGGGGTTTTTTTCTGCGGACCAGTAAGGGGTGTGGTTTCCTATGCTGCTGGCATCCCATGGATGGGGCTTCGCTTATTTGTGTGGCCCAGCTTCTGGCATGCCACAGACTGGTTCCGGTCCACAGATGGGGGGGTTGGAGAAAGTGATGGGATTCAAAAAAAATTACTACCGGTTCTGTGGGCGTGGCTTGGTGGGGGTGGCAGGGGAAGGAGACTGTAAAATCTCCAGTCAGAGGAGGTATTTGCCGGTTCTCTGAACTACTCAAAATTTCCACTACCGGTTCTCCAGAACTGGTCAGAGTCTGCTGAATACCACCTCTGGTTGGACACCTCTGCTCTGGAGCACTCTGCACAACTTTTTGCAATGTTGTTTGCCCAATAGATGCCCACGGTTCCTGCTTCATTTGTGAAATGCATTGTAATAGTGGAAAGTGCAACAAAGATATTTTCTAGTAGTGTCAAAGCTCTTGCACAAACGATACATCATTTTCTCTCAAACTGTGTTTCAGTGATTATTTTATAACTCCACAATGAAATGTGATGTCACAAGAGCAGCTTCTGGCTTTACTCTGATTAGATATGCTTGTATTTGCCCAGCATACTCATGTAAAGTTTGAACCCATGTCAGGTTTGTATTGAGAAACTTAACACTTTACATCTGGACCTGGAACGATTCATCTCCACAAAAGCCTCTGGCTGCGAAGACACGAGGTTGGAATAATCCGTCTTTCTCTTATTAGCTGTTGGAAGAAATATCCTTCTAGATTCGGTTCCAAGTGGGGAAAAAGACACTGGAATCATGGAAGTTGCTTGGAAAGGTTTATTGATGAACAGAGTCACATGTCTTGGAGCTCTTGGGTGAAGAAAAAGGGAAGGGATGCTGAGAGTCTCTGGGTTTTATGCCCTCTCTGGGCTTTGAACTTGAGCTTATGTTCTGATTGGTTGTCAGACTCCCATGGGGCCATGCGGGGGTAACTTGGTAGGTTGTCTTTTGAGTCCCAGGCTTGGTTGACTCTTGCTGGGTGATGATGTAATGACAGGGCTTTGGGCTATTATGGGTCTGCTTGAAGGAGGTAGATCTTTGTTATGTAGAATAGACTGGCCCAGGCCTTAATGTCCCATTAACAAAGGTGCGGGGTTGAGTTTCTGCCTCTCTTGAGTTTCTACTTCTCTTTTAGGGGAAATATTCTGCCTTTTTAATATATCCTAAAATATTTCATTTTTCTAGGAGAGGGGTGGGTTCTAACTTCCAACATGGCAAAGTAGAACCCGGCCGAAAATATGGCAGGAGAGACACCCCCTTCCCACTTTCTTTTAAAGAATAGCCAGCCAGCTCCGGCTAGAAGGGCAGAGACATGTCTATCAGAATTTGGACTCTTGAACATAGCACCCTTCTTGAAGTTGGCCTCAAAATTGGCTGGGAGATAAATCAGGCATCTGTGGGAAGGGCCAAAAAAGGTGAAGATGGTGACCATGATCCATACAATCTAAGCCCCACCCCTTTTGCATGTTCAAAAAGAGGTAGGGCAGGGGTGTCCAACCTTGGCAACTTTAAGGCTTGTGGACTTCAACTCCCAGAATTCCTCAGCCAGCAAGGCTGGCTGAGGAATTCTGGGAGCTGAAGTCCACAAGCCTTAAAGTTGCCAAGGTTGGACACCCCTGAGGTAGGGCTTTAATCACATGGTTGTGGCCATCATGTGACCCTCCACATCAGGGCTGACCAATCGGAAGCAGCAGTTCCTTTAACTCAAGTGTTTTCTAACCTCAGCCATTTTAAGATGTGTGAACCTCAATTCCCAGAATACCCCAGCTGAGGTATTCTGGGAGTTGAAGTCCATACTTCTTAAAACGACTTATTGGGAAACACTGGTTTAACTGGTTAAAATATTAATGCGTTATCACTTTGTAACTGATTTAAAGAGCCGCAGATAAACCTCAAAATAGGCTTAGCATAAGGAATAAATAAAGGGAAAAATACTTCCCACTGAAACCACACTTTTACTCACTAACTGCACCCCCTTTGCTACCAGGTTTGTCCCTCTTCCCTTAAAAGCTTTGAAATAGATTGCCTTAATGTCCTGCAGGTAGTTTGAAGTGACATTTCCTAGACTGGCAACCAACATGGCTTGGACCGGTAGTCCTCGACTTACGACCACAATTGAGGCCAAATTTTTTGTTCCTAAGCAAGGCAGTTAAGTGAGTTTTGCCCCATTTTATTTTATTTTTTTTGTCACAGTTGGGATGGTTACAAATGGTGACCGCCTGACTCTGGGACAATGCAACTGTCATAAATGCCAGTTGCCAAGAACCTGAAGTTTTGGATTATGGGACCATGGCGATATTACAATGGCTGTAAGTGTGGAAAGGGGTCACTTTTTGCAATGCCATTGTAATTTCAAACTGTCACTAAATGGTTGGAAGTTGCCTACTTGTAGACCCGTAGTACATCAGTGAGGGAAGGGTAAATCTAGGGTAACGATCTCAAAGGTGCTTTTTTTTCAAGAGGCAACTGGAATTTCTGGTTTTTCTTTGAAGATGTTTTGCTTCTCATACAAGAAGCTTCTTCAGCTCTGACTGGATGGTGGGGAATGGAAGGATTTATATTCCTTGCAGACAGCTGGTCATTTGCATTCTTTTAACAAGACATTAAGGCCACCTGGAGGTTTATCTGGATCCTGGGGGTCACCCAAGTGGTGCAAATTGGTGTGGAGACTTCTGGGAACTGCTGGAAGGACTGTGTTGTACAATGGAGAGGTCATATCCATCCCCCTCTGTAGAGAGGGCTGTTCAATTTTGACATAGGTGGCTTCTTTAACCCCCTTCAAACCAGCAGTCCTATCTGTCCAAAATGTGGACTTTGCTGTTTCAGGTTAATAAGTTGGCTAAGAAAATTGGGGGGATTTTAAGGGTCAAGAAGACAGCACTATGGACATGAAGAATCTGGCCTAAAATTCATGTTACATAGTTGCTAGATTATTAATTTTTAAGGTGATCATTAAAGTCAAATTATTGGGAATTAAAAGAGTTAATTAAATGAAGGAAAAAGGGTTGGTACACTCATTGTGGGGGAAATTTTTTGAATTGCTTGAATTGGGATGGAACTTTTGAAATGAAATAAGAATATGCGATGAAATTACAAACCTGACAGACAAAAGTATAAAGAACATGAAGATGTAAGATTTAAAGTTAAAATAGGTCAAGAAATTAGAAAATATATAAGTTTGAGAAAAATATTTGAGAAAATTTATAGAAAATATATAATGATAGGATATGAAATTAAATGTGAATGAATATGTAACCAAGGTCATGTCTGTATGAAAATGTGAAAACCTGGAATCATGCTGTTCACTAAAAAAGATGTTTTTGAAATGTGCAAAAATAAAATAAAAAAGCTAGCTTCTGCATTTATCTGCAGGATAATTTCCTGGACTCCTGCAGGATTTTCCAATGCAAAATGGAAAGAGGACCACCCAAATCTTATCCTTCCCAGCATGGTGCCCTTCAGGTGTAATTTCCAAACAGAATCAACTCACCTGGCTAATGAAATTAGGATGACCAAAATAAGGCAGAAACAGGGTGAGATTTCCTGGCCCCAGACAGCATGGGTTGCGTTCACTAGTTAATGCTTACCCAAAACAGATGAAATTCCAGTCCAGGTGCTGTACGACAATACTGAATCCCACAACAGGGCACATGCTCCTCCACACAAACCAAACTCAATTCTGTGTTGCAGAGAAAATCAGAATCTTATTTCCACCCAATCCTTGACACGATACCTCATGTCACCATGCTGGCTGGGGAATACTGCGGCGTTGAAGCCTACATATCCTAAACTTGCCAAGTTTGAAAAAAAAAACCTGATCTGAAGTGATAAGCTACATTCAAACTACCTAAGTATTGTTACAGTTACAGCTCTGGAGAAAACTCAGTGTGAACCTCGATTGGCTCAGAAAGACAATACAGCAGCACTTCAACTCCCAGAATTCCATACCAGCCAGTGGGCTGCTTGGGGAATTCTGGGAGTTAAAAGTCCATGCATTTTAAAAGTTGAGAAACACTGCAATACAGTACAGGTAGTCCTCAACATGTGACAACTGAGCCCAAAATTTATATTGCTAAGTGGGAAATTTGATAAGTGAGTTTTGTCCCATTGTACAATTTTTCTCTTGCCACATTTATTAAGTGAATCACTGCAGTTGTTAAATTAGCAATATCGTTGTTAAGTGAATCTGGCTTCCCCACTGACTTTGCTCGTCAGAAGTTCACAAAAGGCGATCACATGACCTCAGAACCTTGCAACCGCCATATGAATCCGCTGTCAAGCATTGACCATAAATCACGTGTCCACGGGGATGCTGCAACGGTTCTTTCAGTGCCATTGTAACTTTGAATGGTCACTCAATGAACTGTTGTAAGTCAAGGACTAACTGTATGCCCCTCTTAATTCTTCCATTATTTCAGCTAGAAATGCAGCTGCCTCTGGATTGCCAGTGAAAACAAATCACCTTTTTGCAGGCACTTTTTTCTTCAGCTCTAGTTGAGTGACGACAGCACATGGAAAAGATACTTTTCTGCTGGTGTGAATATGCTAACATTTCAATGAAAGCCAGCTTATTGACTCTAATTACCCATCTCACCCCAAACAAAATCCAGAAAACGGCTGCAGAAAACAAACATTTTATAATGAACTGACACTGGAAATGATGCAACTCACGCTTTACTTGATAACCTGTAGCAAATTGCAATGCTCCCAAAAAAACAGCTAGTCATAATAAAACGTCCATGCAAGATTCCCGACTGACAAAGTTTTCATTTAAACAGACTTCATACAATCTATTATTTTAGGGTCCTTACATATTATTTAAAAAAAAAAATCCAAACTTTTCTGACTTTATACTCAGCATTTCTTATTCACCGTTACCACTGGGATTTTCCACTTTATTTAAAAAAAAAAATTAATAAGAGAATTCTGCTTTTTGCATTTCGGTATTTGGTATAACACTGTGACTTCCCACTTCTTGGGGCTTCAAATCTTCACAGCTCCTATCACCTCAAGCAAGCATAACTGATAATGGTAGGGACATCGTCCAAGGAAGTTAACTTTTCACGTTTGTCTGCAAAACTTCTACTTGCAACCAAGAAAGCATAGTAACAGATCTCAAGGCCTGCATCTTCCTTGCAGCTCCAAAAACTTGAGATTCCTTCTTCCCTATACAGTGTAACGTGGCAGTGGTACTAGGAGGCAAGAGACAGAGGGTGTCAATGAACTTCTGAATTACTTTTACCAACGGCAAAACAATGGCTTTCAATTTAAAACATGTTCTAAAACGTACAGAAAACTGTTTTGTATTATTGACTACAGATCCCAAAACGCGAATTCCTAATATTTGGAAGATTTAGAATACATTTGACCCTTGAATGTCTTCTTGGCGATGCAAAGTGCATTGGAAAAACAACATGTATTTCATCCGTTTTTCATTCACTGCACAAACCAGTAGTATTTTCATTATGAAAAACAAGACTATAACCTTCTCACCCACACTTCTTAAAATAATTGTCCTGTGTCTTTTTTTTTTCTTTCTTTATATACGTACACTGCAGAAGAGAAATTATTTCAACACAAAGTTATCTGCTTTTTACAATGTGAAAACAATGTTAAGAAACGTAAGACAGCTCGCATTTATCGTTGCCATCACTCCAAACTGTAGGACCATGGATGCTCTTTATCACTTTTTCCAGCATCCAAGTTCTCAGCCAAGTCCACTCGTTCAAAATAAACGGAGCCTCTTTATTACAGGCTCTTTGTGGCATGGATGTTCATTTTTGGAGTGAAGTTATCTGAATGATTCGAGATTGGAAAGGCAGAGTACATTCAAAAATCTGTTTCTGAGGTAGCTATAGTCACTGGGTATAGAAAGAACCTGGGAATCTTAAAGGTGGATGTTTCAACCCAGACCTGTTCCAAAAGACCTCCAAAACCCTTGTCCCCGTTTTCTTCACCCACAAGTGACAAAGACACCTTAACATTTCTGGTCGAGAGGATTTGCTTCCTGAAGGTCCTTTGTCGGATTCTTTTTGTAATGCAACTCCAAATGTTTTTTAAGGGACCACTTGCTGACGTAACTTTTATCGCACACGGCACATTTATACGGCCTCTCCCCGGTGTGGGTTCTCTGATGGTACCGAAGGATGGTGCTGGTGGTCACCCTTCGGCCGCAATAAGAGCAACAGAATGGCTTTTCCCCTTTGTGGGTCTTCTGATGCTTATCGAGCGAGCATTTCGTCTTAAAGTATTTCCCACATTCGCCACACTGGTGAGGCCTCTGATCCGAATGGGTCACCTGATGTTTCTCCAGGTCTTTAGTAGTGCGGAAACTTTTCTCACACCTTGGACACGGATAGGGCCTCTCGGGAAAGTGGACTTTCTGATGTCTTGTCAGGGAATATTTATCTCTAAAGGACTTCCCACAATTAGGGCAGCTATATTTCTTTTCCTGCGGGACCACCATCCCTTGTGGACCAACCCCGGGCAATTTACCCAGGAAACACCAATCAGCTGGGTCTTTAATGGCACGGTTTCCCGAGTGGCCTAAGGAGGTGTCCCCATTTTCAGGGGACCCCAGGGGACCTTCCTCCGTTTGGATTCCCTGTCCTGGGTACGCCGAACCATTGGTCCACTGCTGGGGCTCTACTTTTATAGGCCTGTCTTGACCTTTAACCCCCAATCCAACACTCCTGAAAGTCTGACTGTCTGACTGTTTAATAGCACTTTCTTCTACACGGCTGCTTTGATGATCGGGGAGGAGCGAGCAGCTCGTATTCTCAGAGCCTTCCGGAGGTTTTCGTTCCTGGAGGACCTCCTGGCGCTGAGCGTGGACCGAATGGGCCACCTGTTTGTCCACGCTGTCGTCGCTACCACTTGCTTGATCTTTGACTAAGTCATCCCCGGTCTCATTCCCGCCAAGCAAGCTATCCGGATCCTCTTTCACGTGCATCTCCTGATGCCGCCAAAGGGAATATTTTGTTCCAAAGGCTTTCCTGCAAGTAGGGCATTGATAGGACCTGGTCTCGGTGTGGATGCGCTTGTGCCGGCTGAGGGAGTAACTGGTTCGGAAGGCTTTCCAGCAGAAAGAGCACTTGTAAATCTGCCCTTCGACGTGTATTTCCCGATGGTGGGTGAGGTTGTACCTGTAGGCAAAAGCTTTCCCGCAGATGTTGCAGATGTACGGCTTGCCTTCCTTGTGCAGTTGCTGATGTCGGCGGAGGGCCGATGGCGTCCTGAAGGCTTTCGTGCAGAAAGAGCACTTGTGCTGGTAGAGCTGGTCTTCCAGGTGGATTTCTTGATGATGAGCGAGGGTGTACCGGTAGACGAAGGCTTTCCCGCAGATGGTGCATTTGTAAGGCTTGCCTTTGATGTGGATTTGGTGGTGTCGGCCGAGGGTGCTTTTCGTTTTGAAGGCTTTCCCACAGAAGGTGCATTTGTGCTGAAGGGTCTGTTCTCTGCTACGGGCTTTCGGGAAGTCCATGAAGAACCAGCTGTGGGCGGCATCCTTCCCCTTGCGGGCGTTCCTCCTGACCCGGCATTCCACGTGGATTCGCTGGTGCCTCCTGAGGTTATAATGAGTCGAGTAGTCTCGCCTGCAGCCTCGGCACTCGTAGCGGCTTTTCTTCTCCAGCATTACCGGCTGGACAACGGGCGGCGTTTTTTCCCCAAGGCCCTCCCAATCCGAGACGTTTTGAGAAGACGGCGCCTTTGGGTGGCTTCTCAGGTGGTCGGCAAAACCTTGGCTGTCTCTAAAGCTTTCCCCACATTCAGGGCACACCTGAAGCTTCTTTTCCTGGTCCGCTTTGGGCTGAGAGGCCAGCAGCGAACTTTTGCAAACAGGCTTCCCGCAGTCGAAGCAAGTGTTATCTTTCATTTCCACGTAAGTGATCTGGTTTTTAGTGAGCGGGCTGTCTTCCTTGAGGGCTTTTCCTTCGCCGCTTGGTTGCGGCCTGATGCACACACTCTGATGGTTAAGGAAAGCCTTCTCCTGCTTGTAAGACTTCCCACAGTGACCGCAGGTAAGGGGACGTTCCACCCCACCATTTCCTTCGTACGCTGCGCAAGGCAGAGTTTCGGGGTTCAGATGAAGTCTCTTGTGTTTGATCGAGGATGGTTTTTCCTTGCAGCTGTTTTCGCTGCCCAGACTGGGAAAGCAAAAGCTGCTGCCGTGGTTCTTTGCTTGGTGCTTCGCGAGGTCCTTCTCCTTCATAAAGCCTTTTCCACAGACAGGGCACTTAAAGACATGGTCCCCCGAGTGAGCGGTCATAAGATGCTTCACAAGGTTCCTGGTTTCTGCGAAGCTTTCCTCACAGGCAGGGCACGGGTGCGTCTTTTCACTGCTGTGCATCTTGTGATGCTCCGTCAGAAAGGCTTTCCGGGCGAAGTTTTGCCCGCACTCACGACACTCCCAGCTTTTCTTTCCTGAACGGGGCCGTTTTTTATGCATGCTCTCTTTATGTAAAACCAGGCTGGTTTTCGCAAGGAAGCACTTGCCACAGACGGAGCATCGAAAAGGCTTGTCTCCGCTGTGGACTTTGAAATGTCTGAGGAGGGACGATCTCCTGCCAAAGCTTTTCCCACACACGGTGCATTCGTTCTGGCTCTCTTCGGTATTCATGCCTTGCTGGCTATTGCTGCCTTTCTTTTTTCCGCCAGCACAATTAACTCTGGGGCGAGAGTCCTGCAGGCAGCCGTGCTGAATCTTGCAAGCTTTCCCCTGCCGCTGGACATTCTCCCATTGGCCTAGCAAAGCAGCACGAGGTTTCGCAATCCGCTGATTCTCCCATGGAATGCTCTCCTCCTCTTCCTTCTCGCTTGCAACGTCGTCGTCTGCTGGGAGAGAAAAAACAGAAAAGGATGTTTCCAGACAGGCCAAGTAGAGATGCCACCTAATCTCCGTTTAAGGCGGAGAGTAGAGTTGAGTTTGGTTGGCTAGCTTGGTGGCGCAGTGGTTACAATGCAGTATTGCAGGCTAATCCTGCTGACTGCCCAGCAGTTCGAATCTCCCCAGGCTCAAGGCTGACTCAGCCTTCCATCCTTCCGAGGTGGGTAAAATGAGGAGCCAGATTGTTGGGGGCAATGTGCTGACTCTGTAAACTGTTTAGAGAGGGCTGTAAAAGCACTGTGAAGCGGTATATAAGTCTAAGTGCTGTTGCTATTGGAATCCTTGCAGGGGAGGAAGCGACGGAGACCTGACAGTCTCCCCGACCCCCACTTGCAAAATCTTCTGGAATATCTGGCTGTTTCCAAGAGAGCGCGATTAGTCTGACGAAATTAATGTCAGGTGCAAGGAACCAGAACGACATGGCGAGCCGATCCGTTCTTTTACTGCTACTTCCCTATTTACAAGTGATCCTCGGCTTACAAGCACATTTGAGCCCAAAATTTCTCTTGTTAAAATGAGTTTTTGCCTCACTTTGCCACCTTTCTTGCCACCATTGTTAAGTGAATCACCGCAGTCGTCAAGTTAGTAACACAGGTTGTAAAGCGAATTTGGCTTCCCTACTGACTTCGCTTGTCAGGAGGTCACAAAAGGGGATCACATGACCCTGGGACACTGCAACAGTCGTAAGCACATGCCAGTTGCCAACCATCCGAATTTTGTCCATGTGACTCTGGGGATGCTGCAACAGTTGTGTGAAAAACGGTCATAAGTTACCTTTTTTAGTGCCACTGTAACTTTGAACAGTCACTAAACGAACTGTTGTTCACAACTACCTGTACAAAAATCTCGTCGGACTACCTGCGTGCTCTTGGGAACAACCAAATAAGGAATTCCTCCTTTCTGCCTTCCCTGCAGGGATACCAAGCTAATCAGCCTCTGAACTTCAAGCACCACCACACCCCATTCTGGAGATTTCACCACACCACCAAAACCATGGATTGGGACACGTTCCAGATTGTAAAATGAAATCAGGCTCGAGCTTTGAATTTAGAAAAAAAAAAAAGAGCCATTAGACCAGGGGTGTCAAACTCAAGCCGGGGGGGGGGGCAGATCCGGCCCACGGGGTGGCTTAGATCTGGCCTGTGGGGTCGTCCTGGAAACAGCGAAGGACCTGCCCGCAGTGCCTCTGCCAGCAAGAACAGAGCTTGGGAGGGCTATGTGCAACTTTCCCAAGTTCCGTTTTCAGTGGCAGTGGGTTACAGGTGGTCACCAAAGCCGAAAACAGAGTTTGGGAGCCCATTTTCGCTAGCAAAGCACTCGGGCTACCACAGGCACCCCCTGACATGAGTGACCATGCCTCCCCGGCCCAACATAACCCTGATGCAGCCCTCAATAAAACTGAGTTGGACACCCCTGAGCTAGACAAAATTAAGATTCCTGTTATGAGAATTTTTCTTATCTTTTAACAGCCACATTCCAGGTTATTCAGCCGTATCAATCCTGACGCTTAAAGGCAGGAATTTTAGATTAATTTAATAGATGTCTAGTTTCCAAAAACCAAAAGAGAAAACAAATGAACTGGACCTTAGTTCCAGTGCATTTAGTAGTGTGCACTACTATTACTGTTAATCTTCTCATCACTCCATCCCCTCCCACTTGTGATTGTAGGACTGTAACTTTGTCGCTTGTATCCGTACGATTTATATTGACTGCTTCCTAGTATGATTTGATTGTTGATTGTACCCTATGACTATCATTAAGTGTTGAACGTTATGATTCTTGATTCTTAACGAATGTGTCTTTTCTTTATGTATACTGAGAGTATTTACACCAAGACAAATTCCTTGTGTGTCCAATCACACTTGGCCAATAAAGTATTCTATTCTATTCTATTCTATTCTATTCTATTCTATTCTATTCTATTCTATTCTATTCTATTCTATTCTAAAGTTAAGTAGTATTCATTAGATTTTTATCCAGTCTTTATTATTTTTATAAATAATTCAAGGCAGAGAATATAGCTAACACTCTCCTCCTCCCCCCCCCCCTTTTACCCACAACAACCCTGTAAGGTGAATTGGGCTGAGAGTCACAGCCCAAAGTCACCAAGCCGGTTTTCACGGCTAAGTCATGACCAGAATTTAAACCATCTTCTAGTTTCTAGGCCGCTACCTTAACTACTGTACAATAATCCTCAACATACAACCATTCATTTTAGTGACCATTCAAAGTAACAACAGCACCACTGAAAAGTGACTCACGGCCGTTTTTCACATTCATGTCCGTTGCAGGATCCTCAATGTCAATTTTGTGACGTCCTAACAAACAAGGTCAATGGGACCCGCCAGATTCACTTAATGATGTCATTAACTGCAGTGATTCATGTAACTGTGGCAAGAAAGATCGTAAAATGGGAAAATAACTGTTTTGCTCAGCGGTAGAAATTTTCAATTCAATTGTGGTCGGAAGTTAAGGATTAACCTTTCTGCAATATCTATCGCCACTTTCATGTAGTAGGTAGGGATCTATAGATGAAGCTATTTTTAAGGACAGAATATGTCTTGAAGCTATAAAGGTGCCCCCACGTGGATGCCAAGATTTAGGACGGGGTCTCCAAACTTGGCAATTTTAAACCTTGTGGACTTCAACTCCCAGAATTCTAGGAGTTGAAGTCCACAAGTCTTAAAGTTGCCAAGTTTGGAGACCTCTGATTTAGGGGTAACCCTGACCTGAACTCGATGAATCTGAAGTGGGCACGCTCACGGGACTCCGGTAGGAATTCCACCAGTTTCCTGATTCTGGCCATTTCTTCAGGGCTTCTTTAACCAGTTTTTGATCAGCACCATTGCTGGAGCTCTGAAGACCTTCCTGTCCTCGTTTCAGATGCGCCAGGAGTTCAGATTTTTGAAGCTGAAGAGGAGAAGCTGGAAGAGAGAGAGAAAGCGAAGAAGCAGGTGAGTGAAGTATATATTTTTCTGCTGCAGAAAAGGTATAAGCAAGCAGGGGCATTCATGCAAGCAAGACGAAAAGATGGCAATAGAAGCATCATTTTTTTTACATTATTTGCTTCATATCAGGGGGCGCGACGGCTCAACAGTTAAAGACATTGAGCTTGTCAGCTGGAAAGCTGACAGCCTGGGTTTGAGACCCGAGCACCACGTGATGAGGTGAGAGTTCCCGTTCCTTGTTCCAGCTCCTGCCCACCTAGCAGTTCAAAATCATGCAAATGCGAGTAGATAAATAGGTACCACTTTGGTGGGAAGGTTAACAGTGTTTCATGTATGTGCGTTTGGCATATAGCCATGCTGACCACATGACCACAGAAAATGTCTTCAGACAACGCTGGTTCTCTCACAATCAAGAAATGGAAATGACTGATAGGGAAACTTTTACACCTTTGCTTTATATCTCACCTTTTCTCCACCTCTAAAGAGTTCAAGGCAATACGCATGGCACAACACTTCATTTTCATCTCTACAACAATCCTAGCTTGAGAAAGTGTCACTATCTCAGTGAACTTCCATGGGAAAATAAAAACTTGAACCTGGCTCTCCCGCAACCCAGGCCAGCTCCCTGAACTTCCCACAATGTACTGGCTTTCAGTCTCCTACCAATCCAAGGTAGGGGGCAAAAGAATGCTTCTATTTCTCTCTGGCCAACATGGAAGAAGACAAATCCTGAAAGATATACTGTACATACATGCAGGTCTATAGACATCAGAAAGAATGACTCCATTAAATGTTGTTACCCAGCAAAACAAGTTTAAGAATGTAAATCTTCCCTTTCTAGTATTTTCTTATATGCAAATGATTGCATATTTTCAAAACTCACCCAATCAACTGAGAGGAGGCCCTCAATTATATTGGAATGCCAATTACTCCCCCCACCCTCAAATATAGGTAGTCCTTGCCTTATGGCCACAGCTGAGCCCAAATGACTTTTACCCCATTTTACGACCTTTGTTGCAAAGTTATTAAGTGAATCACTGCAGTTGTTAAAGTTAGTAACATGGCCTCGGGACACCGCAACCGTCATAAGTATGAACCAGTTGTCAAGCATCTGAATTTTGATCATGTGACCATAGGGATGCCACAACAGTTGCCAGCTTTGGAAGCCATACTGAGACCAGATGCTCCCATGCTGCCACATTTTGAGCCTGGGAAAGTGGGAGGGGGAAATTTCTTGGCGTGTATGTAGTTAGGCATAACAACATTCTTTTTCTAATTCAAGGTCATGTTATTTTGCACATAAGTATGGGGAAGTCTTAAGTTGGGATGGGTGGTGATTGGGACATGTAATGTGATGATGGGTGTTAAGGGAATGCATTTGTAGTTACTTATTGCAAGGAAGCCCGGAATTTTCAGATTCGGGATTCCCCAGTTGTGCCAGTTACTATCCAAAATAAAAGGAACTTTTGAGAAGATGTCTGTCTCGGAGTTATTGGTTGGAGTGGAGGTTCGCTGGAACGCTGACAACAGTTGTGTGGAAATGGTCATAAGTTACTTTAGTCACTACACAAACTGTTGTAAGTTAAGGGCTATCTCAGGGGTGTCAAATTCAATTTCAGAGGGCCACATCAGGGTTGTTTGACCTGGGGGGCTTGGCGAGGCGGGGGGGTCGGCCAGCTCAACGTCTCTTGTGTCAGGGGCGCCGGTGGTGGCCCAAGCACTCTGCCAGTGAAAACAGGCTCCCGAGCTCCGTTTTCGGTTGTGACAGCCTCCTGCAACCCTCTGCCAGCGAAAACAGAGCTTGGGAGAGCTGCCTTCCTGAGCTCCATTTTCACTGGCAGAGGCACCGTGGGTCCAGTACTTCACTGTTTCCAGGGTGGTCCCACAGGCCAGATATAAGCACCCCACTGGCTTAAATTTGACACCCCTGGACTATCTGAATGCACTGAGCTGCATTACACATTCCAGGCAATGAAACAACTAACTTGGCTAGAATGTATTTGGCTGCTGATAATTCAAAATTTTTGGCATATAGCAATAGAATACTGCATGATTTGCCAAGAACCTCCGAGATCTAAAAAAAATCCTAAATAGAGGCTAAAAAAATCCACTTAGATTAAGTTCTTCAATCTGAAACCACATTTTTCAAACAGATGTAAGGCTATTTCTTAGGAAGACAAAGTAATTGAGTTTGCACAACGATCAAGTCAAAATGATTTCTTAAAATGTATTTTATTCTGGCATTGGTATTTTATGCCCACCTGGCAATTATAGCTTGAATACCATGCCTTAGGCTTAATGATAACAGCGGTTCAGTTATAGTTTATTAAATAAATGTGATTTATCTCAATATCTGAACCTACCCAATGATTATTACCTCTTCTACAAACCCTGAGAGTTAGATTAATTGAATGTCATAAATTTTATTTTTTGGTCAAATTACTTAAGGAGGTAAACACATTCCCCAATTAAATTTAACTCTGATGGTCTCATGCGCAACCTCTCTGGTTTTCTTTGCTAAGATATTCAAATGCAAAGGCAGTTTATGTTTATGGTGCTACAAACAACAAAAAGAACAGGTTAAGAGCCGTCTCACCTCTGAAGATGGTGTTATAACTCTCTTTCATCACTTCTCTGTAGAGTCTTTCTTGATCAGAGCCTAAGAGATCCTGCTGGATCTAAATAAAGGAAAGCGGAAAAATAGGATTGTTTGCAAAGGTCTAGAGCAAGGGAAAGTCATCCTCCCTCTAGCCATTCACCCAACAGTGCTCCAGTGAACATATATCTTCATCTATTGGTTAAAAATACACCACAACCCTAGCAAACAATCATTTTGTATTATGTAATTCATTCATCCATTCATATCTTTTTTTTTTTAAACAAATAACTCAAGGAGTGAACATATCCAACTCCTATTTTCCCCACAACCCTGTGAGGTGAATTGGGCTGAGAGTTGTGTGACTGGCCCGAGGTCAGCCAGCTGGCTTTCATAGCTAAGGTGGGACTTGAACTCATGATCTCCAATTTCTAACCTGGTGCATTAACCATTAGATCAAACTGGTTCTATAGGCCACCCAGGGTCACTCTAATAGTGAGGTGAGTAGTATACAAATTTAATAAATAACACAGTCTATGTACTGCAAAAGTTCTATAGGGACATTCACTACTATTTGTACTCCGATAGCTTTTATTTGCACTATGTGTTAAATAATCAAGATATATTTCATTTCTCTAAAAGTAGCACAATTTTGCTACATGCCTCAAAATGGTTGCTAACAGTTCTTGTTGTTAGGGGATAGTTTTGTGTTGCCTCAAAATGGTTGCTAACAGTTCTTGTTGTTAGGGGATAGTTTTGTGTTGTTCATTTTATTGACTGTATTTTTATTGGTCAGTGACCAAAATAAAGTTCTCTCTCCATCTGTCTACATTTGTCACAGATTTACCTGTGCAGAATGTGCCTGGGCCATTTCCTTCTGAAGTAGCTGGTTGTCTTTGCAGGAAAAATATCTGGATGTTGGGGAAAAAAAGTGCAGAGCTTTCATAAAAATGGCCTTCTAGACACCAAACTCCCCACACACTTTTTATACAGTAGGGCCAGTCCTTATCCTGCTTGTTAAATAAAATAAAAAAAACTTAGATAAGAGAAGAGAGGCATTATGTTGCTGCAGATGCCTCAATCTACACCTGAATCATCATCTCCTTTTTATGACCCCATAATCCCTTGCAGGTGAATTCTGGGCAATTGAATGGAGCTGAGTGTTTACTGGCCAGATGCCCTTCCTGTCACCAATGCAGAGTTCTAGTCAGTAGATATATTCTCAACATGCCCAGAGAAATATCTGCCTCTATCTAGGATTGAACTCACAGCCTCCTGATTGTGAGGCAAGAACTCCACCTCTAAGCCACCGCACCACTCTAACTCCATATCTGAATCCTCTCAGGAAATTCACCTTTCTTCCTCAAAAGGACAATAATCTGGTTATATCGTGACCTCCACCTATTTTGGACTACAACTATCCCACCAATGGACCACCAGCCCTGCAGGAAAAAATGAGAGGCAAAAATGAAACTGGAAGGGTAAACCACTGTGTACAAACATAGGCCCTACTCCCTTCCAGCACTGATGGTGTTACCTACCCTGTTTCTCCAACAATATGGCCTCCCCCAATAGGAAGTCCCAGCATGTTTTATAGGCATGAAATGAAATTAAGCCCCTCCCCCCAAATTAAGGCCTATATTAAAACATGCAAAACGGGGGGAATGGTCCCCCCACCACTTCCCTAATGGCTTGCCATTAGGAAGTACTTTTGTTGCACACCCAGATTTGGTGCTGCCTGCGTTGACCCCAGCACGAAGTGCCCCACCAACACCGAGGTCAACATCCAAGCCGTCGCTGCCCGCCCAAAGATGCAAGGGGGGGAATTAAGTCACCCCTGAAAAGACAGCCTAGCCATTTTTTCGGGGCTCAAAAAAAAAAAAGAGCCGGCCTTATTATATGAGAAACACGGTAGTTGAGTAATGAAACATCCGCAAGAAAACCACCAAGCTCAGAGAGCAACAAGGACCCCTCATGTCAACCCCGAGCTACAGATATTCTCTTCTATTTGAAAAATGAGAAAATCTGTGAAACACACATGAAAATACTGATAGTCCTCGACTTAGAACCATTTGTTTAGTGACCATCTGAAGTTACAACAGCATTGAAAACAGTGACTTATTGGTTTTCACTTACCACCATTGCAGCATCCCCAGTCACTTGTTCAAAATTCAGTCCCTTGGCAACTGACATGTATTTATGACCGTCATACTATCCCGAGGTCACGTAATCACTATTTGTAACCTTCCGGCAAGCAAAGTCAATGGGGGAAGCCAGTTTCACTTAATGACTGCATGATTCACTAAACAACCGCAGTGATTTGTTTTACGTCAGTGGCAAATAGGTTTGCAAAATGGGGCGCAATTGCCTTGCTTAGCAACAGAAATGATGGGCTGATTAAGGATTACCTCTACATTAATTAATGGGCCATCTCCAAACTTGATATATAAAATAAATAGATGTCAGGCTGAGTTCACACTCATTCTTCTTTCAGATCTTTCTCAAAGGCCACTTCTACCATTAAACCTGGTTTAATCAAGGCTTGCAGAGATTGTTCAATGAAGATGGGTCTTGTGGTTCTACCTATCATCTGGAGATGATCCAGGGCAAAGAACAAGGCACAACCCTGTTATTTTCCAGCCTTTTTATTGGGGAAAATCTATGTAAGTAGTCCTTGACTTACAAGCACGGTTGGGTCCCAAATTTGTGTTCTTAAGTGAGATAGTCACTAAGTGCGCTTTGCCCCATTTTATCACTTTTCTTTCCACAGTTAAGTGAATCACTGCAGTTGGTAAGTTAGTAACATGGTTATTAAGCGAATCTAGCTTCCTCATTGACTTTGCTTCTCAGAAGGTCACAAAAAATTGATCACATGATCCTAGGACATTGCAACCGTCATAAATAGGTAAGCTTTTGACTTAATCTGGATGATCAGTAAAGGGGAAGAAAAAAAAAATTCTCATTACTGAAGCCACAAAGGCAGCTGTTCCTCATAAAGCCCTCTGCTTGGAAGAAATGGACATCCTCTGAGGAAATTGCTTTCATTCAGAGGGCCTTGGGAAATTTCTGCAGGTAGAGGCTACCTTCGCAGGTCATAATCTTGGATTGAACACTGCCTCCTGCACTCACCTACCTCACAGGACTGTTGCAAAGCGAAGAAAACTACCGCACCCTTCTTAATCCAATTCACACCCTTAAATCCTTGCAGGCAAGATGCAGTAAGAATAAGAGACATTTATTTAGCTCAAAAGCAAGCAGGAGTCTTGTCTACAGTGATCAATTAAGATTTCACTTCAATATGGAGGTAAATTTGCTGGATTTTCTTTAAAAGGGAACAGCCATTCATTCTTTCTATCCCAGCATTCCTTGGGGCAAACTGCATGGTACTAAACGGGCCCTTTATCCAATTATATTTATCATTTCCTCCAACACCTCTATTCTCAAGGCTGCAACCAGATAGAGGCTTCCCGATTTCAGCAGCAAGCCAGATTTTATCCCCCCCACCTCTAAGGGAAGAGTCCTGAAGGACTCCAAATTTTAAGACTTCAAAATTAGTCTGAATAATAAGCAGACTTGGCCATTCATAACGTGTTTTTTGTTTTTTTTTTTGGAATAAGTGTGGGTATTTACCGGCTCTCTCGTTTTCCTCCCTTCCTCCTTTTTATTTGTGGCCTTCTCCTTCTTACTCCATTAGCAGAGCTTAACAAGGACTGTCTAAAAACGTAGGCGGATGCAGACAGCGATTCATAAAAATTAAACAATCAAACCCCTTTAAGCCCTCCCCCACACCTCCACCTCTGAATCCCAAAGAAAGCTATTAAAATTCAAATGAGAGCCTGGCTGGAACCCGGAGAGTTCCTCTGAGCGTGTGCAAAGCATTCCGTCCTCCCCCGCCAATCCGCAACCACAACCCAGATCTGAATGCTGGGGGAGGCGGGGGATAGAATTTCAAACGGAGAGCCCAGGCCTCCATCGAAGCCAATGCAATTTTTTTTTTAAAAAGGGAACCAAGCCATTTTCCTTTTGGGGGGCGGCGGGGGGGGGGGGGAACACGCCTAATTGATACCCGGGACAATCATTCCACACAACAACCCACCCCCAGGGCCAAGCGGGAGAGGGAGGCATATCCTCCGCCACCCCCACCCACCCCCAAATATGAACGAATCCTTAGGTTGAACCCCACCCTCTAAGGCCGTCTATTTGGGGACCCCAGAAAAGTTGCACCGCCTTTGGGGAAGGGGGGGGGGGCGCCGGAAGGCTAAACCGAGAGAGGACTGGGAAGCTGAGGCAGAAAATGGATCCCCCGCAGCTCTGCCGCCCGCTTTTGCAAAGGCTTTTTCTCGGAAAACCTGCCCGCCCCCTCGACGACCCTGCGGAGCGGAGCCCGCACCGCACCGCCTCCCCCGCTGCCTTCCTCGTGCGCCCCCCGGGATCGCTCCATTCATTTTTACCTGGAAGCTCCCGCTTATATGCACCCCAGGGCAGCCGCGGGGTCCGTCCTCGGGGCTTCAGGGGGGGAGGCCCCCAGCTGGTGCCGCCCAACGCCCAGGGCAGCCGGGAAAGACAAAGAAGAGACGGCCGCTCTTATATCCCTTGCAAGACGAGAAAGGGAGATCCAGCTCGGAGGAGCGGCGGCGGCGGCCGGATCGCAAACCACAATGGAGTCGGAAGCATCTGAAGTTAAAAGCGCAGCCCCCAACGCGCGGAGGGAGAAAGCCGCTAAGCAGCGGCTCCTCCTCCGGAGAGAGGCAGAGACCTCTGCTGGCCGGCGCCGGGAACGAGGCGAGCCCCTCGCCAGCTCTCTCACGCCTTTCACGCCCATGCGGGCGCCGGCCTCCGGCGTGGCTGCCGGGTGAACTTGGCGTGGCGCGAAGGGCGCGGAGCTGACGAAGACGCGGCGGGAAAGGGAACGAAGGGAAAGGGGGGAAGGAAAGGAAAAATGGAGGAGAGAAAGGAAAATAGGAAGGAAAGGAAAGAGGGAAGGGAAAGGAGGAAAAGGAAAGGAAAAATGGAGGAGAGAAAGGAAAGTAGGAAGGAAAGGAAGGAAAGAAAGAAAGAAGGAAAGGAAATGAAGGAAAGGGGGAAAGGAAAGAGGGAAGGAGAAGGAGGAAAAGGAAAGGAAAATGGAGGAGAGAAAGGAAAGTAGGGAGGAAAGAGGGAAGGGAAAGAAAGAAGGAAAGGAAAGAAGGAAAGGGGAAAAGGAAAGAAAAATGGAGGAGAGAAAGGAAAGAGGGAAGGGAAGGAGGAAAGGAAAGGCAAAATGGAGGAGAGAAAGGAAAGTAGGGAGGAAAGAGGGAAGGGAAAGAAAGAAGGAAAGGAAATGAAGGGAAAGGGGGAAAAGGAAAGAAAAAATGGAGGAGAGAAAGGAAAGAGGGAAGGAGGAAAGGAGGAAAGAAAAGGGGAAAAGGAGGAAAGGAAAAATGGAGAGAAAGGAAGTAGGAAGGAAAGGGAAGATGGAAGGGAAGGGAATGAAGGAAAGGAAAGGAACTGTAGTGCCTAACCAAATGAATGGAGATATAAGGGTTGCTTCCATTGGAACAGATTAAAGCTCATTTATCGATGTATGAATGGGTACAATTGCATTTATGCCACATATAAGTTGCCTTCCAAGGATCTGTGGCATCCTTTGGACCCTCACAACGGCCCTGCGAGGTAGGTTGGGCAGGAAGAAAGACTGAATGATCTCTCAGCCTTGTCTTGGTTTTAAAGGCATAGATTTGATTGAGAAAGAGAAGGATGTCTGGCTGACCCAGATGTGTTTGCAAACTCTCAACATCTAAGTTTGGCACTTGGGAAGGCAGCTCCAGTGGAAGCTGCCTTTATGCTGGAAAATGGGGACTTGCCATATTCAATGGGGACTTCTCAGTCCTCAACTTACAACCACAATTGAGCCTGAAAGTTATGTTGCTAAGTGAAACATTTGTTAAGTGAACTTTGCCCCCATTTTATGGCTTTCCTTGCCATCCTTGTTAAGTGAAGTGTTGCATTTATTCAGCTAGAAATCCAGTTGTTACGTGAATCTGCCTTTCCCATTGACTTGCTTGTCGGAAGGTCGCAATTTCAGAGGGCCGCATCAGGGTTGTTTGACCTTGGGGGGGGGGGCTTGGCCCCAGGACACGGCAACTGTCATAAATGCATGCCAGTTGCCAAGCACCTGAATTTTGATCACATGACCATGGGGATGCCACAATGGATATAAGTGTGAAAAATGGTCATAAGTCACTTTTTTCAGCGCTGCTGTAACCGAACGGTCACTAAATGAACTGTTGTAAGTCAAAGACTATCTGTATCCATTTTCAACTCCAGGGAACACATGAATGCCCGCTGCACATCTTCCTTATTTGCTCTCCACATCAGTAGTGTTTCATTCTTAGTTGTAGCTTGGATTTTCCTTTAAGGTTGATTTTAATTGTAACCCCAAGCAAGCTGGTCTGCTATACTGAAAAATTAGAAAATCTGTCTATCTATGGAAATTCTCAACCATATAGCTCATGATTGTCCCAAAGGTGTTTTTTGAAATTGCACTCTCTTTGTTTTGCTTGAAGACGTTTCGCTTCTCATCCAAGAAGCTTCTTCAGGTTTTTTTTATATAAACATTTTTTTTATTTTTTACACAGACATAAACATTACAAAACCCTCTTTCAATTATATACAGTGTGTCGGTTGGTACAAATTTTTTGTGCTTACTGCAGTGATTCACTTAACCACTGTGGCAAAAAAGGTCATAAGTGGGGCAAAACTCATTTAAAGACTGTCTCGCTTAGCAACATAACCTTTGGGCTCAATTGTGGCTGTAAGTCGACTGCCTGTACTTGTGGGAAGCCAGCAGGTAAGGTAGCAGTCCAGGTGACAGTGAAGGTGCTGCTACAGCAGCCGCTTTGAGGACTGGTCGTAAGGGCCACTTGTTCAATCCCGTTGAATGGTTGTTGAATGTGTGATCATTAACCTAGGACTGCCTATATTTGTTTTATTGATTTGTTTAAATAATTTAATATCATTTGAATGGGACAACCACCAATAAAAACCAGGGCTGTAGGCTAGACCAGGAAGTTGAACAATCCCCTGGAAGGCAGCCATACAGTAGTTAATCACTTCCATAAATGTTGGCAATCAAACTACATGGAGACACCTTTGATATTATCAAGAGGTGAACTTAAACTATTTCCCAGAAACATGGTTGGGTGACTCCTTAGTAGAAAACAAACAAACCCCAATGCATTCCAGTTGTTTTGTTTCATTGCATTGGGGGGGGGGGATTTGAGTTGTAGTCCTGCCTTAAGCACAAAGCCAGCTGGATGACCTTGGGCCAATCTCTCTCTCTCTCTCTCTCAGCCCTAGGAAAAATGCGGCAAGGGAAAACCATTTCTGCATCCAGCCAAGAAAACTGCAGGGGCTTGCCCAAAGGCAAAACCTAAAAAAACCTAAAAAAAAAGTCCTCTGGATTTTGGCAATCCTGATATTATATATTAAAAGCATATCTAAGTACAGTATTCTTTAAAATACCTATAAAAGGCAGGCATCCAGGGGTGGGTTTCTACCGGTTCTGTCCACCTCTGTAGAACCGGTAGTTCTGAAGAGCAGCAGACATAGAACCGGTTCTGTGTCTGCTGATGTTTTTGCCCACCCGACCGCCTGGGCTCTTACCTGATCTTTATTTCCTGAGTTTTCAACATCAGCTGCCAAACCTGCAGTTAAAAAAACAAGAAAAGAGGGCTGTTTCAAAGGCTGCTTCTCAGCAGGTGCTAATGATGATTTATGAGGCTAGCGAAGCTGGTAAATCCAGTAGTTAACCCTTTTGTATCCCACCCCTCCAGCCATCCTTCTCTTCATGCATGTTAGATTTATTATCATATGTTACAGCAATTTTGTCACATCACATTCTGAACTTTTGAGAAGCGGCTGAACAATTGGCTTCCAATAAAAACTGAATTTAGGAGAATTTATGCAAAGCCATCGGCACAGCTTATGGATGGATGAAAACTAATCAAGGAGAGAAGCAACCTAGAACTAAGGAGAAATTTCCAGATAGTTAAAACCATTAATCAGTGGAACAACTTGCCTCCAGAAGTTGTGAATGCTCCAATACTGGATGTTTATAAGAAGAGATTGGACAATTATTTATCTGAAATAGTATAGGGTTTCTTGCTTGAACGGGGTTGGTCTAGAAGACCTCCAAGGTCCCTTCTAACTATTATTCTGTTATAATGAAGAGGTGAGAAAAGTGCACACACTCAGGGAAAACAGCCTTTTATGGACAGGCTGCTTTCAAAATTTGGGAAATATGTTATAGTGCTTTCACAAAATTATTTCCCAGAGGTTGGGCTTGCGTGTTCACTACATGGCTACCATATTTGTATGTGTGTGTGTGTTTAAAACCCTGGAGAGCATAGTAATTCCGTAATTGCTAGTTATTTGCTTTCTTTTCATGAAGATTAAAGCTTTGGAATTGAAAAGCTAAGAAGCAGGAGTTGATAAGGGTGCCATTCTTTTGGTAAGAGCTCTTTTTCTCTGCCTCTCCTTCTCTGACACTCCCAAATGCAGGGAAGCAAGGAATAACTCTCGCAAAGGTGTTTGAACTGACACTGAGCAAGGGAGTTAGAAATAAGAATTGTGTTTGAGTTGCCCACTCAACATTTTATTTTATTTATTTTTATTTTATTTATTTTTATTTGTCAATCGCTAACAAAATAATAGGTATAAGTATATACATAGCTATGAATACATGAAATGGGTACATATAAGAAAAATAAAAAGAAACAATAGGACAGGGACGGTAGGCACGTTGGTGCGCTTATGCACACCCCCTAAAGACCTCTTAGGAAAGGGGTGAGGTCAATAGTAGACAGTCTAAGGTTAAAGTTTTTGGGGTTTGGAGAAGAAACCAGAGTCAGGTAGAGTATTCCAGACATTGACCACTCTGTTGCTGAAGTCGTATTTCCTGCAATCAAGTTTGGTGCGGTTAACCTTGAGTTTGTATCTATTGTGTGCTCTTGTGTTGTTATGGTTGAAGCTGAAGTATTCATTGACAGGTAAGTCATTGCAATGTATGATTTTATATACCATACTTAGATCAGACTGAAGACGGCGTAATTGAAGGTTTTCTAGGTCTAGAATTTCAAGTCTGGTGGCATAACGTATTCTACAACGAGTAGAGGAGTGGAGAACTCTTCTTGTGAAATATTTCTGGACTTTCTCAACTGTGCTAATATCATATACTGACTGATGAGGTGTATTCGAGTATTGGTCTAACAAATGTTTTGTATGCTCTAGTTAGTAGTGTGATATTACCAGAGAAAAAGCTACGTAGGATTAGGCTAACAACTGTTAATGCCTTTTTGGCTATATAGTTACAGTGGGCTCTAGCACTTAGATCATTAGAGATGAGTATTCCAAGGTCATTTACGGAGCTTGGATCATCAACAAGGTCTTGACTATTCAGCTTGTATTTTATTTTCTGATTTTTTTTGCCAATATGTAAGACAGAGCATTTATTTGTTGAGATTTGAAGTTGCCATTTGTTTGACCATTCTGATACATAGTCAATATCTTTTTGAAGGGTAGCAGTATTGTCTGTGGTATTGAACAGCTTTACATCATCAGCGAAGAGAACGCAGTTGCTCTTAATATGATTGCAGAGGTCATTTATGTAGAATATGAAGAGACTTGGTCCTAGAACACTGCCTTGGGGGACACCACTATTGACATGTACAGAATTTGATAGGACACTCCCAATTTTGACCATTTGTTGTCTGTTTGACAGGAATGCTTCTATCCAGTTATGCAGTTGTCCAGAGATACCATAAGATTTTAGTTTTAGGAGTAGTTTGTCGTGTACCACTAAATCAAAGGCTTTACAGAAGTCTATGTAGATTGCGTCTATTGTTTTGCCCTGATCGAGTTGTGTAGTCCATATGTTTTTGCAGTGTAAGAGTTGCAGATTACAGGATAGTTTTTTTTCTGAAACCAAATTGTTTATTAGAGAGTAGGTTGTTTGTCTCTAAGTGGAGGATAATGGATTGGTTAATAATTGATTCCATGACTTTACAGGTGACGCAGCATAAGGAGATTGGTCTGTAATTTTCAACTAGGCTGGGGTCTCCCTTTTTGAAGATGGGGATGACCGTGGCTTGTGACCATAGGTTAGGCAAGGAGCTGGTTCTGAAAGATTTTCATAGTTTATGCTTAGAGGTTCTGCTATGGCAGTGGATAGCTTTTTTAAGAAGTAGGCACATATTCCATCTGGTCCAATAGATAGAGATGGTTTTAGATTGCGTAGCGCTTTTTCAACATTGTCTTCTGTAAAATCGATATGTATTAGATCATTGTAGTTGTCTGTGGTTCAGCTAGGAAATACTGGGCATGATCCATTGCTGTTTACATTACTGAACCAAAGAATGTGTTAAAGATGTTGGCTTTAATGGTGTCGTCCTTGCAGTCTTTACCATTAGGTCCTATGAGGGGTGGGATGGACCTTGAGTCTTTTAGTTTGTTGTTTACAAAATTGTAAAAAGCGCGGGTGGAATTGGTGCGTAGGTGGTTTTCCTCTTGTTTAATGTGATAATTGGTGCATTCAGTCTGTATCTGGTGGCATAATTTTTGGTATCAGCTTTTGAAATTGGCAACGTGACCAATTTGTTTTTCTACAAGAGTGATCTCTTTTTGGATTGAAGTTTCCTTATTGTTATGGGTAATCTATTGTTTTTTTGTTTTGAGAGTTGTTGTTGGTACATATAGTTTGATGACTCTTTTGACTTCAAGTAAAAATATGTTGTAATGGTCTTCAACAGTATTGCATCCAGTGAATAGAGATTGCCAATCAAGGGATGAGAGATCGTTGTCTGTAAGATCATAGTTGCCTTTTTTGAAGTTATAATTGGGGATTACGTCATTGTGATGATTTTTGTGTGGACATATGTTGAGACAAAAGTCAATCATATTGTGGTCACTGTTGGAAAAGGGTTCTTTAGTTTGTATTCTGTAAATTAAATTCAAACTATTGCAGAAGATGAGATCGAGGCAGTTGTTAAGTCTACTATTGTTGGTTACTAGTTGTTCCAGTCCCAGATTTGTAACAGCATTGTAGAAGGTTGCGTGTATGGGTTCAGTTGTACATTCGTTTAGGGTCCAGTTAATATGAGGTAGATTGAAGTCACCAAGAAAGATAAAAGAGTGTGGGCAAGATGCTGCCCATGTTAGTAGTGTATTTAGCTTGTTTACATGTTCGATGTCATAATCAAGTGCTCTGTAACATAGTAAGAATCGAAATGTGATATTTAAGGACAGTTCACAGACGATGGTCTCAGGAAGAGCAAGCTCCTGGGTAACTTGGATGTTTTTTAGATGTAAGGACTTTTTATAGAAGATAGCAACACCACCTCCTCTACGGATTTCACGATCTGATCGGTAAACATGATAGTCTCTTACTGTGGTAATGGAGTCAGGGAGAGATGTGTTGAGCCATGTTTCATAGACAAATATGATGCCGAATTTAGCCATATTTAGTAAGAGGAGAAATTCATGTATTTTATTCACAAGGCTTCTTGCATTGAGTAGCTTGCATTTAAGGCCAGCAGTAGTTGGAATTGAGGTAGTTAGGGGCGTCCGTGCCTAGTCTTGGGTGATGATGGATTGGTTGAGGTAGGGTTGTGGTTGAAGGTTAAAGCTGAGTTGCGGGTTGTGTGACTTATTTTTGATACAGTCAGCACGGTAGTCAATGTACAGGTCCTTCTCTCCATTGTCTAGACATTTTTTGAGTTCAGTGCGGAGTACATGGGAGTGGGCACGTTGCTGTATGATTAGGTCAGGGCGAGAACGGAGGTTCTTATGGTTGGTGTTGCTTTTGGCAAGTGAATTTATAGAATAAATGAATTGACGTTTGCTTGATTCATTTTTGCAAATGACCCTGCAGAAGCGTGGGGCCACAGAGCCGTCTCTGTTTTTGTTTTTGTTTGTTTTTGTTTTTGTTTATTTCCTGTACCAAACACCAGGTTCATATCATTTGTGGTAGAAGCAAAAAAATATTGGAAGAAAATTCACATATGGCTGGAAACTATGACAAAGCAATGCATAGACTTGAAACCTGAGACATTCCTGTTGGGCATGCTACCAGAAAACTATAATAAAGGTAATACATATTTAATTTTACATATTCTAACAGCAGCCAAGATTGCATACACACAATACTGGAAAAACAAAGAAACCCCTACAGATAATATAATCAAAAAGATTCTGGAATGTGCAGAAATGGATAGGTTAACTCTAAAAATTAAAGAAAAGATTCAGAATATTTTATAACCTGGGAACTTTTCTACAAATGGTTAGTAGATAGATAGATAGAGGTTAGATGGGTGGATTTATATGAAAATATGGACTACATGGGAAAGAAAAACTGACTAATAAATATTTTGATAGTTATATAACTGATGTCAATATGGAAGATAGTATACTTTCTAATAATGATTGATATATCTTATATACAGGGATGGGATTCTACCGGTTCTGTCCACCTCTGTAGAACCGGTAGTTCTGAAGAGCAGCAGACAGAGAACATACATAGAACCAGTTCTATGTCTGCTGCTGTTTTGGCCCACCCGTCCGCCTGGGCTCTTACCTGACCTTTATTTCCTGCTTTTTCTATCGCAGCTGCTTTGCACGGCACAGCTGCAGTTGAAAAAGCAGGAAAAAGGGGCTTTTCCAACCGCTGCACACCTGGACGCAGCGCTGCTCAGTTGTCTGGGAAGCTCAGCAGGTCATAAATTGCACTCGCGCGATGCAGAGCGACAGAACCGGTAGTTATACTGGTCAGATCCCATCCCTGCTTATATATGTTTGTACATGATTATAATGATTGTGATGATGTTTATATTTTAACACTTTGGACACCTAGAAAACAAACTGTTCACTATAGAAATGGAATTTGTGATACAAAATAATAAAAATATTTAATAATAATAAAAAAAGAATGTTCAACTAGTCAGCATGTTCACAGTATGAAATCAATTTACTCTTCAAAGTCCACCTTTTGTAATTCTATTCTTTTATGGATCCAAAATGGGGGAGGATGTTCTGTTGTAGGGCTTGGAATTTTGGGAGTCAGAGCCGTCAAGACATCTGAAGCACAGAGTGATTAAAAAGCAGCATCATGTTCTGGTTCAGCACTTCTGGAACTTAAAATGACTAAACTGTTGCTTTATAGATTAGATTAGAATTCTTTTATTGGCCAAGTGTGATTGGACACACAAGGAATTTGTCTTTGGTGCAAATGCTCTCAGTGTACATAAAAGAAGATACATTCTTCAAGAGTCAAGAATCATCAGGTACAACACTTAGTAATAGTCATAGGTTACAATAAGCAATCAAATCATACTAGGAAACAGTATATTATTGGAGACTATTCCATCCTATACCTTCTGATTTTACAGAATAAAATAAAGTATATTTCTTTGGTGCATACACTTGATTTTCACATTGTTCTCTCCTCAGGTAAGCATAAGCAATGTATGTGGACAACGAAGGAGTAGTACAGGTGGTCCTTGGCATATGACCATTCATTTACTGACTTCAAAGTTAAAAAGGCACTGAAAAAAGGGACTGATGACCAGTTTTCATATTTAAAATCATTGCAGCATTTCCATGGTTACATGATCAAAATCTGAATGCTTGGCAACTGGGAGGTATTTATAACAGTTGTGGTGTCATGTAATGGTGTCGTCGTTGCAGTCTTTACCATTAGGTCCTATCGGGTGGGATGGACCTTGAATCTTTTAGTTTGTTGTTTACAAAATTGTAAAAAGCACGGATGGAATTGGTGCATAGAAGGTTTTCCTCTTGTTTAATGTGATAATTGCTGCAAAAGGGGCCCAAACCAAGTACTGAGTACATATGCATGCTTATACTTTTCAGAGGTCCGATATTGTTCTATGTACAATCCTTGTTTTATTGGTTGCATGTAATATTCTAATTTTCTGAGATTGTGGATTTGGGGTTTTCATGAGCTGTAAGCCATCATCATCACAATTATGACAAATCACGGCTTGAACTATCTTGCTTTGCATGTAATGAGTCTATCCAGGGGTGGGATTCTACCAGTTCGCACCTCTTCGCTAGAACCGGTTGTTAACATTCTAAGCAGTTCGGAGAACTCGTTGTTGGAAGAAATTACTGGCCTAATCCTGTAAGGAAGGCAGGAAGGAAACATTCTGGTGTTGCTTACAGAAACTGCCTCTCCGTTCACCCTTATTACATTCTTGGCAGGACTAGACTTCCTGTCTCTGGAACTTCTCTGCAGTTTTTTTCTCCTCCTTTGCTGGTACTTTGCTTGTGTGGAGTGACCATTCAAAGTTACAATGGCACTGAAAAAAGTGACTTATGACCATTTTTCACACTTATGACTGTTGCAGCATCCCCACAGTCATGAGAGGCCAGGCGAGGAGAAGTGTGCCTCAATGTGAGTGATATTGAGTTGGCCACGCTCAGCCAATAACATGACCACCAAGCCACGCCCACCAACTAAGCCACACCCACAGAACCGGTTGTTAAAAAAATTGAATCCCACCCCTGAGTCTATCTCATATATTAGTTTCACCTTTTAAGTTGCATTACTGAAATAAATGAACTTTTGCACAATATTCTAATTTTTCTAGTTTCACCTGTATGTGCCATTGCCCCTACTTTCTGGAATACTCTTCCCCTGCCCACCAACCTCCAGAGGTGATGTGAGCCGCTAACTTTCCTGGCTTTTTAAGAAGGGCATGGAGACCTGGCTCTGGGACTCAACGAATGGCATGCAACCATGGGGATGGTTAGTATCTTAAAGGCACTCCCTCCATCTTTAAGATTTAACTTATTCTACCTTCCTTTTTCAACTTGACTCCCATTTAACTGATGTATTTTTATATGGCTTTTACACTTTAGAATAGAATAGAATACTGTGATTGGACACACAAGGAATTTGTCTTGGTGTAAATACTCTCAGTATACATAAAGAAAAGGTACATTCGTTAAGAATCAAGAATCATAATGTACAACACTTAATGATAGTCATAGGGTACAATCAACAATCAAATCATACTAGGAAACAGTCACAAGTGGGAGGGGATGGGTGATAAGGAGTGGTGAGAAGATTAACAGTAATAGTAGTGTACACTTTGTAAATAGTTGAACAGTGTTGAGGGAATTATTTGTTTAGCAGAGTGATGGCTTTCGGGAAAAAGTTGTTCTTGTGTCTAGTTGTTCTGGTGTGCAGTGCTCTATAGCGTCATTTTGAGGGAAGGAGTTGAAACAGTTTGTGTCCGGGATGTGAGGGGTCTGTAAATATTTTCACAGCCGTCTTTTTGACTCGTGCAGTATACAGATCCTCAATTGAAGGCAGGTGGGTAGTAATTGTTTTTTCTGCAGTCCTAATTATCCTCTGAAGTCTGTGTCTATCTTGTTGGGTTGCAGAACCAAACCAGACAGTTATAGAGGTGCAGATGATAGACACAATCATTCCTCTGTAAAACTGTATCAGCAGCTCCTTGGGAAGTTTGAGCTTTCTGAGTTGGCGCAGAAAGAACATTCTTTGTAGTGCTTTTTTGATGATGTTTTTGATGTTAGGTGTCCATTTTAGGTCATGTGATATAGTAGAACCTAGAAATATGAAGGTCTCTACTGTTGATACTGTGTTGTCTAGTATTGTAAGAGGTGGTAGTATCGGAGGGTTTCTTCTAAAGTCTACCACCATTTCTACAGTTTTGAGTGTAAAAAATTTTTCTCCTGTAAACCACCCAGCGACCTCTCTAAGAATGAGATGGGCAGTACCTACATCTGATAAATAAATAAATAAATAAATAGAAAGAAAGAAAGAAAGAAAAAGAAAGAAAGAAAGAAAGAAAGAAAGAAAGAGAAAGAAAGAAAGAAAGAAAGAAAGAAAGAAAGAAAGAAAGAAAGAAAGAAAGAAAGAAAGAAAGAAAGACAGAAAGAAAGAAAGCATGTATTGGCAAACCAAGCCTATAGCACAAACAAGGCATAGGGTAAAAGTTTGACAAAAGCCATGCTTGGCTCTCAGTCAAGAAATCAGCCAAAATTTCAACAACCCCTCCTTCTTTGAAGAGAAGTTTGTGGCCTCCAGCTAACCCCCTCACAGCTCCATAAGTAGATTTTAGGAGAGAGAGATGCATTTTACAGCAGAAGCTTTTCACATGCTAAATAGGCTTGTTCAATGGTTATTAGCCACTATCCGGGATAGCCCACCTGACTTGGGTTGTGGGGGAAGGGTTTAGTTTCTCTGGTTGGTACACTACAGTAAGACAGCTCCTGTGCTCCAAATGCCAATGAAGTGAGTCTCTTCCCCCAATAATCTGGTTTCAATAAATGTAAAATAATATAAAAATTTACCTTACCCAAAATCACATGGACAGAAAAATATTACGATACAAGGAGAAATCCATAGATGTAATTGCAGGGGATTGAGAGGGAGGAGGTTGAATTTGGCTTGTATTTTCTTACAGGTGCATTCTGCTGTTGACTGTAATGACCCTAAGGCCGCCATGGCTGCAGAAATCTGGTGTGGCCCATCCCAGCTGTAAAGATGCTGATGGAGACAGGAAGGGAACAGGCACAGCGCAAGCCAACACAGTCCTAGGCTGCATTAACAGGGGGATAGAATCAAGATCACATGAAGTGTTAGTACCACTTTATAATGCTTTGGTTAAGATCACACTTGGAATATTGCATCTAGTTTTGGTCATCATGATATGAAAAAGATCTTGAGACTCTAGAAAGAGTGCAGAGAAGAGCAACAAAGATGTTTAGGGGACTGGAGGCTAAAACATATGAAGAACGGTTACTGGAATTGGGTAGGTCTAGTTTGATGAAAAGAAGGACCAGCAGTGACATGATAGCAGTCTTCCAATATCTCAGGGGTTGCCACAGAGAAGAGGGAGTCAAGCTATTCTCCAAAGCACCTGAAGGCAGGACAAGAAGCAAAGGGTGGAAACTAATCAAGGAGAGAAGCAACCTATACTAAGAAGAAATTTCCTGACAGAACAATTAATCAAGTTGCCCCCAGAAGTTGTGGGTGCTCCAACGCTGGAGATTTTAAAGAAGAGATTGGAAATTTAGACAATCATTTATAGGGTCTCCTGTCTGAGCAGGGGGTTGGGCTAGATTCTAGATCTAGGAGAACTCCAAGTTCCTGTAGGAAGTTAGCACCCACCCCTCTCCTAGAAAAATGAAATATCCTGGGAAATATTAAAAAGGCAGAATATTTCCCCTAAAAAGAGTAGAAACTCAAGAGCAGAAACTCACCTCAGAAGCAGAAACTCACCCCCACCTTTGTTAATGGGTGGGCCATTAAGGCCTGGGCCAGAATACTTTACATAACAGAGATCTCCAGGTAAAGCTATGGCAATTGCCAAAAGCCCTTTTCAGTGTATCATCATCATCCAGCAAGGCTCAACCAAGCCTGGGACTCAGGACAGCCTACAGAGTTGCCCCTGCATGGCCCCATGGGAGTCTGACAACCAATCAGAATACAAGCTCCAATTCAAATCCCAACAAAGGTTATAAAACCCAGGCACTCTCAACACCTCAGCCCTTTCTTGATCTCTTCCTTCACCTTGAAGCATGTGATCGTCCTTTTCACTTTGGAGCTTCAAGCCATGGGGTCCTGCTGTCCACCATTAAACCTTCCAAACAGCCTCCATGTTTCCAGTGTCTTTTTCCCCACTTGGAACTGAACCCAGAAGGACATTTCTTCCAACAGTCCATTCCAACTTTGTAATTCTGTTAAGCTATTTTTAGAAGGCCAAGTATAAATTACACTGTTTCTATGTTTGCTTCCCGCCTTTATTATTTTTACAAATAACTCGAGGCAGTGAACATATCCCACACACGTTCTTCCTCTTATTCCCACAACAACAACCCTGTGAGGTGGGTTGGGCGGAAAGAAAGTGACTGGCCCCAAATCTCCCAGCAGGCTTTCAGACTTGAACTCATGGTCTCCTGGTTTGTAGCCTAGTGCCTTAACTGCTAAACTGGCTCTCTTTGCCCACAAGCAGTTGTGTTCAATTGTGTGAAAGCAGGGAAAGGTGCAACATGCAGGAATTGGAATGGGGGGGAGTCGGCCTTATTTTGAATTAAATAAGTCTGTCCACACCAGGGGTCACCAACTTTTTGGACCTCAGGGACCACCAAGCTCATAATTTTAAATCCAGCCTACCAGAGACCCTGGGAAAATCCCACAAAAAGTCTGCAGGAAAATTCCCCACCCATTTTCCTACCGATCTTTATTTGGGATCAAGGATATCATCTCCAGATCCATTCTCAGGGGAAGAGAAAGAGAGAGAGACAGAGACTTTTGGCTTCGTGCAAGGAAAGCAGCAGAAGCAGCAAAAGTCTTCCTTTCTCTCCTGGAGGAGTTTGGGGGAAAGAAAGAAAGACTTTTGCTGCTTTCCTTGCGTGCAGCCAAAAGCAGAAGAAGGAAGCGGAAAGAAGCAGCCCGGTGGCCAGGCCAGGCACATGGGGCGCATGGGGCAAGTTCCCCCTCTGCCCTTTCCCCCTCCCCTCACTACCTCATGTTGTGCCCTGGCCCACTGGTTGATTGGCGACCAGAGTTCTGGTCTAGACAGGATTCTCCAACGCAATTTGCAGATTGTGGACTTCAACTCCCAGAATTCTCCAGCCAACATAGGTGGCTGGAGAATTCTGGGAGTTGAAGTCCACAAGTCTTAAAATTGCCAAGTTTGGAGAACTCTAGTCTAGACCAGCCAACATAGGTGGCTGGAGAATTCTGGGAGTTGAAGTCCACAAGTCTTAAAATTGCCAAGTTTGGAGAACTCTAGTCTAGACCAGCCAACATAGGTGGCTGGAGAATTCTGGGAGTTGAAGTCCACAAGTCTTAAAATTGCCAAGTTTGGAGAACTCTAGTCTAGACCAGCCAACATAGGTGGCTGGAGAATTCTGGGAGTTGAAGTCCACAAGTCTTAAAATTGCCAAGTTTGGGGACCCCTGATCTAGACCTAGATGCTTTTTTGTCACAAATTCTGGTATTGGCCAGAGAACATGTGGTCAAGAGGCATTTTTCTCCTTCTGGCAGCAGCACTGAAAACTCAAGCAGGGACCAGCATCATGTTGGGGGTTAAGGCATCCCCATTCAAATTAGGGGAAGAGTCTTTACTTAGGAAGGATGCGTGGACCTCGACAAAGGGGGAGCTGTGACCACCAGGGGGCTCTGGCTATTATTACTGCTGGAAAGAAAAAAGGTGATTTATACCCCTCCCTATCTCTCTGTCCTTTGACCAGGATATTAGGAGATTAACTTCCTGGGTCATCAGCAGGTCCAGACCAAGCCTCTCTGTTGTTCAATCCTTACATTCAGAAGAAGTGTTGGGGAGGGGGCAGGAGGAGGAAGAAGGGGAGGAAGGAGAAGCAGGAGGAAGATGAAAGAAATTTGAACTTGCTGCAAATTGCCTCCAGATCTGAAGAGGCATCTTTGGACAAGGATCTGACTATTTTCATGTAGGTGTTCTTATTGTTCTCCTGAACTTAGTCTACCCATATCATTTGTTTATTCAGTATGAAATTCGTCCTTAGCTCAATAGCAAATAATTTGGCACTAGGGACACCTTTAGTTAGAGCAGGTGTCAACCTTGGCAACTTTAAGCCTGGAGGACTTCAACTCCAGCAGAATTCTGGGAGTTGAAGTCCTCCAGGCTTAAAGCTGCCAAGGTTGGACACCCTGAGCTAGAGTTTGCTCCATGAAATGTAAATTATGGTGGGTTTCTTGATCTAAACCAGGAGTGGAGAACCCAGAAGCTGCAGTGGTTCCTTTCGGCTTTGCACCGCTCTACTTGTGCCTTCCTTAAGTCACCTGGAATGAACAGAGCTATTTTTTTTACTTTTTACCTGCCTATATCTGTGTTTGAGCCTTAAGGACATTTTAAGGGTCGACATTTATTCATTTAGTTATTAAAAATTATAACCTAATGTTAGGGATAACATTGTTTACCCTAACTGGTTTGGGTAAAAATAATAAATAAGGTATCATGGTTTGTTAGTTAAAGTGTGTGTAACTTTAACTGCAAGAATGTAATTAAGGGTGTGGTTGTAAAAGCACTATATTAGAAGCTCAGCTCTCTCTCTCTGGCTTACTGATCCCTAATTACTGGATGGATTGATGACTACGTCTTGTAGGAGTGTTGATTTTTCTCAACAGAGAGAAGATACATAGTAAGTGTACTGACATTGGCTATTCAACACGGACTTTGCAAATAGAGTATCCCGACAAGACTTGACTGAAATTGATATATGACTAATGGACCGTTTATTTTGACTATGCTATAATTCTTAAATGGAATAAACTATATTTTTGATAGCACAAGCGTATCTGTATTTTTACTGCGTGTTAACTAGAAAACTTATCTCAACATTACCTGTCTTCCTATCTGACTTCGCTGCACGTTCTGTTTAGTTTGTTTTCCTTAACACCGTTGGGAATCCAGGCTTAACACCTATCATGCTCCTTAGCTCCCTATTCTGCTTTGTCCTACAAAATCCACTAATATTTTCAAAAATGGCAAAAAGAGCTTTCTTTAAAAAAACACGTCCTAACCTCTTTGATGGCTTCATAATGCTATTGGGTCCAGAATTCCTGCAGAGAAAGTAAGTGGATTTATTTAGCAGACCTTCAATTATGGTCTTCATTTATGCTTGGGATTGGTGAGAGTCTATAGACGAAGGAGGGCCCAGCACAACACAGACCAGCCCATTGCAGTACTTAGGTTTTCTGTGCACAGTCTCTTGACTACGGAGATTCTCAGTCAATCATCCAGGCCATGATTGTCCCAAAGGTGATTTTCAAGAGGCAACTGGACTTTCTGGTGTTTCTTTGAAAACGTTTCACTTCTCATCCAAGAAGCTTCTTCGGCTCTGACTGGATCCTTCCATTCCCCACCGTCCAGTCAGAGCCAAAGAAGCTTCTTGGATGAGAAGCAAAACGTCTTCAAAGAAAAACCAGAAATTCCAGTCGCCTCTTGAAAAACATCTTTGGGATGTTTCTTATTCCCAAACAGCACCTCCTGTTAAAGCGGTAAGGTAAGGCTTGGCAGCCAACACTTTTGTGTTGAATCAGGCACTGTTTCTTCACCAGAAGCTCTTATAGCCCCGTTGACAGTTTAACAGTCATACTGAAAATAAAATAAACATCCTGGGCCAACTCCCCCATTGCTCTGCTGTTGATCTTCCTCTTGCTGTCATGGCTCCTGTACTCCTGTTTTCTAAAGATTTTACTTGATTGAAAAGAGAGCTTCCATGCTCTTTTACGTGAGAAATAAGCGTGTGTGACTCAAAAGACCACCTAAGAAGCGACTGGACATTACAGGGGTGGCTGCCTTCAAAAGCCACAATCTAATGAACAAACAGCATACAAATTGTTGCAATAAGCACAGGTAGTCCTCAACTTGCAATCATTTAATAACCATTTGAAGTTAAAACAGCTTGAAAAAAAGACTTATGATCATTTGCTGCCCAGGATCATTGTAGTATCCCCCAGGGTCATGTGATCAAAATTCAGATGCTTGGGAACTGACTCATATTTATGACGGTTGCAGCCTCCTGCAGTCATGTGATCACGTTGATCTCTCTGTCCTTTGACCAGGATATTAGGAGATTAACTTCCTGGGTCATCAGCAGGTCCAGACCAAGCCTCTCTGTTGTTCAATCCTTACATTCAGAAGAAGTGTTGGGGGAGGGGGCAGGAGGAGGAAGAAGGGGAGGAAGGAGAAGCAGGAGGAGAGATGAAAGAAATTTGAACTTGCTGCAAATTGCCTCCAGATCTGAAGAGGCATCTTTGGACAAGGATCTGACTATTTTCATGTAGGTGTTCTTATTGTTCTCCTGAACTTAGTCTACCCATATCATTTGTTTATTCAGTATGAAATTCGTCCCTTAGCTCAATAGCAAATAATTTGGCACTAGGGACATCTTTAGCTAGACGTGGTCCAACCTTGGCAACTGGAGTTAAGCCTCAGGCTTAAAGGGCGGTTGCAATGGGGGATCCAGGGAAGCTGGTGGAAGCTAAGTCTGACACCCTGAGCAGAGTTTGCTCCATGAAATGTAAATTATGGTGGGTTTCTTGATCTAAACCAGGAGTGGAGAACCCAGAAGCTGCAGTGGTTCCTTTTGCTTTGCACCGCTCTACTTGTGCCTTCCTTAAGTCACCTGGAATGAACAGAGCTATTTTTTTTAAACTTTTTTACCTGCCTATATCTGTGTTTGAGCCTTAAGGACATTTTAAGGGTCGACATTTATTCATTTAGTTATTAAAAATTATAACCTAGTGGGGGGGGGTAGGGGGGGGAGGTAGGGGGGGGGGGGGGGGGGGGGGGGGGGGGGGGGGGGGGGGGTTTGGGGGGGGGGGGGGGGGGGGGGGGGGGTTGGGGGGGGGGGGGTGGGGGGGGGGGGGGGGGGGGGGGGTTTTTTTTTTTTTTTTTTGGGGTTTGGGGTGTGGGGGGGGGGGGGGGGGGGGGGGGGGGGGGGGGTTGGTTTTTTTTGGGGGGGGGGGGGGGGGGGGGGGGTGGGTTGGGGGGGGGGGGGGGGGGGTTGTTTTTTGGGGGGGTTGTGGTGGGGGGTCGGCGGGGGGGGGTTGGGAGGGGTTTGGGTTTTTGGGGGGGGGGGGTTTTTTTTTGGTTTGTTTTTTTTTTGGGGGGTATTTTTTTTTTTTTTTTTGTGACAGGTGGGTTTTTTTTTTTTTGGGGTTTACCTAGAAACTTTTTCCCAATTTTTACTTTTTTTTTTTTTGTTTTGGTGGGGGTTTTTTTTGTTTTTTTTTTTTACACCCTGCTGGGGGACTAGGCTTAACACCTATCATGCTCCTTAGCTCCCTATTCTGCTTTGCCCTACAAAATCCACTAATATTTTCAAAAATGGCAAAAAGAGCTTTCTTTAAAAAAAAACACGTCCTAACCTCTTTGATGGCTTCATAATGCTATTGGGTCCAGAATTCCTGTAGGGAAAGTAAGTGGATTTATTTAGCAGACCTTCAATTATGGTCTTCATTTATGCTTGGGATTGGTGAGAGTCTATAGACGAAGGAGGGCCCAGCACAACACAGACCAGCCCATTGCAGTACTTAGGTTTTCTGTGCACAGTCTCTTGACTACGGAGATTCTCAGTCAATCATCCAGGCCATGATTGTCCCAAAGGTGATTTTCAAGAGGCAACTGGACTTTCTGGTGTTTCTTTGAAAACGTTTCACTTCTCATCCAAGAAGCTTCTTCGGCTCTGACTGGATCCTTCCATTCCCCACCGTCCAGTCAGAGCCAAAGAAGCTTCTTGGATGAGAAGCGAAACGTCTTCAAAGAAAAACCAGAAATTCCAGTCGCCTCTTGAAAAAACATCTTTGGGATGTTTCTTATTCCCAAACAGCACCTCCTGTTAAAGCGGTAAGGTAAGGCTTGGCAGCCAACACTTTTGTGTTGAATCAGGCACTGTTTCTTCACCAGAAGCTCTTATAGCCCCGTTGACAGTTTAACAGTCATACTGAAAATAAAATAAACATCCTGGGCCAACTCCCCCATTGCTCTGCTGTTGATCTTCCTCTTGCTGTCATGGCTCCTGTACTCCTGTTTTCTAAAGATTTTACTTGATTGAAAAGAGAGCTTCCATGCTCTTTTACGTGAGAAATAAGCGTGTGTGACTCAAAAGACCACCTAAGAAGCGACTGGACATTACAGGGGTGGCTGCCTTCAAAAGCCACAATCTAATGAACGAACAGCATACAAATTGTTGCAATAAGCACAGGTAGTCCTCAACTTGCAATCATTTAATAACCATTTGAAGTTAAAACAGCTTGAAAAAAAAGACTTATGATCATTTGCTGCCCAGGATCATTGTAGCATCCCCCAGGGTCATGTGATCAAAATTCAGATGCTTGGGAACTGACTCATATTTATGACGGTTGCAGCCTCCTGCAGTCATGTGATCACGTTTGACAACCTTCTGACAGGCAAAGTCAACGAGGAAGCCAGATTCCTTAACAACCGTTTTATTAACTTAAAAGCTGCAGAGATTCAACTGAACAACTGTGGCAAGAAAAATCGTAAAATGGGGCAAAATTCACTTAACAAATGTTTCACTTATAGCAACATAAATTTGAGGCTCAGTTGTCAAATCGAGGACTCCACGTGCTAATAAAATTTGGTTAACAAATTTTATTAAAAGCTGTAAGTTTACAAAAGCTAATGCCACATTTGTTCGTCAACAAAAGCTCCTCCCAGACTCTTGACCTATTCAGCGTTGTAGGTAGACCTCAACTTACAATAATTGGGACCGGAACTTCCATCACTAAGTGATACGGCTGTTAAGTGAGTTGCACCTGATTTTACAATCTGTTGCCATGTCCTGTCAGCTTTGGAAGCCATATTAGAATCAGAAGCTTCGTCCGGTTTGTCAGCCGGCTCGCGGCGGCAGGGATTTGGGCTGCGCGATCCCTGCCGCGCTAGCGTTTTTGGGGCTCCGACCCAGACGGGTACGGAGCTAGGCCACCCTGCAGGGGCAGCTGAAGGTAGGAGAGATCCGGAGAAGGGTTTGGGGGGTGTTGCAGACCCCTCCCCGGCCGGCAGAACCCCTTTCCCCAGGACGGTGCAGCGGCGGTCCGTAATGGCCGCCACAAAGAAGCTGGCAGCCGGGTAAGAATGCGCAGGAGGAAGTGGAGAAAGTGCTTGAGAGGAGAAAGTCTTTCTTGGTTCCTAGGACTCTAAGACATATTTAACAAAATTCCTGAAAAGTACGACTTTCTGAATGATACCTTCGAGAAGTGGAAAAAAGCGGCAGTTTAATGGTGCTGAAAGGATAGCTTACCCTCTTTTTTACGGAATAAAAAGTGAATATTAAGAAACCTATTTTTTTAGGTGAAAACTGGCTCTAAGCGATGAGTGGGAAAAGAGAGGACTAAAAAAAAATATTTGTATGCTAAGACCTTGTTGGAGGAGATGCCTTAAGGATTGAAAGACTAAAATATATTGCAATAAGATTTTAAGAAACAGATTTGGACTTTCTTTTCTCTAATTGATACTACCCTAGGAGAAGAGAGTGGGAACTCTGTCTTGGTTTGGACTGACTGAGAACTTTGGGATTGTCTTATTTTTCCTTTGGAATATTCTGGCTGTTGTAACAGAAAAGAAAAGAAAAGATTTATAATGGCTTCTTCTATCGAGGAACTGAGAAAAGATTATGAGCAAGCAAAACAAAATGGTAAAGCTGGTTTGAAAGAAGCCTTCCTTTTTTTTAGAAATGGCGCTTATTAACTATCAACAAACATTGCAACAGATGAAGACAGCAGAAGAAGAACAAAGAGAGGAAGCCATCTTTAATAAATCTCAGAACTCGACCAAGAGGGAAGGAAGAGGAAAAAGAAGAGAAATAAAGGACTTAAGATTTAAAAAAACATTTAAGAAAGGGAAAAACAAGGTGCAAAATCAATATAAGGATGGTAAACAAAAGGGAAGAGGAATACGACAGAGAAGGGAAGCCAGTAAGGCAGAGGCTAGAAGAAGGGGGCTAGAAAGGTTTGTTGGGGGAAGAAAGAAAGGGAAAAGGTGGAGAAAAGCTACAAAGTTTTGAAATTAAATGAGAAAAAGAAATTTTTTTAGGGATAAAGGATAAGTATAATTTCTTCAAAGAGATTTTGCAAGGTACATAAGATGATATTGTAGTATTGTATCAGAAATAGAAAATTTAAATGGCTTGAGAGTTGATAAGAGATTAAAATGTTGGAATGTTAATAATGATTGGTTTGAAAATATAATATGAGGGGAGATTTAGAATATTAAACTTTAATTAAAGAGTTTAATAAGATTATGGTATTGATGTTATTATAAAACTTTCATTATAGTATTTTGTTTTTAATATTTAAATCTATTGTTTAACTATGTATTTAATTGTTTTAGATGTATTATTCAGTTAGAATGTACCAAGCAAAATCGGATTGGGTATTTTAAAGATTAATTTGATTAATTTAGTGGGGAGATAGAAAGGCATCATACTCTGATTAGTGATTTCAGGAGAAATTTCTTTCTTTTTAAAAGGAATGAGACAAAGGTACAATAGAGAATGGACAAAAGATATAAATATAATGACTCAAATTAAGATGATTAATTAAGATAGAATTAAGAAGAGTGAAATATGTGGAGAAGTTAATATAGAAGACTTAGAATGGTAAATAAAATAAGTAATGCTATGTAAGATGAGCATGAATATAATTGAAGTCCATGAAAAGAGAGATACCTGGGTCCAAGTTACTTTCCAAAAAGATCTTTTTATGTTGTGTGTGTTGTGTGTATATGTTGTTGTTTTTTTGGGGAGAATTAATAAAACCTTGTAGAAATATAGAATGAGAATAAGTCAGAAAGAAATAGATGAAATAATAATAATAAAATTGAATAAGAGTAAAGAGAAATAAAGGGAAATTGGATAAGAGGTTTTTGTATGTTTATATGGAAATGGTTTAAAACAGAATTATAGTTTATCTGACTTGTTAAATTTATAGTGGAAAAAGGTTTAAACATGTAATGGATAATGATGACTTGTGTGTTTTGAAAATTAATAAAACTTGTTTAAAAAAAAAAAAAAAGAATCAGAAGCTTCCACGCTGCCATATTCTTGAGCCTGGGAATTAGGGATTTAAGAGAGCGTAGAGCAGGGGTCTCCAACCTTGGCAACTTTAAGCCTGGCGGACTTCAACTCCCAGAATTCTGGAGTTGAAGTCCTCAGCCAGCAAAGCTGGCTGGGGGCTAATTCTGGGAGTTGAAGTCCGCCAGGCTTAAAGTTGCCAAGGTTGGAGACCCCTGGCATAGAGCATAGTTTTAGACATAATACCATTCTTCTTATTGGTCAAGGTCATGTTGTTCCTGCACCTGGAAGAGGCGTAGTTGAAGGGATGTCTCAGGTTGGAACGGAAGGTGATTGGGTTGTGTGATGGATTGATGGGTGCAAGGGTTGGGTTTGTCTTTTTGAATTACTGAGGGAAAACCTGGAACTCTCAGGTTCGTGTTTTCCCCAGATGTGCCAGTATACCTACTCTAATAAAAATATAATATACTCTAATAAAAAGAACTTTTGAGAAAATGCCAGTCACGGAGTTTTTGGTTGGAGCTGGGTTTTTCTGGAATGCTGACGTGGTCATTAAGTGAATCACCATGATCATTAAGCAAATCACACACACCCCGACTTTGCTTGCCAAAGGGCATCTGGGAAGAGGGTAGATGCTACAATTATTATACATACGTGCTGGTTGCCAAGCACTCAAATCACAAACATAGGACCACACGGATGCTGTGATGGTACAAGGACATGTTGTTAGCTACTTTTTTCAATGCTGTCATAACTTGGGTTGTGTTCTGACCCATGCCCTTTTTCAACAAATCAAACACAATCCAAAAGGAACAGAACCTTGTAATGCTTTTACAAAATAATTAGCTGTGACAAGCACAAGCCTTGCCAAACTGTGCAAGACTTGCCAAGAGAGAACAGACAAGAAATAATTTGCAAAATATGAATCTTCAAATACAAACTCAGGATACTGGAATGTCCATGAGGCTGGGGTTTCAAAACATCTTTGCCTTCTGCAAAGAAGGTTACTTTCACATCTGGCTTTTATCTTCTTGAAGGAGGGGCCGTTACCTTGCAGCCTTACTCCTGAGTTGCCCATGCTGTTGTAACTGCTCTTTCCAAAGGAGAAATCCTGAGCTCACACGCACTTAGCACAGGCTTCTCGAGAACCTCCTCATCACTGCTGCCAGCCCCCACAATCTCCAAAAGCATTAGTCCAATCCCTAATTATCCCGGCCCCTCATCTGAATTTTCACTCTCTTCAGCCATCCGCACCTGCTGCCGGCTAACCACAACAGGTTGTTAAACGAATGGTCATGAGCCAAGGACTATTTGTACAAGTTTCTATGATGGCAGGAAAGATATGTTGGAGAGTTTGTCAACACTGGCAATTTTAAGATGGCGTGCGTCTGAATTACCAGAATTTCCACAGCCAGCTTGTTGAAGGTCACACATTTTAAAGTTGCCAATGTCGAGAAAATATGTGCGGATGAAGGTGCAGCTCCGTTGTGGTACCAGATGAATCCCCAGATGATCCAACAATACGATTTAGAGCAGGGCCCGCCAACCCTTTGGACCTCAGGGCCCACCAAACTCATAATTTTAAATCCCGCGGACCACTAATATGAATTTTGACTGACAGTGGCTTGCTGACGTTGGTGGGAAAGTCGGTCCCATATTCCAGAGCTGCAGTAGTCACAGGATTGGCCCTTTGGTCATCCCATCTCTCTCTCGAGGAGCGCTCGCAGAAGCAACGCGGGAAACTTTGGCCGGGCTCTTGAGAGACGAGAGTGACTCCGGCTGCTTCTCTCTGCAAGCGCTCCTCGGGAGAGAGACAATTTTGCAGGTAGCTTGGCCGAACTCCTGTCCCTGGGAGTCAAAAGTGCTGAAGTGAGAGCGGTGCAGAAAACTTTGGCCGGGCTCTCAAGAGACGAGAGTGACTCCAGTTGCTTCTCACCACCAACAGGCAGCCAAGCTATCTGCAAACTCTTGAGCGCTCCTCGAGAGAGACGATTTTGCAGATAGCTCGGCTGCCTGTTAGCGGAGAGAAGCAGCTGGAGTCACTCCTGTCTCTCGAGAGCCCGGAAAAACTTTCCCACATTGCTTCTGCGAGTGCTACTAGAGAGAGAGAGAGACGATTTTGCAGATAGCTTGGTCGAACTCCTGTCCCTGGGAGTTAAAGCACTGAAGCGCGAGCAGCGCCGATGCACAAATGTAAGTAACACAGCCCTCCCGCACCTTCCAGCCATCTCCATTGCCACTTTGGTCTATCTGTGCCGCCGCTCCTCTTGCCGCAACAGCACCATTACCTCATCCTGGCCGGCAAGGGCTGCGCTGCTTTTTGCAGTTGCACCACCTGCAAATTTGCACATTACACATGCCACCCCCTACGGCGGCGATTTCCAACCCCACCGCGGGCCTGTCCCATATTCCAGAGCTGCAGTAGTCACAGGACTGGCCCTTTGGTCATCCCGGAGCAGCTCCTCCAATCCATGGCAGGCCGGTGCACCCAGGTGGAGTAGCAGCTGCTCCGGGATGACCAAAGGGCCAGTCCTGTGACTACTGCAGCTCTGGAATATGGGACCGACTTTCCCACCAATGTCAGCAAGCCACCCCGGGGCGGATTTCCCTCCCCCGCTGTTGGTCTTACCTTCCAGTTCCAGGTCGCCTCAAGGTAAGGTTTGCGCTCGGTCGAAGGGTGGGGGCCAGCGGGTGGGTGGGCCCTGTGGGCGGCGCAGACTTGTGTTCCCACGCAGCCTGGATTAATTGCTTTGGGGGGGGTGTGCTTTGGAGAGGACATTTCCTTGCGGACCACCAAAATTTTCTCGTGGACCACCAGTGGTCCGTGGCCCACCAGTTGGCGACCACTGATTTAGAGCTTGCAAATGCACCAAATCTACGTATATAGTCCTTGACTTACAACAGTTCATTTATTGACCATTCAAAGTTACAAGGGCACTAAAAAAAGTGAATCCGGGTTGTTTTTCCCACAACCGTTGCACCAGTCCCGTGGCCACATGATCAAAATTTTGGATGCTTGGCAACTGACTCCTATTTATGATGGTTGCAGCGTGCAGGGCTCGTGCGATCCCCTTTTATGACCTTCTGACCACCAAAGTCAATGGGGAAACCGGATTCGTTTAACAACCCTGTTACTAACAACTGCAGGGATTCACTTAACAACGGTGGCAAAAAAAAAAAGTCGTGAAAGGAGGCAAAACTCATTTAACAAGTACTTCACTTAGCAGCAAAGATTTTAGGCTCAATTGTGGTTGTAAATCAAGACTACCTGTATTTCTGCGGTTTCAGGAAATCAAAGACTTCCATTTTGGGACAATTGTCCCAAAATGGAAGTCTTTGATTTTCTCTGGAATGGATAAACCAAATTAAGCAACTTGGACAATTCCAGCTGCTTAAATGCTATTGATCCTTCCTGTCCTGTCATGGAGCTCCATGCCTATTGGAAAACTTTCCCTTTGGCTGCCAGAAAAAACAGAGCCTTCTCTCCCCCCTCCCCCTCCCCATACTTCTTATAATTTGACAGGCTAAAAAACATTCAGTCAACCAATTTGCAGGACATCTTCTAAGAGCAGACAACAAATCCTAAAGAAGCTTGGGAGGAAGACAAGCAAGGATCCCACTGTTAACACATTCACCAGAACAAGAGGCGGTTTGCCTACTCAGGTTCTCTGTGTATGTGTAAGTGTGCATGCCTTTGAGTCATTGTTGACTCCTGGAGATTGGCTAGACCAGGGGTGTCAGGCCCCTGTTGGAATCTGATTCTGAGGGGGAGATTGAGCAGCTGACAGGGGGTGGGAGTGTGGCTCCAGTGGCTGTGGAAGAAACTGGGGAAGGGCACAGTCTGGCTGGGCATTCAGAGGAAGACCCAGGGCCTCTTCATCCTCGGGCACACAGGGAGGAACGGAGAAGGGAGCAACGTGAGTTACATGGGTTGCAGGGGAGAAAAGGGCCCTGATTCCCTTCATCAGCTGCAGCTATCTTTGTCATGTCTTATCTGGGTTTTAGCGTCCTCCCAACTGTGTGTGTTTCGTTATCTTTTGAAGTCTTTAATTCCTTATCCTGCCCTGTCTCATTAATTACTACAGCGTGGTTTGTGTTGGTTTTTATTTATAATTTATATGTACTTTGGGTTTGGACTGAATTTCTTCCCTTTAAAAACTGTTCTTGGGAGAGTTTTTTCTCCAGCCGATGATAACTGGACATTGGGGGCCAAGTTGGAAGTATTAAAGGGACTTTACCTACTTTTGTGACTTTGTTGCTTTTCTGCCACGCCCTGGGTCATCACAAGGGGGTCCCCAAACTTGGCAACTTTAAGACTTGTGGATTTCAACTCCCAGAATTCTCCAGCCAGCCATGTTGGCTGGAGAATTCTGGGACTTGAAGTCCACAAGTCTTAAACTTGCCAAGTTTGGAGACCTCTGGGCTAGACAAATCCCTGGAGATTTTTTGGGAAGGTTTTTCAGAAGTATTTCGCCCTTACCTCCTTCTCTGAGGTCTGAGGGAGAGGGACTGGCCCAAAGTCGGCCAACTGGCCTCAGGCAGGACTAGAATTCACAATCTGGTTTCTAGCATGGTGCTTTAGTTACTACACCAAACTGGCTCCATCACATACTCAGTGCAACAGCACCAATTCGATCTATAAACATCATGCATTAAACCTGTTTATTAAATTACAGTAATATTCTATTAACAGTTACAAAATCTGTCTGCATATTTGAGATGCCATCGACAAAACAAGAGAGATTTCTGGAAGGAAAAGTCCAGATGGAACAGGAATCCCTGCAAAAGAGAAACAAAAAAGAGTTTTGGTGAAAGAGCTGGAATCCCATTCATGGAAATGGTCTTGACTTTGGCAGATGAAAATTCAAACCTTTTTCTCTCATCTGTCGTGGAATGTGAGTGTTTGCCTTAGGCCATTTAGATGCGTTTGGAGTAAATAATAGAGTGTACAGGTAATCCTTGTTTAGCAGTAGCACTTAAGACTTATATACTGCTTTATACCGTGTTTCTCCAACAATACGGCCTCCACCAATAGGAAGACCCAGCATGTTTTCTAGGCATAAAATTAATTAAGCCCCTCCCCCCAAATTTAGGCCTAGTTTAAAACATGCAAAATAGGGGAAGGGTGGGGGGACTTGCCATTTGGAGTGCTGTTGGAGCTGCTGCCGCCGTTTGGAGCTGCCTCTGCCGTTTGGAGCTGCCTCTGCCGTTTGGAGCCGCTGCCGCCGTTTGAAGCTGCCACTTCCGCGTTTGGAGCACTGCCACTGTTTGGAGCACCACCGCCACTCCAAACACGGCGGCAGCTCCAAACACGGAAGCGGCAGCTCCAAACGTGACGGTGGCACTCCAAACGGCGGCGGCGGCTCCAAACGGCAGAGGCAGCTCCAAACGGCGGCAGCAGCTCCAACGGCACTCCAAACGGCAGCGGAATGGGCAGAAGGGAAAGCAACAGCGGCAGGTGCCAAAGGTCTTGGGTCTGCAGCAAAGGTGTTTGGTGGGAGTAGGGAGCTTTCTGCGCTTCGCCATGATCGCCCGTTAGGAGCGGCTGGTGGCGAGGCTGACCAGCGGGCGCTCTAGATGAGGATGAAAGGGGGGAAATTAAGTTACCCCCGAAAAGATGGCCTAGCCGTTTTTTCGGGGCTCAAAAAAAAATAAGGCCCGGCCTTATTATGTGAGAAACACGGTAGTGCTTTTACAGCCCTCTCCAAGTGGTTTACAGAACCAGCCTACTGCCCCCCTACAATCTGGGTCTTCATTTTACTGACCTCATAAGGAGGGAAGGCTGAGTCAACCTTGAGCCAGTCAGGATCAAACTCCTGGCAGTTGGCAGAATTAGTCTACAATGCTGCATCCTTAACCACTGTGCCATCACTGGCTGTTAATTTAGCAACCACAATTGTGACCAGCAATTCCGTTGTTAAACCATGTGGTTGTGAAATACCACTGTGTTTGTGATCTTTCTTCAGTTTTCCTTTGCTTTACTGACTTGTAAATGCAAAGATTGGTCATGACTGGTTATTTTTTTTTTCCATCCCTGTCATAACGGCAAATGGTTACTAAACAAGGTAGACGCTAAGCCAGGACTACCTGTATAGCCTTCCCATCTAAAATGGGAAAAGTGTTTTAGGTCTGCTGTGCCATGACGGTCAACAATATCTTAAAGAAACGATGACATCTTTTCCAAGTCTTGCGATGTGACGCTTTTCTTTAAAGAGCCACTGATAGGTAGCGTGAGCGTGGCCCATACATCAGATCCGAAACACCATTCCTGCCCTGGATCCCAACACCACCCAGGTCGAACCATCCACTTGCAAACGTCTAATGGAAATCCTGCCCTGCCCAATGGAAGGGCTCTCAGTACATTTGGTTAGGGTAAGGCCACAGAGGCAGGAGAGAGGCCGGGTTTTCTCCCGCGTGGATCCGCTGGTGCCTTTTGTGGTGAGAACTCCGGCTGAAGCTTTTCCCGCAGTAACTACAGGTGTACGGCTTCTCTCCTGTATGGATGCGGTTATGCTGGGTGAGGGTGGATTTGTCGGTGAAGCTCTTCCCGCAGACGGAGCAGGTGTAAGGTTTCTCTCCCGTGTGGATCCTCTTGTGCCGAATGAGGTTGGAGCTGACGTTGAAGCACTTCCCACAGTGGCTGCACTCAAACGGCTTCTCGCCCGTGTGGATGCGCATGTGTTTGACCAGGTCCGAGGTCTGGTTGAAACTCTGCCAGCATTCGGCACACGTGTGGGGGATTTCAAAGGAAGAGTCCGGCTTCTTGGAAACTCTGGGTCTCTGAGCATGTCCGGAAGCTGAGCTGGGGGAGACCACAGCAGTCTCCGGGACAGCGCAACTGCTCTGCCGTTTCCCGGGGGGGCTCTTCAGAGGCCTCTTCTCGTGGGAACTCTGGCTGAACATTTTCCCACAATCAATACACTGGAAGGGAGCCTCCCGCGAGTGGGTTCCCGCGTGTTGCTCCAAAGACGGCTTGTCTGCGAAGCTTTTCCCACACTCCGAGCAAAGGTAGGGCTTCTCCCTTGCGTGAATCCTCCGGTGCCTGCTCAGGTTGGAACGGATGCTGAAGGCTTTCCCACAGTCGGCGCATTTATAGGGCTTTTCTCCGGCATGGATCCTCTGGTGGCTCACCAGCTCCAAAGTTTGCGCAAAGGTTTGCCCGCACTCCGTGCAGATGTTAGGGTTCTCCCCCGAGTAACTTCTCTGGGGGGCGGTGGTGCCCTTTCGCTTCCCGGCCCTTTTGTTGGGGGTGCCTGCTTTCCCTTTCTCGTCTTCTCCCAAAAGGAGGCTCTTCTGCTGCTCTTCCAACTTCCACCGACTCTTCAGGCGTCTTTTATGAGTGGATATCTGAGGAAGTTTCCCTCTGGACCTTTTCGGAGGCATCATGAAACCGAGAGCTCTTCTTCCAGGTCACACCTGTTATTTCCCTCACCTGTTCAAAGACGACGACAACAACAAATCACATATAGCCACATAAATTGCAAACAAGTCTTTGTGTCAAAAACAATGCAGGCAATATCCTCGACTTACAACCATTCGTTTAGTGACCGTTCTAAGTTATATAACAGCATTGAAAAAAGTGACTTATAACCAGTTTTTTACACGTACAACCACTGCAGCATTGCTCTAGTACAGGGGTGTCAAACTGGTGGCCCGCGGGTTTGATGCGTCACGCACAGGCCAGGCCCACCCCAGTTCCGCGAAGGGGAAAAGCATCATGTGATGGCAATCATGTCACGCCACAAGTTTGACACCTGTGCCCTAGGAATGTACTCAGCAGCTGGCATATTTTGATGACAATTGAATTGTCCTGGGATCATGCGATCACCATTTGTAACCTTCACAGTCGGCTTCCAACAAGCAAAAGTCAATGAGGGAGCCAGGTTCACTTCACAACCACATGATCCGCTTAACAATTTTTGGCAAAAATGTGACAAAACTCCTTGAACAACTGCCTTGCTTAGCAATGGAGATTTGGGGCCTCAGTTGTGGTCATAAGTCAAGGACTACCGTTGATGTTAGAAAAATTGCAGGTTGGCAAAATTCCCCTCCGTCAAGCACGCACCCACGCTCTCTTTTATTGGTTTTTCATACATATTTTTTTCTTGTGCCACTGGCCATTTCCTCTAGCAGGGCTGCCACTTCTGCATCCTAACCTGGACTCCGTGGACTGCCTGGACCTCAGCAGTTCTCAGGGGTCTCTGCCCCAACACACGTGCATTGAAGGCGATCCCTTTCCAGACCCATGAAAAGCTTCTGTCCATTTAAGAGCTCCAGACAAGGGGGGGGAAAAACACCCAGCCAAAGCTGGGCAAAAGGCACCCCAAGGCCGCATTGAAAGCCTCCCAGGCGCAGGTGGCATTAAAGGTGGCATTAAAGCCCTGCTCCTCCTCGTTATTTGCACCCAGCTGAGGGAGCAGCCGGTTGTCTGAAGACCAAACGCAAATGGCCAGAGGAGGAGACGAGGCTGACTTGCATCCCCTCGCGGGGAAAGAGCGGAGCAGAAAGGACCAAGCGCCGGAATCTCTCCCTTCCTCGGATGGAAAAAGGGAATCTCTTACCCGTTTGGAGCCGGGGTTGTACTCACGGCGGAGACCCGGACGGAAAGATGAAAAGCATCCGTCCGGGAGTCCAGACGCTTCCCCCGTCACTCTGCAAGTCAGTCGCTCGGCGCAGCCCCGAGTCCACCGTCCGAGGCTCCTGCCGGGCTGCCAAGCCGAGCAAGCGGCTGGGGCTGCGGAGCTGGCAGCGGAGGAGGAGTGGCAGGAAACGGCCCTCGCGCCTAACCTGGGAAGCCCAACCTCGGCGGCGACGGAGGAGGAGGGCGAAGCAAGCGAGGCGGAGGGCGAGCCGCTTCTTCCACCGAGGGAGCCCTCTCGCGGCCGCCGAGCTCGGGCTCGGCTGCGCGGCGTGTGGATGCGCCGCGAGTCCGGGTTTCAGTCGAGCCCCGGCGCCGGAGTCTCTTCCCACCCACCCACCCACCCATCCATCCATCCATCCATCCATCTATCATCATCTATCTATCTATCTATCTATCTATCTATCTATCTATCTATCTATCTATCTATCTATCTATCTATCTATCTATCTATCTATCTATCTATCTACACACACACACACACACCTAAAGTTGCAACGGGGCAGACGAGGCTTGCCCTGGTCGCCTTCCAGGATAATCCGTAGGGCTATTTGGGGAGGGGTCGAGCCCCTACGCATCCGAGGGGAGCAGAAATGCCGGAGGATAGCGGAAAGGCTTCGCTTGTGCACCCCCTTCAAATCTTTCTGGGGACCCCTGATCAGTTATTTAGAGGTGGAGTTCAAATAAAGCAGAGGTCTCCAAAGTTGGCCACTTTAAGACTTGTGGACTTCAATTCCCAGAATTCTCCAGCCAGCTGTCTTAACCACAAGTCTTCAAGTGGCCAACTTTGGAGACCCCTGAAATAAAATGTAGCGATTTTTACTAGAGTTATACCTCACATTTATCTTGTGCAACTCAAGGCGGCATACATCTGCTTCCCTCCTCTTTACCCCCCATAACAACCTCCCTGCGAGGTGGGTTGGACTGAGAGGGGCTGCCACAGGGAGGAAGGGGTCAAGCTATTTTCTAAAGCACCCAAAGGCCAGACAAGGAATAATGGATGGAAACTGAACAAGGAGAGATTTAACCTGGGAATAAGGAGAAACTTTCAAAACCATAAAGATCTTCAAGTCCTTATTTTGTAATTGCCTATTGGATGAAGTTTCCAAATTTCCAACACTGTGGAAATTCACAGCATTACTTGAGCCAAAGGCTGCATCTCAGAGCATCCTACTCATAGGGCTGACTTTCTGGAACGCTTGAAGGAGGGAGAGCTTGTAAAATTGGATCATTCTCTTTAAAGCTTCCACTCTGATTCTTCTCCCACCTTAGTGTGTTGCTGTCATCTAGCGGTCACCTGAATTTTGGCAGCCCAGATTTCTTGACTCATATTTACTTAGATACCTGTGATTAGCTACCAATACCAAACTATGTGGTCGGGCTTAGTTTTGGGGAGGAAAATAAAGGAGGGGGTTGGAATTCTGCCTACCAGGATCCATTGGTATTCATCTGGCTAGCGTCCTGTCAGTGTGTGAGAGAGTTGTTGGATGTTTGGAAACTGAAACAGTATTTGCTGTGTGAGCAAGGAGGAGACAGGGCGTGGTTTAGCTCAACTGTTCTGTATACTAAAGCTGCTTGGTTCTGCTTGTGTTTTGCATTTGGAACAGATTTCTTTTCAGGTGGGGAGGGGGAGTAGAACTCCTTAGCATCAGAGTGTGTTAATAATAATATACAAAATACTAATGCTCTCATGGTCATTTCAAAAATCCCTTTCTTAGTGAGCACCTAGAAGCCAAGAGGAACATGCATGCCAAATTTCAAGTTTGTAGGCTTTATAGTTCTGGAGATTTTGTGATGATGCGAGAGTGGTATTTCATATATAGATAAATTTGTATCTTGCCCTTATTATTTTTGCAAATAACTCAAGGTGGCAAATAGATCCAACACAACTTCCTCCTATTTTTCCCTCAACAACCACTTGTGAGATGGGTTGGGCTGAGAGGGGGTAGCCAAAGTCAGTCCCCCAGTTGATTTTCATGGTTAAGGCAGGACTTGAACTCACCACCTCCCGCTTTCCAGCCTCATGGGGAAATATGCAAATCCAAACCAAGCAAACCACATTATGACTGAGATTCATGAACCCCGAGCCTGTGAAACATATAGGTTTGGGGTGAATCCTGCAAGAAAGAAAGTATATTTCACTGCCAATGGAATTTGAGACCCTTTGTGTGCAACCTGCTTGGACAATATGAAAGTTCAGATCTCGTTGGATAATATGAAAGGTTCAGATGTTTTCTTTGTGACACCCAGACAAGACCTGTCAGTCCTCTGAATGTCAAACTACAAACTATCCCAAAACCAACCTGCTTAGCTTCCAAGTCCTCCTGCTTTCCAAGCCAGGCCTTTGTTTCCTCTAGTCCAGCATTATTAACTGGCTGCAACTTCGAACTCAGATTCTTTGCAGTTTTTCAGCTTGAGAACTCTCTAGTGCAGAGGCCAAGGAGAACCAAGATTATTATTATTTTTTTAAAAAGAGCCAAGATGTTTTAAATATAAAAGCACACAGTCCAGCTTCCTGATTTGCCAGTAACTGATCTCATTTCAGATTATTTCCATGAGTGTTTTCTCTCTCCGGGGCCCATCTAAAATCAGGAGTGGAGTACACCCATAAGTGTCTCTCAATGGGATGCAAATATCCTTCAGATTTTAAGTAGTGTGCTTTCAATATTAATATCTGACCGTACAACTAATAAGTTCGCCTGCTGTGTATGCTGGCTAACCAAGCCAGTGTGGCATGATGGTCAAACCCTTGGCAGCCCTTGGGTGCCAAGGTTCAAGGCCATTCCTCTGTTGAAAGGCTGTTAAATGCCTTTCTTCTGAGGGTTTGGTTTTCCTGCTGGGAATACTCCAGTGCAAGGATTCAGACAACTACTTGGAAGCCAGTTCTTTTTATTTTTCAGGAAGGCGAGAGATAGCAAGAAGTCTGCGTTCCTGGAGCTAGCTCTCTTTGTATAATAAAACCCTGAATTTTATACTTTTTCTCCTTTTGTGTGTGAGTGCTTGTGTTTGTATTTCTTAATGTTTTAAATCCTGTCAGGGGTTGTCTTCATTTCCGCCAGAGGGTAAACTCCGTGGGGTGCAGAAGGCAAACTTGGCAGGGTAGTTTGATTGGATTATCAGTTTCCTAATGTTTTCTTATATTTGTTTTGTGGCAATCTCCTGTCTGTCTCCTTTGCAATATATTTTGTGTCTTTTGTCTGTTTGTTTAGCTGATTTGGCATGTCTTATGTTTGTAAGGGTTTTCTTTTCTTGTTTCCTTAGTTTTCTTAATTATTTGGGCTTTTGTCTAAGGGGCTTCTTTCAATACCTTTTATTAAATCTCTTTTCCTATGCAAGTTTGTTTTATGGCTGGCCTGATGTTCCCTTTGGGCTTTTCCTGCTTGGGTGTCACCACTGTCCTCATGAAGTTCCCTTTCCACACCTCAGCCACGCAAAATCAATAAAATGACTGGGTTACAGGTAGTCCTTGACTTACAACCATTTGTTTGTCTCAATTTTCTAATAGCTGCATTGAAAATTTCTGTTGGCGTAATATCCTGATGAGATTAATATTTCACTCATAAAAAATACATGTGATCCAATCTGTCCTCATGCTTTTTTGCCCAGAAACTCTTCCCTTTCTCCATTTTGTGAAATGTTGGCTTCTATGCGCTGCCATGTACAGTATGTTTCAAAGTGGTGACGCTGATTGCTGTACATGGGAAATGTTGCTGGAGCAAAACACTTGTTCCTTATGTAATTAGGGACGTTTGGCCTCTTGCTTCTCTTCCATCTGACTGCAACACTTGAGTTCCCCTTAAGCTGAAGGGAGTCTGCTTCAGTGGTGGGTTTCAAAGTGGTTTACCATGAGTTTGGTGGGCGTGGCTTTGTGGGCGTGTGGGCGCACACACCAAATGTGTTCTTTGCACACACACAGAGGCTTTCCTACTCATCTCTTGCACTCCTGCACTCTCCCTGTGTCTTCAGCAGCTGGTGTGAGGCAATCTGCTGTGCCACTCAAAGCAGCTACACTTAAGAATTGTGGCAAAAAAATATCATAAAATTGAGCATGATTCCCTTCAAGAACTGTCTCGCTTAGCAATGGGATTTCTGGTCTTGGTTGTTGTAAATCAAGGACTACTTGCATATAAATTGCAAATCCTTTTTATGCTTCGGTCATTAAGGCAAAGGAGGCTGTGCAAAAGACATCTTAAGAGGTAAAACAAATGCATCGAAGGGGCTCAAAGCTCAGGGAATTTGCCCAAATGGTATTTCATAAAGCCAGTGGATGATATAAGTCTGTCACTGCCTTTTCTGAGGAGCAAAGCCTTCTTCTCTTGGCTGCATCACCTACAGACCACCAACCTATCTGGTGTAGCCTGATTAGATCGGACGTATTTGCTGTAGCGTTTCATAGCAGCTGAAAGGCAATGGAGAAAGCCTGAAAGCCCAAATGAGTATCTGAAGATTATAACCTGGAGCTCCCAAGTCCTATCTTTCATGACTTGCTTTAATTTTTTCACAGCTAATGGTCACCAGTAGAGCATGAAGAAATAACTCCCGTAGTTGGACTAATATTCTCCGTAAAACAGCATCAGCCGAAGGGTTATAAAGCTACACTGCTACAAATGCAAGAGCATAGAAGAGATTTCAAAAAAACATGGCCGGTGCCCTAAAAATGTCTTGGATTCAGACTGGAGCCAGATCTAAACAAAAGAATAATGTCATGGGTACAAGTAGGCACAATAGCCAAACATTGCAATTCTGCTTACCTGCTTATCTTTTTAGAAACCATTTTTCAGCGGTTCCACTGAAAGAACCTTAGATGTATGACCAAATTTTGTTATGGAGTCTAATTTCCCCCCAAAAAACGCATCAGAAAAAGTATAGAACACACTAGCAAGGGAGGAAGTTCCCAGTTTAGGAAAAGAACAATAAAACTTCTGTCTCGGTTCGTGGATCACGATAAATTATGGGTAGTTTGCTGATTTGGGCTTAGTATGCTGAATGCTTAACTTATTGGAGATATGGTTGTTAAATGAACACGAGTCATTAAGTGGAGCAACGGGGAGCCTCAAAGGGAGGCCAAGCTGGGAGGCCTGGCATCAGGCCTTCTTCAGGCCTCACCCACTCTGAGGCAACCTGCACTTTCCTTCCCACCCCTCAGGGTCCCTGCAGGCCTTGGAAATGCTTCCCAACCCCTCTGGGCCTCATCCCACATTGGCCATCACACACTCACCTTTCTCAGGCGCTGGCACTAGGGACGAGCTCTTTGTTCCTGGACCGTATGGTGCGATCCCAGAAACAGCTACTGTTTTGGCGGCAGCTGTACCGAATGGTGGGTGCTTTGGAAATGGTGGTCGGTTCCAGGATCATGTCATGCACCCCAGAGAACAAGCTCCGCTTCTCTTTAACACAAGTTCTGGACTGCTACAAGCCCCCTACGGTCCTTTCTGAAGCGTGCAAAAGTGAACGACCATGAGTGTGCTACAGCAGCCCACCACTTTGTGAATGGGTCGTAAGTAACACGTGTTTGGATGTCCTCCCGAACAGTCACTGGTCATAAGTTAAAAGACCTGTAATTCCTTCTGCCCACTACAGTCAGCTGGTTGCACTTTACAATTGGTGCGATGCAAACACCAGTGTGATTAACTTGCCGGTCATTTTCTACATTCAAGACCTCAGCATAGGATAAGCTACCTGTTCTTCGGTTGCATTTGGAGGATCCTGGCCAAAATATGCAAAATTTGACTTGCCTTCCATTAGGAAGGAACGCCGTACGTGGCACAACTGTGACTGATAGCAATAGCACTTAAGACTTATATATCACTTCACGGTGCTTTACAGCCCTCTCTAAGCAGTTTAGAGTCAGCATCATTGCCCCCAATGAACTGGGGTCCTAATTTTACCCACCTCGGAAGGATGGAAGGTTGAGTCAACCTTGAGCCTGGTGGGATTCAATCTGCCAAATTGCAGGCAGCTGGCAGTCAGCAGAAGTAGCCTGCAGTGCTGCATTCTAACCACTGCGCCACCGAGGCTGGTGACCTTGCTTACAATTTCTCTGGGTTGCAAGGAAGTATTTGTGGAAGCCCCTTGGGATGGGCCATAGAGGGACATCATCCTTTCTGCTCTTTTGTGTAACGTTGCTTACCCCAAAAGGGAATAAATAGCATGAAGGTTATGTATGTATGGCTTAATCACCCAAGAAGTGAGCCCCTAGGACAGGTGTGGGCAATTAATTTCTCCAAGGGGCCACATGAGAAATTGGACTGTTTTGAAAGGCCAAAATCAATAGGGCTGTGAACAGGGGTGGGATTCTACCAGTATTACTATCAGTTCGGTGACTACGTTTTGCTGCGTGCATGTGTAAAAAAAACCATCAGCTGTGCTGCCCGGACAGCTAAAAAGCACTGTGCGTGGGTGGGCAGCATTTGAAAAGCCACTTTTTCTCTGCTTTTTCAACCTCAGCTGTGCCGTGCAAAGCAGCTGCGGTTGAAAAAGCAGGAAATAAAGGACAGGTAAGAGCCTGGGCGGGCGGGTAGGCCAAACAGCAGCAGACCCAAAACCGGTTCTGTGTCTGCTGCTCTTCAGAGCTACCGATTCTATAGAACCGGGCAGAACCGATAGCATCCCACCCCTGGCTGTGAAGGTTCGTAGGTATGCACGCACACATACAAACTGAAAATAAGAAGCAGTCATCTTCAAAATACGGTAAAGTCAATTGCATGCCGGGCATACACTTACTTACATCTTATTTTTAATTTCCAGTTGAAATTAGGAGGAGCCAGACAAAAGGCCAGATGCGTAAAATGCCCAGATCTGCCCTAGAAGTACAATCGGTGGTGGAATTTAGAACAGAACAGTAGAAAGAGGAAAACTTGAACAGAACAGGTTGGATTTTATTTTATTTTTTAATTTTCATTCACCAGGGAAATGCTTAAGATACTATTCATATACTATTAATTTATTATAAATCTCCATTCACTGTAATAACACGATTGCTTTAAAATTATACATTACCTTTTTCTGGGGGGGGGGGGAGTGACTCACGCAGACACACAGACATCCCGAGCTGTGCTCTAAATCAACGGTAGTCACTATGGGGAGCAGGTTTCAATACCCACCAATCCAGAGCTCCAGGTTCCCCCACCGTTTCCTTGCGAGATCCAGTAAGGTAACCCTCCCTATGAAGGGAAAGTTATTTGGTGTATAGAGATGTATTTATACCTGAAATTAATATGAAAGTTTGCCTTGAAAAACAGATGGGCAAGACTGTGGGAAAACTCAGTGCACTGGGAAACCTATGGACCATAAACACCTCATAGATGGCTAATGGTACTATAGTTCATTCAAGTTCTATCGTTAAGCTTAGTGTACCAACTATATGTAACACCGTGGGAGTATTGGGGTAAGCAAGAGTGAGAAGGAACATTTGGCAATAACCTTACTAATTCAGACTCATTGAGTCTGACAGAGTTTAGCATCTGCTAAGAATGTTGGATTATCTTCTCCTCTTTGCAGACCAGCTTAGTTTGGAGGGAAGAGTAATATAATGCAAGACTCTATGATGACCCATCTAGAAACTGAAAGATTTTCATTAGTTACAGGATGGAACATAAACCACCTCTTTGCCTTCAACATCTGGTATTTAATTATGCTACCTGCACTGGACCTGACTTTCCTTCCATTTCTCACAATCAGCAGGCCTTGACTGATCTACCAGGAATGGGAGCATGTCATCTTCCAGACCAGAGTTTCTCAATTTTAGCAGCTTTATGAAGTCTGGACTTCAACTCCCAGAACTCCCCAGCCACCCATGCTGGCTGGGGAATTCTGGGAGTTGAAGTCCAGACTTCATAAAGTTGAGAAGGTGGAGAAATGGTACTCTACTCTACTCTGCAGCAGCAGGGAACTGCTACAAACTGGAGACCAAATAAATTTGGAGGGAGAAAAGTTCCCTACCGCTGATGCATCACCCTTTAAAAAAAGTGAACTAGGACACAATTCCCCTTTGTGAAACTGATCTTCAGTAGACGGGTATGGAACCTTTCATAGTTTACTAACTTAGAAAACCCCATTAATTCTTTCAAATGAGCTTCTGGGGATACAAAGGTTCATTGTCTTGGTTATCCAAGAATGTAAAAACACAAAAGGAAATGGTGCTTTGAGCACTCAAGTCAGAGGTTGTATTCAGCAGGTTCTGACCAGTTCTGGAGAACCGGTAGCGGAAATTTTGAGTAATTCGGTGAATTTCATTCAAATTGCAAATCCCACCTCTGACTGGAGAAGATTTTACAGTATCCTTCCCCTGCCATGCCCACCAAGCCACGCCCACAGAACCGGTAGTAAAAAAAATTGAATCCCACCACTGACTCAAGACACTCTATGCCATTGCAAAATACTTTGGGGTAGAGTTGTGCCAAATGCTGCAATGACCAACGTAATGAATGTTAGACTGCGGGCGGCGCTGCAGTGATACTTCAGAGATTATGCTGCAGACAGAACAGCACAAATATTTGAGGTCAGGTTGTACCAAGCCAACTTAAAAACAAACAAAGAAAGAAAACAAACCCACACAAAGCGCAAAACCAAAATTCTTAAAAATAATGTGAAAACATTCCAAATGCCCATGTTAACCAAGATATTGCTCTGTTGAACATTAAAAAAAATGCAAACAGAAGCAACTGGAATGCTTTGTGGGGTTTTTGTTGTTGTTGTTGTTCTTTTCCCCCTCTATCTGTAGAACTAGGGAACACTTATCCTTACCTTCTCAGTATCATCAGTAATAACTAAAAAGCCTTAATTAACCTGTAGAATCAATTGCTACAATAGGTAAAAGGTCCTATCAGATTCTATTAAATGACAAATATTTTCATAAAGGTTATCTACAGAAAGGATAAAAGGTAGCCACAAAAATTATTTCACTACAGCAAAAAACACTCTTCTATGGACAGCTAATTCCAAACCTTCCCCACTGTGTAACTTATTTTTCATTTTCTGGCTACTTCTGTTAGATCTAGATATACAGCCTCAGCTGGCTTCTAAAGTTCAACATTATTTGCCTTCTTTTCATTAATTAATCAACACAACTCTCTGGTTAGTAGATCACCACATATTCCTGATGGATCTTTTCTTTCTCTCCAATTTTCTTTTTTTTAAATATAGACAAGAACCCGAGGCACAGAAGAAACAACTCTGCCTGCAAAGTACCAAGATTCAAATAAAATTTTCTCCAGTCTGAGTAGCAGGGACTGCTAGATGGATCAGAACTGGAGAGAACATGGATCTGAACATAAACTGGACTTAACAAATCAGAACATACACAGAAATTAAGGGATAAGGTGACTGCAGCTCTTCTGGACATTCCAATGTCCTGAAGGCTGTGATGTTTCAAATAAAATAAAATAAAAAATAAAAAAAAGCATTAGAAAAACAGGACTCAAGGTCCACTGAGAATTTTGGTAAGATTCTTCATGGTGGAATAAATGCTATCTATACGTGACCAGCTCACCACAAAAAAGTACAAATATCCTCCATTTTATTACATATTGCATTCATGTTTAGTGGTCCGCTAATCCAGGTGTGTTGAGTTATTTTCAGATCCCACCTTGCTTAGTTTGGTTTTTAACCAGTCTGTGTGTACATGTGTGACACCCACCCACACAGACATACATGTACACACCTCCTCAGTCCCCTGGGCAACTGAGGGAGTCTCTGGCCTGGAGAAGTCCAAGCACAATAGCCACACAACAGTCTCTTAAAGTGCCAACGCACAATTTGTCTTCCTGTCATTAGAGAATTATGACCATCTTCAGCTGCTGGACGTCCATTCCTAATTGCCCAATGCTGAGAAAGAGCAGCAAAGAACAACAGATCCAAGATTTTACAAACATAATTTTCAGAGAGGCCTCAAGGGAATTCAACCCACTCAGTTAACCACACAAGAAATCTGGAGGGAAAAAAAAATCTCAGTCCATCAAAACACAAGGTTCATTCACTTGGGCCTCCTAATTTAGTAGATAGTTGTAGAGAGTCAGGAAATATCATTCTCCCCTAAAGCCAAAGACTCATTCAGGCAATTTTACACCTTGTCTAAATTACTCCACAGAGTCTTTACATAGAGATTGGGAGCCTTCCCATCTCTCTTCACTTGTGGCCTGGTCCGTTCAATCCAGCTTCTCTCAGTCCAGTCTACCCAGATGTATCTGATTACAACTCCCATCCTCCCCAGGTTGAAACGGAGGAGGATGGGAGCCACTATCCAGCATACCTGGAGATCCCCGGGCCGAGAGAAAGGCTGTTTTAGGTGAGCCAGAAACAAAGGGAATCAACACAAGGGAATCACCAGGAGGTTCGCTCATAATTAAATACAATTTGGAGATTATCAATAAATAATTTGATAGTTTTCCATATAAAAACAGAAGTGATATATACAGGATTTCAAAGTATCCCCAATATTCCTGTGAAGGACCTATTTGAGAAATAACCAAACATTGATAACTCTGAATACCCACCTGGAATTTGGAATATTCCAAGGCTCTGAGCAAAATTCAGCACATCTAAGCATTCATTCTAATTTACCCCGTAGTTTTCTCCAAATCAATGTGCTGCAGCTGCATTGAACCGTAGCCTCATAAAATTCCCAGAAAACTGCAGTTCAACACCCCTACAGCAATGTTCTTCAACCTTGGCTGCTGGAAGATGTGTGAACTTCAGCTCCCAGAATTCCCCAGTCAGCAAGCTAGCTGGGGAATTCTGGGCGTTGAAGTCCGCACATCTTCCATCAGCCAAGGTTAAAGAACACAGTCATAGAATATTTCAGGCAGGAAAAGGCTGATCTGTATCACTTAGAACTGACCACATCTTTAGACATTGCTAAGTTATAGTCAATTGAAAGCAAACTTTCTGGGGCAGAGATCCATCAAAAGGGTCCTACACTCTTCAGAAACAAAAATAAAGGAAGTTCCCCAAGACACAGTTATCTCTACCTTCCCTTCCCATGGGAGCAACCTGTTAAAACAAGGGGATCGGGTAGGCAAAGAGGGGGTTCTCTCGGTTGTGGATCTTCTCATGTCTCTTGTGGTGGGAGCTGTGGCTGAAACATTTGCCACAGAACCGGCAAGCGTAAGGTTTCTCCCCGGTGTGGATCCGATGGTGCTGGACCAGGGTCGATTTGTCAGTGAAGCAATTCCCACACTCGGTACACACATACGGCTTTTCGCCAGTGTGGATTCTCTGGTGTCGAAAGAGGTTAGAACTGACGTTGAAGCTCTTCTCGCAGATGTTGCACTTGTAGGGTTTCTCCCCCGTGTGGATGCGCATGTGCTTGATCAGGTCAGCATTGTGGCCGAAACTCCGCAGGCACTCCGTACACGTGTTCATCACTTCCGCCTTCTGTTTCGCTTTGGGTTTCTCGTCAATGGCGTTGGCCCTGCCCACCGGGGGGCAGGCTTCTTGGGGCTCCTCCACCGGCTCCTTCAAATGCTTCTTCTTGTGAGAGCTGCGGCTGTAGCTTTTGCCACAGTCAATGCACTCGTAGGGCTTCTCGCCCGTGTGGATCCGTTGGTGCTGAGTAAGGTTGGACTTGTCGTTGAATCGCTTGCCACAGTCGAGGCAGATGTACGGCTTTTCCCCGGTGTGGATCCTCTGGTGTCGGTTGAGGCTGGAACGGACAGAAAAGCTTTTCCCACATTCAGAACACTTGTGCGGTTTATCGTCGCTCTGGACAGGCCACGGGCTAATCAGGCTGGAGTTCTGGATGAAGACCTTCCCACATTCAATGCAGATATCCGGGATCTCTTCGGTTTGGGTACCCCGATGCACCAAGAAGGCTTTGCGTTTCTTGATGGTATGCACTGGTTTCACAGGCCATGTCATTGATGGTATTTTCTTCTCCCTTGTTTCGGACACGCGGGCTTGGCTGTGTCCAGGGCTTAAGCTTAGCATCTTAAACAATTTTCTTTTGGTCACCAGCTGAGACCGAGCCTCCTCCGGGCTAAAGTTCTCCATATGGCTCATCCTGTGACCTCCTCTTACCTGGTGGGGGAGTCAATATGTTGTACAGTTAAGGTTGGAGAATTCACACAACAGGAAAAACATCTATACTTTAAGCCTCCCTCACCACACAAATGTAAGCCCACAGCATTCACAGTCCAGTGTTGTTGTTCTCATTTCTGGAAAAGCTGCATTCCTGGAAATTTTTTTCCATGTGACCTATTATCTTCTGACTTCCACTTTTTAATCATTTCCCACCAATTCACCTACTTTTCTGTTAAAGATCCAATTTATCTGCAGACTTGCAATGCAAACAACTTCTTAAAAAAGTACACACTGAAGTGGAGTAAAATTTGCAGGACTCCTACCAATTCTATGCAGGAAAATCTACGCTACAAGGTTCGAAGAATAACCATGCTCTTATCAATTAAAAATGACGTGAAAAACTTGCCTCTGGAGTTCTTGGTGCTCCCTGTTCTTGGTTATTTGCTTACAGGCATTTCATTACCCAATTTAGTAACATCACAAGGCACAATGAAGTTACTTAGTTGCATAACAAAATGTCTGCAAACAAACTAAGTTCAGAGAGTACCGAGAACCCCCTTCATTATTTTACCATGTTAAATTATTTAAATGTTACTAATAGCACATATGTGTTAGACATGCTTAAAAGTACAGTATGATTGTTGGAAAGTTTGGGGTTTTGTTCCATTTTTGTTTTTTTACACATAAAATAATATTCAGAATTTAAAATCCTGCATTCCCTAGAAAGGGTCAAGGGGACTGAATGGGTGCTTCAAACATTAGAGGGTGGACCAGATTCTGATGTCGGCAAGCAGCAATTTACTGCACTTATAAAGCCAGACATATTTGCCTAAGTTTAGATTGGACAGTCATTAATGTCCTGTAACAGTAAAAAAAAAAAAAAACCTAATAAAACGACACACTCCCCCCACCCCATCTTCTGCTAAGGGCCATCATTTATAAATTCTAGTTCATTTCTTCCTCAAGCAAACAATCAAGTAAAGCACATCCTATAAGGACTTTATTCCAAAACATTTCATTTACTCACTACAAAGACAAGGGTCGTTTTGATTAAGGAACAGGAAGACATTCAGAATACAAAGGCTTCCACTCACACCTGCTATCACTAAGATAATAGGAAGCCTTATAGTAGACTATCATCTATAAGCGACACTTTGCATTTCGCCCGGAGTGGGAGAAGGGAACAGAAGACAGTTCAGAAAGGAAAGGTATTCTGCGTATGCTCAGAGACACTATGCTTCCTCGCTTGCTCATCCTTTCTTCCCACCCCAGGAGGAGGGTAGCAATGCAAAGACTTGCAACTCGACCCGCCGCTCTCCACTCCCGGGGGCTTGGCGGGGACATTCTACCTTGTGCTCCCGGACGCCCGAGCTCATAAAGGCGGCAGCGGCGGGCGCCGCGTCCCGCGGAAGCCGCAAACGGGTTGGCAGAGGCGGAGAAGCCGCGGAGCCGCTTTGTGCCGGGGAGCCGGGGTGCAAATGGCCCGTGCGCCCGCCTACATCGCCGCCGCGCGCCTCCCGGGCTTCGGGGAAGGGCGCGAGAGCAGCCGCGCGCCTGCAACTCGCCCGCCTCGCCTACAATGGAAGAGCAGAAGGAGGCGGCTGCTTGCATCAAGAGCTACCTCTGACCCAGGAAACTAACTGAACGCTGCCAAGCGGCCCCGTTCAAACAAAGCCAAGCCGCCTCCTGATGCAAACGCCAGAGCCCCCTGCTGGACGAAGGGGGAATCTCGCAGCGGCCTGCTGGGAACTCCCTGCCTCAATGGCAGGGCGAGGGCGTGAGGCTCTCTGAGATTGTGCAGAGTGCCTTTGGAAGCTGGGTGGTCTGTATCAAAGGTTTTCCAGCTGTGAGAGTATTTGAGCGGATTTAAGGAAGTGTGAGTCTTAAAAATTCCTCTTGTTCACTCAACCCACAAATTAGCCAACTGTGTGTGAATTCAGACTTGGAGACAGTATGATTCAGTTTCTGGGATTCTCCATAAATGGATTAATTGTGAGAATGAATATATACTGTTTAACTAATATGCAATTACAGCATCACACATTCCTTACATTTGAGTAAGGAAGCCATTTATTTGTACATGGCCATCACTGTTGTTGCAGCGTTTACATACTGTATGTGGGATGACTTGATTTCTCCCTGCATTCTTTTTTCCCCCCAATTCATTTCTGATTGCCATTAATTGCAGTTTTAAAAATGAGTTGTATATATGGCCTTTTCCCAGGATTAAGGGGATATATGGAGCCCTGGAATTTATGGAGTCAAAAGTTGTGGGTTTACATAACTGGCCCACACCTGCCACATCTTGTTAGAATTGTCTTCCTGCCATATTTGTATGTAAGCTAAAATTACAGTATCTGAAGAAAAGAGTGTGAAGGTGATAGAAGGTCCAGAGTTTTTCCTGCCTTACTTTCTCCCATTAAGCTTCTCACTTCATATCCCACTTATCCTTGAATCCTTCAGAAGGCCTCACACTCCGTGACCCCCACCTTGCTTTCCCAATCCTGCTGGTCACTGCTCTTTTTGAACTAGTAGCAGGTTGGGGTGCGGCTAGAGGTCAATGGAGGTGGGATCCAGCTGTTTTCCAGCAGGCAAAGCCCCCCCCCCCCACAGCATTTCACTCTCTCTTCCACTCCCCACAGTTCTAGGATTTGAAATTTAAAGAGGTACTCACCTGCTTTCAAGCCGCTGTTGAGTTCAAATCTCAAGGAGTCCCTTTACTACCCAATGCCTCCCAGGGAAGGGTCCGTGGATGCTCTCCCCAGTCCATCCGGCTGGGTTTTGATCTCCGGACCCCATCCGGTGGCTAGGTTGGCTGGGAAGCCACCAGTCGCCAATTGAGGAAAGGAAAAAAGAAGCCTTTCCCTTTAAGGAATAGGCAAAGTTCTTTCCTTTTGTGGATTCAAATTTCCTGGCTGGGAGAAATGCAAAATGATTTGGTCAACTGCATTGAAAGTCAGAATCAGTTTATTAATAGGAAGGCAGGTAAAAAGAAATCTCACAGCGTTCCTAGGATTAATCTAATAAGTGAGTAGGAAAACCTCTCTCTTATACACTTCTTTGATTTTCTTTGAAGTCTTTGATTTGTGTTTGTGTTGTTCCTGTCTCTTTGAGATTGGGATCTTTTCCTGGGATCTTGGTTTTATGGTCCTGATCCTTTGTAGTTGCTTGTTTGCTATCATGTTTCCTTCCTGCCATGCCTTTTGGTTTGCTTTTCACAAGTTTTTATAACTTGCCATCTATTTGATTTCTATGGGAAAGGATCTTAGCTAGTTTGTAGGGGTTTTTTCTCTGTATCTCCTGCCTGTAATTTTCTCCTTCCTTTGTTGTGAAAAGTAAGCTGGCTCCAGGTATTTTAGTAGCCTTTCTTGACAAAGGGTGGGGGCTGTTTCCCTAGAAGAGGGGGGAATTGTAACTTTGAATCCACAAAAGGAAAGAACTTTGCGGTTTTTCCTTAAAGGCCAAGGCTTTTTTTCTTTCCTCAGTACCAAATTGGGAAAGAAACCTATTCCCTCCATTTAATGAACTCTTATTTCCTCAGGACATGTCTAGGTGAGTTAATCTGAAAGTAACACTACTTTTCTGGATTCTAGCTATGGATGAAACATTAAGATCAGCCACAAAATGGAAATGGTCTCACTGCAGTGCCTCCTCAGTTGTTGTTTTTTTTAAATGATCTGATGCAGGCTGGAATACAGTATTGTTGAAAAAGTCAAGATAGCGGCCCCAACAACAAGACTGAAACTCTGCCTTTGGCCATAACTTGCAGACACCCCAAATACTGGCCAAAATGCTGAACCAGCAAGTCAGAATTGGTCTCAGTATGCAGCTTGGTGTGACTTGTACAGCAAATTGTTCACCTGTGGTCAGTTTAATACGTGATTCAGCATGTGCAAATATGCTGTTGTTGGAAGTTGTGATTCCCCTGTCTTCTAGGAAAACATTAGAAGAAAGGAAGAGGTGAAAACACAAGCAGGGTCAGCTCCATCAGCCCCCACCCTTTGTCAAGTAGGGCTATTAAAATAGCTGGAACCAGCTTACTTTTCACAACAAAGGAAGGAGAAAATTACAGAGAAAAAACCCTACAAACTAGCTAAGATCCTTTCCCATAGAAATCAAATATGGCAAGCTATAAAAAAACTTGTGAAAAGCAAACCAAAAGGCACAGCAGGAAACATGATAGCAAACAAGCAACTACAAAGGATCAGGACCATAAAACCAAGATTCCAATCTCAAAGAGACAGGAATTCAACACACACAAATCAAAGGCTTCACTTCCAAATCAAAGGACCTGAAAAAGTATAAGAAAGGGGTTTTCTTACCCACTTATTAGATTAATCCTAGGAACACTGTGAGATTTCTTCCTATCTGCCTTCCTATTAATAAACTGATTCTGACTTTCACAGCAGTTGACCAAATCATTTTGCATTTCTCCCAGCCAAGAAATTTTAATCCACAAAAGGAAAGAACTTTGCCTATTCTGTAAAGGGCAAGGTTTCTCTTTTTCCTTTCCTCACTGTCTGCCAATTGAGAGATTAAAAGTAATGAGGGAGATGGGCAGTTAAGAAATATGAAATATAAACAAAACAAATAACTTTCCCCACCTAAGAACTCCTTCAGTATTTCCAGTAAATGCAACAATTAAAATATGTTCATTTTGCCCTGCTTTGGAAATTGAACATGCAAAAAAAATGCAACCAAAAGGTAAGTACTACATATAAGCAGGCTCCTTTTAAGCTGAGCCATGCGGATGACCAAATGCTGCAAGGAAGTGAAGCAAGGACTGACCGGTATAGAATGAGTCCAACCTCCCTGGACAGTTCCTCCTAGTGGCTGGACTTTATTTATCCCTCTTACAGATCTTTCACCTTCTCTTTCACAGCCCAAGAAACTAGGGAGGGTCTCTTCCCAGTTTCTTACCATTCTGACTATCCAGTTGCAGGCTAAGTGGTCTTATCTTATCATTGCCCTAGGCAGCATCTCCCAAGGTCCTTTCCCATATACCATCACAGAAAGTGCTTCCAGGCCTAAAAGATTCTGTTATTGTAAACTTAGAATAAGTAGTGTTATATTTGTATTCATATATTTTTTGGTGTTGTGGAAGAGAGGGGTATTTTTTTGTTTTTTTTTTGTGTTTTATTGAATTGAAAATATTTTTTTTTTTTTTTTTTTAATTTTGCTCTCTTGTCTGGACTACCTCAAAGGGCTGACACACACTGACTGCATTTATGGGGCTTCCTTCCAAGAAGGATTCTTTGATGCCTATTCAGGCTGAAGCTGACTCCAGAGCTTTTGCCACAGTCAAGTCATTTGTAGGGTTTTTCATCAAAATGCATACACCGATAAGCTTGAGTTCTGGCTGAATGTCTTTCAAAATTCAGAAGATTGGTTTCTCTTCTGCCCAAGTGTCCTGGTATATGATAAAATCCTTGCACTTCTTGAACCCCTAAACAGCTTTTGCTGGTCTTCCTCTTCTTGTGCTTTAGCAATGCTATTGCTCTGCCAAAGCTAACAAATAACTCAATTTCTAGACCAGATTATCCAGTGTAAAATAATCATTAATTGCATCCTGTACTCCTCATCAAACTTTGCAAGTTTGCTTGGTCCAATCAGTTCAAACTTATCCTCTGACCCCAAAGCCAATAAAATCTGTGACTGATGATCAAGAAGAAATTAGGATATACCTGAAAGAAACTGAATATATTTCCTGTTTGAATATCTTGTCTTTGTTTTACCACTTCAAACTCCATTTCCTTGTCTAACATTGTTTACCCATTGTGTAATATTTCCCTTTTTGGAGTAAACAATGCTATGCAAAGAAATGAAATCTGAAAATTAATAATGCTTTTCCATATTTTTCTATCCATGAGACCATGCTGGTTTTCACCTTGTCCATATATCATTTCATAAATTGCATGTATCTGTCGTACCTGCTCTGTATGCAACATTTTCTGCTAAAGGTAAGAACAATGCCAGCCATTCAAATCCCAGTTTTATCCCATCCATGTATGTATGCTGTTCTAGGCAAGCCAGCATCATTTATGCTCAATGATGCAGTGGTTAGAGCGCAGTACTGCAGGCTACTTCTGCAGCAGCCAGCTCCCTGCAATTTGGCAGATCGCATCTCACCAGGCTGAAGGTTGACTCAGCTTTCCATCCTTCTGAGGTGGGTAAAAGGAGAATCCAGATTGTTGGGGGCAATAGGCTGACTCTGTAAACCGCTTTGAGAGAGCTGTAAAGCACTACAAAGCAGTATATAAGTCTAAGTGCTATTGCTATTAGTTTGCAAACCAACATACTGTTGCCTGCATCACACAAGCTGAGATGCATGCAGTGTACTGACATGCATGTTGGGTGTTTCTAAGTTTATCTGGCTTCGGTAAAACATCTGAGTAATTTCCCAATTTATAGCCATGCAGGATTTCAAATGTAAGCTAAATTTCCAAACATCACCAAATATTCCTTTAAATGTTATGATTGCTAGTACAGGTAGTCCTCGATTTTCTGGCTGAGGAATTCTGGGAGTTGAAGTCCACAAGTCTTAAAGTTGTTAGGTTTGGGGACCCGATGTAGTGGCTATTCGAAACTACAACGGCACTGAAAAAAATGACTTACGACCATTTTTCACAATTACGATGTTTGCAGCATCCCCACCTGATCAAAATTCAGATGTTTGCCAAGTGGTTCATACTTACGACCGTCGCAGTGTCCCGGGGTCATGTGATCTCCTTTTGCAACCTTCTGACAAGCAAAGTCAATGGGGAAGCTAGATTCATTTAACAATTGGGTTACTAACTTATCAATTGCAGTAATTCACTTAATAACTTTGGCAAGGAAGGTCGTAAAGTGGGGCAAAACTCACTTAACAAATGTCTTAACAGCAGAAATGTTGGGCTCAATTGTGTCCATTAAGCCGAGGACTATCTGTAAACACTATCAACACAGTACAATTAATACATCTCTTTCTCTTTCAAACTATATTAAGACATGAGGAAACCCATTCTGAACAAGAAGCTACAATTATCTTCCCTCAATTTAGTACCTCCAAATATGCAGTTCCCATCATGCCCTTGACCTCCCTTTTCATATCCTCCATTTTCTGAATACCAAAAGAAACACCATAGCTGAAAGAGTGAGCAGTCATTAAAACAAACCAATACTTTATTTTGTTTGAACGAAATGTACAAAGGTGCTTATATTAATGTTTCCCGCAACATTAGCTTAGAAATTCCTCCTACTGCTAAGCTTCAAAGGGGAAGGAACTCATTCTGTTTTTCTTGCCATCATGGTCTCAGAGAACACTCTACTTCTTGCCAGATTTTTTAATCCCACCTCCAGCTGCAAAAAAAAAATAAAGAGTGGGGGGAGAGAGAGAGAGAGATTACCAATGGTTTTAGACAGATAGCATGAGAGGGGGAAAAAAACCCGAAGACCTTATTTCTCAGCCTGAGGTTTAAAGATAAATGCTCCCTGAAGTTCAGCTCAATTGCTCATGAGTACATGGACATCATTGTATAACGTTCTTCAATTTATTTCAGAAGTGATTTGCTGCTGCTTCCTTGTCAGATTGTTTTACCTTCTGATAAATCTCTACAGAAGATTCTTTCTATGAATCAGCCTACATTTTTTTTTTGATTTCTAGAAATGTTGCAATGTTTTCTATTGCCTTTCCTTTTTGGATTAAAATACTGCACATTTGGAAAATATGACGTGTTGACTACCCAGATTACTTTCAGACAAAACATGCTTCCATCTAAAAATGATCAAGCTTAATGCCTTGAATATGCAAAATGAACCCAGGAAGTGTTTAAATATAAGAAAATGTTATCAAGATACAATTAGAAAGATTACAACATGACTTAGCTTTACCCTCCAATAAGTTCCAATGACCAACCCAGTCGAAGGATGTATTATTACTCTATCCTAGCTCGGTGCTATCTAGACATGTTAGACTATATCATACTGATTGGCAACAATACTATATGAGCTACACAGGCAATACATCTGAAAGGCAAGGGCAGGAAAAATACTTTATCCTAATAATTATCCTCATAAGTTCCATTGACGAGAATAAATATAGTTTCACAAATATGTTAAGCAGCTTACCCAATTAAGGGTCTACTAGCTAAGATTCCAGACAAAATCAAACTTGAAATTCTACTGAAAAAAGTGGCAAGAGGAATATTTTCTTTATCCCACTCCCCTAAGTAGAATATATATATTAGAATAGTAGAATAGTAGAATACGGTATATATTTTTTAAAAAGCAGAGACTAAAATGTTGAGTGTCTGAGTCTTGTGATTCACCACTAATTTCATCACAAGTCTTTCTGGTATTTCTTTATCCTGAACTCTTCTGTAGCTCCATCGCTAGAGACGATCCCTTATTTACAGGGAATTTAAGAGAAAGCAACTTACTAAGGGGGCCCTTGCCAGCAGCTTTTGCCTTCATCTCATCCAGTTTCTTTTGTTCCTCCTTCTGCTTCTGCTTGAAAGCTTTATCTTCCTGTAAAGACATTTACCAACTAGAGTTAAAAATGAACACGGAGCATTAACCATCTTCTTAAATCATGCAATTTGACCAGCAGCCCCAACCTTCTTCTCTCGTTTTTTTCTCACCTCATCTAATTCCTTCGACTGCTTCTTGGCTTGTTTCAAAGGCTTCTTCTTTCCACCTATAGCGAAGGAGATCATATGAAATTAGCCCACAATTAGCAACATCTCCCAATCTGGCATCTTCTATCAATGCTGGGATTCCCAGAATACCTTCGTGGCTGGGAATTCTGGGGCTTGAAGTCCCAGCGTACCTGGAGGAACCTTCAAGAAGAGATCGGACTGCCATTTGTCAGAAATGGTGTAGTCTCTTCCTCTTGGGCGGGGGGAGTTGGACTAGATGACCTATAAGGTCCCTTCCAACTCTGATTACCTGTTATCTGTTTAACTGTGCTAAAGCAAACTGTCAGAGGGCTAAACAAAAAACTGAACATACCCAAACTATGTTTAGCTTCTCCAGATGGACCAGGCTGGACGCTCCTATCACACCCATCCAACATAACTCTAATTGCTGGGCATGATAGGGCTTGGAGTCAAAGAAACCAGGAAGGAGGCAGATTATAGAGGATTGAATTGAAGCCTTCTCCCCCACGCATGCACCAAAAGGATTTCCAGCAGGTCCCCCTCCCTCCCAAATATTAGCACACCAGAGCCTCTCCCCCCACCAGAGACCCCTGCACTTCTGCCACCAGTCCCCCCGCAATCCTCCCCACCCGCTCTCTTTCCCGCCATCATAACCCAGCCATCAACCAGGCGAGCGCTACCTTCGCGTCCCGACATGGCGCTCCTACTGGCAGGCGAAGGCGCTTCTTTCTACCGTCCGCTCGTCTCGCAAGAAAAGCCCCCGACGGACAACCCAGAAACGCACCGCCTAGGAACAGAGCTCAGACAGCGACTTCCGCCCGCACCCGTGACGGCGCAGCCATTGACACCAAGGGAAAAAAATGTAATCCTAGAGATAGAAAAGGTGTAGGGTTCACTTCCGGAAATTTTTATCATGGGTTTTATCAAGGCGATCGTCCTCCATAACAAACACATTGGTGGGCTGTGTATATGTGGAGTGTTTTATTTATTTATTTATTTTTATTTATTTATTTATTTATTTATTTGATTTGCCAATTGTTTACAAGATAATAAGTATAAGCGTATACATAGTTGTGAATACATGAAATGGGTACATATAAGAAAAATAAAAGAATAAGAGAAACAATAGGACAGGGACGGTAGGCACGTTGGTGCGCTTGTAGAAAAGAGTATGAAGAGAGACTGTATATTTGTGTATATGATGTGACACGTTTTTGTAAGATATTTTAATATAATTTATGTACACGCGCTGGTGTTCTTCCTGTAGAACAGAAAAGAATTGATGTAGCTCTGAGTTAGCTGTGTGATCTTTACTACCGAGTCCTTACATATACTTCGTATATCTATCTACATCTACATAAATATATAAACATGTATATAGGATGTAATGCATGGAGTACAGAGAGCGCGTGTGTATGTATGAATGTATATATACACACAGGCTCACACGTTCGTATGTGTATTAATGTATATACACACAGACCTCCGTTCATACATGTGTATTAATGTATATACACACACAGACTCACACATTCATACATATACATGCCCTCCCTATACCCCATGTATGTGTGTCACATCATATACATATTTATATATTTATATAGATGTAGATAGATATACGAAATATATCCAAGTTCTCTGTAGTAAAGATCACACAGCTAAGCCACAGCTACATCTATTCTTTTCTGTTCTACAGGAAGAACTCCAGCGAGTGTGTATTATAAATTATATAAAAATATATTATCAAAATTATATAAAAATACATGCATTGCTGTGGACAATCAGATTGGTGGAAATAACCAATTAGGGATAGATGTTCAGTAGTTTTTTTTAAAAGGCTTTTATGAGAAGCGCCTCCCACCCGCTTGAATGAAACTATAATTTAATGCGGGAGGGTTTTCGCCGGCTTATTCTTTATTGGCCAAGTGTGATTGGACACACAAGGAATTTGTCTTGGTGCAAATGTAAAAAAGAAAAGATACATTCATCAAGTGTCATCAGGTACAACACTTAATAATAGTCATGGGATAGAATAAGCAATCATAGATTTGCTAAAGGTAGAATGACACCACCCCCACCGTCCTCAAAAAACGTCCGTAGCTATTGAAGACTTTCGCTTTTGGTCCCAAATTCTCCGATTGCGTTTCCCTACATCCACAGAGAGCCTTGCATTGTTTCCGCCGCGACTTTTGCCCGCTTCCGGCTCGGCGGCATGTGAACCCGAGGAAGGAAGCGTGCAGCGGACTGGAGGGGGAACGTCGTGGTAAGCGATTGAGTGAATGAATGAATGAAGGGGTCCCTTCGGGGCACAGAGAAGCAGGGTTGGGGGTTGCTGCGGTCCCGGGAAACGTGCACGTGGGGAGGCTTTAGGTGGGGCAACAAAGCATCCAAGGGGTGGGGGAGATGGAAGAAATAACTTCCTGCATGCGCGCAGCTCTAATTTTTGAGATCCAGTGGGTCAGCCAAGGAGGCTTAATTCCCCTGAAATCGCAATTTGATTTCCACTTCTCTTAAACGTAGCAATCTATAAATTCATTTGCAAGTTTCCCAAGTGCCGCCTTAGCAAAAATTGGTACAAAGCAGGAAGCGGTTACAACATTAAAACTTTATTATATAATTTCAAACATCGGATTCCTTTCCGGAATAATTGAAATAATAATGACAGAGCTTAAAAACAAAGGTGGTAAATTACAGGTTAGATTTAAAAAACAACAACAGGGTACCTGCAAAACGGACCTCTGAAGATGATCTTACTGTTGGAGCATGAAAGGATTTTCATACGGAGATTAACCGAGCCTTCCTCAAGGCTTTGTAGCAGTGTCTCTCAACCTTGGCAACTTGAAGGTGTGTGGACCTCAACTCCCAGAATTCCGAAGCCAGCCAGGGAATTCTGGGAGGTGAAGTCCACACATCTTCAAGTTATGGAGGTTGGGAAGCACTGAAGTCTATAGTGTTTTTGAAAATGTTGAATTGCAACAGGGAACATGTCTTGTTGGCTCTCCTCGCAAGGATGAGTGAGAATTGTAACCGCATGGTGGTGACTTTGGGAAAGATGGACTGAAAACAGGATTTTGAAGGTTGTCCAGAAAGAACAAGAAATAATAGGAGCTTTTTAAAAAAAATAATTAAAAAAAATATTTTACAATTCAGTCAACAATGTTGTTGCCATACTGTTGGATTCAGGGAAGTTCCCAAAGCTGTATATCCAGTGACCCTCAATTTCAAATAGAAATGATAGAATCTGGCCTGGGGACACCATAAGTGGTATCCTGAGATGAGTTTGGGGAAATTGCTTTATCCCATAGCTGTAACTTGGACATTTAAATAAGATAAAGCCATAAGGGATAACACTGTTTCTAAAGGTGTAAATCTGGGCATTAGAATGAAAGAGTTGATATACCTCTTAAAATTTAGGGACTATGAGAGATAGGTCATATTCTGTGGGTGGCTGCCTTATGAGTAGCTCATTGCTCATAGAAAGCAGTTTAGGCAGTATTCATTATGCTATAATGAATTCCTTGCTGTTGTTCCCTTTCCAATGAACAATATAGCAAGATGGCCATAAAACATCAGCTCATGTACATGTGTTTGATCGTATGTTTTAAAACAGTGTTTTCCAAACTTGCAACTTTAACATATGCAGACTTCACGCATTCTCGTGTTGGATACATAGGCAGCTAACAGTGCTATTTCTACGTTCTGTTTCTTCCCCTCGTGTAATGGGTTAATTATGATGGCTGTCAGTGTCTTACGGGCAATATTCTCTTCAGCCTTCTAAGGAAGCTGTATTTGCGAAGAAGATGTCCGTTTGCCACCCCTTGTTCCACTTCAGTCTTCGATAGACACTTTAGACTGCGATAATCGTGACTGCCTACAGTCCATTTTGATCTACCAGCTTCCTTCTTTTCACAAGTCTTTAATTTCCATTTTTTTCTTCCCCCTTGCCAGCCCCCACTTTTCCTATTTATTTATTTATTTATTTACATCATGTGGCCACCCCCTCACAGAACATGACTCTGGATGGCATGCAATAAAACTACACCATAAAAACTAACAATTAAAAAAAACATCCCACAAAGAAGATCTCCGATCAGAATTAATAGTAGCAGATTAGCTGAAAAACTTATTTTTAGAGGCAATACAGCCATCTCACCAATTTACTACTTCCTTGGGAAGCCGGATGTCACTACCGTGTTTTAAGGGACTTCTAGAAATACGTCAAGAGATGGGGCCAGTCTCACTTTATGAGGAAATGACGTTGTACAGGGTAGGAACCATGAGACTAAAGGCCCATCTCCTGCGTCTTGCCAATTATAACTGCTTCATGAACTAGACCCATAGAGTACCCCTTCTGTCAGCCCCAATGGTGGAATCTGGCACTGAGTTGAGGGAAGGAGTGAAACACCTGATTAGCTTTGAGTCACTTGTCAGGAGGAAGCAGCTGAAGGAAGACCCCCTCTAAAGCTTCACAACATTTATCTAGTAGTTCTATAGTGAATGCTTTAGTCTTGCAAGATTCCTGTCTGTAGGCCGGCAACCATAAACATGCCCCTCTGATCAGCTCTTCCTCTCATTTCTGGTTCCTTGTGCCTGACGTGAGCAGATATAATCAGGTAGAGGTAGGTAAAGGTAAAAGAGCCCCTGCATATTTTATTCTGCTAGTTTTAGTTGACTATAAGGGTGGTGTTCATATCTGTTTCAAGGCCACTGAGCCAGCGCTGTCTGAAGAATTTTCTGAAGTCATGTGGTTAGCATGATGTCACAGAGCGCTGTTAACTTCCCCACTGAAGTACCTATTTATCTACTTGCATTTGCATGCTTTTGAAGAGTGGTGCAGTGGCCTAGAGGTGGAGCTCTTGCCCTCACAGTTGGGAGGCTGTGAGTTTGATCCTAAGTAGAGGCAGATATTTCTCTCTCTGGGCACACTGAGAATATATCTGCTGAATATAACTCTGCATTGGTGACCGGAAGGGCATCTGGCCAGTAAACACTCAGCTCCATTCAGTTGCCCAGACTCCACCCCGCAAGGGATTATGGGGTCGTTAAAAGAGGATAATAATTTGCATGCTTTCAAACTGCTAGGTTGACAGGAGCTGGGGCAAAAATGAGAGCTCACCCCATCGCATGGTGCTTAGGTCTCGAACCTGGGTTATCAGCTTTTCAGCTGACAAGCTCAGAGTCTTAACCGCTGAGCGATCGCACTACCTCGGGTGTAGACAGATCCTCAAATAACTTGGTCCCAGGAGATGTGACATAGGGCTCTAAAGGTCCAAATCAGCACCTTGAATTGAGCCTAGAAGCAAATTGGCAATCAATACCTCTTGCAGAGCAGAGTTACACACGAGTAGAGTTACTGCTTGCAGAGCATGTTACACACATGTGCCACTCTAGAGACACATGTAACTGCTCATGCTGCCCCCTTTTGTTCCAGGTGAAGCTCCTGAATAGGCTTCAAGGGCAGCCCCATGGAGAGCACAATTATAGCAATCCAATCAAGAGGTTACATAGTACCCCTGAGCAGAACTGCCTGCTCCAGGAATGTGCATAACTGACACACAACATGAAACTGTGCAGAGAAGTTTTCTTTTTTTAAAAAAAGCTACTATGGGTAAGAAAGTATGTTTATCTCTGTCTCAGCTAATGTGAGCTAAGATAGAACAATGTCTGTGCTTGGATAAGAAGACCACAGGATGGTAGAACAGGCCTGGATGATGACATGCTGTCATAAGGAGCATTGATGGCTTTTGACTCCAAATGTCTAGACTATATGGCTGATTTTATAGATATCTCCATTCCCAACATCTGTAACTTGTTTAGGGACAGCTTTCAGGATAACAACATTATACAAAGAGGTATTCATTCATATCCATATAACTATCATTTCCATGCAAATCTTCCCGCATCCTTTACTTTACTTTACTTTCATCCCAAATCTTCTCATGATTTGTATTTTAATTTCCAGTCATTTTGCTGGAAGCTCTTGGTTTTATCTACTCCATTTACTTCCATAGAATTTTAATTATTTTTTAAAATCAAAATTGCTCTCCATTTTCCCTACCCTTTTAATCATATAATCCGTTGCTCTCTTTCATTTCTTTGTTTACAAGGTTTTTTCATTATGCACATTATAAATTATATTTTCCTCATTCTCATATTTTGTAGTATCATTCTCATATTTTGTAGTAATCTTCAATGTTGGCTTCATGTAGAGATTAAGAAGCATGAGGAGCAGATAAAGCCTTTAGAAGTCCATAGCAAAGTAAAATAATCTGAAACAACGATTGCTTGCACCATCTGGAATTAGTCAGCAAAGTAGGAATGGAACCACCGGGTAATTGTGTCCTACAATCCCTCTTTCCCCTCCAGACAGCTAATCTGAAATCGATCTCATGGTGAAAAACCACTCAGAGATTTAATTGCTTGCGATAATCTAGTGGCCGCATTAGAAAGAGTCTTAAATAAAAATTCATGCCATCCAAGAATTGCCTAGCATTGAATCCCAGTTACCACTGCCTGGGATCCTTGCTTCAAAATGGAAGATTAGCAACTAGTTCCTCAAGGTTCAAAACCGAGCTTTATTTAGAAATAATGTTTGCAGCCATCTCTTTCTCCAAACTTTCAGTTTCCTATGCTTTTAAAAATGTCGTGGTATACTTCAAAAAATCTGTATATATCACATGAAGAAAATGTGTGCACAAAAATGTATAAGTGAGAAGTAAGCTCCTCCAAACTTGAATATTTGTAAGGAAAACGCTGTAAGGTAAAGGTTCCTGTCGCATATACGTGCTAGTCGTTTCCGGCTCTAGATTGCTCATTTCCATTACAAAGCCAAAGAGCCAGCGCTGTCCAAAGACATCTCCATGTGACTAAACGCCGAAGGCACATGGAGCACTGTTACCTTCCAATCAAAGTGGTCCTTATTTTTCTACTTGCATTTTTACATGCTTTCGAACTGCTAGTTTGGCAGAAGCTGTGACAAGTAACGGGAGCTCATTCCGTTACGCAGTGCTGGGGATTCGAACCGCCAAACTGCCTACCTTTCTGATCGACAAGCTCAGCGTCTTAGCCATTGAGCCACCACATCCCCTAAGGAAAATGCTGTACATATATATATATAAATGCGTACATCAGATTTGCTTCCAGAAATATGAATATATGGGGTTTTTTGCAAGTTTGAGGGGCTCCTTTTCCTAAATTTGCAAACTGAAATAGAAACTGAGTTAAATTTATTACATGGAAAAATGAGAATCTGAGCACAACTGATATGGACCTCTCTATCTGTTTATCTAGATCAACCCCCCCCCCCCCCCCCCCCCCCCCCCCCCCCCCCCCCCCCACCCCCCCCCCCCTCCCCCTTTTCTTTTTTTTTGTTTGTTTTTTCTCTTGTCTTGGGTTTTTGTCTTCCCTCCCGGGGGTTAATTAGCTTAAGAGAATTAAGAATCTTCAATGTTTCTATTTCTCATCCAGACAAAACACGTACTGTATGTGCTGAATTTCTCCACCCAACAGAGAGGGAGAGAATACAGGGTGGAAGCTAGAAATACAAAAATTATGGAGTATGGGAGACTGTGATTTTTTTCTCATCAGGAAAAGCTTTCCTTCCCCTTCCTTCCTTCCTTCCTCCCTCTCATTCACTCTTCTTTTTTCTGACAGTGAGAACAATTAATCACTGGAACATCTTGCCTTCAGAAGAGATTTTTAAGAAGTGATTGGACAGTCATTTGTCTGGAAAGTTAATATAAGGTCTTCTGCTTGAACAGGGATTGGACTAAAAGACTTCCAAGGTCTCCTCCAACTGTGTTATATTTTTTCTTCTGTTAAATTTGGGTGTAGCGAGTCCACATGTCATATCATTCTATGGATGTAGAGATTCATTTGGAGTTTGGGGCATGTTGAGGTAATTCCCCGTTAGGAGAATGAGCGCATACAGGGAGACGTATTTGAGAGGAGTGTTTGAATAATACACATACAGCACAAAGATACACTGTACAGTAAATGTAGGTTTTTACTTCCAGAAACGTTAAGCAAAGTCCAAAATAAGCAATCCAAAGTCATTCACAGGTTAAATCAGTCAGTTTTTCATCCAGGGATAATCCAAATATCAAATTCCAGTGTCAAAAACAGTTCAGTATCAGACTTACATTAAATCCAGTAATATCAGTCAAATTAGAAGAAATGGAGCAACGGCAATATTTTCCAACAGAAGGAAACAGAGATAGAGTCACACTCTCTTCTGAGATTAAGACTAAACAAACCAGGTTTCTGGCTCCATTTTATGGCCATTTGAGATGCATGCTCTTGCATTCCCTTAAAGATATAGTACTAAAATGTTTATCCTGGTTTATATATTACTAACCCAAATAGCTGTTAGATGACTTATATTCCTAACAGGGCACTCTCTGAGCTGCACGGTTTTTCTTGCATATCTTTCATTATGAAACTAGGGAACATCATCAGTGCTGGATTAATTTGAACACTCATTTCAACCCATGGTTTGCTTTTTAAAAACCTTTGTAGATTAATTCTTTTTTTTTTTAAATGGGTTTCTGACATGGTACTCTTGTTGCCTTCGATTCTTGTCTCCTGGCAGGTATCCCCCCCCCCCTGCAATGGTGTCCCTGCGTGCACAGCTCCCGTGAAGTGCCCAGACTTGCTAGTTCACTTGTTGTCAGCGCATCACAAAATGCAACGTCCCCATTTGTTATCTTTTGTGAGGATGTACTGCTCTCCGGCCTCCAAAAAGCCTGAAGCGGCCAACGCAATGGAAACGGCTAAAGTTTTTCTTTGTCGCCTCTCTGGAGCTGGAAAGGATTTGGGAAGACACTCCATTCAGCGAATCTCTGCAACCACGCAAAGCTGGTGGGACAAATACGAGGAATTTGTGGGCATCAACGAAGTCCGAGAAGCCCAGGGAAAAGTGGCTGAGGTAATGAAAGGATAATGGGTGCATCTGGGGTATCATTTCTTTGGGGTGGGAATGCCTGCTTACAGGTGGTCCTTGACTTACGACCACAACTGAGCCAGTGGTGGTATTTTACCGGTTCAGCCCAGTTTGGCCAAATCTGTAGCTCTGACGATCATCATGTGAGCGAACTGGTTTGCTCCAACGATCAGCTGTTGGGCCCTCCCACTTGCCTCGGCTCTGTTCTGACCTTTATTTCCTGCTTTTCAACCTCAGCTGCTTCGTGCGGCACAGCGGATTGCCACACGTCAGCTGTGGAAGACCCAGGGAGAGTGCAGGATTGCAGGAGAAGCTTAGGCAACCCTCTGCGTACGCGTGAAATGTGCGTTTGGCGCAGAACCGGTGGTAAAAAAAAAATTTGAAACCCACCAACTGAACTGAGCCCAAAATTTCTGTGGTTAAATCGAGGCAGAGAGGTGAGTTTTGCCCCATTTTTTTTTATAATCTTTTTTTTTTTTTTTTTGGCCATGGTTGTTAAACAGCTGTGTTGTTGTTAAATGAATCATGCGGCCGTTAAGTGAATCTGGCTTCCCCCCATTGACTTTGCTTGTTGAAAGCCAGGTGGGAAGTGATGATCACATGAAACCCCTCCCCCCCCGGGACAGTACAACCGTCACAAATACACGCCAGTTGCCAAGCACTTGAGATTTGATCATGTGACCACGTGGGTGCTGCAGTGGTTGTAAGAGAGAAAGCCGGTCATAAGTCAGTGTCTTCAATGCCTTTGTAACTTCTGATGGTCACTAAGTGAAATGTAAATGTAAGCAGGGGTGGGCTTCAAAAATTTTAGCAACGGGTTCTCTGCCTGGTTGCTGGGAGGGCGTGGCCATGGTGGGTGTGGCCTAGTTGGCCTCCTGCACCATGGCAGGGGGGCATTTTTGCCCTCCCTGGGCTCCAGAGGCTTTCCTTGAGCCTCCGGGAGGGTGAAAACAGCCTCCCCGGGCTCCGGAGGCTCTCTGGAAGCCAGAAACGGGCCCGTTTCCAGCCTTCCTGAACTCCCAGGAGGCCATTTTTCGCCCTCCCCGAGCCTCTGTGTGTGCCCTGCATCCAAAATGGGCCCTGTGGGGACTCCTGGGAGGGGAGGGGAGAGGAGGGGTGGGCAGGGCCAACCAGGAGTGGGAATTGGAGGCTCTCTGAACTGTGCAGAATCTTAACTAGGGGCTCTCTTGAATCTCCAGCAGCCTGGTTGTAAGTTCACAATTGAAAGGATGAGGTACAACAGTTGACCCAAAGGAACAACCTTCACAATATAACAAAAGGCTGTTAAAATGGTAACAACCAAACCTTCTCCTTGTCTTTGATGTACATAGCGGATGACATGATGAAGAGACTTATGACCACAATTGAGCCTAACATTTCAGTTGTTAAGCAAGACAGTTGTTAAGTGAGCTTTGCCCATTTGATTTCTTTTCTCGTCATAGTTGTTAAGTGAATCACTGCAGTTGTTGAGTTAGTAACATGGTTGTGAACCTGGCTTCCCCCATTGGCTTTGCTTGTCAGAAGGTCACATAAGGTGATCACATGACCCTTGGACACTGCAACCGTCATAAATATGAGCCAGTTGCCAATTGTCTGAGTGGGGAAGTGGCAACGGTCATAAATGTGAAAAACGGTCATAAGTCACATTTTTCAGTGCCGTTGTAACTTCGAACAGACACTAAACAAAAGGGCAAAGACCATCTGTATTAGAAATATTACACTGCTCAAAAAAATAAAGGGAACACAAAAATAAGACATCCTAGATCTGAATGAATGAAATATTCTTATTAAATACTTTGTTCATTACATAGTTGAATGTGTTGACAGCAAACTCACACAAAAATTAACAATGGAAATCAAATTTAGCAACCCATGGAGGTCTGGATTTGGAGTTACACTCAAAATTAAAGTGGAAAAAAACACTACAGGCTGATCCAACTTTGATGTAATGTCCTTAAAACAAGTCAAAATGAGGCTCAGTAGTGTGTGTGGCCTCCACATGCCTGTATGACCTCCCTACAGTGCCTGGGCATGCTCCTGATGAGGTGGCGGATGGTCTCCTGAGGGATCTCCTCCCACACCTGGACTAAAGCATCCCCCAACTCCTGGACAGTCTGTGGTGCAACGTGGCGTTGGTGCATGGAGCAAGACATGATGTCCCAGATGTGCTCAATTGGATTCAGGTCTGGGGAACGGCTGGGCCAGTCCATAGCATCAATGCCTTCGTCTTGCAGGAACTGCTGACACACTCCAGCCACATGAAGTCTAGCATTGTCTTGCATTAGGAGGAACCCAGGGCCAACTGTACCAGCAAATGGTCTCACAAGGGGTCTGAGGATCTCATCTCGGTACCTAATGGCAGTCAGTCTACCTCTGGCGAGCACATGGAGGGCTGTGCGGCCCCCTAAAGAAATGCCAGCCCACACCATTACTGACCCACTGCCAAAACGGTCATGCTGGAGGATGTTGCAGGCAGCAGAATGTTCTCCACGGCGTCTCCAGACCCTGTCACGTCTGTCACATGTGCTCAGTGTGAACCTGCTTTCATCTGTGAAAAGCACAGGACGCCAGTAGCAAATTTGCCAATCTTGGTGTTCTCTGGCAAATGCCAAACGTCCTGCATGGTGTTGGGCTGTAAGCACAGTCCCCACCTGTGGATGTTGGGCCCTCATACCACCCTCATGGAGTCTGTTTCTGACCGTTTGAGCAGCGACATGCACATTTGTGACCCGCTGGAGGTCATTTAGCAGGGCTCTGGCAGTGCTCCTCCCGTCCCTCCTTGCAGAAAGGCGGAGGTAGCGGTCCTGATGCTGGGTTGTTGCCCTCCTATGGCCTCCCCCACGTCTCCTGTACTGGCCTGTCTCCTGGTAGCGCCTCCATGCTCTGGACATTACGCTGACAGACACAGCAAACCTTCTTGCCACAGCTCACATTGTTGTGCCATCCTGGATGAGCTGCACTACCTGAGCCACTTGTGTGGGTTGTAGACTCTGTTTCATGCTACCACTAGAGTGAAAGTACCGCCAGCATTCAAAAGTGACCAAACCATCAGCCAGAAAGCATAGGAACTGAGAAGTGGTCTGTGGTCATCACCTGCAGAACCACGCCTTTATTGGGGATGTCTTGCTAACTGCCTATGCTTTCCACCTGTTGTCTATTCCATTTGCACATAGCATGTGAAATTGATTGTCAATAAGTGTTGCTACCTAAGTGGACAGTTTGATTTCACAGAAGTGTGATTGACTTGGAGTTACATTGTGTTGTTTAAGTGTTCCCTTTATTTTTTTTGTTTTAAAACAAACTTTATTGATTACAAAACCAAAATATCAAACAAACACAACACACAGAAGAAGAAAGAAAAGAAATAGAAAAAGAGAAAATGATTAAAAAAACTAACAATTCTACTATCGACAGTCTATGGTTCCTTGTTTGTTATCAATATTGGTGATACATTTACAAATACATCTTATTGCGAATATATAATTATGATTTACATTTTATGTTATTTACTAATATATTTTCTATTTTTGTTCTATCCAATCATACCAGCATTCCCAGCTTCTATAATATTCTGATGTTTCTTTTTCCTTAAGTGCTAAGTAAGGTTAACTTGTCCATCTCTGCACAGGCTGTTATCTTCTGTATAACCATCTCCACTGTTGGAATATCTGCTTGTTTCCAACACTGTGCAAAGGTTATTCTGGCTGCAGTAAGAATATGCAGTATTATATATTTAACCTTTTTAGGAATTTGTCTATTAAATATCCCCAATAGGAAGAATTCTGGTTTTAATTCAATTTGCTCCGCCGTTATTTCCTCTAACCATTTTTTTATTCTATGCCAGTATCTTTGGGCTTCAGTGCAGGACCACCACATATGAAAAAATGTTTCCTGTTTCTTTTTACATTTCCAGCAATTCGGATTCATGTTAGGAGACATTTTCGCTATTCTCAAGGGTGAGAGATGCCATCTATAAAACATTTTATAGGCATTTTCTTTATATGCTGCTGATCTTGTAATTTTATTATTCCTTGTCCAAACCTTTTCCCATTCTAATAATGTAATGCTACGTCCTATGTTTCTGCTCCAAGCTATCATGTTGCCTTTGACTACTTCCTCTTCTAATTCTGTCTCTAGTAAATAATTATAAAATTTAGTTCTACATTCTAATAATGTAATGCTACGTCCTATGTTTCTGCTCCAAGTTATCATGTTGCCTTTGACTACTTCCTCTTCTAATTCCGTCTCTAGTAAATAATTATAAAATTTAGTTATATTTTTTTAATCTGGACCTAATAAAATTTTATCTATTTGTTGTGCCTTGGTATAAATTCCAAAATTTTTCTTGTCCTGGCTATATCTATTTTGAATTTGCAAGTAAGGTCTACTTGTAGCCCTTGTTCTTGGAGATCTTGCCATGATTTTAAAGTTCCTTGCGCATCAAGAAGGTCTTTGTATTTTATCATTTTATTAAGATCTAGATTGTTTGGATGTATCATCGCCTCCATCGTTGAGATCCAAATTGGGATTTTTAAATAATGTTTTTTTTTTATTTTGTTCCAATTAGCCAATAAGGAATCACTAATTATATGTCTGTGGAAATACTTCTGCTTAATTTTCCCAATGTCCCATAAAAATGCATGCCATCCCCTCTGTAAATCATGGCCTTCTAAAAATAAGATCCTTTTATTCGACAGATTTACCCACTCTTTCAACCAGAGTAAGGAGGCTGCACTATAATATAATTCCAAATTTGGGAGTGCCATACCTCCCCTGCTCTTCATATCTTGCATTGCCTTTAGGTTTATCCTTGGTTTTTTCCCTTGCCAGATAAATTTGGTGATTATCTTGTTAAGTTCCACGAAGTAATTTTTATGTATTTTTATTGGTATTGTTTGGAATAAGTAAATAAATTTGGGCAGAATATTCATTTTTATAGTGGCAATCCTCCATAATAAGGAGATTTGCAATTTAACCCATATCTCTAAATCTTTTTTAACTTGCTGTAATAATTTATTATAATTATTTTCCATTAGAGTTTTGCATCTTCTTTTTTAATTTTTAGTCCTTTTATTCCTGGGTTCTGTCTAATTCGTGTAATGTTTCCATAGATAATATGAAGAGCAGGGGGGATAATGGACATCCCTGCCTGACTCCTTTCTCTATTTTTATTGAGTGCGTGTACTCTCCATTAATTATATTCGCCTTTTGTGAATCATAAATTGTAGTCACAATGTTTTCAAACTTAGTGCCTAGATTCATATTGTAAATTTATTGAATTAGGAATTGCCAATTTAAATTGTAAAAGGCCTTCTTCTGTGCATCCAAGAATACAAGGGCTATTTGTTTTTCCGGGTGGGCTTTGTAGTATTCCAAAACATTTAATACTATCCTTAAATTATTCCTGATTTGTCTATTAGGAAGAAATCCATTTTGATCTTTATGTATATATTCATTCAATATTTTTTTCAATCTATTTGCTATAATTGTAGTAAATATTTTATAATCAGTATTTAACAGGGAAATTGGTCTATAGTTTTGTATATGTCGTGAATCTGAATCTTCTTTCGGAATCAACGATATCAATGTCTCCTTCCACGAATCCGGCATTCTTGCTGCTAGTAGGACCTCATTATATCTTCCACCATAAGAAGTCTTATTTGTTCTCCTATTTTTTTTATAAAGTTCCCCTGGTATCCCATCGGGTGCTGGGGTTTTATTGTTCTTTTGGTTTTCTATTGCTGCTTTTAACTCGGGCCACGTAATATCTCTAATTAACATATCCTTCATCTCCTCCTTAATTATTTTATCTTTAGTAATACCCAAATAGTTTCTTATTATATCCTCATTTACCTCCTTCTTTTTATAAAGATCTTCAAAAAATTTACATGCAATTTCTTTTTTCTGTTCTATCCCTTGTTGGGCATCCTCATCTATTAATTGGTAGATGAATCTTTTTTGTTTTTGTTTTTTAAGTTTATAGGCCAACCACCTTCCTGGTTTATTGGCCTGTTCAAAAAATATCTGTCTGGCTGTATTTAACTTTGAGACCATTCCTTCTTGTTCGATTAAATTAAATTTCTGTTTAGTTATTATCATCTGTTTTTTCAATTTGCAATCTTTTGGGGTGTTTTGCAGCTGAATTTCTAATTCTTTGATTCTTTGTTCTAATTTATTTATTTATTTTTGTTGGGCATATTTTTTTTATTTCTTTTAGAAGTGTATGATATCGTTATGCCTCTTATTACTGCCTTCAATGTATCCCAAATATTCTGTTTCATAGTTGCCTCATTATTATTTTCTTTTAAAAAATAGTCTAATTCCTCGTCAAGTTTATTCATAAATTCTTTCTCTTTAATTAACTGTGTATTTAAGGTCCACCTTTCCCTTGGTTTCTTCCTGCCTTTCCACACTATCTGGATCGGGTTATGATCTGCCCATTCGTTTGGTAAGATTTCAATCTCTTTTAATTCATTTACTAATTCACCATTCATCCACACCATATCAATTCGTGTCCATGATTGGTGAGGGTTGGAGTAAAATGTAAATTGCTTTTTCTCAGGGTTTAATTTCCTCCACATGTCTATCAAATTTAGTTCAATCATCATTTCTTCACATGTTTTTGCTAGTTCTCTTTTTTCTTCTTCTTTCCCCCCCACCACTACTATGATCTTTCTGGTGGTCCACAATAGCATTGAAATCTCCCAAGATACAAATATTTCTTTTATCTAATTCCACTAATTTCTCATGTAATTGTTTAAAAAATTCCTTTTGGTTATCATTAGGGGCATAGATTACCACTAGTAGAATTAGAATTGATTTAATCCAAATTTGTAACATCAGAATTCTTCCATTGGGGTCTATCCAAATTGGCTCTGCTTTCATATCGTCTTTCACATATACTGCTATCCCTTTCTTTTTCCTAAAATCTGCTGGCGACATATACAAATTCCCTAGCTTGGGGCATTCTAAATATTTTTCTTCTTCCTTCCTTATATGAGTTTCTTGTAAACATATCTGCATTTTGTTTAATTAATTTGGTTAATATTCTTTTCCTTTTTATTCTAGAGTTTAGGCCATTTATGTTAATTGATAGTATTTTTTTTTCTTCATCCATCACCTAATTGACTCTTCCTCTTTGTCTTGTAGTTACTCCTGTCTTTCTTTGTGGCTGATTGTGCGTCTTCAGTTCTTCTCTCTCTTGATGTTGTTTATTTTTTGAATTCCTACAATTCCCATCTCTATTTTTTGGTAGTCTTGGTCGTCTTGCGAATTCATTTCTAACTCGTCTCTACTACTCGATTCTTCATGGCCTATCAATCGTTTGTAGAAATCTTGGGCTTTTTCCACAGAGTCTACTTTAATTTTTCTTTCTTCCCAAATGATTAGCATTCCCTCTGGGATTAGCCATCTAAATATGATACCTTTTTGGTTTAATTGGTTCGCCAAGAATTTATAATCTCGCCTCTGCTCTCTCACTCTTCTTGGGATTTGTTTAAGCACCAAGATTTCTTTCCCTTTGTATGTAATTGTTTCTTCTCTAGAAATTTAAATATAATACCTCGAACTTTCCTTCTGGCAAATCTCACATGGACCTCTTTTGGATGTTTATGTCGTCTTGCATAATTTGTGCTCACACTGTATACTTCGTCTAACTCTTTCAGAATATCATCCTTATCTTTTTCCAATAGGTCTGCTAATATTCCTGCCATCACTTGTTCTAAGTCCTCTTCTTTAGATTCCATTATATTTTGGAATCTTAGATATGCTGCGGCCTTATCCATTTCCAAATATACCAAGGAGTCGTCCATTTCTTTACTCACATTTCTTAATTGCTGACCAACCATTTCCAGCTTCTTTTCCGTTTTTTCCGTTCTTTTCTCAACCTCCTTTATTGTTGATTCATTCCTTTCTAGTGCTTGCTGTATTGTTTCAATTTTTTGATCCAGCTTTAGAATGTCTAGTTTCATTTCTGCCTTTAAATTTCCCATCTCTTCTTTTAGTTCATTTGTTTCAGCTCTTGATTCAATATGATTTTTACCACTATTTCCTGAAGCTTCAGCATGGACTCTTGTAAAGTAAGAAGGGTCGATTGAATATTGGCATTCGTGATGATAGGTTGTTTTTCTCCAGATAAAGTTTCTTCAATTGTCTTTTGTGCCATCACTGAGGTTGATGGCACTGAAGTTGTTTGTATTGAAGAAGTCTTCTTTCCAGTTTTAAGCGTTGCATTAGTGACAGAAGTTATTTCTTGTAAAATTTGTTTTTGTTTTTGTATTATATTAACTATGTTATCCCAAATTAACATTCACTATTAAGAAATATCAACTATAAATGGCCACTACGCTAAATAATATGATATGTTACAGGATTAACCTCTCTTATCAATATATATATATATATATTTTCCAGAACACTTTTATAGCTAATTTCTAAATCAAATATCTGGATTTATAATTCTTAATAATATACCAAATTCCTCTATTTAAATTTAAATAATATTAACCTGTATATCTATAAATACTATAGAATCCCAAATCTCAAAATAGTGTTATAAAATAATATTTCAAATATTTACAAATCTAAATATAGATATATCAACCTTACTATACAATAATTAATTAGTTAATCTATAATAATCACAATTAATTATTTAATTCAATCTACTCAATGCCTATAATCAAATATCTATACCTAAATAATTAATTAATTATCACCTCCCTTTTTATGTGTGTTATAACCAAATATAAACTACAATATTACTAATGTATTAATTAAATATATATAAATTACATTTACCACATTCAAAAATCAGTTAAGCTGGTGTCAAGAAATAATTATTGCAATCCACAAATTTAAATGCTTAAAGTGTCTTAATATAATTATTCAGTTCTTCAAGATTCCTTCACCGAGCGCACCGGAAGTACAGAGTTGCTGAGTAATGTCTTTGATTTCTGATTTCACTATCTCACCACACTTTCCGCTGTAGTCGTTTCTCCTTTCGTTTGAAAGTTTAACAAGTCAATTTTTAGATTCAAATAGTCTCTTTCTTTAATAAATCTTCTCTACTTACTACAGCTCCAGTCCAGTAATCCAAAGGGAGACTAATAAATTATTCAATTTCATTCATGGAATATTTAAAGTTGTAGTTTAATTCCTTACCCCCCATCTCAAGTTCGTCCTTCCAATTTTCCCCGAAGTCCACAATTCAAATCCTTCAAAGTTTCCTTAAATTAAATGATTGTTCTTTCTTTCTTCTTTTTTTTTCTCTCCCCCAATTATCAGTCTCTCAGATCCCTCCGATTCTCTTATCTTCTCTGTCTGATCGCTCGCGTCCTTACCCTCTTCCGTCTCACGAGCCCTTTCGCTTTCGCCGCCGCTCATATTTGCTTTGGCCGCTGTTTTCGGGCTTCGCTCCGACTAAGATACTCCAATATTCAATGCTCAATCAGGATCGCAAATTCTTTCACTCGCACTCTTCGTTCACCACAGTCTGTCACTCACTCGCTTCCCCTTGTATGCAACAATCAAGGCTTTAGGACCGCCATTGCTGACAGTCTCTTGTTGTCGGTCTCTACAGGGTTTGTCTACGTCGCGATGAGAATCGCCTTTTCCATGCCACGACTTGAGTCTCCCCACACTGGCACACTTCTCTACAAGATGCGTGCACTCCTAAGGGTCACTCCAACAGCAAGAGGAGATAGCATGAAACCCAAAGCGAGCTTCAGCACCTCCATTCGCCCATATCTCGTCACCGGAAGTCAAGTGTTCCCTTTATTTTTTTGAGCAGTGTATATTTCTCTGATCATTTGCATATCATCCTTTATGCAGCATATCTACTATTATTAACATAAGGTTGTTTATCTCAGTCCGGTGCCTTGAAATGGCAAGAATTGGCATTGTCGTTGCCAGAATTCACATGAACACGGCCAAAATATGCTAGTTGAAGTAAGCTAGTATCCACCCCATTCTGGTGGATTCGGCCAAGGCTGTGGATCTGAGCTGCAAACTCAACCCGACCACTAGATGGGCGGAAAGATTCAAAACAGTCTTTACTCTTTGTTGCCATCCAGTGGCAATCTGAATTTTTGCAGTTCCGTTGTGTCCTATTTAGGCTCTCAGTAAGCAGTCAACTTTCCCTTTTGCTAAATGTCTTCCAGGCTGAAAAACAGTTTATGTTTGCTCGAGGAATTGTACGAGAAACCCGTGACACATGGGAGACTCAGCAGCTGAAATTGAAAGAAATTCGGGATCGTTTAGACAGAGTTTCACGTGAGGACGCTCAGTATCTGGAACTGGCAACGTTGGAGCACAAATTATTGCAGGTAAGAAGAGTCCCAGGTGTTGGAGGCATTTGAATCAGTCGGCTTTCCCTTTTTGAATTTGAGTTATGTTTGGGCTTTTATTCCCCATCATTTTGGAACTGCTTCAAATTGACATGTTAAAACAAGGACGGGCAACTATGATGACTTTACAGTCTGGGGACTTCAACTCCCCAAATTCCTTAGCCAACCATGCAGGCTCAGGAACTCTGGGAGTTGAAGTCTACAGATCGTCAAGTTGCCCCTGTTGCCCACCCCGGTGTTAAAACATGAATATGGAAAATAGAATTTCCAATTAAAAACCTGTCACAGTTTCGCTGACTGGTTATGGAAATGTTTCTTTCAATTAGGAGGGAACTTAGCCAAATCCTATACCGCCGGAGCCTTTGTGGAAAGAAATGAAGCGTTCAGCTAATCAGCAAAAATGCTAACAATAGGCTGACCTTTCATACACAAGAGCACATTTTTGCAACTAGCTACCAATCACATTTGGATAATTGGCTTTGGTGAATTTATTCTGGGGAGAGAGATGTTTCTTTATTGATTATTTTGAATAATTGCACTTTCCTTTCGGTTTGGTCTTTCTGAAGACAGGTTAGGTTAAATTTGTTGAGGTATGTGAGCTGGGGCACATGCTACACAGCTTTCCATGGTTTCTTTCCCATAATACAAGTATGGTCTTACAAGAATAAAAAGTGGTATTGGACAGAGAACAAGCATTCCTGAAACTTAATTTAGAAAGGCACTTAGTTTACAAGTTGCTCTTGGCATATGACTAGTCAATTAGAGTTGGGGCTAGTTATGCTGGTTATCTCCCCCTCGCGATCATGTGACCAAACTGGGTGCTCTGGTTTTTTGGCTAAAACTATGTCCATTGCAAGCCATTAGTTCACTTAATGACCGTGGTGTTTACTTAACAACTGCGATGGTCGTTTTACAACTGCCACATTTGCTTAATAACCTCTGCAAAAAAGTTTGCAAAATTGGGTGAGATTGAAGGAGTCAGTCCCCTGATCAATTGGTTTTACGACCCTCATGACTTACAACTGTGAAGTACAGGCTGGCTCTATTACGGTTGTAAGCCAAGGACTACTTGTATAAAAATCCTTTGGTGACAGCTTCAAGCTAATCGTGGTGGAAACATGTAAGTAGAGTCAGGCCCAATAATGTTGCCATGGATGGATCCACGGAGTAACTAATAATTAAAGGAGATTTTAGCCAGGTAGGTGGCAGCACTTGATTTTGGTTGATCTTGAAAAGCTACACAGAACTGAACCTCATTTCTATTTCTTGCCTTCCCTGAGATATGAACTAGTGAGTGTTTGCGTGACTTGCTTAGAGGACCTGGGAGGGTGTTTCTCTTTTCTGATGTGGTTTCCAAAATATAGGTGAAATGTAAGCTCCAGAAAGCTTCCTAGTGCTTGTGGTGGGTGCAAGCATCCCTTCTGATTATCTAAGACAGTGTTTCCCAACCTTAGCAGCTTTAAGATACATGGACATCAGTTCTCAGAATTCTCGTAGGGAAATTCTTGGCTGGCAGGAGAATTCTTGGACTTGAAGTCCACGCATCTTAAAGTTTGAGAAACATGGAGTCATGCTTTAGATCCGGCAGGCTGAGTGAGAGATTGTCATCCGTGTAATAGGCAATACAATAGCATTGTGCAAAACGCTTGTCCCTGTTCTTAAAGCAGAGAACATACATTACTCAGCCTTTCCTAGCTGCTACAGCATTTAAAATAACAATAGCACTTAGGCTTATATACCGCTTCACAGTGCTTTACCGCCTTCTCTAAGTGGTTTACAAAATCAGCATATTGCCCCTAACAATCTGGTTCCTCGTTTTACCAACCTCAGAAGGATGGAAGGCTGAGGCAACCTTGAACCGGTCAGGATCGAACTCCTGGCAGTGAGCAGTGAGTTAGCCTGCAGTACTGAATTCTAACCACTGCACCACCAAGATTCTTACTGTCACATACAGTCCACCAATACCTCTTTTTATCATAGTATGTTTTTTTGTTCTGTTTTTATTTAGAATTAGGGGCTGAGAAATTTTAAGACGTATTAAGCTTTACAGAGACAACATGTTATGCCTTGAACTCTTTCTTCCATATCAGCTCCTGAACACACATACATCCTCCAGTGACATGATTGCATTTCAGATGCTTGACAACTGGCTCGTATTTAAGGCTGGTTGCAGCATTGTGTGATTCATGTGACTGCGATTTGCAATGTTTTTTGCTGGCTTCCAGCAAAAAGCACCCATGTGGGAGAATGGATTCATTGAACAACCATGTTTTTACTACAACTGTAGTAAAAACGGTTATAAAATTAAGTCCAGTCATCTCTCAGGTGGTAGAATAATAAGCCAACAATGATCTGGCTGCCTTTTTAAAACTGAGCATTATGTCAGGAACTTTTCAATGCATTCAGGGAAAGCTAATTTTAATCAGAATTGCCTATTTCTAGAGTCGTGGTTAGAATGCAGTATTGCAGGCTAACTCTGCCCAGTGCCAGCAGTTTGATTCTGACCAGCTCAAGGTTGACTCAGCCTTCCATCCATCTGAGGTCAGTAAAATGAGGACCCAGATTGTTGGGTGCAATGTGCTGGCTATGGAAACCGCTTAGAGAGGGCTGTAAAGCACTATGAAGCAGTATACAAGTCTAAGTGCTATTGCTATTTCTTCTTGATGGTCAGTGATTTTAGATTTTAAAATAATCCAAGAATTCTTTAATGGGTTTCATCAAAATCCAGTCTGTCAATGTGTTTTTGCATTCCATCACTGGTCACTTCTGCTTCACTAAATCCTTCAGATTATTTTCCCAAGAAAACCATCCCTGGCACGTATATCTTTCCAAAACAAAAATTTCAGGAAACTTCCCTGCAGTCCTTCCCTTTTTTAGCAAACCTTTTGTCGACTAGCAATCCGGCTGTTTCCCTGGTTGCTCTCTTCCTTCTAATTATTTGTAATATTTTTAGCAGTAATTTCTTTTTCTTTTCGCCATGGTTCCCATGCCTTGCTGTTTGCCAACTTGCCATCCGTCTAGCTTTCCTTTGGGAAGTACTTTTAAGAAGGTCTGACATTCCTTCTATTCCCAAAATATACATGTTTAATTTTGTGGATACAGAAATAAATGGGGGGGATAGGGTGGGAGGAAAAAGAGTCAAAACAAAATATTTCATCCATTTTTGCCCTTCAGCGCAGGGTAAAAGAATGCAATCTCTTAGCGTCTTTTCCTACTATTATGTACACAGAATTTCAGAGTTACCTGCTTTTTACATCGTACTTGATGGATGGCCAGGACTTGCTATGCAGGTCAGGTTACACAACAAAGAAAATTAATTCATTCATGCATCTCCCAGGAAGCAATTCTGGGCTGTGCTTCTTGATATTAGAATATTGACTAGTTTCACAGGCTGGAATCCAGGTAGTCCTTGACTTAGGACCACTATTGAACCCAAATTTCTGTTGCTAAGTCAGTTGGTTGTTCAGTGATGTTTTGTCCATTTATGATCTTTCTTGCCACAATAGTTAAGTGGATCACTGCAGTTGTCACAGTTGTGAACCTGGCTTCCCCATTGACTTTGCTTGCCAGAAGGTCACAAAATTGACACTGGGGAACCTGCAACAGTTGTGAATGAAACCATGGAGGTACAGGTAGTCCTTGACTTACGACCACAATTGAGCCCAAAACCTTTGCTGCTAAGTGAAACGTTTGTTAAGTGAGTTTTGCCCCGTTTTACAACTTTTTTGTCGCAGCTGGCCAGATGTTCCTAGGAAGCCCAGGATCAAACCATCCAGGGCTCTTCTGTTTCTCCAGCTGAATTGCTAAGGTCATCCACTTCTCCAGCTGCAATGCTTAGCATGCTTGCTGGAAATAAGTGCTGTGTGGGGCATGGTGAGGTTTAGGTTCTACTCAAACATACGAAAGGTAAATACCAACTGGCATGAACCCCTCCTAGCTCTCTCTTTGGAGTCTCCAAAACAACTCCCTGAACCGCATGTTCCAAAACTCGAATAGCACAAAGGTGTAAACTTAATTTGACACAACTAAAAATGTGTTACGTGCAATTTGTATGATTTCCCACGAATTTAAGATTCTACCCCTTTTTGTCACCTTGCAAAATTGCAGTTTGACAATGAATTGATAAGCTTGGAAGAGCTGGACCAAAGGCTCTGAGGGAACAGATTGTTTCCCTAAATGAATATGTCTATTCATTATGGCTACAGTCCTTCACACCTTCAAGTATCAGATCCAGTCTCTTCTCTTCAGCTTCTATCTCCCCATAGACTTCCTTGAAATGAGCTCCGTTGTGGCTGAGATGGTGTCACACATCACAAACGTGGCGTAGCTATTGTATGGTCAGAGCCCCTGATATAGAACAGAACAGAACAGAAACAGAAACAGAACTAGAACAGGAATAGAATAGAATAGAATAGAATAGAATAGAAAGAATAGAATAGAATAGAATAGAATAGAATAGAATAGAATAGAATAGAATAGAATAGAATAGAATAGAATAGAATAGAATAGAATAGAATAGAACAGAACAGAATAGAATAGAATAGAATAGAATAGAATAGAATAGAATAGAATAGAATAGAATAGAATAGAATAGAATAGAATAAGAACAGAACAGAACAGAACAGAACAGAATTCTTCATTGGCCAAGTGTGATTGGACACACAAGGAATTTGTCTTGGTGCAAATGCTCTTATTGTACATAAAAGAAAAGATACATTCATCAAGAGTCAAGAGTCATCAGATACAACACTTAATAATAGTCATGGGGTGCAATAAGGAATCAAATCTGCCCACTGATCTGATCTGTCCACTGTCCATTGAACGACGGGATTCAATCGTGCAACTTCAGCAAACACATCAGGAAAGTTCGATCCCGACAATCCCTTTGTAAACTGGAGCCTTTGCGCTCACCGAATTTCAGCCTGTTTGTTCTGCCCTTCGCATTCATTGCTGAAGCTGTTTCCATCTTTCCTTTGCTTCCCTCCAAAATGTGCTTCGTGATGTATTAAAAAAAAGCAGAGGGCCCAGCTCTGCTCCCATGGGAGAGGCTGGTCATGAGAAACAAGGAAGGGGGCTTTGCTCCTATCACCTCGCTGACCTGGCTCTCAAGCCAAGCAGAGGGAGATGCTTCCCAGCGTCCCAGATGTGTTTGCACAAGGGGTCTCTTCCAAAGGGGAAACGGGGCAAGACAACCATCTCGTAAAGCAGAGGAATCACACTGCTCTTTCCCAAAGCAAATGCTACCATTACCTATTACACACAACGTTAAAAGAAACCAACCGCGCAGGATCTAAAACCTGCTTTATATTTCTTGGCTACACACTTCTGTGACCAAGAAAGAAAACTTAGAGTAGAACGAGGCATTTAAGGCTCTGTTTTTAGTGGCAACTATTGAAATTTGTAAGATGAGAAAAATTAGTCATCACAGGGACGAGACCATGCACAGACCTCAGTCCTTTTCTTGGGCTTCTGTTACACAGTAGATTTAATCTGATGGCTTTGTGGACTTCCAGGTTTCCTGTTATTTGCTAGTGATGTTATAAATGACTTTTTTTTTATTCTTTAAAAACAAAAAATACAAAAATCTCATTTCCATTAACAGTTATTGTGTCATCGTATATACATGTTTCTTATTTTGTGACTATACATTATTTTTATCCTTATCCTTCACCCATTCGTACCGCCTCTCCCATGTCGCATAGTATTCTCGATCCTCTTTGCCTTTCAGTTCCATAGTGAATTTTTTTTTAAAAATAAATAAATGACTTCTTTTAAAGAGTGTAAGCAAAAGCTGATTAATCTGCCCCCTTAGGTCCTCCTTCAAACTTCAGTGCTACAAACAAAGACTTCGTTGGTACTCCAATGAGGCATTTGCCACAAATAACCAAGTATCTGCAAAACTCACCTTAAGGCAGGGATGTTCAACTTTGGCACCTTAAAACCTATGGACTTCAACTCCCAGAATTTAACTCCCAGCTGGGGAATCCTAGGAGTTGAAGTCCACAAGACTTAAAGTTGCCAAGGTTGGACACCCCTGCTTGAGAGCATGATAACTGCATTAAGTTCAGGAGAACATGTCCTTGTTCAGGGAAGCTTAAAATATTGCAGGCTGAAAGGAAATGAGATTTCATCCTGTTTCAGGGGCAGGAATGAGGTGGAAGTTATTTGTAATAAAAGCCTTATGTAAAATAGGCTGAGGATGATTATCATACAGTGGAATCCATTTTCTTTCAGAGTGCTATCTGGAATGTGTCTAGCTGGTCATCCTATCTGAACAAGGCTGCAGCAGTGACCTTAATCAGAATGTAAGAAAACCCAACTAGATCCAAGCAAAGTGCTTTTTGTCCTGTGTTTTCTTCCCGCAAGGACCAATCAGATGTGGCTTGGGAAGCTCTCAAATACATATTGAGGACATAATCCTCTCCCTCTGATCTTCAAAGCAAGTATAATAAAAGTATTCTCACCGATACTCAACTTTAGCTATTATGACTAGGAGCCTTTGCTAGCCTAATCTTCTGTTAATTGAATGATTGATTATGTGCCATGGAGTCAGTGTTGACCCTTCATGGCCATATAGGTAGACTTTCTGCAGGTTGATCTGTCCTCAGTCACGTTCTTGAGGTCTTCCAATGATGTATCCATCACATCTATAACTGAGTCCATTCATTTGCTGATGGTCGTCCTCTTCTTTTTCCATCCATCTTTTCTAGCATTATAGACTCCTCTAGAGAGTGAGGCCTTTGCCTAACACGCACCAAGTATGATCATTTGAACCTGGTTATTTATATCTTTGAGAGACACTCTGGCTTCATTTGTTCAATGGTCCATTGGTGTATTTTCTTAATTGATATTCTGTAGAATCTTCTCCAACACCAAAGTTCAAAACAACAACAACATTGATATTCCTTCAAGTCGAATTTCCAACCTTCACTTCTAAGACTTTCAAAGGGAAGATCATTTTTCTACACCATTCTGATCGTAGGTCCCACCATTTGAATATCTTTTGCAAGATCTTCATGGCTGCTCTACTAGGCATTACCGTGTGGCATATTTTGGATGTTAGTTCTTTTTCTACTGATAGTTAATCCAGATGCTGTCTACCAGTTTAGTATCTTAATTGTCAGTTCAAAGGCTGTTTGCTACACCAGCTGCCTTTACATTTCATTTTGTTTATTTTTTTTCCACCATGTTCCTTCTCTTTCATTATTAGAGTTTGTGGATCATTTGCATTTCCAACTATCAGAACAGAATTATTAGCGTTGTGCAGGTTATTCATGTTTTTTCCTTCAATTTTGAAACCGTGACCACCTTCTTCAATCCAATTTTTGTCAATATATATTTTCCATATAGACTGAAGTAAATAAAAGGAGAATACAGATAGTCCTCAGCCATTCATTTAGTGACTGTTCAAAGTTACAGTGGCACTGAAAAAAGTGACCTATGGCCATTTTTCACACTCAACAACAGTTGCAGCAGCCGCATGATCAGGTGGTCAAAATTAGGATGTTTGGTAACTGCCATGTACTTATGACGGTTGCAATGTCCCGGAATCATTTGATGTTCTGACCCACGCCCTTTTCCGACAAATTAAACACAATCCAAAAAGAACAAAAACCTTGTAATGTTTTTACAAAATAATTAGCTGTGATAAGCACAAGCCTTGCCAAATTGTGCGAGGCTTGCTAAAAGATAACAGACAAGAAATAATTTCCAAGACAAAAATGTTCAAATACAAACTCAGGATACTGGAATATCCATGAGGCTGACTTTCAAAACACCTTTGCCTTCTGCAAAGTATGTTCGTTCACAGCTGGCTTTAATCTTTTTGAAGGGGAGGCCATTACCTTGCAGCCTTACTCCTGAGTCACCCGTGCTGTTCTTTCCTCCGAGCAATCCTACACTCATGTGCACTTGGCACAGGCTCCTCAGGAAACTCCTCATTATTGCTGCCAACCCCCACAATCTCCGAAGGCAGCAGTCAATTCCCTAATGGTCCTGGCTCCTCATCTGAGTCCTCGCTCTCCTCAGCCCTCTGCACCTGCTGCCGACTAACCACAACATTTGATCACCTTTTGCAACTTTCTGACAAACAAGGTCAATGGGGAAGCCAGATTCGCTTAACAACCATGTTACTAGCTGAACAATTGCAGTGATTCACTTAACAACTGTGGCAAGAAAGCTTGTAAAATGGGGCAAAATCCAGTTAACACCTGTCTTGCTTAGCAACAGAAATCTTGGACTCAACTGTGGTTGGAAATCAAGGATTACCGGTGTATAACTTTGTAAATCTGGACCTGATCTGTTTTGCAAGTTCGGTCTGTACTGTGACTTCCTGACCTATGTATAGGTTTTGGTCTAGGACCAAATGAGATGAGCCGGGTTTCTCATTTAAAAAAAACAACACAATTTACAATTTGACATATTCAACACAATCTAAAAGCCTGTCTATAATCAATGAACTGCCTTTTTGGGGGGGTATTCTTTGTCTATCCCAATTATCCAGCATCCCTCAGCAATAATGTCTTGTGTTCCTCATCCTTTACTAGCTTGAACATCTGGCATCTCCCTTTCCATGTAGGCCTCTAATCTGCATTCTGTTAATTACTAGGAGGTAAATCCCATTAGAGTTTTTGAAATTTACTCTTGAACAAATCATGCTGAGGAGCAGATTGCGCTCATCCATGTTAATCAGACAGGCAGTCCTTGGTGAAACTGCAATCCTTGGCAATCCTTGGTGATTTTTGACTAGGGGAATTCTGAGGTCCCAGGGTTGCAGTTGGGGCCCCAAACTCTTTTATTAACATTGAGTCTTCTGTAAAGTTCCTTGGTACCATTCTTAAAAGCTCCGGAATGGGCTTTGCCCATTTTAAATCGGTTTTACTTTTACCTGGTTTAAAAACACCCCTCAGGTGTGTGTGGCTGTGCCCATTTTAAGAGGCAAACTTTATAGCACTTGCTTTGTCTAAAGATCCAAGATCCCAGCTTCATTCACTAATCCTAATGCCAAAAGCTGGGGCCAGTCAGTATTGGTAATATAGATGGACCAATACTAATGCAGTGGCCTGCATCATTTTGTGAATGTTTAGATAGGCACATGTATCCGCTCCCTCTCTTGCAAGAGGTACATTGGTTGCTGATTTGCTTCTGGGTACAATTCGAAGTGCTGGTTATCACCTTTAAAGCCCTACATGGTTTGGGACCAGGTTATTTGAAGGGCTGTCTTTTCCATGTATCTGCCTGAGCCACCAGAGCAGGGAGGCAGAAAATGTTATAGGTTCCCCCTCTTCAGGGGTACCAGGGTCCCCAACTCCCAGGCCGCAGCCCACTTTGAGGCCGTGAGCCATTTGGAAACAGGCTGCAGGCAAACACATGTGCCACTAGTGCAAGAAGTGAGTGAGCGTGTGCAAGGGAGCAAATGGAGCTGCAGTGCATACAATTGCTTACTGGCTGCTCATGTTGAACCATCCCCTCTCCCACCCTGCCACTCCCCGCTGGTCCGCAAGGCCAGAAAGGTTGGGGAACTCCAATCTAGTGGGACCAAGAAGAAGGGACTTCTTCACAGTGGCTCCCTCCCTGTGGAACATCATCCCCATGGAGAGGCCATTGGTACCTACCAATATCCTTTTGACAGGCCATGAAGACACCTAGGCTTGGGGACCCCAGGGTGATATGGAGCCCATTAAGTGGTTTGTTTGGGTAAGAATTATTTGGGGTTTTATTTCTGTAAGCTGCCTGGAGTCACCGTGAGTGAATTGGGCATTATATAAATTTTCTGAATGAATGAATGAATGAATGAATGAATGAACCATTTTCTGTATAATGTTGGTGCTTCTGATCCTGAAAAACTAAGTTAATTTGGCAGTCTGGTTGGGGAGATTCCAGTTTGCTACCTAGACCATATGATGGATGTTTGCTGCTGAAATGATAGACCAGTCCAACTCAGTACTGCTATACCAACTGATGGCATTCTAACAAGGCTAGAAACATCTGTTCCTGGGTTCCTGCATAGAGTTCTTAGAAGTAAGGATGCAAAAGATTCCGTTCTATTCTTTAAAGCCCGCACATCAAATGAGTGTTTCTTGAAGAACATTTGATGAATCCTACAATCAGATATCAGTTTTATGTCTACTTTATGCAGTATGATCTGTTCTAGCTTAGGGTAATGTGTGAATGTAGCCTCTTGTGATTTATTAAAAAAAAAAGCTTCAATATTCTGCAGTTAACAAAATACACAAACCTGGTCAGTGTATGGGACATTTCTGGCAAGAGTTCCTGCTTTGATTCCTATTGAGTCATTAGACTTTGTGTCCTGCCCTGTCTCCCAATCATTTCCCAGCCCACTTACACCCCACTTTCATTCCCCCAAAACAGTACCAAGCCCCTCTCACCTTCTCACCCCTCTGACCTGTTATTTATTTATGTATTTATTATTTTTATGTATTTATTTGTGACCTTTTTCAATTGCTCCATTTCCCTCACAGAGGGGGTCTGCCATTCTGGCTTCATTTGTTGCACCCTCTCTGCACACCCTTGCACCCTCTCTGCTTCCTGGTGTGCCTCTTGCACACCATTTACTCACCCTCTTCACACTTCTCACATCCTCCCCCATATCCTTACACCCCTCCCCCGATTTATGCTGCACCATCATGCATTCTACCTGACCCGTGCTACGCCTTCCCTAAAACCCCTTGCAACTTTTGCACCATCCCCAACCTGCACCAGACCCTCACATATCTCCCCTGATTTGTTTCACACCCCTGGGTAGCCTCTCTGACCCGCACTGTGCCCTCTGCGCTTTCCCTGACAACTGCATCGCTTAGCGACAGAAACTTCCAGACTGAATTGCCGTGGTACTTCGATGACTACCTGTAAAACCACAGTATGCATTCACTTTTAAGTTTTAAGCCAAGATCATATGCAGATGACCCTTGACAGCAAATCTGCAGGCATATCAGCATACCTTATAGTTGTTGTTTTTTTTTAAATGGCCCCACTTGTGTGTTTCTCAGCAGCTTGACCTGCAGAAACCAGCAGGTGGGATATTTCATTCCCACCTTCAAATATCAAACGCTTGATATTAAATACTTTAGCAAATACTTGAAACAGGCACATGAGCAGGGAGTGGTAAAATGGGGCCGACTTCATTCCATCTCGCCTGATGCATTGGGTTTCTTTTATTCTGCCTCTTCAGGCTTTTAACCTACTCCTGACGCCTTGTGGGGGGTGATGGCTTTTCATAAGACCTGTTGGCTTTCTTACAGGAAGAGAAAAGGTACCGGATCAACTACCTAACAGCCGAAGAATCTGAGCGGGAAGCCTTCTCTCTCTTCTCTGCCGCCGTCCGGGAAAGTCACGAAAAAGAGAGGACGAGAGCTGAGAAGACGAAGAACTGGTCCATTATTGGCTCCGTGTTGGGGGCCGTGATCGGCGTCTTGGGTTCCACTTACATCAACCGAGTTAGGTTGCAAGAATTAAAGGCCTTAGTTTTCGAAGCCCAGAAGGGCCCTGCGAGCCTCCAGGAAGCCATCCGAGATCAAGCCACCGCCTATCACTCCCAGAAACAGGATCTCAGTGACCTCACCGCCAGTCTGAAGAACATCCTGCAACTTGCCACGGTGACGTCCCAGGAAGGAGAAGAGGCTTCCTTGACCAAAGACGGATCGCGCACCTCACTAAAAATAGACCCTGTCTTGGTTTCTGTGAAGGAGCAGCTGGTCTACTCTAAACAGATCAGTTCGTTCCTTGGAAGCTTGCAGGAGCAGCTTAGTAATTTGGAAAACAACTTAGGGCAGATGGTCCGTGAAGTACAGAACATTAAAGCTGTACCTCAGCCTGTACCTGAGGGAAGGGGGTTGCTTAGCTCTCCCACAGAGGTGAAGAGCCAGGCTTTAGAGGCAGAAGAGGTGGTGCTTGAATTGTGCAACACCGAAAGGAGGTTGGAAGCCCAAATGAGGAAGAACTCCATCTATAGTACAGCCTTCACCTGTACCATGCTGGCTGTTAGCTTCCCCGTGCTCTATATACTGTTGAAGGGAAATTAGCCTGCAGTTTAGCCACGTTCCTTCAAAAGTCTTTAAAAAACATAAATAAAAGGGTGTTCCTTGAATATAAACGCTTCCTCGAAGTCATTTTGCAGAAGCGCCTGTTGGTTGATGGCCCGAGACAGTATGAATGAACTCTGCTCTATGAGTCTTTGGCAGTTCCTCTTCTGTGCAGACAGACAAATGGTTTGTGGTTTTTTTTTAAACACCATTGATGCTCCTTGCCTTTGGAATCTGACAGAAAAACCTCGATGCCTTCGAGCTGTTGATGAGTAAGAGAAGCCATTCAGATGATTGAGTTTTCTTTTTTTAGGTAGTTTTATTAGAGATTTCAGATATAGAGATAAACACTGGTAGTAATTAAGGTAGAAGAAATGAACAGGTTAAAGAATGAGAAAAGAACGCAAAGCCAAAAGTGCAGAAAGAAAAAGGGGGGAAAAAAAACCCCAAATGCAAAGAAGAGATTCTGACTTTTTCTTTGCAGTAGATATGAATATAAATTCATATTGAAGCCTTTACAACGCAGCTTTCATTTCTTTAGGATCTACCACAGTGGTTCTCAACCTGTGGCCCACGGATCCCTGAGTGGCCCACGATTTAACAGATGGTCCATGAAGGCTTGAAGAAATGTTATGATTTAAATCTTGAGCTAAGTCTTGGTGGTCCATGGCCATGATCTTTGACCACAAAAGGTATTTATAGGGGTTCCGTGGTGAAGAAAAGGTTTGAGAACCACTGACCTATCATTTTATGTAATTATCAAATCCATTGTCATTTTTTCCTGTTTCATGCAAAAAGTCTCAAAGGGGGTTTCAATCAGCATTATTGTCTTTTCTCTAATCAAAGGTGTCACTTTCACTATCTCATCAACTTCACCACCCAATTTTCCCACTGTAAGTAATGTCAAATTTTTCGATCATTGTGTACATATAAACAACTTGCTGCTATCATATGTAAAAATAAAGTTCCATGAGTTTTTTCCCCCAGATATTTGTTCATTAGTCCCAAAAGGAATATCTCTGGTTTCAGATGCTTAAGATCTTTACGGTCTTCTGAATGAATGTCTGTATTTGAATCCAATTTTTAAAAAAGCTTTTTTACATGTCTACTTTTTTACAAGTCCCCTCTTGTTCACATTTCCAGCATTCATATGAGGTTCCTGTATATGTTTTAGACAATTTTGCTCTGATGAAAAATATCAACCATACATCATTTTATGAAATTTTCTTTAAGATTACAACACAATGTGAATCTCATTTGTTTCATCCATGTATTCTCCCACTATTTGTAGATTATGTTTTTAGTCCATTTTATTGTGCCTTCTTTCACTTGTTCATCTTCTCCCAAAGGTGTTTTCTCAAGAGGCAACTGGACTTTCTGTTTTTTCTTTGAAGACATTTTGCTTCTCATCCAAGAAGCTTCTTCAGTGCTGATTGGATGGTGGGGAATCCAGTATAAATCCTTCCATTGCCCATGAGAAGCAAAACATCTTCAAAGAAAAGCCAGAAAGTCTCTTGAAAAAGCACCTTTGGGACAACCATGACCTGGATGACTGAGAATCTCCATAGACCAGGGGTCCCCAACCACGGTCCGCGGACCGGCACCGGTCCAGCGGAACAAGTCTTACCGGGCGCGCTGGTTGCTGGCGCCGCCATCTTTTTGATAAAAGTGCTTCCGGTGAGCTTTTCCGGTAGAAAGCTCACCGGAAGCACTTTTTCATCAAAAAGATGGCGGCGCTAGCTCCGTGAGCGTTTCCGGTAGAAAGCCATTTCTACCCAGAAAAGCTCACCGAGGCGCTAAGCCGCCATCTTTTTGATGAAAAGTGCTTCCGTGAGGTCACCGAAGCACTTTTTCATCAAAAAGATGGCGGCGCCAGCTGATGCCGTACCGGGCAGCGGCATAAAAAAGGTTGGGGATCACTGCCATAGACTATTGTTCATCTTCTGTTTCAAGTTTCAGTAAGAATTAATACATTTTAGCAATAAGGTGTTCATCCTTTGTAAATTATTCTGTTTCAAATTCTGTCTTGCCATATTCAAAACCAAAAGTCCTTTTACATACTTTGAACCGTTCTAATGAAAACGGTTGACATATGAACCCTTCTGATATCAAATTGTGTCTTGATTTCCTCCCTGCAAAAATTTGAATTATTGCCATAGATTAACCAATTATGCTTAATTATTATCTCTCTTCTATGGTCAATAGAAGAGAATATTTGTAGTTCAGGACTGAACTCCTTCAGGCTCCTTCCTGCTCTCTAAGCTTGATTATTTGCTTGTAGACATTTCATTATCCAAGTAGGTAACATTTTCAGTGCTAAGGATCATGTTAGATAGTGAAACGTCTGCAGGAAAACAACCAAGCTTAGAAAGCACCAATGACTCTATAATATGCTTCTTATGGTGAAACCACAAAGTTATTTTTGAACACAACCTAAGTTTGTATCTGTTCCATACTCTTAATATGATATGTCTAACTAAAGTGATTTTTGAAATCCACATTAATCTTAACTTACACCAACTTTTATCATCCCATAAGTAGCCATGCCAGTCAAAACTCAAATCATGCCCATGCAGTAAAACCACCTGTTTCTCAACATCCAAACTAAACAACAAGCTGCAAAATGCAATTTCAAATCAGGTAAAACTAAGCCTCTTCTTTCTTTAGCATCTTGTAACACCTTATATCTAACGGTTTTTAGCTTGCCACACAAATTTAGATATGTCTTTCTGCCATAGTACATCAATTGTCAAAACAGTATTATCTAAAAGAAACATTCTAAGTAAATTGTTAATCATAGAAATTCTCCCATCAGTGGCATTTGCATCGTTTCCCATCCTGACATAACATAATTATTTTGAAACAACATACAACATATTTGTCGAATTAATACCCAAATATTTTAACTTTTTGTCAATCTTCAAACCCATTTTATTGATCAGTTCTGTTTGACTTTATATTTTTTCCAGTATCTTTTGTCTTCTGTTTATTAATCTTAAAAACAGTTAAAGCACTAAATTATTTTAATTTCTCATTAATGTTTTAGACCCCCTTCAAGAACCTGTGTCAAATGGTCTGTAGAAGCTCCAACTCGGGGGGGCGTGGCGTTTACACCCATTATCTGCTCAGTTTTCTTTGTATCTCTATTCAACATTTCAAGAACCAAAATAAAAAAAAGTGGGAATCATGGGCAATCTTGTCTTGTTCCTTTTGTATACTACAAAGTTTTGTTAAATCTTGATTTATAATAATTTGTGAAGTATAAATCAGTTTTACCCATTTTATAAAATTCTCTCCGAAGTTCTGATCTTCTAAAATTTTAAACATAAAGGGCCAATTTAAATTGTCAAAGGCCTTCTCACCTCTAAAACTTTAATGCTGACATTGATCTGGAGTGGTTGGCAACAGGGCTGCATTTACGGCCATTTTCAGCATCCCACAGTCACATGGCCGTGTTTTATGACAGTTTTGTCGAAAATCGGCACTTCTGGTTTTCAACTAAATCAGACCCATATCAAACCGTTAGTTTGACTTAATGACCACAGTGTTTGCTTAACAACTATGGATTTACTTAATAACCACTGCAGAAAAGGTCAAAAAAATGGATCTATTGCATGACATACCTGTTTTGTAGCAATCACAATTTATAACCAAGGTAGGCAGGCTCCATTATGGTTGTTGGTTGAGGACTATATAGATTTTTGTATAAGTTAAATCTTGTCCTTCTTTCAGTATTAATTCTATGTTGGCCTCTTTCTAAAACTCTGGCTTTTATCGCCTTCTAAGATAAGAGTTCATATTTTGGAGAGGTTGTAAAAGTTCATCCACAAAGCATTTGTAATAAGACCCTGATAATCCATCTGGTCCAAATAGTTTTCCTCGTCAAATCTTTTTTATAGCTTCAGAGACTTCCTTTAGTCTCTGATTAATTTGCCTTTTCTCTAGTTTGAAAGAACAGACAAACAGGTAGTCTGATGTTTCTGGTTCTATCTGTGGACCCTGTTCTGAAATTAAAATCTGCCAGCTACTGAATTTCAGTTTGTGCTAAATGTTCTCTTTGTAAAGTTGTCTTGACATGGGCCATTGTCCTTCTAGTTGGCATCTAGCGGGAAATAGATGGAATCTCCTTGCCTTCACAAGATTCTTGGCTGTACTTGCCTTTGGAAAGACATAGTTTCAACATGAAATGACTTAGGGGAAAAAGTGTAGGAGGTGGAAACAGATACACTCATGTGATGAATGATATATACCTGCCTTCAGGCCTTACCATGGCATTAGGCAGTTTTCAGCCCAACCTTGGCAAGCTTTCTCAAAGATCACAATTATTCTCTTGAACCTCATCAGGAGTTGGGCTTCTCATGGGCTTCTTTAATTGTCTTCCCTACCCAGCAGAAGCAGCCATATAAACTGGGGTTTAATACTGTGAATTCGGTGGCCAGCTACATACAGGAAGTGGGTGAAAAACATTGAGGTGCATAAGAACTGGAAAGCAAGGAGTTAATCTAAAGTTTGTGCTGACACCTTTCTTTTATTGCAATTAGTTACATCATTGGAAAAATTGTTCCTCTCTTCTATCCTTCCCCATTCCAACAAGTTTGATTCTGCATCTCATCTCATGAAGCGTGGGTGCGTCTCATGAATCTTCTGCATCCCATCTCTTATAAAGCGTTGGGGGCATCGTGATGAGCATAGCTGCCTTCCATGCAGTTGACCTGGGTTCAGGGGTGGGCTGCTACTGGTTCGCACCTGTCTGGATGAACCGGTTGTTAATTTCATGTCTAGTTTGCCAAACCGGTAGTTGCAATGACTTGCTGGCCCTGCCCCCCGCTGCCCCCAGGAGTTTCCACATGGCCTGTTTTGGATCCCAGGTAAGTGCAGGGCCTGTGCGGAGGCTCGGGGAGGGTGAAAAATGGGCCTCCCTTAGGCTCTGGAAGGCCGGAAATGAGCCTGTTTCTGGCCTCCAGAGAGCCTCTGGAGCCTGGGGAGGGAGGAAAAGGGCCTCCCAGAGGCTCAAGAAAGCCTCCAGAGAGCCTCTGGAGCCTGGGGAGGGAGGAAAAGGGCCTCCCAGAGGCTCAAGAAAAGCCTCCAGAGCCTGGGGAGGGTTAAAAATGGGTCTCCCAGAGGCTCTGAAAGGCCGGAAACAAATCTGTTTCTGGCATCCAGAGAGCCTCTGGAGCCTGGGGAGGGAGGAAAAGGGCCTCCCAGAGGCTCAAGAAAAGCCTCCAGAGCCTGGGGAGGGTTAAAAATGGGTCTCCCGGAGGCTCTGAAAGGCCGGAAACAAATCTGTTTCTGGCATCCAGAGAGCCTCGGGAGCCTGGGGAAGGGGAAAATGGGTCTCCCAGAGGCTCAAGAAAAGCCTCCAGAGAGCGGAGCCTGGGGAGGGGGTAACAAGCCTCCCAGAGGCTCAAGAAAATCCTCCAGAGAGCCTCTGGAGCCTGGGGAGAGTTAAAAATGGAAGTGCCGGAAAGCCAGAAACGGGCCTGGGAGACCGGTTTTGCCCTCCTATAGGCTTACCTCAGGAGCCTGGAGAAGGCAAAAAAATAATCAAGGAGAGAAGCAACCTGGAATTGAGGAGAAACTTCCTAACCATGAGAACAATTAATCCGTGGAATAGTTTGCCACCAGAAGTTGTGGATGCTTCATCACTGGAGGTTTCTAAGAAGAGACTAAAGAATCACTGCTCTGAAATGGTGTAGGATCTCCTGCTTGAGCAGGGGGCTGGACTAGATGTCCCTTCCAGCTCCATTCCTGTTCTGATTCTTTTTCTAGAGCAGGATAGAGCTGCAGGTTGCTTTCCTTTTTCCTTCCTCTTCCTTTACGGGTAGTCCTCGACTTACGCAAATGAGCCCAACATTTCTGTTGCTAAGCAAGACAGGTGTTGAGTTTTGCCCCAGTTTATGACCTAATTTGCAGCAGTCCTTCAGTGAATCAGTGCAGCTATTCAAGTTAGTAACACGGCTGTTAAGTGAATCTGGCTTCCCTATGGACTTTGCTTGTCAGAAGGTCGCAAAAGGCAAGGGATCCCATGACCCCTGGACACTGCAACCATCATGAACACATACTAGTTGCCAAGCATCCAAATTTTGATCAATGACCATGGGGATGCTGCAATGGTCGTAAGTGTGAAAAATGGGTCATTTTCACTTTTTTTCATTATTGTAACTTTGAATGGTCACTAAATGAAGGGAAAGAGCTGTGGTGGCACAAAAGTTAGGATACGGTATCGCAGGCTAATTCTTCTGAGTGCCAGGAGTTCAATCCTGACCAGTTCCAGGGTGACTCAGCCTTCCATCTTTCTGAGGTCAGTAAAATGAGGAGCCAATTGTTGGGGCCAATATGTTGACTCTGTAAACTGATTAGAGAAGGCTGTAAAGCACTGTGAAGTGGTATATAAGTATAGGTGCTCAGGGGTGGGATGCAAATTTTTAAACTACCAGTTCTGTGGGCATGGCCAGGTGGACATGTGTCTGGGTGAACTTTCTCCCCCTACTGGGCCTCAGGGAAGCCTCCTGGGAGCAAAAACTGAGGGCAGGGGGGCTGTGCATCCTGTTGAAGTAATTCCCCGTTAGGAGAATGAGCGCACACAGGGAGACGTAGTGAGAGTGGTGAGGAATAACACACAACCAGCACACAGATACACTGTATAGTAAAATGTAAGTTTTTACTTCCAGTAAAAAGTTAAGCAAAGCCCAACAATCAGTCCAAGTCATACACGGTTAAAGCAGTCAGTTTTCAGTCCAGGGATAATCAAAAATCAAAGTCCAGTATCAAAAACAGTTCAGTAATAGACTCACATCAATCCAAGAATAATGATGTTCAGCAACAGTCAATAGAGAAAAATGCAAACCAACCAACATCGAACATCAGAACATCTAGCAACATCTAGCAACAACAGAACTAACAACCCAGGTTTCTGGCTCCATCTTATGGCCGTTTGAGGAACCACACCCAATTACAATTTTAGCATTCCCTTAAAGAGACAGTATTAAATGTCTATCCTGGTTTATATATTTTCCAACCCAACTGTTAGGTGACTAGCAATTCCTAACACACCCCTCCCGTGCCCCATTTTTTACCTCCTGGGCCTCAGGAAAGCAGTACAACAGCAAGAGGGGGATCAGCTGTGCTGCGAGATTTAGATTAGCTAGAAAGCAAGAAATCCGTCAATTTCCTGCTTTATAGCTAATCTAAATCGAGCAGCACAGCTGATCTTTCGGAAAACAGCTGATCAGTGGCAGTAGGGAAGGAAATATCTTGATTTTTTTGAACGAACCGGTTCGCTCGCAGATGATCTTCGGAGCTATCAGTTCACCTGAACCAGACCGAACTGGTAGAATCCCACCGCTGTAATTGCTGTTCTAAATTGGGGACTACCTGTAATATGCACCATCCTGAACACCCGTGAAGATTATGGCTGTATCTTTGTGGAACACTTAATTCCTAAAGTCCTTTTAAAGCCAGTATTTTATTTCCCCTTATATGGGCTTCTTTACATTTAATGGTGGTACGAAAGGTGGATATTCAAAAGGCAATGCTTCTTTCATCATTTCCAAGGAGGCCGGATGAGTTTTCAGTGAGTTATTTAGTAGTTTCTCCTCCTTTAACAGGAAATTTTAAAAAAATAAACAAAAAAACAAGAACTAGCCATCCCGTTCCTTTAATTATCCCTCTTTCTCCTCAACAAATGTTTTTCACATCGTGCGCTGGAAAAAAACTGGGTGGTTTCAGAAAAAAAAACCCTTTGGTCAAATCTATGAGCAAACGCAAGGGACAAAGAAGCCTTTTTAAAACTCCCAGGTTGCGCTCGCAAAAAAGATGGGCCCAATGCAAAGTTTTTAGCATTTGCCTTTAAGTTCCAGGGTGTTCTCTAAATTTCCTGAACACTTCCTAGAAAGAAATGGGTTGCCCCTCAAGGGTTCTCATGGTTAATTTAATGGGCTGTTCTTTTCAGTCCTTGCAACACTCTGGAGGAACTCTAAACAACTGCCCATAAAACTGACTGGCAGTGTGTGTGTGTGTGTGTGTGTGTCTTTAGAAGATTTTTGTGGAGAGGGTTACTGAACTGTTTTTTTAGGCTGCTAAGTCATGGTTGCCTGGTGATGGATCCATAACAGCCAATACCAAAGAATGCTGTGCTTTACTCTCCAAAGACCCATGCTCTGCTCTCTCTCTGTGTGTGTGTGTGTTTGTGTGTGTGTGTGTTTAACAGAGTCCTAGTTCTGATCCTCCAGCTGAAACAAGACGCCCCCAAAGAATCACCAGTGAGTTTTGGATGGATGTGACTTTTCTTTTGCCCAGCAGCTTTGCAAAAAAAAAAAGGCACCCTATAGAGGGGATTAAAGGGTTCTCTGGTTCCCAGGTGCTTATAATGAGGGAACTGACTAATTTCTGTATTTAATTTTGGAGAACAAGCTGGGGGAGCTTTTGTGGCTTTTGGAAAGCTGCCTGGCCCTGGAAGATATTCAGCAATCCCCACTTTGCTTCTTCGCAGAGACCAAGCCAAAAATCTCTTCACCACTGTCCCAGATTCATCAAGGAGCACCAGCAGGGGGAAGGAATTGATGGAACCCAGAACCTGCGCATGGTTGGGGGGAGACTGCACTTTTTCCGACCACCCTGAATAGCCATAGGATCTGAATAAAGATGCTGCTGTTTCAAGGGTTTTTTTGGGGCTAGGAGTCTACAATCTGCGGCTCTGGAGCCACATGTGGCTCTTTCGGCTCTCTGCTACGGCTCCCTGTCGGCTGATCCCACCACTGTCTGGCCCCTCCCCTCCCCATCACTCCTCGCCTGGCCTGAGAAGGTAAGGGTGATAGCAGGAGATGGAGACTTGCTCCATATTCCAGAGCAGGAGGTAACTGGGTGGGAGTGAGTGACGTTGAGTTGGCCACACCCACCCAGTCACACCGGTTGTTAAATTATTGGCTCCTGGTGTTTTCTGTGGGAAACAGGTCCAAATGGCTCTTTGAGTGTTTAAGGTTGCAGACCCGTGTTCTGGACAAACGGAGGCCATTGCATATCTGCAGCTCTTCAACTTCTTGAAGTTAAATCCTGCTTTTTCAAAAGTTGGAACGCTGCTCCAACTTTCCCTAGCAAGAGTGGTGCAGACCAGTTTTTGACCCCGCTGCAATAGTATTAAGATATAGATTACAGCTGGAGACAAGTGTCGCAAAGGTTATTGTATGGTTCTCCATGCAAAACAATTCTGTTAAGGCCCAAGGACGATTGGATTTAGTTCTTGTGATTTTGTAGAGATTCTAGGCTGATCCCCCTTTTCACTCCATCCCCTTTTCATTCCATCCCCAAGTTCTGCCATCCCTTCTCCTACAAATTATTTTTTTAAACGTAATCCTCACCCACTGCACCTTTCACACTTCTTTTTCCACCAAATTAATTTCTAGTGATTCTCCCAAATAATCGTGTGGCAAATATGTGAATGCAGTCATACATGTATGTAAACTCAATGAAGGGGACTATAGCCTAGTAGTCAACCCTGATGCCAGAATAAATTATTTTCATGATCCTTGGGATCAAGAGAGTCTTAGAGTAAATCTCTAATATTTAAAAGAGTTTCCTGTCCTAGAGCTTGGTCAAATTAAGTCTAACTCAGATTTTTGCGCATATGGCATTCATCTCTTATATATTCTTTCCTTCTAACTTTTCCTTCTATAATCAAGTTTCTCAGATTTTTAATAAGGCCTTTAATTGCAACTCTGTCTATATATATATATGCCTGAAGATCTTCAAATGTATTGAACTACAGTTCCCATAAACTCTTCACAGTTTCCACAGTCTAGGGACAGGCACATCTAAGGGTCATTGAACTGGGGAATGTTGAAAACTTTATTGTCATGTTGTGAGGATGCTATAGAAGGTTTCTGATTTTAAAGGTCTAGGAGCTGGGCAAATTGTACTCTATTGTATGTATTTACTTAGAATAATAAATCATAGAATTTGAAAAGACCATTTAGATTGGTGCTTCTCAACCTTGGCTGAGAAGAGGTGTGAACTTCAACTCTAAAACAAACAAACAAACAAACAATAAATAAATAAATAATAAACAAACTTCCAGAATCCCCCAGCCAGCATAGGAGGCTAGGGAATTCTGGGAGTTGAAGTCCATCTTTTAAAGTAGCCACAATTGAGGAACACTGATTTAAACTATGGACTCCATCTCCCTTCTCAGTATAGGAATCCAGATTAAAACATCCCTGACAAATAGCTGTCTCACCTCCATTAGAACACATATGGTGAAGGGGAGTGAACCATCATTTTGGGTGCTTTTCACTATCAAACTGTGAGGAAGTGTTTTTCCCCTCTAGCATTCAATGAGGGACTGCCTTCCTGCAACTTAAATCTATTATATTATTGTTCTGCACTTTGGAATGAGAGAGAACAAGTCTTGGACTTTTTTTTTTTTATTGAGGCATGTTCTCAATTATGTAAAGAGTTCTATCCTATTATATTCCCCCATTGTTTCCTTTTCTCAAGATGTAACATGCCTACTACTTCACAGAGCTTTCTGTCTCTCTATCGTTATCATTTCTGTTGTTTTTCTCTGAACCTGTTCCAATTTTTTGAGTCCTTCTGAAACGGTAGTACCCAGAATTGTGTAAAATACTCAAGATGGAGTCTGACCAAAGCAGAGTAAAAAAGAACAATAGCATCTTACATTCCTGCTGATGCAAAAATTCTGCATTTGCCTCTTTCACAGCTAGATCTCAGATTAATTTTGCAAATAGCTACTATCATATAATTGTTATGTTGTATTTTACACACACACACAGAGGCATACACACACACACATTGTCTGGAGTTGTGTACTTGAGGTGGGTGGTTATATAAATTGAAATAATTAAACAGATAAATCAAATAAATATTGTTCTAGGATTTTTTTTCCATAAGCACCATTACTATGTCAAATAACCTCATTCTATTTACCTGTGTTTGAGTTTTGTTTCCTTAAAGACTTGAGCTCTTGTACCTTGTTAAATTTCATTCTATTACTTTTAGCCCATCTACTCAAACAAACACGGTTTCAAATTTCATTTCTGTATTCTAGAATAGCAATTGTTCCATCTAGTTTAGATGCTTTGTAGCTTTGATAAACTTTCCCTTCACCCCTTCATTCAATTATGAATGAAATAATTTTTAGGACCCAGCATTGATCTTTGTGGGTCTGGATCAGTAGAGACTAACTTTCAATTATAAGTTTCCCAATTGGATTTTTTTTTTGTAGGGGCCTGTTATGCTCCCTTCCCTTCCCTCCCCTCTCATCTTTATTTAATGACAAGATTAGGACTAATTGGCAAACAAATGAAATTAAGTGAATGGTGTCCCCCACCTCTTCTACCTTTCTCTTAATTTTTACATTTTTACTCTGACCCACTCGGCATCATATTCAACAGGAATGCTGACACGTTTCTTGCCTTCCTTTTGATCTTCACAACAATCCTTCCAGAAGGGAATCTTTTATGCCTGGCTCCTTAGTCCAGCACTCTAACCACTCTACTACCCTGCCTTACTCAGCTGTCTTCCTTCCTTCCTTCCTTCCTTCCTTCCTTCCTTCCTTCCTTCCTTCCTTCCTTTCTGATTGCCTCTCCTTGCTTTGCTCCTTTTCTCAGCCTCTTGCAGTTTTCTCGGGGGGTGAAGCTGCCCTCAGCATCCAGGCCTGGCAACTTATGAATGGCTTCTACGGTTTGTAAATGAATGCCCCAAGCTATGACAGGCAGGCATCCGTGCTCAGTGAAAGCCCTGTCTTCACACTGCTCCAAAGATACCAAACATACCCAGTTCTCCACTCCAGACCAAGATTGGGACAGGAAGAAAAGACTGCTTTTTTCCAACCTTTCTTTTTAATGTGTTTTCCCCCCCCCTCCCTTCCCCACCCCCGTTCTTTAAACGAAGCTTGCAAGAAAACTCTGTACCAGGCTGAATGGGCTGCAGGCAAGAATTGGCTCCGGAGGAGAAGGATACAGAGGATTAGTGTTTAGAAGCCCTGAATGGATCAGAAAGTCTGTTTTTGGCTTGTCTCCTGGTTACCAATTTTGGGATCTGGGAGTGGGAGAAATTCTGCCTGAGTTCCAGTGTCTCAAGCAGAGAAAATGTTTGTGTGACCGTGGCAGGGAGAAAGTCCTTTGCTGTGACATCAGGATGTATAACTTGGATCGCCTTTCTGTCTGAAAAGATGGAAACTAAGGAAAAAAACCTGAATGTTTTTCCCCCCCTTGTAACTAATGGAACTAATGGGAAGAGACATGGGCCCTGCTGCAAACCTTCAAGTGTTTCATTGAAGGCCACATCAGAATAAAGCCATGTGTTTGGCTTGAATAGCGCTATATAAACAAATTTACCTCTGTATTTTTTAGTAGATACAGTCTTGGGCCAAAACTTTGGGGCATCTAGGGTACTGGTTGAACTCACTCTGAGGAATCGCTGAAGCAAAGGACTACTGAAGCGACTCTTCAGCCCAGAGGGAGCTGGCACAAGATTATGTCTGCTGAGGAAAGTTAAGTTCACCCTCCCTTCCGCACGCTAAGGATAGATGAATTTGCCCACTTCATTTCTCGGAGTTTTCTATTTTTTTTTACGAATCTGTCAGGTTTATTCCTCTGAAGGTGCCAAGCTCAGTTCATCAAACTTGAGAGTATTTTTTAAAAGTTTCCTCACAAGTTTCAATGGGCCAGGGTAGACCGAGGTCAGCTCCCTGATGGATTGTTTTTCCTGAGAGATGTTTATAACTATAAACGTGGGTCTCAGATGGATTTTCCATACAGATTTTCATGGTTGTTCCTCATGAATTCAATCCACAGACATATCCCACATTCCCTGACTGCAGTGCTCTGTCCTTGAGGCGTTACTGCTGGAGGTCAAATCAGGCACCATTCATCTTCAGGGCCTCAATGACCTACCAAGCCGAGGGAGACAAGGGGGCCCAGATGGTTACACAGTCCCTAATTTGCCTGTCACGTGGCTTGCTTTTAGTTTGAGAGATTGCTTAGTCTGAAGTCCTTTCCTTCTGCTTTTTTTCCCCCAACCATACATGCTTGGAGTGTTTGACTTTCCTGATAAGATGTAGCTTGCTAAAGGCTAGGCTTTGTTTTTTTCATATAATGTATTTCCTGTCATTTTTTTCTTTCTGTTATACTTACAAAACCTGTTTAGTTAATACTTGCCGAAGAGAGATTTTGGCTATCAGGAATGGTCACATACACATACAGATCAATTTATCTCTCTAACCTCTATCTAGTTATCCTCTCTCTTTCTCTCTCTCTCTCTCTCTCTCATTCCCTCCCTCCTTCCCTCCCTCCCCCCGTGTGTGTACATATATATGTGTGTGTATGTATGTGTGTGTGTATATATATATCTATTTATCATCATCTATTTATTATCTATCTCTCATCTACCTTCTAGCTCTCATATCTATTTGTCACATCTACCTATCTACCGGCATCTGCCTGCCTGCCTGCCTGCCTCTCTGTCTGTCTGTCTGTCTATCTATCTATATCTATCATGTGTCTGTCTGTCTATGTGTCTTTCTCTTTGTCTATCTGTCTCTGATTGATAAACCACCTCATCCAAGAGTTGCTGTACACAGTACAAGGAATAATAGATTTTTTTTAAAAAAACAATAAAGCCACAATAAATGATAATGGCATGAGTGTTCCTCTAATTGCTTAATCTCCAAAGTTTTTCTAGAAAACGCAGATTTTAACTACCTTCCGGAAGGCTGTTTTTGCCTTGGGAAATAAGCCGTTACAAAGCAAGAAGCAGCCACTAAGACCTTCTACCTCCCTGTACCCTCAGTGGAGGGGGGAACCTCCAACGAACACTTTTTCTTTTATTAATCAGGGTTGGATGAGCAAAGTTTACTTCAAATGGATCATCTCTAACATACCCAGAATGAAAGCAATCACGAGGAGAAAGTTTTCTCTAAACTGGGCTAACAATTAACCACATGGAAAAAATCAATTTAAGTAAATGTTAACGTGATGGATATTTTTTCCCCTCCAATTTCAATCACATCCTTTTCTAAGGGACTGCCTGGACAAGTTCCTGCAGTTTTCTTAGCAATGTTTTTCAGAATTGGTTTGTCATTGCTTCCTTCCTAGAGCTGTGAGAGAGAGAGAGAGAGAGCCAGGGCACCCCAGCTGGTCTTGCCCCTAAGGGGTGACTAGAACTTACAGTCTCTCAGTTTCTAGTCTGGTGCCTTAACCATTACACCAAACTGGCTCCTGTAACATGACATACATTGAGGCAAAAATTCCCATCTTTACATTTAGAAATGTAGAAATTGTATCTGAAATCTCCAATCGTGAAAAACCACTTGGTGTTACAGCGAAGAGTTGAACGGAAGTATCAATTTAACATGCAGTAAATGGGAAAAAGTTTTAGATTTTATTTATTTTAGTTTTTTTTTAATCCCACCTTTATTATTTTTATGAATAACTCAAGGAGGTAATATACCTAATGCTCCTTCATCCTCCTATTTTCCTCATAACAATAGCCCTATGAGGTAGGTTAGGCTGAGGGAGAGGATTTGGCTTTCGAAAGTTGCCCTTTAGGCTGGCTTTAATGCCGGCTAGTGTTCTGCTTATTAATGTCTGGATGGCAAAAAGCAGACAGGGTAACTCCACAAAGCATCCATACAAAGTCTTTATATTGGTTCATCAGGCATCCTATCAACTCACATTTAAGACAAGATTCTTCTTAATGTCCAATCCTTTGCATATCTGAATTGTGGTGTAGAAAGATTATAATAAAGTCTCAACCCCATGATGATTGAAGCAACTGCATGGTATGGTGGATTCAGGCAAGAGTGAGGGAGCCTCCCCCCAACCCAACAAGGGTCAATTTAGTGACCAATCCGGATTACAGATGTGACCACACGACATGGAATACATTTCCCAAGATGCCTTAACTACATTTATCATGATGCATTCCCTTAAGGGGACAGCTCACAATTCCTAACTAACTATCCCAAATCCCATTAACTCTGAACTGTCTGGACAGCACAACTAGAATTCATAGTTTCCTGGTTTATAGCCTACTGGTGACTTAATGACTAGAGCAAACTGTTCGTACTGTGCATCATTAGGAAAAGGATTAAAAATGAAACTGCCGTTATTGTAATGCAAATACAAATCTATGACACATTTTTATTTGGAGAATGGAATGGAATGAAATGGAACTGAACGGAACTGAACAGAACAGAATAGCAGAGTTGGAAGGGACCTTTAGAGGTTTTCTAGTCCAACCTCCTGCTTAGGCAGGAAACCTTATACCATTTCAGACAAATGGTTATCCAATCTCTTCTTAAAAGCCACCCACAACTTCTGAAGGCAAAGCTGTTCCACTGACCCATTGTTCTGACTGTCAGGAAATGCCTCCTTAATTCTAGGTTCCTTCTCTCCTTGATTAGTTTCCATCCATTGCTTCGTTATCCTGCCTCAGGTGCTTTGGAGAATAGCTTGACTCCCTCTTCTTTGTGGCAGCACCTGAGATATTGGAATACTGTTATCATGTCACTCCTGGTCCTTCTTTTCATCAAACTAGACCTACCCAATTCCAGCAATTGTTCTTTATATGTTTAGCTTCCAGTCCCCTAATCCTCTTTGTTGCTCTTCTCTGCACTCTTTCTAGAGTCTCAACATCTTTTTTACATTATGGCAAACCAAAACTGGATGCAGGTGCAGTATTCCAAGTGTGGTTTTACTAAGGCATTATAAAAGTGGTATTAACACTTCGTGTGATCTTGATTCTGTCCCTCTGTTTATGCTGCCTAGAACTGTATTGGCTTTTTCAGCAGTTGTAGCACTCTGCTGGGTCATCTTTAAATGATTGTCCACTAGGGCTCCCAAGATCCCTCCCACAGTTACTACTATTGAATGAGGTATCACATTTGGTTTTTCTTGTCTAAATGTAGAACTTTGCTTTTTTCACCATTGAATTTCATTTTGTTAGATAGTGCCCAATGTTCAAGTCTGTCAAGATTTCTCCAAGCCTTCACAAACCCCCTGTGACAAGTCCCCCAGGGGTCCACGGACCACAGCTTGAGAATCACTGATCTCGAACATTTGATGCTCTTTGGCTTAGGAAGAAGACAATAAAAGAACTGTGAATGTCATGGAGAAATTCCTCACTGAAGATTCTAGGAAGAAGAATCATCCAAATAATCTGATAGAAAGATTTAAGACTGACAAATGAAAGCACTACTTCACAGAACCTAATTAACCAGTGGGATTTAGTAGCACAAAATGTGCTGATGGCCACCAACTTTTTTTATTTTTATCCCATTTTTATTACTTAATAACTAACTCAAGGCAGTGAACCTGCATCACATTCCTTCTTCCTCCTATTTTGCCCACGGCAAGAATCAAAAAACAAGAAATAAAATACAGGCTGAATAGTCAAGACCTTGTTGATGATCCAAACTCTGTCAAGGACCTCGGAATACTTATCTCTAATGATCTAAGTGCTAGAGCCCACTGTAACTACGTAGCCAAAAAGGCATTACGAGTTGTTAACCTAATCCTACTTAGCTTTTCCTCTGGTAATATCACACTACTAACTAGGGCACACAAAACTTTTGCCAGACCAATACTTGAATACAGCTCATCACTCTGGAACCCACATTACGTATCTGATATTAACACAGTTGAGAAAGTCCAGAAATATTTCACAAGAAGAGTTCTCCACTCCTCTACTCATTGCAGAATACCTTATGCCACCAGACTTGAAATTCTAGACCTAGAAAACCTAGAACTACGCTGCCTTCGGTCCGATCTAAGTATAGTATATAAAATCATACATTGCAATGTCCTACCTGTCAATGAATACTTCAGCTTCAACCATAACAATACAAGAGCAAACAATAGATACAAACTCAAGGTAAACCGCACCAAACTTGATTGCAGGAAATACGACTTCAGCAACAGAGTGGTCAATGTCTGGAATATTCTACCTGACTCTGTAGTCTCTTCCCCAAACCCCAAAAACTTTAACCTTAGACTTTCTACTATTGACCTTACCCCTTTCCCAAGAGGTCTGTAGGGGGCGTGCATAAGCGCACCAATGGGCCTACCGTCCCTGTCCTATTGTTTCTCTTATTCTTTTATTTTCCTTATATGTACTCATTTCTTGTATTCATAACTATGTTTATCCTTATACCTATTATCTTGTAAGCGATTGACAAATCAAATAAATACATAAATAAATCCTATGAGGTGAGTTGGGCTGAAAGAGAGAGGGACTGGCTCAAAGTCACTCATCTGGCTTTTATACCTCAAGCAGGACTAGAATTCACTGTCTCCTAGTTACTAGGCAAGCAGCTACACCAAACTGGCTTGGATGGCTTTTAAAAAGAGGTTGGATAAATTCAACAAGGCTAATTATGAGATATAAAATGTTGGGTCTACAGTGGTCTTTAGTTCAGCAGAATTATTCTTATCTTCTCCTGGAGCAAGACATAAAACTTTGTCCATTGACTCTAATTTCTCAGGGAAATAACAGCAAAACTTTTGTGTTGATGCACTCCTTTTTTTGGTCAAGAAGGCTCAGCTGTGCGGAGAAGGATCTCATTGAGCATAGGCAGATTGATATTGTCTGTATGTATGAGCCAGTGCTTCAGTTCCTTTGCAGACGATTGAACAAAACTGTAAGAGGTAGCATAATTATTCCATTTGTGATTCCTAACAGATTCCGGAAGAGCGAAGGGCTAGTTAAAACAAGCCTAATTCAAGCTAGAAATAAGGGCCCATTCTTTATCAATGAGAATGAAATGACAGCAGGCTGCCAAGAAGGATTTTCCAGCCTGTGGGCCTTGGAATCAAGGTTGGACATTGTAGCCAAACACAGCGTAATGGGCTTATTATAATTACTGGTGAATATAACACATGTTTCATGTAATACAGAAAGTCAAATTAGAAGGTCTTAAAAGAGTTTTCAGGGGGATGATAAAGAGTTTTATTGGATGATTGCAGCAGGCCAGCAAATCACTATCATCTGAATTATTCAAAAAATGTTATTTACCCTGTACATGTATTTATTAAGGTATTTACGTATCCCTCAACAGCTTACAAAGACTAAAAAAAGTGAAAGCAAAAAATCAATCATGGCCAAATATTTATACTTAGAAGCAAAAAGTTAAAACAGCAGTAAAGATGCAATGAGCCCAAACTAACAATCAAAATAAAAATAAGCATTAGAGTTAAATATTTATCTAAGATGTAAGGGCTAATGATTAAATCTCTCCAGTACTGTAGATGAGAAGATTCATTATGGAGGGCAGAGTGAATTCACAGGCAGGTTTTTTCTCTGCTTCATCTCACCCCTCTTCTATCCTCACTAACACGTCTACTGGGATTTTTATTATTTTTACATGGAATATTAGTCTTCTATAAGAAGGATAGGTCGGAGTTTAGGAAAATCGCAAGAGGAAATGGGAAACAGGTAAAGTGTCTATGGAGATTTTCAGTCACCCAGGTCACGATTGCCCCAAAGGTGCATTTTCAAGAAGCAACTGGACTTCCTTTGTTTTTCCTTGAAGACGTTTCACTTCTCATCCAAGAAGCTTCTGCAGTTCTGACTAAATGATGGGGAATGGAAGGATTTATATTCCCTGCAGTCATTGTGACCTTCTGACAAGCTAATGAGTACTAAGGAACAAGATGACTGCGAGGAATATAAATCCTTCCATTCCCCATTATTCAGTCAGAAATGAAGAAGCTTCCTGGATAAGAAGCAAAAGGTCTTCCAGGAAAAACAAAGGAAGTCCAGGTGCCTCTTGAAAAAGCATCTTTGGGAGAAACAGTAGTCACCCCATTCCATATATCCCAATCCAAAATGTTCTCCAAGAGGATCGTGGTGTTAATAGCAAATGGCTATAATTACCAATAGAAACAGAATATTTATACAGTATAAGTATATATATATTAGCAAATATTTATTTATTAAATTTATATGCCAAAAGTCACTTTAGGCTTACAATCATTCAATAAAAATGCCATATTAAAACATTAAAACAAAGAGGCAATTAGTTTAAATTTAAATTAAAAATTAAAATTGAAATATATATAGGAGGTAGTCCTTGACTTAACCACAAATTGAGACCCGATTTTCTGTCGCTAACCAAGATAGTTATTCAGCAAGTTGCACCCAATTCTATAACCTGTTTTTCCATGCACGTTAAGTGAATCACCGCAGTTGCTAAGTGAATTGTGGTTGTTAAACAAATCCGGCTTCCCCCCTTGACTTTGCTATGGGTGGGAAGGTCACAAATGGCAATCCCATGCGCCTGGGAGGTTCCAACCATCATAAATACATGCCAGTTGCCAGGCCCCAAAATTTTCATCACTTTACAGATAACAGATAATCAGAGTTGGAAGGGACCTTACAGGTCATCTAGTCCAACCCCTCGCCCAAGCAGGAGACCCCACACCATTTCTGACAGATGGGAGTCCAATTTCTTCTTGAAAGTCTCAAGTGATGATGCTCCCACAACTTCTGAAGGCAAAGCTGTTCCATTGGTTGGTTGTTCTCACTGTCAGAAAGTTTCTCCTTATTTCCAGGTTGAATCTCTCCTTGTTCAGTTTCCATCCATTATTCCTTGTCTGGCCTACAGGTGCTTTAGAAAATAGATTGACCCCTTCCTCTCTGTGGCAGCCCTTCAAATATTGGAAGACTGATATCCTGTCTCCCCTGGTCCTTCTCTTCACTAGACTAGCCATGCCCAGTTCCTGCAACCGTTCTTCATATGTTTTAGTCTCCAGTCTCCTAATCATCCTAGTTGCTCTTCTCTGTACTTTTTCTAGAGTCTCAACATCTTTTTTATAGTGTGGTGACCAAAACTGGATGCAATACTCGGGAGCGGGTGTGTGTTTGTGTGTGTGTGATGCAACAGTTTTAAGTGTGAGGACCAGTTGTGAGTTTTTTCCGTGCTGTTGTAACTTTGAACTATCTCTAAAACAATGGTTGTAAGTTGAGGACTTACATATTATCCTGCATATTTTTTTTCTTTCTTTGGGGGTGAGGGGGGTATTTTCTTTAATTTTCTTTTTATTCCTTCATTCTTAAAATAGCACTGGAGCAGCAAAATCCTGTCTCTAACCCTTGTGGTGCTAAAACCACTGAAAAATACAGCCATGTAAAACCCTTGTCCAGAGAAACAGTTGAATATTTATAATTCATTCATTTGGACAGAGGCAGCGAGAAACCCCTGGCAGAATGTGGCTGTTTTCCTGGCAAAAGGCCCGTACCTTTCTGTTAAAGACAAGTCTACTGGGTTTTCAAAACACTGCTAAACAAGTTTTTAAAAAATATATACAGTATATAGTGCTCTTTTAGAAGCTCAGTACGCCTGAGGATATTAAGTAGCCTGTGTAGGTTGCTTTGAACGCCTGTTTGGTCGAGTGCAGTGTTTCTCAACCATGGCAACTTTAAGATGTGTGGACTTCAACTCCCAGAATTCCAGGTTAACTGATAACAGATAATCAGAGTTGGAAGGGACCTTGTAGGTCATCTAGTCCAACCCGCCGCTTAAGCGGGAGACCCTACACCATTTCTGACAGGTGGCAGTCCAGTCTCTTCTTGAAAGTCTCAAGTACTTCAAGGTTGAAGTCCACACGTTCTTAAAGTTGCCAAGGTTGAGAAACACTGGTCTAGTGGTTAGAGTACTAGATTAAGACCAAGGAAACCTGAGTTCTAGTTCCGCCTCAGGCATGAAATCACCTGGATGACTTTGTTTGGACCAATAATACTCTGCTAAACAAATAATTCCCTCAACACTGTCCAACTATTTACAAAGTCTGCATTACTATTACTACTAATCTTCTCATCACTCCTTATCACCCATCCGCTCCCACTTGTGACTGTATGACTGTAACTTTGTCGCCTGTATCCTTACGATTTATATTGACTGTTTCCTAGTATGATTTGATTGCTTATTGTACCCTGTGACTATTATTAAGTGTTGTACCTGATGATTCTTGACTCTTGACAAATGTAGCTTTTCTTTTAAGTACACTGAGAGCATATGCACCAAAGACAAATTCCTTGTGTGTCCAATCACACTTGGCCAATAAAGAATTCTATCTATAACTTTCAGCCTTAGGAAGAAGGTAAAGACAAACTATTCTGAAGCTAAAACTGCATGGTTTTGTCCATGTAGTTGCCAGAAGTTAAAACTGACTCCAAAGTACAAAAACAATAACACAAATGGTGTAATGTGAAACTGGTGCTACAATTGTCCAAAGTCTGAGGACGGCCACTAGGCAGAGACCTCAATCCCCATATTTCCCAACCTTGGCAATGATAAGATGGATCGATGTCAACTCCCAGAATCCCTTGGCAGACATGGCCATTGCTAAGAATTCTGGGAGTTGAAGTCCCACATTTCAATGTTGCCTAGCTTGGGAATCACTGCTTGGTGCAAACATCTTATTTGAAGCTCAATTCAAGATGGCCACAGGGTGCAGTGTCCTGTGAAGAAAGGGTGGGGCCATGCCTGCAGCAACCTCAGTTAGCCAATAAGGAGCCGGATTGATTCCACCTCTGACTACAACATTGCCAGCGTCATACTGAGGCATTACAGATTATTCATACCGCAAGCTTTGGTGGGAGAAGAGAGTAAGCTCCATTTTGGCAACGTTGGGAAAAAAAACACTTTACATTGCCTTTGCAGTTGGAGGCAAGACAGAGGCAACATCCTGCTAATGATAAAAACAATTACAAGCAGTCTTCGACTTATAACATTTTGTTTAGTGACCATTCGAACTTATAATAGCACTGAAAAAAGTGACTTATGACTGTTTTTCACACTTTTGGCCATTGCAGGACCCCCATAGTCATGTGATCAAAATTCATGGCAACTGACCCATATTTATGACAGTTGGTGTGTTCTGGGTTTATATGATCATCTATTGCGACCTTCTGACAAGCAAAGTCAATGGGGAAGCCAGATTCACTTAACAACCATATTACTAGCTTAACAACTGCAGTGATTCACTTAACAACTGTGGCAAAAAGTTTTAAAATGGGGCAAAACTCACTGAACAACTATCTCAGCAAAATAAATGTTGGGTTCAATTATGGTTGTAAGTTAAGGATTGCCTGTCATGATAAAAACAGAGAAATGTCTTTGTGTTGTGGTTATAGAGGGAGGTGAAGATGGAGCCCTCTGCTTCGTTTACGCATCATGCTCTTTTCACGCTTTCCCAAACGCTGGCATCCTGAAGATGTTTTTCAAATCGTGCTAAATTGTAAACCATGATTTAATAAGGGCTTAGGGCTAAACCCAACGCAAATGATGAGATCTTTTCATGCCGTGTGTGTGTGTGTGTGTGTGTGTGTGTGTGTGTGTGTGTGTGTCAAGACAATATCCCTTGGCTAACCTTGGGAGTTTGCAATCTCCCCACTACCGGAGGGATCTCTGAATCTCTCCATGGTGCCTTCCAATTTCCATCATTTGGAGGACAGACATCAGGTTGGGACACACAAGTCGATGTGCTCATCGCCAGATCAAAACTGTTTTTCTTCAGGGCCCCTGAACTCTGAAGGGATTTTTTTTTTGTCGGTAAGCAGGATGCTTTTTTACCTTGAATTCTAGGCAGGAGCTTGCCAAGGCTGAAGGGAGGGACTGTCTTTGATCTCTGCGTTTTGAGAGGAGCCAAGGGGGAAGGGGAGAAGGGGAGGGGAAGGGAAGACTTCTGCCTTTGTTCACAGGAGGACAGGAGGGGACTGAACAGAGAAAGGGAGGGGGATGTCTCTAGGTCTCATGGTAACAGCTGCTCCTTAAATGCAGCCTGGGGGTGGAGGGGATGAAGGGACCTGGAGGGGTGTTGAGTGCAAGTGGGGCGGGCGGGGGGGCAGGAGTGTGGAGTTGTGCTTACTGGATTGGAATGGCTGCGAGGAAGAAGTGTTGAAATGTACACACAACCGGGCAATCAGCTGGCCTCTTCCCACCAGGAAGCGCCGGAGCTTTTTCTGGAGTGCCAAATGGGTGATAATTCATGTCTTTTCGGATATCATGCCTTCTGTCTGCAGCCCTCAGCGGAAATGTTTGCCGGCTGGGGGAAGCCAGAAGAGATACGGGGCAATATTCTTGGCACTTTCACTCCAGCTGGTGTCCGGGTGTGCAGAGCCTGGCTCCTGGGGAAACTGCGCTCTCTCTTTCTCTGGCCTTTTGTCCAACTCCAGTCAGGGAAAGATTGCCGAGTGTTTTGAAAAATGGCACGCATTTTCCGATTGAGAGGAAGTGTTCGCCCAAGCCTTGTGCAAGCCCACGTGTTAATAAATTCCTTGGATGATGGAGGAGAGAGGGGATGTTTATCCCAAATTGTGTATGATGCAAAATCGGAAGGAATATCTACCTGTGTAGGAGAAGGCTGGGTGTCTTTTTGGAGCAATTTTGGAATTCAGAGAGTGTTCTCACATAATCGCTGCTATTGGGGGACAAAAAAAACCTCCCCCCAAAACATAAATTGAGCAGAAGTCAAGTTGGTAACATTGTTTGATGTCTACTGCTGTCCACCGTATCTTTATCTTTTTTTCCCCTGGATTGATGGGCATTCTTCCCAACAAAAGAGCAGTCAGCTCCTATTCACCATTTTTATTTTCTAAGAATTTCTGTAGAGCCCACCTGGGCCCAGAAAGAGGCATTCTTGTCTGTAAAGATGCATGCAGCTGACAGTCTCCTGCTTTACAGCTGGCCCACTTCCTTTTATTTATTAAAAAATAAAATATATATATATACATTCAAAGGAGACAGGGAATCTGGCATGCCCCAAAGGGATGGTAGTACTCTTGGGACCACCTCCATTTATCTGGGTCAGAAAAGATAATCTAAAACCCCGCGGAACAAAATAATTGCAATCGTTTGAATTTGCAAGATGGGTTGTTAAAATTTCAAGGAAAAACAAAAAAAGTGGGACAAGGGGAGGGGGATTTAGGTGTGAGAGTGGGCTAATATTTAGGCCATATGTCTGCATTAGGTTATCATCTTAGATGAACTGTTGAATAATTTAGCAGTATGCACAATGGACTATCATGAACCACAGAAGTGATGTTAAATTGATGGAAAGCTTCTCTCAATATTTACTGGAAAGCAGAAACAAGGAAATAAAATTGGAAGAGTATTTACCCGGCAGTAATATCTTTGAAAAATACTTAAATTTCCGAACAGATTGCAAACTGAATATGAACGAACTGCCCCTAAAGCAAAGCTAATGCAATTTTAGAATCCCCCAGCCCTGTATTATTAGAAAAGCATCAGCAACTTAGGATGTGTTTAGAACAGGAGGGTTGTTTGGCGAGAGTTGTGTGGAAACTAAACCATGTGACAAATGGTTGAAAGAAATAAGTTTAGGTTAGAAAACAAGATTAAGAGAAGACATGAAAACAATTTAAAACAGTGTTTCTCAACTTCAGCAACTTCAAGATGCGTAGATTTCAATTCTCAGAATTCCCCAGCCAACACCGGAGAAGTCCACACATCATAAAATTGCTGAGATTAAGAAATACTGATTTAAAGGCAGCTGTGAGAAAACTTATGGAGAAGGGGGTTGAAATTTACACTCAGCTACAGTCTTAGGGAGAATCTCTATAAAATCATGTATTTATCACCGGAATTGATTGTCAAAAAGGTAGAAAGAGATTTCAAATATATGTTGGAATGGAAACACCAAGGGGCTTTTTACCACCTTTGATGAATTTGTGAAAAGGCTACAAATTATTGGAATGAAATACATATTCAAAAAAATCATCTGAAGATCAGTATACAATTCAGACCAGAGATATTTTTGTTAGGGTTGATGGACAAAGGTTTGAAGAAATTGCATGGTATTTTGTTCTTGTATATGATAACGTATACTAGCATATGAATTAACTATAACATACAGTTATGTACTATAACATATGATAACTAGCAATACTTCTATATGCCTAATGTTGGAAGGATTTGATCATACTGACAATACTTACAATGGGAGAGTAGCTGGTAAAGCTGTGATGATGAAACTAATAAAGATAAGGCATTGGCCAAATTGGCATTGGACATTTTGCAGGAAACAAAAGAAAATGAAATCATGATGTTTCAATCTGATGACTACTAATATTTACAGATTATTTTCAAAAAATGAATGTTACATTGTAATCGTACAACAAGAGTTGAACTAAAGTTTAACTAAGTTTTATCTGCTGTAAGAGAAGGTGGAAGTCATTCCTTTTTTATATGTCTTTATTAAATTTCAAAGTCAAACATTAAAATACAAACTAACATAAAACAGAAAAGGGAAAAGGAATAACAAGACAAATTAAAAGTGTAAAAAAAAAAATACAACAGAAAATTTTATAACAAGGATGACCTCTGGTTTTCTTTTACTCCAGAAGTAATAAGAATACCTCTTGCTGTATTTAAACAAATAATATCCATATTTTACAATAGGGATATCCAACCCCCAGTCCATGGGCCAGGCCCAGGCAGTGGCATGCCAGAAACCGGGCTGCGCAAACAACAGAGTCCCACCCGCGGGATGCAGGCAGCATGCAAAACCACACCCCCTCCGGTCCATGGAAAAAATACTCTCTCCACGGAACTGATCCCTGAGGCCCCAAAGTTTGGGGGCCACAATCTTAAAACACTAACGATCAATTTCTAAAATACCCATATTCATAAAATATAAAATTAAGAGCTGTGGTGGCGCAGGGGTTAGAGTGCAGTACTGCAGGCTACTTCTGCTGACTGTTGGCTGCCTGCAATTTGGCAGTTTGACTCCCACCAGGCTCAAGGTTGACTCAGCCTTCCATCCTTTCCAAGTCGGTAAAATGAGGACTCAGATTGTTGGGGGCAATAGGATGACTCTATAAACTGCTTAGAGAGGGCTGTGAAGCATTGTGAAGCAGTATAAAAGGCTAAGTGCTATTGCTATTCTTCTCTTAGTTTTAATCTAACAATTTCTACTTTTTAGTTTTTCTTTAAAATTTTAATTTTTTTAAAAAAAGAGAGACACTGTTCTAAAGTTTTGAAAAGGCTGTCATGCTGAAATGAGAGGCAGGATCACTGTTCTTATTGCAGGATCAAAACCAACAGGGAGGAATAACTGGGGAAGAAGCTCTTAGCGGAATATGATGTTTCCTATCCATAAGAGCCATTTGACAATGAAACAGACTGGTAATGGTTTTATTGCTGAAGCTGTATCCTGAGTCACAGATCCTGAACTAGATAAGGCAGATCTGCACAGCAATCTTCAAGCTTGTAGATCTGTTGGGAATCATACAGACACACCCTGATTCACAGTGATAGAGACTGAAGTTCTGTCAAGTACAATAGTTATACATTTCGATCCCTGTTTTACGAGCTTTGTTGTGAGTCAGTCCTCAATGTAGGACCACAATTGGGACCAGAATTTCTGTGGCTAAGCAATGTGGCCGCTAAGTGAGCTGTAACCAATTTTACCCTTTTTTTGTGGCCACAATTGTTAAGTGAATCTCTGCAGTTAAATAAATCATGAGCTTGTGAATAGAATCTGGCTGCCCTCGTTGACTCTGATTGAAAGCTATCTGGGAAGGTCACAAATGACAATTATACAACCCTAGGATACCACAACTGTTATAAATATATGCTGTTGCCTTATTTTGATCACAAAATGATGCCTCTGGGGATACTGCAACAGTTAAGTTCAAATGGTTGCTAACGAATGGTTATGAGCCAAGGACTATCTGTAGTTTTAATGTGAAAATATACTTCAATATGCAGACTCTAGAAAGTCGGCAGAGAAGAGCAACCAAGATGTTTTGGGGACCGGAGGCTAAAACATACGATGAACAGTTGCAAGAATGGGGCATGGCTAGTCTAGTGAAGAGAAAGACCAGGGGAGACATGGTAGCAGTTCAGGGACTGCCACAGAGAGGAAGGGGTCAATCTATTTTCCAAGGCACCCGAAGGCCAGGCAAGGAATAATGAATGGATGGAAACTGAACAAGGAGAGATTTAACCTGGAAATAAGGAGAAACTTTCTGACAGTGAGAACAAACAACCGATGGAACAGCTTGCTTTTGGAAATTGTGGGAGCTTCATCACTTCTTAAAAACTTCCAGCTTTGAAGAAAAGTAGAGTAGAGTAGAGGGTAGGAGAGAAGAGAATAACAGAGTTGGAAGGGACCTTGGAGATCTTCTAGTCCAACCCCTTGCTTAGGCAGGAAACCCTATACCATTTCAGGCAAATAGTTCAGACAAATATCTTCTTAAAAACTTCCAGTATTGGAGCATTCTCAATTTCTGGAGGCAAGTTGTTCCACTGATTGAGATGGGACAGAGACTGAACAGCCATCTGTCAGAAATGGTATTGGGTCTCTTGCTTGAGCAGGGGGTTGGACTAGATGACCTAACAAGGTCCCTTTCAACTCCATCATTCTATTCTATGCAGTTCAAGATCTGCTTGCCTTTTATGGAGAGTAGATGCACTTATTTATGGAGAGTAGATGCACTTATTTAGTGCACCTGAGTGCCAAGGACCAGATGACCGCAAAGAATAAACCCTTCCATTCTCTACCACTCAGTTAGAACTGAAGAAGCTTCTTGGATGGGAAACGGAAGGCTTTCAAGGGAAAAAAAAAAACCCAAAGTCCAATTGCCCTTTGGAAAATCCACTTATTCAGAGTGTGTGCAGCACATTTGCTGAAGCCCAGTATTTATAACAAAAAGAAAGGCTGCTGAGCACTGGACCCACGTGGGCCCTTCTTGTTAGATCTAAGAACAGTGTGAAAATCATGAGCTGAGCAGAGTTCGTTCATTAGCTTTTGGACGGCATTACTGAAGAAAAATAAAGATAAGCATAATTGAAAACTTTTGAGAATCTATTCTTAGCAGTCAGTCCCAGCCTGTTTTTTGTCTCGGGAACCGGCAGGCCTGCTCTGGAGATAGCACATTCATATCACTGAAACCATCAAGAGCTCGCTATGCAGGGCAAGCTATTTAAACTGTGGCGCCAGCCTTAGTTTAATAGTTATTTCAAATAAAAAAAAAATGTCAAAGCATTCATGGTCTCCAAGACTGTCCAAGGATGAAGAGTGTCTTGGATGAGAAGGGCCAGCGGCATTCCTTTCTCCGGGCAATACTTCCCTTAAAATACGTTTCTTAAAAAGGATCAAATTTTACAATAATTGCAAGGTTTACTCTGCTTACTTAATGCTGCCTGAAAACCGAGTTATATTCCGCTGTTTTTAATTAGACACAAATTACTTACAGCTGGGAACTGAAAAGGACAGAGTTTAAAAGTAATTAGTGGAAGAAGCTTTTTTGCACAGTATTTGGTACAGGTAGTATTTGACTTACAGCAGTTCGTTTAGTGACCACTCAAAGTTACAACGTCACTGGAAAAAAGTGACATATGACTGTTTTTCACACTTACGGCCGTTCCAGCATCCCCATGATCACGTGATTTACATTTGGATGCTTGACAACTGATTCACTAACTGTAGTCAACCTATAGCTATATTTTAAAAAGATTAAAGGTATTGCCTTTTTTTCATAGTGTATCCTAACTTGATGTACTTAACAAACAGGGAACTATCTATGGTGTTTTAAAGATATAGACCAGAGTTTCTCAAATCTCAGCAACTTTAAGATGTGTGGATTTCCGCTTCCAGAATTCCTCTGGCCAGCATTCTGCGTAGGGGAATTCTGGGAGCTGAAGTCCACACAGATTGAGAAATGCTAGTTGAGAGCATCGTTGATTTTATGACCCTTGGCTTGTACTCTGAAGCTCAGAAACAGTTAGTCACCTCATCTGCCATCTGTGGGAATGAGTGTGTCATTTTTCTATTCAAGGGTCACTTTACGGATGGTACTTTTTCAAAGTTCATAATTAAAATGCTGGAAGGCTTCGATTGCAAGAGAACAATTAACCCCTCTCCCAGATTCAATTTACAATATTTCCATTGCATTTTTCAATTGATCCGTCCGATGGTGGATGCTAAAATGCAGTAACTCAGGGGTGTCCAACCTTGGCAACTTTAAGACTTGTGGACTTCAACTCCCAGAATTCCTCAGCCAGCAAAGCTGGCTGAGGAATTCTGGGAGTTGAAGTCCACAAGTCTTAAAGTTGCCAAGGTTGGACACCCCTGCAGTAACTGATGAAAGCCAAATGATTTGAGCAAAGTTAGGTTTCTGAGGATTATTCTCTCTCTCTCTCTCTTTTTTTTTTTTTTTGAATAATGTGACTTTTAGCCATTTTCACTCAGGAGAAGGGAAAAGGCTACAGGCTCGAGTTGCTCCCTTATTTATGTCCACCACAGATCTGCCAGGATATTCACGATTCTGACCTTGCAAAGGAGGATTTATAGGGCTAAATGCATGCTGCAAGTATGTTCTTTGGTGTGGAGGTCTCTGTAGCCATGCTGGCTGGGAACTCTGGGATATGTAGTAGCCCCAACATATCTGGAGCTCTCCAATTTGAGGTGGTCTGACATTTCAAGATTGGGATCAGCTGAAAACAGAAGAACAAATATATGTATCCTTTTTTTGGAAATGTGGATACTTTCAAAAGGTTTTGTCTAAGAATGGGTTGGAGAACAGAAAATGCATGCAATGACAATAGCAGGGAAGCTGGTATAAATAGTCCTCGAACTACAACCATTTGTTTAGTGACTGTCTGAACTTACAACAGCACTGAAAAAAGTGATTTATGACTTTTTCACACTTATGACCGTTGTAGCATCCCCAAGATCACCTGACCAAAATTTGGATGCTTGGCAACTATTTCATATTTATAATGGTTGCAGCGCCTGATGGAGGAAACGAGATTCACTTAGCAACCACGTTGTTAACTTAACAACTGCAGTGATTCACTTAACAACTGTGGCAAGAAAGGTCATAAAATGGGGCAAAATTTATTTAAAAGCTATCTTGCTTAGCAACAGAATCAAGGACTATCTGTATTTTCTTCTTTGCAGGATTTGGGGCAATAAATGTGTCTTAATAGGCAAGGCCAATACATATATGCAACATCATATCAACCTATTTTCCAAAGCACCCGAAGGCCAGAAAAGGAATAATGGATGGAAACTGATCAAGGAGAGATTCAACCTGGAAATAAGGAGAAATTTACTGACAGTGAGAACAATCAACCAATGGGACAGAAGTTGCCCTTGGAAGTTGTGGGAACTTCACCGCTGTAAGCTTTCAAGAAGAGACTGGACTGCCATCTGTCAGAAATGGTGTAGAAGAGTCTCCTGCTTGGGCTGGACTAGATGACCTACAAGTCCCTTCCAACTCTGTTATTCTATTCTGTTAACCCATTTTACCAGGATGCACTGTGAGGATGGTAAGTAACAGTGGGAATGGAGAACCCAGGAAGGTTTGGTCTTGAATATAGTCAATAAAAGGCAGAAAGAGTGTCTCCCCCCCAAAAAAAAAAAAAAAAAACCAGGCCACGCAGCCAAATTTCATAATGAGAAGTAAATTCAAACTTACAGTTTATTTTTGTACTTCTTGATTTTTTGTACCTACTTGTCCCTTTTTGTACCTACTTGTCCCTTTCAATTTCCTGTGCTGACTTGTTTTGCAACAGCTAAAGGAGGGCTCATTTCCATGCCTGAAAGAGCAACTTTACAAAAAAAAATCACATAATGGTGATTCACAAGACTTTTCCCTTTACGCTACCGAAAGAACATGCTGGGACATTGCGGGATATTATCTCCTTTTCATACACATATGCAAGTTTGCAGGTACAGTATATGCATGAAGAGGAAAAATTGGGGACAAAGAGAATTAAGAGAGAACCAAATCAAGATATAGATGTTGCAGAAAAGACCAATTAATCCACTGGGATTTTGTTCACTCCACTGAATATAGAAAAGAGAGGAATGCCTGATCTGGTTTTTGATTGGGACAACTAAAGAAGAAGAACAGGGGGAAAAAACATCCTTTTGCTAACAGTTCAATATGCTCTACTGTTCATGTACTTAAATACGTACATATTGATCAGCTCATTCCCTTCTGCAGTAAGCAACCTTATGCAAGTCACAGAAAAAAAGAGATAAAAGAAATTAAAGAAAGAAATAAGAGAAAAGGAAAGGAAATCTCTTATTTGCCCCAACAGCTTTCAATATCACTTTCCATAGCTTTTTTATCCTTGCAAATCGTCCTTGTTGTCATCATCTCCATATTCCGCTTCCTATGTTGTCTTTTCTTTTTTTCTTCTGTTTTTGAGGATCTCATCAATTTCATCCAACCATAGAACATAGAGTTATAGGATTGGAAGCAGGGGTGGGATTCAAATTTTTTAACAACCGGTTCTGTGGGCGTGGCTTAGTTGGTGGGCATGGTTTGGTGATCATGGGACTGGCTGGGCATGGCCAACTCAACATCACTCACATCGAGGCATGTATCTCCTCGCCTGCCCTCTCATGACTGTGGGGATGCTGCAACAGTTTTAAGAAAAATGGTCATAAGTCACTTTTTTCAGTGCCATTGTAACTTTGGTCACTCCACACAAGCAAAGTACCAGCAAAGGAGGGGGAAAAAAACTCCAGAGAAGTTCCTGAGACAGGAAGTCTCATCCTGTAAGCCAGGGGTCCCCAACCACCGGTCCGTGGACGGATACCGGTCCATGGAACAAGTCCTACCGGGCGCTGGTTGGCGCCGCATCTTTTCTTGATGAAAAGTGCTCCGTGAGCTTTTCCAGGTAGAAAGCTCACCGGAAGCACTTTTTCATCAAAAAGATGGCGGCGTATGCGCTCGTGAGCTTTTCCGGTAGAAAGCCATTTCTACCCGGAAAAGCTCACAGTGGCGCCGCTTTTTTGATGAAAGGCTTCCGTGAGGTCACCGGAAGCACTTTTTCATCAAAAAGATGGCGGCGCCCAGCTGATGCCGGTACCGGGCCGCGCATAAAAAGGTTGGGGATCACTGCTGTAAGCAACACCAGAATGTTTCTTCCTCCCTTACAGGATTAGGCCAGTAATTTCCTAAAAACCGGTTCTCCGAACTGCTTAGAATGTTAACAACCGGTTCTAGCGAATAGATGCAAACTGGTAGAATCCCACCCCTGATTGGAAGGGATCTTGAAGGTCTTCTAGTCCAACCCCTTACTCAAGGCAGGAGACATTATAACACCCCTGTCATATGATTGTCCAGTCTGTTTTGAAAATTTCCAGAGCACCCATAACTCTGGAAGGCAAGTTATTCTTAATAGTAGGAATAGGTTCATTGTTCTCACTGCAGGAAATTTCTTCTTACTCGTACTATGATTCTCTGATTCTCTCTCTTTAACAAGTTTCCACCAATTACTTCTTGTCCTGCCCTCTCATTCCTTAGAGAATACATCAATCCCCTCTTTTTTGTGACAGCCTCTCAAAGTACTGGAAGACTGTTAAAGTGTCCCTGATAACTTTCTCAGTTTTCTCTCTCCTCTCAGTCCACTCATTTCACTCTTTCTTCCTACATTTGTTTTTCATTTATTCATCTCAAGATTCATTCGTTAGTTCACCCATTCATTCATGGATTCATTCATTTTCAAATGCATTCATTCATTTTCAAATGCAATCATTCATTTTCAGATTCATTCATTTCAAAATTCATTCGTTCAAAATACATTCATTCATTTCAAATCCGTTCATTTTCATTTGACTGTCAAAGTATCCCAATATACATTTTCCCCCAAATTTATTAGCTTCCTGACCCCAATGGACTCTTTGATCACTTTTGTATTCCATTCATTCATTGCCTGATCATCTTTACTTTGTTTCTTCTTCATTTACCATATATTCTTCTAAACTACTTTTATTGTTTCCTGACATACCTCACTTTCACTTCTGTTTCACAAAGTAGGCAAAAGTATGCTCTTACATAAAAGCCATTTTCGTTTCGTTTCACACACATTCCTTGCAACAAAACCCTTCCTAGTACCTCTCTACCAGCATTTGTCCATTCTAAAAGTTCTCCACATAGTCTCTTCTATGGTAAACACTGTATCAAGGTGCATATCCAGACATGCATCTATTAGGCTGATGGGGCAAGAATTCCTACGCACACATTTCAAATTTGGGGACTTCCTTTTCAAATCCGGTACATTAGATTAGACTTCCCAGGATACGTAACTATTATGAGAAGGGCTTATGATGGGGATTAATGATCCCATGCATCTAGTATGCATCGGATTGGAGAAGGTATATAAATGTAGCTTGGAGATATTCCTGGTGAGATTTATTTTAGCTTGTCACAAAAGGTGATCAGATGACTTTGGGATGCAGCAACGGTCATAAATATGAACCAGTGGCCAAGCATCTGAATTTTGATCACATGATCATCGGGATGCTGCAAAGGTTATAAGTGTGAAAAACGGTCCTAAGTCACATTTTTCAATCCTATTGTAACTTTGAACAGTTACTAAATGAAATGTTGTAAATTGAGGACTACCTTTAGTAAAAATGCACGTCACATGATGTGTCACTTAACAAATACAGTGGAAGTAAGGTTGTAAGGCGTTGACTGTCACATGATATTTTGCTTAAGGGCTGCTGCTTAGCGATGGAATTGCCAGTCCCAATTGTGGTCATTAAGAGAGGACTCTCCCTAATGTTTAAGAATTAGTTTGGGACTGGGAGATGCAGTCCAATGCAAGACCTCTGTAGGATATTCCTTCTATTTAACACCCACAGGAAGCCGCTGGAAGAGGTTCTCCACTGGTATGGAGATCGCGCCTTAATTGTGCAGTGGTTAGAATGCAGTATTGTAGGGTAACTCTGCTCACTGCCAGAAGTTTGATCCTGACCCGCTGAAGGTTCACTCAGCCTTCCATCCTTCCAAGGTGGGTAAAATGAGGACCAAGATTGTTGGGGACAATATATGCTGACTCTATAAACTGCTTAGAGTGGTTGTAAAACACTGTGAAGCGGTATATAAGTCTAAGTGCTATTGCTATAGGTATCTTCAGTGTGCTGATGATATCCAGTTGCAGAACTTGATCCTGGGCTGAACTAGAAGTACTTCCCCAGTGCCTGGAGACTGTGCTCTGACCCAAACCCTTTTCCAATAAAACAAACACGAACCGAAGGGAACAGAAACCTTTTAATGATCCTTCCGAATCCCCGGTTAAAAGGCTGCTGCAAACTAATTAACTTTGATAAACACGAGCCTCTGCCAAAACTGTGAGAGGCTGCCAAGAACAACAGATAAGGTTACCTAGAAATATTTTACAACACAAGAGTCTTCAAATACCAACTAAGATACTGCAATGTCCACGAGGGTCGAGTTTCAAAACTTCTTTGCTTCCTGCAAAGAACGTCCGATTTCTTTATTACTTTTATCCTTTATTATTTTTGCAAATAATAGAAAGCGGTGAACACAATACTCTTTCCTCCTCCTCCTCCTTTCCCCACAACAACAATTCTGTGAGGTGAATTGGGCTGAGAGAGAGGACTGGCTCAAAGTCACCCAGCTGACTTTCATGTCTAAAACAGGACTAGAACTCACAATCTCCCGGTTTCTAGCCTGGTGTCTTAACCACTAGACTCTCTGGCTGATTTGAAAAGCTTCCAGGACAGAGAAAATGCTGCTTTGCCACTTTGCACCAGATAATCAGTTGTTTTTGAGAATATTATTTTTACGATGTGATGATAAAAGTGAAGATGCTTGTTCCAGTTATTATTGTGTTTGGATTATATTATAACTTTTATTGTTTTAATTTTTCTTTGTTGGAGTGCATGTCACTTAGCCCCCTCAGGGGTAGCAGAATTGATCTGTTGGGAGAAATGGGTGAAAAACCATTGGGAATGTATACAAAAAATACATATAATCTCAGCAGGTTCCCTCAAGGCAGGAAGGCCTCCCAGCTGCCTGCTAAAGTCAGCAGGGATCTACACTGGGTAGCAGCAAGATAAGAAGATGCGGAAGGCAGACGATCCCATTAGACACAGTGGGAAAGGCATGATTTCGTACTATGTGAGAGAAGATCGTGGCAAATCAAGCCGGCATTTTACCAAGAAACCGCATGGATAGACAATATAAAAAGATGGGCGGTAAAGGTTGGATGGGATTCAACGTGGTACTGAAGAAGACCTGAGGAACCTTTGGAGTTCCATTGGTGTTTATGATTGGGCCCAGGGGTGGGGCACAGGGGTTCGGGAGAGCCCCTAGCTAAGATTCTGTGCAGTTTGGAGAACCCCCAAATCCCATTCCTAGATGGTCCCGCCCACCCCACTCTCCCCCTCCCAGGGGTCCCCATGTGGCCCATTTTGGATGCAGGTAAGTGCAGGGCGCATGCAGAGGCTCAGGGAGGGTGAAAAATGGAAGTTCGGGAAGGCTGGAAATGAGCTCATTTCCAGCTTCCAGAGTGTCTCCAGAACTTGGGGAGGCTGTTTTCGCCCTACCAGAGGCTCAAAGAAAGCCTCCGGAGCCCAGGGAGGGCAAAAACGCTCCTCCACCGTGCTAAAATTTTCGAAGCCCACCCTTGATTGGGCTGGATTAAAAGCCTTTGCAGTTAAAGCTGGTTGTCATATAAGAAAAGAGAATCCAAAGCTGCAAAGGCAGAATTGCAGTAGAAACATGAAATGTAAGGTGCATGAGCATGGGAAAGTTTAATGCAAAGAAAGATGAATTGACTAGCCATTAGGATCTTGCGTATTAGCAAACTGAAGAAGCAGAGAGCCGGCTTGGCCTAGTGGTTAAGGCCCCAGGCTAGAAAATGGGAGACCATGAGTTCAAGTTTCACCTTAGCAATTGGTGCTTTGGGGCCAGTCCTCTCTCCCTCTCTTTCCCTCCCTCCCTCTCTCTCTCTCAGCCCAACCTACTGTGGGGAAAATAGGAAGAAGAAGGTGGGTACATGGGATATAAAAATAAAACAAATAAAGTAAACTAGAATAGAATAGAATAGAATAGAATAGAATAGAATAAAATAGAATAGAATAGAATAGAATTAGAATAGAATAGAATAGAATAGAATAGAATAGAATAGAATAGAATAGAATAGAATAGAATAGAATAGAATAATCAGAGTTGGAAGGGACCCTGGAGCCCATGCAGGGGTCCTTATACAATTTCAGGCAGGTGGCTGTCCAATCTCTTCTTACATAACTCCAGTGTTAGAGGACCCACAACTTCTGAAGGCAAGCAGTTCCATTGGTTGAGTGTTCTCACTGTCAGTAAATTTTTCCTTATTCTAGGTTGGGACTTTGTCAAAGAACAAAATAAGATTTGTCTGGCACGACCTGTTTTTGACAAACCCACCTTGGCTTTGGGTTATAATTTGCTTGTTTCTAGGTTTTCACAGAACTGTTGCTTGATTATCTTTTCCAGATAAGGTTTGACACTACTGTTTATCACTTTGGACCTGAAAAACCATAAAGAAAAAACAATAATGTTAATTTCATAGGAAAAATATAGCAAGGATAATACTTGGGAACAATGCAAATCAGTTATTTAAATACTATCAATGAGAGTTCGTAAACCACTTTAATACAATGACAATCTAACTTAATATTTCAATCCCTTATGTAGAAGAAGATTGACAAATTTTATGGTTAATTCATTCTGGATATACAAAAAGGTTGTGCTGCGTGTTAATAAAGACTTGAGCACCACAATTGGAAATGTTAAAGAAGAGAAAATAGCTAGCTAGAAAACCAAAATGAACCAGAACTTACCGTGCCAATTTTTGCCAATCCAGTGATATCTTCATTGTTAACACAATTTTCCAACTGCCAAAATGACACCGATACACATGGACAGATATCAAATTGATTGCATTATTAGTACTAGGAGGAGGAAGTTACAGCAAGTCCTCATCTTACAACCACACAATTGAGCTCTGTTGTTAAGCAAGGCAATCGTTAAGTGAGTTGTGCCCCATTTTGCAACCTTTTTTTGCCATAGTTGTTAAGTGAATCACTGCAGCTATTAAGCGAATTATGCTTTCATTAAATAAGCAACTTTCATAAATAAATGCCAGTTGCCAAACGCCCAAGTTTTGATCACACAACCATGGGGATGCTGCAACAGTTGTGTGAAAATCAGTCACAAGCCACATTTTTCAGTGCTGTTATAAGTTTCAGTTGTCACTAAATGAATGGTTGTATTTCGAGGATTCCTTGTGTAACCTTGTGGGCAGAGGATGACAGTGCAACAGACTATATGACCAGTCTGTGGGCAATTCCGTATCAAACTAAAGTGAAAAAACAAAGCCAACCATTTTCCTCAATGTGTGATCTTAAAGAAATGTTTTACCATTGCAATAATGAAATACATCTGAAAAAGAAGTGACTGTTGAGTCTGAATAAAAAGTATTGTGGGAAAATATTCTAGTGACACATTCTCCCACCCCCTGCATTTGTGTCCCCAGTTGCTAACCACAGTTTAAATATGTATACTTTGCACTGAACATTAAGGATTGTTGGTAGTTTCTGGTTAAGTGTTTTCATCTGTTATTAGCCTCACAACTTTTTTCTAGAAACCATATTCCAAATGTTTGAATTTCCATTGCTGTGTAATGTGTCATATGTAAAGGAGCCATTCATGCTTAACATTTGTTAAACTATTATTTGTGTGTGTGTGTGTGTGTCTGAATTGATTTTACATTGCTGCATATGCTCCAATTCTGGCCTCCCCATCTGATATTGGCAGCCGGGTTTCTCTTTTCTAATGTTATGCCAAGTTTGTTCTTGCAGCTAAATAGGCATCTTAATCATGTGACAATTTCATGATTTCATTTAAAGGTAGTCCTCAAGTTATGTCCATTCATTCAGCGATCATTCAAAGTTACAACCATACTGAAAACATGGACTTGTACGTGACTGGCCCTGCAAATTTCAGCTGCTGCAGTGTTCCCATGGTCACATGATAAATATTAGGGACCGCTCACCCTAATGACTGCCCTCCCCTTGCTGCCGCTGCCCCCTCTTTCCCCCCAGCCTTTGTCACTGCTGTGTCTTAAGGCTGGCCTGCAAGGAAGGAAATAGGATGACCTGTAGTATGTTGGATAGATTTGTTTACAGCCATGATTGTTGCATTATTGGGAGACCTGAAGTGGCTGGTTGGGGAGAGGTCACCCTGGAGAAGATCTATCTTTGTGATTGGAAAGAGTCAACACTGACAGATGTGACCTAATTAATCAATCAGTTAAGGAAATGTCTTTAAAGAATATTTAGCTATTCATTCGGTGTTGAAGTGTGTGGATGCGTCCTAGATGAGAATGGTTATTCATGCAGAAATACAACAGGCGGACTCTTCTATGAATGGGTGCTTTATGTTCACAGAAACATTTTGTTGTATTGTATGAGGGGGTTCTCTTATTGGGGAATTATTGCTCTAGAATGCAAGCAAATAAGACAAACCCAGGCTATTATCTTTTCACCCCCCCAACTTAAAGAGGTAAGAACGAGTTAGAGTTCTGCATTTCTGGAGAAGGGGGAAAAAGCATTTAGCTGTGATCTAAGGAGTCTCACTTTTACAGAAATACAGATTAACAGAGTTGGAAGGGATCTTGTAGGTCATCTAGTCCAACTCCCACCCAAGCAGGAGGTCCTACACCATTTCTGACAGATGGCAGTTCAATCTCTTCTTGAAAGTCTACAGTGATGAAATTCCTACAGCTTTTGAAGGCAACTTCTGTTCCATTGGTTGATTGTTCTCACTGTCAGAAAATTTCTCCTTATTTCCAGGTTGAATCTCTCCTTGTTCAGTTTCCATCCATTATTCCTTGTCTGGCCTACAGGCGCTTTAGAAAATAGCTTCACCCCTTCCTCTCTGTGGCAGCCCCTCAAATATTGGAAGACCGCTATCATGTCTCCCCTGGTCCTTCTCTTCACTAGACTAGCCATGCCCAGTTCCTGCAACCATTCATCGGTTTGAGTAGCCCCGTGTAAAATGATCCTAAAAATAGATGGTAAAGACTTTAAATAGGACATATTATATCTAAATTCACTGCTATAGTAAAATAAATCCAGGCGATGTGACGATCCTGTGACCTTTGATGGGCCCAGATGGTTCATAAATTGTTATGTACCAGGGTCAGCATTGAAGTTGTGGGACCTGTCAAATATTGACATATTGGCTCCTTTCTCCCCTGGTGCTCCTGCCCCCAATCTCTTTCCTGAGTTCGCGTCTTCCTTTGGGAAACATACAACCTTATACTGACATCTCTCCTTGATTAATAGGAGAGCTTCAAAACGCTCAAAAAAGAATTTACTTTTTTTTGCTTTGGAAGAGCCGATGACCAGCATGCTTGTTGTCTTAATGATTGTCTTAAGTAAGAATGATCGCAATTTCGTGGATCCACGCTTTGCAATGGTCATAATCACCGGCCGCCGAAGAGCGGATTGCAAATTGGGCGTATGACTTCCAGAACAGGCCACGCTTATTTTTTATTTATTTATTTGAGTTGTCAATCGCTTACAAGGTAATAAGTATAAACATGAGTAAGAATAGAAGAAAAAGGTATGAATAAATGGGACAACAGGACAGGAACGGTGGGCACGATTGTGCACTTATGCACGCTTCAAGCTTATTTTGCCGTGCTTAAATTGCAACCCTTTTCCCTTTTCCCAGGCCTTTTGGGATTTGGCAACCCTGAAAAGGCAGGGAAGGAAGCTCTCCCTGGACCTGCTGTGACTTTTCAGGTCAGCCTCCTTTTGTGGCAAGGCTGCTAAAAGGCTTTCTCTTCCTCGCAGGATAGGTGAGGGGGAAGGGCCGGAGACAAAGGGGGTCGCCTAGGAACTGAAAGGCCTTCGGCCCCTTTCATTGGTGAGGGTGAAATAAAAGCGCTTCCTTGGGTAGCCCAATGAAAGGTCACCTTTGCCTTTGTTTCCCCCTTAAAAATCAACATGTGCCTATCCCCTCTTTCTGAAGTATCCTTGGGGTCTTTCCGGGGTTTGCTGCATGGAAGGAAAACTTGGATGTTCCCGGTTGGAAGGTTTAAGCCAGGATTGTGGGGCAAGGCCTCTTTCCAGCTGCTACCGAAAGGAACTCCTTAATCGTTTTAACGACTGTCTTTTTCCTGCTTAGAAGGCCTCTCCAATCCACAGCAGCCAAGCTCTCTCTCTCTCTCTCTCTCTCACACACACGCACACACGGCTCTCATTCAGGGGTGGGATTCAGTTTTTTAAAACAACCGGTTCTGTGGGCGTGGCTTAGCTGGTGGGTGTGGCTTGGTGGTCATGTGACTGGGTGGGCGTGGCCAACTCAACATCACTCATGTCAAGGGGCGTTTCTCCTTGCCTGGCCTCTCATGACAGTGGGGATGCTGCAACGGTCATAAGTGTGAAAAATGGTCATAAGTCAGTTTTTTCAGTGCCGTTGTAACTTTGAATGGTCACTAAATGAACTGTTGTAAGTCAAGGATTACTTGTAAAAAAAATACAAAAAGTTTCTTTGCTTGCAAAAACTGCCCTAAATACCAATCATTAGATTAAAAACACCTGCAAGCCAGAGTTACAAATCAGGCAGGGTGCCAGAGCACCTTGAGGAATGAAAATAGTTAAAATGCAGTGATAACTATCAAGCAGCCATCTCTTGCTCATAAAGTGAAACCCTTTAGCAGAGAGGTCATTTAAGCTCTCCAGAAAAAGCACAGCCAGGAAAAGCAATCCTTAGATCCATTTGCACCACTTAAAAATACCAGCTTGTCTCACTCACCTCACAAGATATCCTAAGGAAATCACCCAGATTTAAGGAAAGGTCACAGCCCCCCCAGAAAGGCAGTAAAAAAAATCTAGTGCCAAGCTTGCATCCTTCCTCTTGGAAGTATACCCCAAAAGGACACTGCCAGATAGCACTAAAGCAGTGAGGAAGACCCCCTCCCCAGATAGAAAAAGAAACCATGAGGCAGGAAAAAATTCAAACACAATACAAATACTTAAATCACAACAGTAGCTGTTGCTTGTTGAAGCTGAATAGGGAAAATTATCCCATCAATAAACACAGGATTAAACATCACCAAGCACAGAATTAACCTTCCCCCAAAAACAGTTTTAGACCAAAACTCAGAAAGGGTATGCAAACTCACGTTTGAATGTCAATCTTTCTAGCTAGCCAAGAAGCCTTGCTGAATGTCACTCATCTTGGTTCCCTGTCACTAAAAGCTTTGCTTCATTATTCAGTTATTTCTTCAAAGTGCTAATTGTCCAGGGAAGTATTTCTTCCCAACAGCAGTGTAAAAATCCTTTCCCCTTTAAGAAAGGCAAACCTCAAGAAGCTCCGGAGACAGGAAATCTAGGCGTTCTTGCAAGAATGTAATAAGGGTGGAAAAAAACAAAAGAAGATTGCTTCCAACTACTGGTTCTCCGAACTGCTTAGAAAGTTAACAAGGGGTTCTATACAGGGGTGGGATTCAATTTTTTTTAACAACCAGTTCTGTGGGCGTGGCTTAGTTGGTGGGCATGGCTTGGTGGTCATGGGACTGGCTGGGCACATTGACGCACGCATCTCCTTTCCTGGCCTCTCATGACTGTGGGGATGCTGCAACAGTCGTAAGTGGGAAAAATGGTCATAAGTCACTTTTTTCAGTGCCATTGTAACTTTGAATGGTCACTCCACACAAAGTACCAGCAAAGGAGGGGAAAATAACTCCAGAGAAGTTCCAGAGACAGGAAGTCTAGTCCTGCCAAGAATGTAATAAGGGTTGTAGAATGTAAGAGAGGCAGTTTCTGTAAGCAACACCAGAATGTTTCCTTCCTGCCTTCCTTACAGGATTAGACCAGGAATTTCTTTTAACAACCGGTTCTCCGAACTGCTTAGAATGTTAACAACCGGTTCTAGCGAATAGGTGCGAACCTGTAGAATCCCGCCCCTGGTTCTATAGAACCGGATAGAACCGGTAGAATCCCACCCCTGCTCTCATTCCACATTATGAGAATAGAGTACTGTCAATACAATTGGATATAACAGATATAACACAATAAGAGAATTGGAAGGGACCTTGGAGGTCTTCTAGTCCAACCCCACTGCTCAGGCAGGAAACCTTATACCATTTCAGACAAATGCTTGTCCAGTCTCTTCTTAAAAACTTCCAGTGTTGGAGCATCCACAACTTCTGCAGGCCAGTCATTCCACTAGTTAATTGTTCTAACTGTCAGGAAGTTTTACCTTAATTCTAGGTTGCTTCTTTCCTTGATTAGTTTCCATTCATGGCTTCTTGTCCTGCATTCAGGATATTATGTCACAAGTGGACAAAGTAGCTTAAATGGCAGAAGGAAAGAGCCAACCCTGGAATGGAGTGGTATGTATAGGCTGCCCTCGACTTATGACCGCAAATGAACTCAAAATTTATGATGCTAAGCGAGACATTTGTTAAGTGAGATTTGCCCCATTTTACGACCTTTCTTGCCCCAGTTGTTAAGTGAATCATCACACTTGATAAGTTAGTGACACGCTTGATAAATAATCAGGCTTCCCCACTGATTTTGCTTCTCAGAAGATCAGAAAGGCTAATTACAGGATGCCAGAATACTGCAACCATCATAAATATCAACCAATTGCCAAGCATCACATGGTGGCGCAGTGGTTAGAATGCACTACTACAGGTAAACTCACTGCTCACTCCAGGAGTTCAATCCTGACCTGCTCAAGGTTGACTCAGCCTTCCATCCTTCCGAGGTGGGTAAAATGAGGACCCAGATTGTTTGGGGCAATAGGTTGACTCTGTAAACCGCTTAGAGGGGGCTGTAAAGCACTGTAAAGCGGTATATAAGTCTAACTGTTAGTGCTATTACTATCCAAATCTTGATCACATGACCATCAGGATGCTGCAACAGTGTGAAAAACGGTAATAAGTCACTTTTTTCCATGCTGTTGTAACTTTGAGCAGTCACTAAACAAATAGTTGTAAGTTGAGGACTACCTGCACTGGCAGGCCAGCTATTTTTCAAGTTGCAGTTCAGCGTTTTCCCATGACTGTGGCTAAAAAAAAGACTGACTCCCAGCTTCCAGGAGAGAGAGAAAAAATGACAAATTTACACCTTATAAAACCTATTGTGAAAGTTTTTTTGTTTTGTAACATGACAAATAGCCATAATTTTTCAGTCCGAGGACATAAGGAATTACACTTTGCCTCACAATGTCTGAAACTGAATAATCTTTTTTTAAAAATGATTAGATGCGATGAATATGCACAATTTCTCAGACTGGGGAGCCCCAAAGAATAATATTTTCAAAACTGCAAATAAATGCTCTGAACTGAATAGCAGCTTGTTGAAAATTACTAGAAGTGTGATTACTATATTGACTATCCATGATTTCACAGTATCACAAATCCAGATTTTAAGAGGTGCTGTGAATCAAAACTGTTAATAGAGCAGCAAATTTCTACCATATTTTATATATAGCACAATATAGTATATTTATAAAGGAAGAGACAGAATAGAAAATACAACAGATTCCTAGAAGCAAGTAATAATTTCTTGCACAATGGACTTGTACTCTTTACAATGGTCAGCAAGGAGCAAAGATCAGACATACCGATGTAGGCTGTCTAATAAATAATAATGTGCTAGTCAGTGTTTGCCTTGGGAATTAAGAATTAGCAATAACTTAAGCTCTGTGAAACAGTAAACCAGCCAGCAGTTTGAATGAGAAACTATATATAGTTCAAAATTCAGGAGAAGCTGAGAGCACTTTGATAAACAAGCACATTTTGTTTAAAGGCATTGGCTTTTCATCATGAAAGCTTATGCCTTTTAATAAAATGTGCTAGTAGGAAGGAGTCCTACCTCCTTTTGGCTATCTTAGACTTAGTACTGCATGGTTTCCCTCCTGTCGGTTTCAACTGTTGCATAGGGCAGTGGTCGCCAACCAGTGGGCCGGGGACCACTGGTGGTCTGCGAGAAAATTTTGGTGGTCCGCAGAGAAATGTCACCCCCAAAGCAATTAATCCAGGCTGCGCAGGAACACAAGGCTTGCATCGCTTGCATTGTGAACAGCACGAGGTAGTGAGGGGATGGGGGAAAGGGCGGAGGGGGGAAACTTGCCCCACTCTCCCCACACACCTCACCTGGCCACCAGGCTGCTTCTTTCCGCTTCTTTCTTCTGCTTTTGGCTCCACACAAGGAAAGCAGCAAAAGTCTTTCTTTCTCGTTCCCAAACTCTGCCAGAAATGAGTCTTTGGGACCCTGCAAGGCATCCTTCTCCAAGAGGCTGCGCCGGCAAAGACTCATTTCTGGTGGAGAGAAAGAAAGACTTCTGCTGCTTCTGCTGCTTTCCTTGCATGAAGCCAAAAGTCTTTCTCTCTCTCTCCCTCTCCCGTTCTCTCCCTCTCCCAAGAACGGAGCTGGAGACAGTATCCTGCGATCTCAAATAAAGAATGATCGATTGGTAGGAAAATGGGGTGGGGAAGTTTCCTGCAGACTTTTTTGGGGATTTTCCCAGGGTCTCTGCTGCTTTCTACAGAGACCCTGGGAAAACGTCAGCAAGCCACCGTCAGTCAAAATTCATATTAGTGGTCTGCAGGATTTAAAATTATGAGTTTGGTGGTCCCTGAGGTTCAAAAGGTTGGCCACCCCTGGCATAGGGAACATGTTTTGCTTCACGTAAGCTTCCAACTTTCATGGTGTTATTCGATGCAAATTTTATTTATCACATTTATATTCTGCCTTTTGTGTAGAAGCTCAAGGGTCCCCCTCATTTTACTCTCCCAAGAACATCCTAGTGAACCAAATTAGGCTGGTGTGTGTGTGTGTGTGGACTCGAGGTTGATTTGTGTTTGGCATCAGCATGCAATTCTGGGGCAGGGAAGGAGGGGTGACAGTTGTCATCTGACAGGCCTTGATGGCTTCCAGAGGCTTTGTACCGCAGAAAACTAAACGTGAGACCTAGATGGCTGAAGTTAGGTTCCAGAGAGCAGTTGCTGCTTTTGGCTTCCCTGCTGCATGGCCATTTCTCTGCTTGAACTTCTGGAATCTTTTGCTGAGCTGGCAGTGGACTCCCCAAAGCTGATGGACTGTGATTTTAACTTGCCCCGGGTGATGTTGAGTCCAGGGAAGGTCAAAAGATCACAGCAACCATCAACTATGCCCAATTATTGAAGGCCTGACACATGCTGGAGGTCACACATTAGATCTGTTTGTTTTTGTTTGCTCAGGGCAATTGTGATGTTATCTGAAGGTGTAGGACATTATCATCAGACTGCTCTCATGCTCAGGTTTTGCCCTGATCACTTCTTGAGTTACTGGTGCTGCTTCTCCTCGCAGAGTCAGAACCTAGTAGATTGGCCCATTCTGGGTACCTAATGGACCCAGGGGATTTTTATAGGGCTCTTGGGGTTTTTCCTGAGGATAAGAGTAAGATTCATCCTGGGAACAAGGAGGAATTTCCTGACAATAAGAACAGTTAATAAATGGGATAGCTTGCCTTCTGGAACTGTGAATGTTCCATCAATGGAGGTTTTCAAAAAAGATTGGATAAACATTTGTTCTGAGTGGTATAAGGACTTCTGCCTTGGGCAGAGGGTTGGACTTGAAGACCTCCAAGGTCCCTTCCAGCCCTATAATTATATGATCAGGTCCAGTTCTTCATCTGAGGTCTTAGTTTCTACCTGGAATGGACAGGTGACGAGAGCTTCAATGTGGCCTTTTACTGAACACTGATCTCTGGGAGGTTCATTAGTTTTCTGATGACTTCTAAGAGATGAAACATCAGAAGGCATGCGTAGAATGTTGTTGGAGGAAGATGAAGAGCAAATCTGACCGAGCACATGTAAAAGTACACATTTGGGGTTACATCATGGTGATAAAATGTAAGGGACCCTTTTTCAGGTGATAAGCCTCAGAACCATCTTGTGGACTCATGAAGAACACTGTAGGCATCTAGAAGAAAAAACAGATTTGCTCATATTTGGACTCTTGACTGGACTGAGCTGGTCAAGGTAGTGGAGACATAGTTATGCTGAGTGAAGTTTCATTCTATAATTTCCGAGGATGTGGACAGGAAGTTTGGAACTGTTAACCAGGACACATATTTGTTAGATCCTGGTCACTCTTAGCATATGAAAGCCACTCAAGGACTAATCTCTGGCTGGATCTATGTGATGTTGCTTGCTGTTTTGATAGAGATTGGTTCCTTTACCCTTGAAGGAAGTGGTGTTTCCCCCTTCAGATTCTATTAAGGATGCTGGTCTCACCAAATTCAGCCATATTGAATATGGCAGACATTTTGTATCCTGCCCTGGGAATCAGAAAGTGGCAGGGGCCTATCACACCCCAAGGAGGAGACCTGCACTGAGAACTTGTCCAGAGGCCTCCAAGGAAAAAAAATAGAGCCACAGGGAAAAGCCATTTTCAGTACAAAATGACCAACGGTGCCAGCAAGGAGGGAATTCCAAGAGACAAAATGGCGGTCACGACATGGCAATCAAAGCCCCGCCCCTTTGTTCAGTGCATGTGTCACATGGGAAAAGGGGTGGGGCTTTGATCACTATGCCGTGACTGTCATTTTGCCTCTTTTAACCCCTCTACTTTGGCTGCTATTAAAAATGACACAGGAAGAGAATAGTTATTCCTTTTCTTCAATCTCCTTCAATAACACTGTTCTATGAATGCTTTGCATTAAAAATAGTGGCACATCTTCCACTGTGCTTTGAAATTGCATGCTTTGTCTAACTGAGGGCTGGCTTTAAGCTGAACCAACAACAACAATCAAGTTCAGTGAGTTAATCGGTAAAAGAAAGGTGTTATTCATTAGTTAAGTAATTACAACTGCCATAATGAGGTGATGAAAGCTATAGTACAACTTGTCTCAAAGGTTCCAGGTCTGGATACCTATTTTGATGAATATTTAACAAATAATGATGGCCACGAACTTTTGTCCACCTGCCTGCCTGTCACCAAACTCATTAACCAGATGATCTGAACCGAAAACAAAGGTGGACTTTTGCTTTTTTTTTGTAAACTGACTGCTATCTTGATTCACAATCAAAACATGGTCTAAATATCAAGATGACACTGTTATCAGATTTTGTAAAAAGAATTATTTTGAAAAGTCTAGCATTGTGGCAGATGCTTCAATGTCTCCAGTAATACCGAGTCATGTTAATTATTTGTGATATGTCTGCTCTTACTGTGCGGATCCTCCTACACCTTTCATCTTATATGAGGAAGTACAGATAGTCCTCGGCTTACAACAGTTCATATAGTGACCGTCAAAATTACATCAGTGAAAAAAGTGACTTATGACCATTTTTCACACTTACAACCATTGTAGCATCTCCGTGATATACATTGGCTCACATTTATGACAGTTACAGTGTCCAGAAGTCATGTAATTGCCTTTTGTGACCTTCTGAAAAGCAAAGTCAATGGGCAAACCAGATTCACCTAACAGCCATGTTATTAATTTTACTACTGCAGTGATTCACTTAACAAAAGTCGTAAAATAGGGTAAAACTCACATAACAAATTTCTCACTTAATAACATAAATTTTGCACTTAATTGTGGTTGTAAGTTGAGGACGATCTATAGCTGATGGGCCTATGGCTGTCACTGGCTAAAAGGATTCTCTACTTCTGGTTATATCAGCATAATTCAGTTGTTATATTGTATGTTCTCCAAGCACCAAAATCCAACACTCCAACTTCCCTCCCACTATAATACTGGCACTTTTCTCATCCCTTGCCCTTATTAAATTTTACACTGGCAACATCCCACATTACCCTCACATAAAAAATTCCAAATATTGGAAGCATGTTTGAAGCATCTTTAAAAGAGAAATATGTATACAGGGGGAAAAAGTATATTCTACAGACTGACTTCACGTTTCACCAAACCAAAATGTCGGTTTAGTAGTTTTGTGGCTTAATTGTTGCACAAATCAAGCTTATTATTGCTTATTTATTTAGCCGTTATTAGCAAAATTATGACTTAGAATGCTTTATGAATCAGGCCCGAGCCTCTGATCCAAAAGTGAAGAAAGATCAGACTGACAGGAGAAAAGTGCAGAAATAGGAGTTACCTCATGAGTCAAGTATTTTTGAAGCCAAACATTTCAGAATTATATTTTAGTTAAGAACTAAGGCTTAGAGATAAGACATTGTTATTTTAAACATTAAGCTACTTAATGGGTATAGCAGGAGTGTAAATGCATGCTTGAACACTTACTGAGGGAAGGTGTCTCTTGTATTGTACACAGCTCCAGCTTTCAGCATAACAAGTCTGCTTCTCATAACTGATACAGCCATGGAGGCTTTGATTGTAGCACATTTGCCTGTTTATGCCATGAAAGGGGCTCAGAAACAATGCAATCAGCCTATCATGTCTGGTTTAGTTTTAGCTCAGAGCTGCTCTTCACATTTATAAACTCTGGGTGGATGTTAACATTCAAACAACTGTAGAAGGCAACCAGAGCAATGCCATTAAAAAAATATTTTAAAGAAGACTTCTAATCCCAGAAACTGACCCAGATTGGATCCTGCAGCATTATCCTGGGACATGTATATTTGCCTTCATTCGTAATGCCATTAAAATATTTATTTCTTTTCCAATTCTATTAGGCTCTGGGCAGCTTAACAAGAAGGTTAGATAGACAATATAAAAATAAAAGTAGAAAGTGCCAAGAACTAAAGGGCAACACTATGGTTGAACAAGGTTTTAATTAGTTTGTGAAATGCAAACAAGATTTGGGCTATCTGTACTACAAAAAGTGAGAGACCTGGGAAGGCCTGTACTTAGTTCACATCCTATGGACCTGAAAAGGAAAACCCTACACAGGCCCACTCTAAAAAATTAGCCTGAAAGGTCCAAAACTACCCACGATGGAGGAAAGGTTGGTGAAGATGATGGAACTTGCAGAGATCGGCTTAATTAATTTCTTTAATTAGAGAAAAGATGGTATAGATAATCCTCGACTGGCAACCATTCAAAGTTACAAAGGCACTGAAAAAGTCACTTATGACCAATCCTTACACTTACAACTACTGCAGTTCAGAATTTGGGCAGTTGGCAACTGATGTGTATTTATGATGGCTGAAGCATCCAGGATCATTTGATCATCACTGGAGGTTTTTAAGAAGAGAGTGGACAGTCACTTGTCTGAAATAGTACAGGATCTCCTGCTTCAGCAGGAGGCTGGACTAGAAGACCTCCAATGTCCCTTCCAACTTTAAATTGATTCTGATCATTTGTGATTTTCCCAGATGGCTTTTGGTAAGCAAAGTCAATGAGGGAAGCTGGATTCACTTAACAACTGTGGCAAAAATGGCCATAAAATTTGGTACCATTCAATGAACAACCACCTTGCTTAGCACAAGAAATCCTGGTCCTAATTTTAGTCGTAAGTTGAGGAGTACCTGTAGCTATACATTTATGGTTGACTGGGAACCTCCTATAGACTTTTTGCATGAAAGAGAAAAAAATGCACATAGCTTGTGGTTTGATAATTAGAAAAATGGGTAACAGAAAAAAATGAGATTTTTTATAATCAAAGAATAATAAATTTGTAATCGTACTGGTAGTCTGTGACTTACAACGGTTTCACTTAGTGACCATGGGCTGGAGAGCTTCTCTTTGTCATCCAGCCTGCTGAATCCTCTACCCCCTTGGGGCTTCCAGAAGATCTTCTAAAATGTCATTTAAAAAAAACAGAAGCAGCAAGCATTCTTTATTAGTTTCATTTATACCCGGCCTTTTCTCCCTAAGCTAAAAGCCCCATTTGTGTATGGCCTATGTATCCGGGTCACTTTTATCATAGTAACTTTGGAGAGTGTTTATTTTATTTTATTTGGTTTGGTTTGTCAGTTGCTTACAAGATAATAGGTATAAGTAAAAACATAATAGTAAACATAATAAGTTAAAAAAAAGGTATAAGTAAAAACATAGTTATGAATACAGACTCATAGTTATGAGTGTGGAATCAGCTATGTGTAAACCTGCAGCTTCTTTTGAACCCAGGACTCGGGAGTACCAGGGCAAGGAACTCCCCTCCACACGCACCTTTTTTAAAACTTTTTTTTTAAAAAATCCCTGGGACAAACGGTGCTTATTCTGGAGCTTCTTCATCCACGGAGCACGCGGCAAGAAGCCCTGCATTTCTTGAGGCGGGAAGAAGGAAAAAGTCCTGCCTCGTGTTGCAGAGTTGCGGCTCCCGGATTCCGGCCTGCCAGCTTCGCAGTGAGAGAAAGCCGACTTCTCCCGGCTGGTTGTGAACGGGGCGCGGGGCCGGCACCCTCTTCCTTTACCTGTAAACAAGCCCGGAGCCGCGGGCTGTTGCTGCTGCTGGCGGGCGGCCGAGCGAGAGAGAGGACGGGCGGGCAGCTTGGCGCGCTGCGAATTTCCCTGCAGGGCCCGCGCGATTCAGGCTGGAGGCGGCTTGCCCGCGCTTCCCGCAGGGTTCTCCGGCCGGCGCTCCTCACCCCGGATGCCTCTGCGGAGGAGGGGCGCCGCCGGGAAGAAGCGGCGAGGCCGGGCTTGGCTTTTGTCAGCCGGCGTCGCCCCGCTCTCTCTCTCTCTCTCTCTGTGTGGCTTTTGCAGTAGCCGCTCACTCGCAGCAGGGGCTCTCGCGCCTCGCCTTGTTGTTTGCTTTTAGCGGCGGGCCGGTCGCCGAAGTACTTTCCAAGCGCCCGGCAGCGTCGCTCGCCTCCCAGGAAACCTCAGGGGATTGACGGACTGGGGCGCACGCACGGAGCTGGCGGCGCGCTTGGATCGGTGCCTCTCTCCGCGCAAGCCTCTCTCTCCGGAGCAGCCGCGGGGAGGAGGTGGACTTGCGGGGAGTTGGAAGGGAAAGGGGTGGGGAGGGGGGCGGGCGGCTTGTTTACACCGCGCGTTGGAATTCCCCGCGGCGGAGAGAAAGGTGACGGGGGTCCTTCCCGGCGGCCGCGGCTGGTGCATCGGCGGAGGCTCGGAGATCGCCGCTCGCTCGACCCCACCTCCCCATCCCCGATTGTCCTGGAGTGAGACGCCTGGGTTCCCACCCCGCCCCCAGGGCAAGTTGTTCGGAGATGGCATTTGGGGTGAGTTTGCTCCCTTACTTCTCCTTTCCCCCCCACTCCTTGTTTCTTGGATCTCTCTCTTTTGTTTCATGCTCCTTCTGCCTGCTCGGGAGGCTTCGGCGGGTGGAAGAAAATAAAAAGGCGAACGGGAGGAGAGAGAGAGAGAGAGAGAGAGAAAAAGAAAAGAAAAGAAGGAAAGAAAGAAAGAAAAGAAAGGAAGGAAAGAAAGGAAGGAAGGAAAGAAAGGAAAGGAAAGGAAGGAAGGAAGGAAAGGAAGGAAGGAAAGAAAGAAAGAAGGAAGGAAAGAAAGGAAGGAAGGAAAGAAAGAAAGGAAGGAACGAAAGGAAGGAAGGAAAGAAAGGAAAGAAAGAAAGAAAAAAAGAAAGAAAGGAAGGAAGGAAAGGAAGAAAGAAAGGAAAGAAGGAAAGAAAGGAAGGAAAGAAAGAAAAGAAAGAAAGAAAGAAAGAAAGGAAGGAAGGAAGGAAAGAAGGAAAGAAAGAAAGGAAAAAAAGAAAGCAACCAGAAGATTTCAACATTGTGTGACCCGCCTGGGAGGAGGATATAGAGACACCCCCCCGTTTCCTCTCGATCTCCTTTCCTCGTCCCCCAAGTTTTTCTTTTCTCCCATTCATTCTCTCTCTCTCGCTTTCTCTCTCTCTTCCTCCCCCTTCCTGAGAGCGAGGCGGCGCTGGTTTGAATGGGAGTTTTCTTGGCTCTGGCAGGGGCAGCGGCTTTGGGCCCGGCTCCCCAGAACTTATTTGGGGGGAGGAAGCGTCGCCCTGAACCCCGCGCTGCTTTGCCGATAGCCGCGTCGCCCCCGGCAGACCGAGTTGGGGTGCGTGTGTGCGTGGGGTATCCGCTGCCTCTCGGAGAGGTGTGTTTAACCGGAGGTGCCTCCGGCTCGTTGAGAATGACCCCTTTATTCCCGCTTGCTTGCGAAGCCTCTGCCCGCTTGCCTCTCCTCCCTCCCCTCGCTCCCATCTCCGTTCCTTTTCAGCCTTGCCAAGAGAAAGGGGTTAGCCCCTCCTCACTCACCCACCCACCCACTCACGCCCAGCTAACCAGCTTCGAGGCTGGAAATCTTTTGCTTTTGCCTTCTCCCCCTCCCTGGGGAAGAGGAGGAGGAAGGGGCGAGGAGAGCCACCCTGAAGCAGCAGAGACCCTTCCCCTCCGAGGGCTGGACTCGGTCCCACCCCCCAGCCTTCTTTGTTCGGTGGAGGTACTTGCCTGCCTGTCCCCCAGGGAGCGTTTCGCTTCTTCTTGGTGGAAACCTGAGATGGCTTTTTCCAAGAAGGTGGCAAAGTGGAGCTCTGGGCTTTCGGGGGTTGGGATCCTTTCCCTGAACCTGCTGTACAAAGCAGGGGTGTGTGTGGGGGTGTCTGTGGGCTTTTTGGTTCTCCCTTCTGAATTTGGAGGCACCTTCAGGAAGAGAGAAGGCAGGAGTGGTGGAGCTGGGAGCAAGAATCTGTGTGGGGTAGCTCCCCTCTGGCTGTGTTTTTAATGTCCTTCTGGGTATATTAAACACGATCTTTCTTTATGACTGAGAAAACCTGCGTGAGGGGTGGGGTTCCTGGCTGGCAAGGATATTCTCAGAGGTTCCATAAAAAGGCAGCGGGAAAATCAATTTTTGGTCTTCCCATCTTTTCATTTTGGGTTGCTATCTCCGTCTGCGGTGGACTGAGAGTATTCCAAAGTTGGAGAACTGATGGGAAAATGTTAAATGAACAAATCACCATATGGGACAAGACTTAATAATGAATTTATGTAGCATAATTGGTCACTTACCCTTCTTGTATGCACTTCATAATCTGGAAGAGAGATTGTGGATTCTGTTTTCTCTCTCTCTGTCTCTCTCTCTCTGTCTGTCTGTCTGTCCCTCCCTCCCTCCTCTCTCTTGAAAGTTACTGTGTTCTAATCCATCCAAAATCATGTCTCTATCTCTCTCTGTGTGTGTTAGTTGTTCATTTAAAAGAAGATTGCATTGTCACACTTTTTAACAGGCGGCTCTGTAGATGGAGCATGTCAGATTTGCCAGTCAAAACATACTGTGCAGATATTCAGCGTTTTTCCTTATTTTTATTTATTTTTTTACTTTTTGTGGAGAGAAAAAAATAAGATACGGTGGCACAACTTTAGGGATTGAAATTATTGTTTGGATACCCCATAAAATTTGTTAAACAACGCATAAATCTGGTCTGCAGGCACATCCGTAGTGCTGGTGAGAACTTTTCTGCATCGATTTACAGCTTCAGGAGAATTAAATTTGTAGAGAACTTGAACTTTCTGATTAGACATCTCCCACCGCATCCTTTGCAATTTACAATTTAGAGATTTTAAAATGTATTGACAGGCACGGGCGTTGGTGCAGCCTAAGAGAAGGATGGTTTGCATCTTCTCCTTGCTGCGGTTAGAAGATGCCAAAGGTATAATAAAAACTAGATTTCCCCTCTTCATTTTTTTTTCTGAATCTACTTGGGCCACAGCTAAGGTAGTGTAATGAACTGGGATGAAAGTTATTATTTAAAACATGCTACATTACATAATGTAGGAGAGCTGTGTTAATCTTGGCAGTCCAAAATCAGCAATCTGACAAGCACCAGAAATTAAAGCATTCCTTTCCACTTGGAAAAAAAATATTTTCAATATTATTTTTTTTTTAAGGAATTGAGAAGGTGAATGAGAATATAAAGGGCGAGGAAGGGGCACCTATCTTTTCATGCCATGGTAAAACATGTTCAGCTGGGGTGTAACACTGGCCAGAACCAGAAAACACACTCCCACGGAATTGCCAATTAAAGGCCAGGCCGACAGTAAATCCTTATGCTGGAGAAATGCAGACTTAAAAATTAAAAAACACCTCTTGTCTCTAGCAATAGAAATGTCTACTTATAATTGGGTATCACTTTGGGTAAATGATTTTGCTCTGGCAGATCTGGAAAATGGAACTCCTTTTTGGGAAGCAGGCACGGTATGTGGATTGTTGGGCTTTTCCCCATAGCGGTGTTAGATACACGCTTGAGCAGGACCAGGCTGTGCGGATAGTTGTGAAGGGCAGCCGCTGTCATCACCTTGGGTTGCCTGTGGAGCAACAAATGTAACACAGTGTGGTGTGACACTTTGCCAGCAGATGTCACCCCATGTGTTGGAGAGAAAAGGTTTTAATTCTTTGAAGGTTTTAGAAATAGGGAGGGGCTCTCTTTTTTCAGCACAGGATGGTCTCTGCAGCAAGGACTTTGTTCGACCCTGTTTTTAAAGGCTACCTTATTTTTGTCATCTGTTGAAGGTCTTCTATCTAGGCATCTGTGTCTCAAGCCACTTACTGCATTTCCAGTCAGACTGACAACACTGCTAGGTCAAAAGTCCAAAAATAATGGGACACGGCCATGGGACATTCTGGTGAAGTGCATTCCTATAAGTGCAGGACATCTGGCAAGTCAATTGCTGACTATGGACTCTTTGATTTACTAGGGTCAAAGGGGTGGTGCAGAAATTTGGTTTAATTAATGCAGCAGAGGCTAAAGCAGTAGCATATGCCTCTGGTTAAGAGGAAAAGCCTTTCCTATATCTACCCAATTACAAGCACAGGATCTAACTTTTTTCCCCCAAGTCAATCTTGATTCCTGGTACCTACCTGAACAAGTGTCAGGATTCCGATACAACCAGGGGGTGGGGGAAAACCAGGGTCAAGGGTGACAATGAATGATGTGTCTCAGAGTCGGCTACACCCAGGCAGTGCCAGACAGTTTAACTCACAATAAATCCTTTTTAAGTTTTGGAAGTTTGGCTCGAGACTCATGATTTAAATGGGGTAACTGCTGGAATCCTGACAACTGACAGCAGGGAGAGAGAGAGAGGGAGAGAGCTTAAAGCGAGCTTAAAGCGGAATTAGAATTCACAGTCTTGCTTCTAGCCTGATGTCTTAATCACTATACCAAGTTCCTATATCATGCTAATCTATGGTTTCTTGGCTAGGCCACAATGATGCCTTGACTTTAGCTGTTTCATGTAGTAGACCTGGTTTTCTTAACCAAAGTTTACTGACGTTCCTACAGTTGGCTGGGCCTGCATGCTAAGTTGCAAACTGTTGTGCATAAATTGTGGTAGTGGATTCCTATTACTTGCCAGACAAAACAAACAAATGATTGTGGGTTAGTGCAGACTTTTAACCCAGCAAGTGACTGTCTCAAAGGCACCTCACAGATTTCATGGTAATAACCTGATGGCACATAATCAATCAACCAATCAATCAATCAATTGTCTTAAGTCCAATGCTCTTTTTAAAAAAAACTTTGGCTTCTGTTTCCTGTGGACAGCACCAAAGTCTTGGCAGAGCAGAACGATGCCTGCAGATACAGACTCTCTGCCAGCCAAGGATTCAGAGCCATCTGATTTCCAATAAAACTTGAGAGCTAACAGCCTCTTCATTTTTTCTATAGTCTGGGAAAAAAACTGAGTCAATTAATTCCTGTAAGCCATCTATAGTCTGGCTAGTTTCAAGCGGTTAGATAAATTTTGCATATAAATATAAATATTCTGGCTCCTGCCACTCGCACTGCCTGCTTCAGGCAACACAGGGGCTACTTTCATACTTAACCTAGTTATACCATTTTCTGGGCTTCAAGTTCAACATTATATTAAATCATGACTTAAGCCAACAGGTGGCTTGCATACATACAACAGCTAGTCAAAATTACTTCTAGCCAAGTTTAGCAAATGCAGATGGTAAGCCTTCACCCAATCTGGCTAACTATGTTATATGAACATAGCCATTAAGCTTAAATAGTTGTTTCTAATAGGGCTTATTGTATTGTATGAATCCAGCCCTTATAATGGGTCAAAGATGCTTTGTGCCTTAGGATATTGTTTGTTGTGCAACTCAGACAGTTGTGTTTAATTCAACGAACAATGGTTAACTTGATGACAGTCAGTGCAATTTGCAGATCCTAGCACCCAGCGAAATCTTCCCTGGCATTCACCTAGCCTGATCTGCAGAAAGGTAGAATGGGACAAGCATCCTTTTCCTCCATTTGGAACTCTCCTGCTTGGCTTCCCTCCTCCCACCCTATTGTTCAAATTTAGTCTAAACCCCCGCCCGCCGCCTTTGTTTCTTGAGAAACAAAGTGGGAGCAACTGGACAGTACCTTTTGATTGGTACTGCTAGGAGCTTTTGGCCTAAAGAACATCCACTCTCCCATTCCTGATTGCAGCTTAGCTGAACAGATTAAACATTCACCAGTCCTCCTGTGCCACCTCTCCTGCCTCAGTTATAGTTTTATAAAATCTCATTTAGGAAGCGGCTTTGTCAAAGATCTCCCTCCCCTTTTTCTCCTGGCATACTGTTAATCTCCTAGGAGAATGTGCCAACTCAGAAATCTTTCCAGACTTCCTTATTCTAATTCTGGACTGCTTCCCAACTTTCTCTGTTTTCTTCATTCTGGAGCAGAGTGGGCAAATTCTGCTTGCCACACATTTGGTTTTTTTTTCCTTTTGGTCTTCTGAAGACCACGGGAGAGAATGGGTTTACAGCGATGTTACTAAAGGAGGCAGGGTTAAGTTTTTCAGACTCATTTTCATTTTGGGGATGTCCAGAGGAACAATGAGGTGCATCAAGCTGGGTGAAAAATGTTACTCTTGTTTCAGACATATATCCTTTCCAGCAAAGCTAAATGCATAAGTATCCATCAGTTCACCTTTTGTGTTTAGGTAGTTTGGATAGTGTTAGAAATGGGATGGGGGATATATTAACTCCACAAGACGCTCTTTGCTCCTCTCAGGTGTAGAGAAAATTAGTAATAAAGTGATCCAAGAAAGCCTTGCAGAGAAAGATCAGTTGGAATGATGGATAAAAGATTTCAGAAATTCATCTTCCAATCTTACGCATTTTGGGATATAGAGGATTTCAATTTCCAGAATTTCTAGGAGCTGACTTGAAATTCATCACATCTGAGGTCCTGGTTAAGACAGTTGGTTACAGGCTGAGGGGAAATAGGAATTAGAAAAGAAAGTGACGGAACAAGTCAACACCTTTTGTGTTATCCTTCTGAAGTAATGAAATATGTTTGCTGAATCTGAAATAACACTGTAATCTTAGGAATGAATCCAGCTTCAGTTCTTGCAGTTTTCTTTTGAAAGACCTCTGCCAGTGGACAAGGAGGGGCCTTTGCATGAATGCTTAGGGAGTTGCTAAAAATGCACAACCTTAGGCCAAATTACAGGTGCAGTGGTCACTATGCAGGGCAGAATCCTTCACTCAGTTTTTCTTTCCCATAAAAAAGGAGTCAGTTCACATATACTGAACCAAGCTTTATTTAATCATAGTTTAGTGAGTAAATCACCATTGTGTAGATTCTTTTTAATAAACCTTAGTCATGTCACATAACCAAATTAGCTGGGTTCCAATGCAGGTAGTCCTTGACTTACAACCATTCAGTTAATCAACATTTTAAGTTAACGATAATGCTGGAAAAAATGCCTTAAGACTAATCCTCACACTTATGCAACTAATATCCTCCTGCAACTATAAAAAGAAATTTTCTAACAGCTTGAACAATTAATCAGTGGAAGACCTTACCTTCAGTAGTTTTGGATGCTGCATCACTGGATACTTTTAAGAAGAGACTGGACAGACATCTGGAACAGTATAGGGCCGTGATGGTGAACCTATGGCACGTGTGCCACAGGTGGCATGCAGAGCCATTTGTGGCGGCACGCGAGCTGCAGGCAAACTTACCTCACTGCGCATGCACGTACCTCACAGCTGATTTTCGGCCAGTTTGAGGCCTTTTTTGACCTCCCAGAGGCTTCAGGAAGGCTTCTGCAGGCTTTTCAGAATGAAAACTAGGCCCATTTCATCACTTCCTGTTTTTCCGGAAATACCAGAAGGGACAAAACGGGTCTAGTTTTCGGTCTGGAAAGCCTGCAGAAACCTGCAGAAGCCTTCCTGAAGCCTCTGGGAGTCTGAAAAGGACCGCAAACGGGCTGAAAGTCAGCTGTGAGGTTCAGTGCAGGTAAGGGGGCAGCGGGGTGGGATGGGGTGGTGATTGTGCATGCATGCATTGGGGGCGTGCCTTCTGGGTGCTGGTATGCAAGTGTGAACATGCAAGCGCGCATACAGTTTTTGGCACAGGAGCCCAAAAAGGTTAGCCACCACTGGTATAGGGTCTCCTGAACAGTGGTTGGACTAGAAGACCTCCAAGGTCCCTTCCAACTCTGTTATTCTGCAATCAATTATTGAATGCATGCATGCATTGAATGCATGAATGAATAAATGAATAATCACTTTTGTGGCCCCTATAACAAAAGCAGTATATTTTGTGAAAAAACTCAACCACACAACATCAGTTCATAACTGATTCCAGCAGCTTGAGATGTTTTGAGCTCAGCTCCGGTCATTTCAGAACATGCACCAATGTTCAGGGAGATTAGCAGTTGCGGAGGTTGTTAAAACCCCTGTAAGAATGCTTGCTTCCAGTAGGAAATTGGTGCCTCCGAGGCCTGCAAAGGGAAGCCATGAATGATAGATAATTCCAGGGAGTGCTTTGAGGGCACTGAGATGGTTGTTTTGCTTAAGCAAAGCATGTTTCAACTTGGCCAGAATCTGGATGAGAGAAGAGCCTTGAGGTATGCAAATCCGAGCTCTTTGAAGTGCCAGTTTGGAAGGAAAAGTGGGATGTGACTAAATGGATAAAAAATAATGTCACTGAATAATAATTCAGCTCGAGGAGTCAAGCATAAATTGGAAGCCTGGAACTAAGCACTTAGGCACAAAATGCAGTTCCGTGGGGATTCCTGGAAGTCTGTAGCCCCAGCACATCTCAAGGGCCCTCATTTGAGGATGAAATCCGTCATTTCATAGGCTGCCTAACAATGAGGTCATGTTTGAGCCATCTGTTGGTTCATGAGCAGGAGTACTGCAATATATTGCATTCACATCTCTCTTTCCATATCAGGATTTCAGGAGGATGTGGATTTCCGACCCTACTGTAAATATGCTACTTGGAGCTAGTGAGGGGGGGGGGGGCTGATTGGGGGGGCGCCGTCGAGATCGCCTGGCCTGGCCTTCCGAGGATATGGCCTGACTTTGTGCTGTCGCCTGGCCTGGCCTTCCCAGGATATGGCCTGACTTTGTGCTGTAACATTGCGTGGTGTGATTGCTTTTTGACTCAGCAAGCTTGTTGTTGTGCATGATGAAAATAGGGCGTGGTTCAGCATAGTGGTTCTCAACCTGTGGTCCACGGACCTTTGGGGGCCATGATGTCATCACAGGGGGGGTCTGTGAAAACTTGAAGAAATGTTATGATTTAAATCTTGAATTAAGTCTTGGAGGTCCATGGCCATGGTCGGTGGTCAGAAAAGGTATTTAAAGAGGGTCCATGATGAAGAAAAAGTTGAGAACCACTGGTTTAGCATGACTGGAAAGCCTGCCCATGGTAGCTTCTTCAAGAAGCCATGGTTAAATCAATGAGGGATTAAGGTGATGTATGAATCCAGTCATTGAGCTAAGGCACCAAGTTGGGTTCATGTAGTAAAAGCTGGATAGTTGGTTGTGACTTTCAGGTATCTATCCAGCCACTATAATTTCAAAAGTTTGTTTAGGACTCAGAGCAAGAGGCGAATCCTACCAATGAGTCTTCTATTTTTGATTCCTCTGGTTTAACTGTGAGGACAGAGTTCAGAGGTTTTTCCTTCTGTTTTAAATTAACTAGAATATAGGTTTCTCTGAATCCCACAAGCTGTTGCCTTCCTCTAATCTTTTGCTGTTCAACTGCTTGGGGAATTCTTTGTTGTAGTCCCAACACATTTCGAGGCCCCAGGCTGGGAGAGCTGATGTTCATTGTAGTTTGTTTGAAACAAGACCACACCAAACCATGTTTTGTGGAGTTGATTTACTTCAACCATCCCTAGTTAAGGCAAATCCCATGATTTGAGGTTTGGACATAATACTTCATGTATTCATTATGATTTGCAAGTCATGGCTTAAGGTAACATATGCTGGGCAACAGCCATTGAAGCTTAATCAAAATTGTGGTTAAACTAATTCTAATCTAGAACAAAGGATGAATTCATCCTGAGTTATGGATAGCTGTGGTACATATGGTTTATTCACGGGTATTTGCAAGGGAATGCGAGTATCATAATGTCACAAATGCATAATTGGCATATTTGCATCAGATGCTGGGATACAAGCCTGTTAGGGCGGATTTTCACTGTGCATTTGTTATTTCTGCATCATAGTTGTCTACCTGGGGACATCTATATGATAGCTAGATGATTGTTCTATGACAGCTAAAAAAAAACACCTCTGCTGTACGAAGTAGGTTAAACAACCTCCTGGTTGATTTCAACTCTTGGTGACTTCATAAACATGTCCAGCTATTTTTCCTGAAAAATGATAGGGAAATGGTTGGTTTTGCCTTCTTCCATTTTTTTCCTCCTCAACTTTCCAATCTTTAATCTGCACCTCTGGGATTTCCTGATAAAATTCAATGCAAATAGCCAGGTCTGACCTTGATTAAATTCTTGGAGATCTGCCAAGATAGACTGGCTGTTGTCACCTGAGGATAAAATAAAAAAAGAATATAAGCATACTGTATTTTCAATTTTAAAAAAATGCCCTTCATTGTACCAGGGTACCTGCATTTGACTTTATTGCCAACCTGTTCTTTATTGCCCTACACTGCATGGTAGGCTCTAAGGAGAGAAGTACAATTTACAACAGTAAACTTACGACCGTTTTTCACACTTTTGACCGTTGCAGCATCCCTATGGTCACATGATCAAAATTCAGATAGTTGGCAACTGACTTACATTTATGACGGTTGCAGTGTCCTGGGAATCACATGGTCATCTTTTGTGACCTTCTGACAAGCAAAGTTAATGGGTAAACGAGATTCACTTAACAAACATGTAACTGACTTAACAACCACTTTGATTCACTTAACAACTGTGGTAAGAAAGGTCGTAAAATGGGGCAAAACTCACTTAACAAATGTCTCACTCAGCAACATAAATTTTGGGCTCAATTGTGTTCCTAAGTTAGGAACTATCTGTAAACATCTTCCTCATTCATTCGTTAACTGTGAGTTGGGCTGTCAGTGAGGCCTGCTCGGTGTGGAGGTAGTCCTTATCTTACGACTGTAGGTCACCACATGACTGGATCCAATTCTATGACATTTTTATGTGACAGTTATTAAGGGAATACCACGGTCATTAAATAAACCCTGCAGTTCCTAAGCAAATCCATTTTACCCAATGGGCCATTTTTTTTTTTTTGCCAGAAACCAGAAGGAGGCTCTTTCAACAAAAAAACTTGAAAAATCACTGTCACATGATCACGGGATGCTGCAAATCGTTGTAAAAGTAAGCCAGTTGCCAAGCGCCCGGAAGGTGACCATGTGACTCTGTCTGTGTGTGTGTGTGTGTGTGTGTGTGCGGGTGCGTGTGTCGTAATTCCAAAATGGGGTCATAAATATCTTTGAAGGGGGTGCATTGTAACTTCAAATGGTTGCTAAACGACCAGTCATAAGTAGAGAACTATCTGTTTTGGAGGGGGGGGATGAGACAGAATTTGAAACAGCAAATTATCAATCTTGATACACCCAGCAAAAATGGAATTACGATTTGTGATTGTTTCAAAAACCAGTTTCCTTGCTGCGTATCATCTGTGCTTGTCTTTCAGAGGCTCCCATGAGTATTCTTTTTAAAGACTTCCTTTTCTTTCTCTTTCCTCCCTAATTTCCTTCCTTCCTTCCCTCCTTCCCTCCCAGATTTTGCTTTGCTTTATTTTTAACTTGCAGTTTTGTGCCTAGCCCTCGCTCTGTGCCTAGAACTGAGTGCTCTCAGTATTGTATATACAATAATAACAATTTCGACTTGGGACAGCGATTCCCTCCTTGGCTTGCCTGTTATCCTTCTTGCATGCTTCCTAAATTGCTTGGGGTGTGTGTGTGTGTGTGTGTGTGTAGGGGGTGAGGAGGTGTTTTTAGAACGTTTAAAAATAGCTCCATTGTCTTCGTTAGCTTGCTTTTTTAGACATAGTCCTTCTTTGGTAGTGATCTTTTCACCAGAAAACAGAAAGAAGAGTTATCCTTTAAAGGTTGTTTTTTTTTTAAATTTATTTTTGCCTTGGCCATTAGACTTTAAAAAAACAAAAACATTCTTGCCACAGATCTTGGGGAATGGAAACTTCCTGCCGAAGGAAGAACAGATGGGAAAAGCATTGTGGGAGCGAGAGGGGCCCATGCCACCCATGGTTGCGGTGGGATAGGACCTGGAAGGCTACGGTGGGAGAAAGAAACTGCTATTACATGGTGATCCGGCTTCTTTGGGAGCTCTGCCTCCTACCTTCCTCAACATTTTACATAAACATGGCGCAACCCTACTATTAGAGGGAGGCTTGTTCTGAATTGCCTTGGCAAGTTTCTGGATAATATGCAGACGGCTGCTAGAAGCAACCTCCAGCTTCCTGCTCTTCGATCCGTGGAGGGGAGGAGGTTTACCCCTTCTCTGAGCTCTGCAGTTGGAACCCAAGCTTTCTTCTCCTCCTTCTCTTGCCGGAAGAAGGGGGTCCGAGCTTGTGTGTGTGGGGTGTGTGTGCGTGTGTGTGTGGGGGGGTAGGGGGTGTTGGATTTAAGCACAGCTGGCTTTGGTGGGAGTTTGGCTTTTGTGCTCCCTGGACTTCTCTCTCTTTCTGCCCTGGGTGCCAGGGAGTGACAGCTCACAGGCAAGCTGCCAAGCCCTGAATTGAAGAATGTGTGAGGCCTTCAGCTCTCTCTCTCTCTCATGCTTTATCAGAGGGTACAAAGAATAGCCTCGACTCAAAAGCTGCGGCAGTGCAGGTCAAGAGAAGGAGGAAGAGGAATGTTAGCGTTAACCCCTTGCAGTTCTGGCCGGCGGCTCCCAAGGGAGGCAGGGTTGAGGTTTAACGGGATCAACACAGTCGGAAAGGACCTTGGAGGCCTTTTCGTCCAACCCCCTCCTCAAGCAAGAGACCCTACAAACTCAAGGCCCGTGGGCTGGATATCAGGCCCACAGGGTGCTTAGATCCGGCCTGCGGGGGGCTGCCCTGAAAACAGCAAAGGAACGCCCGCAGTGCCTCTGCCACTGAAAACGGAGCCCGGGAGTGCCATGAACAGTTCCCCTGGGCTCCATTTTTGGCTGTGACGGCCTCCTGCAGCTCTCTGCCACCGAAAACGGAGCTCGGGAGTGCCATGAACAGTTCCCTGGGCTCCATTTTTGGCTGTGACGGCCTCCTGCAGCTCTCTGCCACCGCGGAGCTCGGGAGTGCCATGAACAGTTCCCTTGGGCTCCATTTTTGGCTGTGACGGCCTCCTGCAGCTCTTCGCACAAAACGGAGCCCGGGAGTGCCATGAACAGTTCCCCTGGGCTCCATTTTTGGCTGTGACGGCCTCCTGCAGCTCTCTGCCACAAACGGAGCCCGGAGTGCCATGAACAGTTCTGGGCTCCATTTTTGACTGTGACGGCCTCCTGCAGCTCTCTGCCAAAAACGGGCCCGGGAGTGCCATGAACAGTTCCCCAGGCTCCATTTTTGGCTGCGACGGCCTCCTGCAGCTCTCTGCCACCGAAACGGAGCTCGGAGTGCCATGAACAGTTCCTTGGGCTCCATTTTTGACTGTGACGGCCTCCTGCAGCTCTCTACAGCGGAGCCCGGGAGTGCCATGAACAGTTCCCTGGGCTCCATTTTTGACTGTGACGGCCTCCTGCAGCTCTCTGCCACCGAAACGGAGCCCGGGAGTGCCATGAACAGTTCCCTGGGCTCCATTTTTGACTGTGACGGCCTCCTGCAGCTCTTCTGCACCAAAACGGAGCTCGGAGTGCCAGAACAGTTCCCCGGCTCCATTTTTGGCTGTGACAGCCTCCTGCAGCTCTCTGCCACGAAACGGAGCTCGGGAGTGCCATGAACAGTTCCCCGGCTCCATTTTTGGCTGTGACGGCCTCCTGCAGCTCTCTGCCACTGAAAACGGAGCTCGGGAGTGCCATGAACAGTTCCCCGGGCTCCATTTTTGGCTGTGACGGCCTCCTGCAGCTCTCTGCCACTGAAAACGGAGCTCGGGAGTGCCATGAACAGTTCCCCGGCTCCATTTTTGGCTGTGGCGCCTCCTGCAGCTCTCTGACAAACGGAGCTCGGAGTGCCATGAACAGTTCCCCGGCTCCATTTTTGGCTGTGACGGCCTCCTGCAGCTCTTGCCAAAAACGGAGCTCGGGAGTGCCATGAACAGTTCCCGGCTCCATTTTTGGCTGTGACGGCCTCCTGCAGCTTCTGCCACGAAACGGAGCTCGGAGTGCCAGAACAGTTCCCCGGCTCCATTTTGGCTGTGACGGCCTCCTGCAGCTCTCGCCACCAAACGGAGCTCGGGAGTGCCATGAACAGTTCCCCGGCTCCATTTTTGGCTGTGGCGGCCTCCTGCAGCTCTCTGCCACCGAAACGGAGCTCGGGAGTGCCATGAACAGTTCCCCGGGCTCCATTTTTGGCTGTGACGGCCTCCTGCAGCTCTCTGCCACCGAAAACGGAGCTCGGGAGTGCCATGAACAGTTCCCGGCTCCATTTTTGGCTGTGACGGCCTCCTGCAGCTCTCTGCCAGTGAAAACGGAGCTCGGGAGGGCCGCACGCTCTGTTTTTGCCGGCAGAGGGCTGCAGGAGGATTCCCCCAGCCCCGCCTGGGCTACCACAGGTTCCTCTGACATGAGTGACGTCGAGCTGGCCACCCCTACCCTGGCCATACCTACCTGCCCCGCCCCCCCCAGGTCAAACACAACCCTGATGCGGCCCTCAATGAAAATCGAGTTTGACACCCCTGCCCTACACCATTCCAGGCAAGCGTCTGTCCAGTCTCTTCTTCAAAGCCTCCAGTGATGGAGCCCAGACAACCTCTGGTGGCATCCTTAGGTTGTTGGGGTGAGTGCAGCTGATGGAGGAATTCTGGGGTTGAAGTCCACACATCTTAAAAGGTGCTGACGCTCAGAAAGAACTGGTGTATAGATAGTCCTCCACTTAAAAGTGGTTGCTTCGCGACCATTCAAAGTTATGATGCCGCTTTCCCCCCCTCCCAAAAAAAAACACCAGGTACTTACAACCTGGTTCCAAAGTTCCAATGGTGGGAGGGGAAATCCCCCGTGGTCACATGACTGCACATCAGAGACCTGGCAAGTCACCTGGATTTACGGCATTTTTGTTGAAAACCAGCATTTATTTCCAGTTTTGGACAAAAATGTTCCAGAGTGAATAATGAGTTTGCTTTATGACTGTGGTATTTGCTTAACTGCTGCAAAAAAAAAAAAAAAAGCAGCAAAAACATATCCCATCATGTGATCACCTGCTTTATAACCATCATGACTTATGACCCTAATGGGGCAGGCTCCATTATGGCTGTAAGTAAATGACTACCTATAAAAGAGCAACTGCACTTCCAGACTATGCTGAACTGGCTTTTGGGGTGGGGTGGGGTGTGTGCACGTCATAGTGTGCTGTCTGAACCTGGCCCATTCCACCGTATTGTGGTGTGTTGTGAGAACTCAACCACCAAGTTAAACAAATTGTGCGAGTGCAGCCAATGGGTTTCCACAGGGAGGAAGGTCTATCTCTAGGCTGGCCTTCTGGCAGGGGACAAAATTAACATGACCTGCTATGAACATACCCAGTTATTTCAGCCTGGAAAAGAACTTCTCTGCCTTCCACAGCAAAGGGCTCATGTGTTCGGCCTTTTTCTTCCTTTGCCTTTTGCCGATGAGGCGCTTTGTTTTTCCTTGAGAGGTGCGGTTAGCAAATCTCTCTTCCTTTCTTCCAAGATGTTTCTAAGTTTCAAGACGTGCCTTTTTTAAACTAGATTCTTATTATAGGTAATTAGGCAGAAAACATGCGGTTCTTGGGCATGAGTGTGTATTCATTTCATCGGCACAATATAGTAATTCTGGGAAGGAGGCTCCATCTTTAGATTTGCGCCCTGAAAGAGATCACGTATAAGACTTAGCCGCTTCGCTTCTTCCCGTAGAACAAAATACAGGTAACCCTCCACTTACGACCCCAGTTGAGCCCCAAAATTATGTTGCTGTAGTGAGAAATTCATTAAATAAGTTTTGCCCCATTTTACGACTTTTCTCATCCCATTTTATAGACGAATCGCTGCAGCTGTTGATTAATCACTGCAATATGGTTGCTAAGTGAATCTGGCTTCTCCCTTGACTTGGCTTGTCAGAAGGTTGCAAAAAGGGGGGCCACATGACCCTGGGACATTGCAACCATCATCAATATGAACCTATAGCAGGGGTCTTCAAACCTGACAGCTTTAAGACTTGTGGACTACAACTCCCAGAATTCCTCCTCCAGTCATGTTAGCTCAGGAATTCTGGGAGTTGAAGTCCACAAGTCTTAAACTTGCCTCTTTTGAAGACCCTTTCTGTAGGAGATGAACAGGCTGAGCCCGAGGGAAGGGTCAAACGCACCATCAGTCATGAGTCCCTGTGCTCCCACAAGAGATCTAAAAGTCCAGCCCACCTTGAATTACTTTCTTAACTGCAGCTAATTTCCTTTTGGCTATTAGTAGTTCAGATTCTTGTAGAGAACTCAAGTTTGCAATAAATCTTTACTTAACTTGCCTGAATCTCCTGGTTTCCCCCGCACTTTGACAGAACCAGTTGCCAAGCACCTGAATTTTGACCATGTGACCATGGGGATGCTGCAGTGATCATAAGAGTGAAAAGTGGTCTTATGTTCCTTTTTTCAGTGCCATTGTAATTTCGAATGTTCACTAAATGAACTGTTGTAAGCTGAGGACTACCTGTATTGGCATTTCAAGGGTTGTCAGGGGCCTTGGTACTCTCTGAACTTGGTGATTAGCTTGCAGGTGTTTGATTACCCGAGCAGGTAACATCAACAATGCTAATGATTGTGGGGTTTGCTCCCTGCTTAGATACTGTACAGTATATTACTGTATGTATACTATATACTATTGTATCTTATATAGTATATTCAGAATATACTGTCCATGAGGATGGGGTTTACTCCCTTTTAAGATACAACACAGATAGTTCTCGAGTTACAACAGTTCATTTAGTGAGTTTGAAGTTACGACAGCACTGAAAAAAATGACTTACGGCCTTTTTACATAGTTTCGATCATAGCATCATCCCTGTTGTCATGTGATCAAAATTCAGGCACTTGGCAACTGACTCATATTTATGATGGTTGCAGTATCCTGGGGTCATGTGATCACTTTTTGCACCTTCTGACGAGCAAAATCAATGGGGAAGCTAGAGTCATTTAACAACTGTATTACTAACTTAACAACTGCAGTGATTCACTTAACAACTATAGTAAGAAATTGAGGACTACTTGTAATATAAACTATCTTTCTTCCCCCCAACCTCCCTCCCAAAACAATTAGGACTCCTAATACTTCATACAGCAGCATCCCATAACTGGAAATTAGGTCTTCCAAGTCTAGGTGGACTAGCATAACAGATTAGAACAGGGTTGGGTAGCTTATGTTTTAGCTTCTGGTATGTAAATTCAGCCATCCCATTAAGTTCTAAAATGATTTACTTCTCCAGCTCAGGCATAGAATGTGCACAACGAACACAGCAATTATATGTGAGCCTGGTTTAACACAGGTTTAGGGATTAGGGCATTGTGCAAATGCAGTCTGTGATTCTGGGAAATGTGAGGCAGTCTCAGATGTATAAATGAAGATTATTGTCCAACCTAAGGGAAAAAAAAACTACCTTTCATTCCAAATGGCAAAAGAGGTCTAACGCTGAAGCCTCTTCCTTAATTTAACCCAGTCGTTTCAGCATCTTGAGTATTCCAAGGAGAGCAAACATAATATTTATTTATGCCTTAATAACACTGGTTTTAATAGTGTGTTCCCGCCCCAGCAACTCAAGGGAGGAAAAATAAAACATAAAGGAGTGATAGGCTGTGAAAAGACCAGATACCAGATGCCGATGTGGGAGATGAAACCAACCACAGAATGACAGAGGAGAAAACAGGAACTCCCGAATGTTGCTCAGCGGGATTGATTATGGTGGAGCAAAATCACCATTTACATAGCTCTGCAATCAAAGAGGTCAAACGAGAAGAAAGAAAGAGTCTCATCATGAATCTAAATAGGGGAATGATGCATGTTGGCCCAAACAAAACATAAGCAGACCAACTCTTGAGACTTGATTGGTCAGGAAAGAAAGGTTGGTGCTGAGATGGATTGAGGGTGAAAAAACGAACCCAGTGTGCAGCTGCAGTGAAAAAAAATACATATCCTGCTGGAAATCGTTAGAGAAAGAATCCCCAAAATAGCAATCTCCCAAAGCAGAGATGTCAGACTCAAGGCCCGTAGGCTGGATGCGGCCAAGGGTACTTAGATCTGGGGGGGGCACCCTGGAAACAGTGAAGGACTGGCTCCCGGTGCCTCAGCCAGCGAAAATAGGCTCCCGAGCTCTGTTTTCGGCTGCAGGAGGCTGTCACAGCTGAAAACAGAGCTTGGGAGCCCGTTTTTGCTGGCAGAGTGTTCAGGGCACCACAGGCGTCCCAGGCACGAGTGACATCAAGCTGGCCACACCCACCCGGGTCCCGAGGTCAAATGCAACCCTGATGTGGCCCTCAATGAAATCGAGTTTGACACCCTCGTCCTAAAGGTTTTTATGAGAGTCAGTTTGGTATAATGGTTAAGGCATTAGGCTAGAAACCAGGAGACTGTGAGTTCTAGCTAGTCCTGCCCTAGGCACAAAGCCACCTGGGTGACCTTGGGCCGGTCACTTTCTCACAGCCCTAGGAAGGAAGCAATGGAAAGCCATTTCTGAAAAAAAAACCTTGCCAAGAAAACTGCAGAGGCTTGTTTAGGCAGTCTCCAGGAAGACATGATTGAATGGAAGAAAAAAATATATGCTTTAATGTAGTGGTTTCTCTTGAATGTAGCATTTAAGAAGGAAGAGGGGAAGCAAAGAAGGAAGGAAAGGGAGGGAGGAAGGAAGGCCATCCCTTTTCAAACAGGATATGGCAATGTTGAAGCGACTCAAAAGAACATCCAGAATAATCAAGAGGCTGAAGGACCTCTTCTCTTAGGAAAGATGATTTCTTAAGGGAAGAGATAAGCATTGGGACAGGGTAGAATTGTATAAAATGATGCAATCGGTGAAGAAGAATGTGAAAAGAACTTTTTTTTTTTTCCTATTCCAAAATTAGAATCTGGGGTTATCAACGAAGAAGTTGGATGGGAATTCCAGATCAGGTAAAATACTGTGTGCACAGCTCATAGCTAAATTTGGATACATGCTGTTTAAAATATAATGACGTGCAGCTTTAAAAAGATAAATCAGACAATCATGGAGGATATAAAGCTGTAGATTAAATTTAAGATGAGAGGGAAGCCTCGCGTGATTAGTGGGTCAGGACCTCAAGGAGAAAGATGCTCTTGCGATGACCTTGGTGCTCTCTGAGCTTGCTTGTTTTCTTGCAGACATTTCATTACCCAACTAGGTAATGTCGTCAGTGCTAGGGTATGGGTTGGCTCCTTGTTTATATGCAGTAGCTTGCCCTGCCATTATTGGTGAGGGCGCAGTTTTCTCCGTGCTAGTTCCTTAATTGGGCTATTGTTTTCTGCTTGTTTATTTGTTTGATGTTAGATGCTCTTACCCTCCAAATCTCTTCCTTTTAGTAAAATGTGTTAGACTGATTAGGCGCTAGCACAGTCCTGATTACCGGTAAGAGCAAATTCATGGTGAAACCAAAGCCATGAGGAAAGAAGCTTTCTCTTGTGTGAAGGCTTCAAAAAGAAGCTAGACAACTTTTTGGCTTGGGCTCAGTTTTGCATTCCTGCCACTGAGAAAATGGGATGTCCTGTAAGAGCCTACCCTCTTCAGTTGGGAAGGAAGGAAGGAAGGGAGAAAAGGTGGAGAAGGAAGAAAGAAGGAAGGTGGAAGGGAGGAAAAAGGGAGGAAGGAAGGAAAGGAAGGAAAAAAGAAAATATGGAGAAAGGGTGGATGGCAGGAGGAAGGGAGGAGGGGAGAAGAGATGGAGAAGGAAGAAAGAAAGAAGGGGGAGGAGAGAAGGGAAGGAAGGAGGGAAGGAGCAAGGGAAAGATCTAGAGAAAGGATGAATAGTGGGAGGAAGGGAGGAGGGGAGAAGAGATGGAGAAGGAAGAGAGAAAGGGAAGAAGAAGGGAGGGAGGGAGGAATGGAGAACAGATGGAGAAAGAAGAAAGGGAAGGAAGGGAGGAGGGAGGGGAGAAGAGATGAGAAGGACAGAGGGAGGGAAGAGGGAAAAAGGGAGGAAGGAAAGGAAGGACATGGAGAAAGGGATGGCAGGAGGAAGGGAGGGAGGAGGGGAGAAGAGATGGAGAAGGAAGAGTGGAAGCAAAGAAGGAAGGAAAGGGAGGGAGGAAGGAAGGAGGGAAGTAGATGCTGGTCTGCTGTGCCTCATTGTCCTTTACATGGATTCTTTTCCCCCTCCATGTAAGTTACGTTTATTCACTGGGAAAATAATTCAAAACAAACAAACAAAACAAACATTCAGAACAGAATATTTTTACTCTGAACTAGCATAGCTCCTTATCCTCTTTTTGCTGAAGTAAAATACTAACTTTTCTTACTGGAACAAAAAGAGCAACAGCAAACATACTAGTTATGACCTTCCATCCATTTCAAGGGATCTCGTGCCAAATTACAGTCCTGGAGATCCAGACCAATTTGCCTGCTTGGTTTTTTTTTTTTTTAAATTTGTCCTAACGTTTGAATGCAAAAATGGTAGTTTATATCAGATTGACAAGAATGAGGGAGACCCACCTGCTGGCGGTGCATCTCATTTTTCGTCTCTGGCTTGCTTGCTCTTTGGCATAAAGTGCTCAACTCGTGTACAGGTAGCATCCTCGACATACAACATTTCATTTCGTGACTGTTCGAAGTTACAACGGCACTGACAGAAGGGACTTACGACCGTTTTCCCACCTGTATGACCATTATAGTATCCCCATGGTCACGTGATCAAAATTCAGATGCTTGGCAACCCACTCATATTTATGACAATTGCTGCACCTTGGGGTCAGGGGATCCCCTTTAACGACCTTCTGACAAGTCAATGGGAAAACCAGGTTCACTTAACAGCTTAAGAACCGCAGTGATTCCCTTAACAACCGTGGCCAGAAAGGTTGTAAAAGGGGGACAAAACTCACTTCACAAATGTCTCGCTTAGCAACAGAAATTTTGGGCTCAATTGTGGTCGTAAGTCGAGGGCTGCCTGTATTTTAAAGAAACAGATTAATAGTTAACATAAAATGTGGCTGCTGGCAATGGCCTGTCCCTGCTGCAAGTGGTAGTAACAGAGTTGGAAGGGACCTTGGAGGTCATCTAGCCCAACCCCCCCTGCCCAGGCAGGAGACCCTGCACCATTTCTAACGAATGGCAGTCCAATCTCTTCTTGAAAGTCTCAAGTGATGGCGCTCCCACAACTTCTGAGGACAAGCTGTTCCATTGGTTGATTGTTCTTACTGTCAGAAAGTTTCTCCTTATTTCCAAGTTAAATCTCTCCTTGTTCAGTTTCCATCCATTCATTATTCCTTGCCTGGCCTTCGGGTGCTTTGGGAAATAGCTTGATCCCCTTCCTCTCTGTGGCAGCCCCTCAAATATTGGAAGACCGCTATCATGTCTCCCCTGGTCCTTCTCTTCACTAGACTAGCCAAGCCCAGTTCCTGCAACCGTTCTTCATATGTTTTAGTCAGCAGTGGATTAAGGCTCACTGGTGTCCTAAGCACTGACAAATCTTGGTGCCCCCCTCCTTGTACAAACCACATTTATGTAGCTGAGGCTACATAAATGTTTTTGTGGTGCTTCATTTGGGCCTGGTGCATGCTTAGTCTGCTTAATGGTTAATACACCACTGGTTTTAGTCTCCATTCCCCTAATCATCCTGGTTCCTCTCCTCTGCACTCTTTCGGTAAATACATTCCTTTTTTGTGTGTGATCAGAATCGACTGCCCATTCCTTACATCGAATTACTTGAATTTTAGGTGCGTTAATGTCTGGGTGCATTGATTTCTCTGGTTGTCCTGTTTCATGGCTTCCTGTTTGGTTTAAAGAGATGGCCAGGAGCAATTGAGAAAACAATTCTTTCTACAAAAACCCTAAATTGCCTAAGAGGTAGAAAACAATCCTCTTCAGCTTTGCTTACCGAAGTGGGAGAAATCGGAGCTAATGGACACTAGATCGGGCTTGTTTGCCAAGGTTGGTTTGCATCATTGTTCATTCAGCTGCCTGTTTTGCAGTGAGGTGTTGTGTGAAAAGGGCTCTTTGTCTGGTACAGAATCCGGAGAGGCGGCTTCCTACCCAGCGACAGAGAACAAGCTGGCTGCCAGGGTGTGAAATGCCCGCCTGGGCCTATTGGAACTCAGCTTCCTTCTCAGTGGGAAGTAACTTGTCCGCCTTGTCAGTTGGGAAAGGATCTGCTCTTGGCATTCGGGCTAATTGCTCATATCACAGATGGCTTTCAGGGTCCATCTGCTGCCTGCCAGAGAAGCCGCACTGTAAAAGTAGTGATGGTTTGCTAGCAGGAGCTGCAAGGCAGTGACCTCGTTGGCATCAAAACGGAAGAGAAATTTCACTAAAGGAATCTTCTCTGGTTTTTGTTTTGTTTTGTTTTGTTTTCGTGCAGGAGAAAGGGAGAGGGAGGTAGCCAGTTTAATTCAAGGCAAGGCAATTAAATTTTGCAGCGTTTGCACCTTAGGGATGATGATCGAACGAAGCATTCAGGCCTTCTTCTACTGAGAATGAAGCTTCTCCACATATGGATATATGGATGTGGGTGGTGGAGGAGAATTGCTAGAAACTATTGTTTTTTTAAAATAAATTTATTTATTCAACATTTTAACATTTAAAAACAAATTTCCGCACTTTACAACGTTACCGTAGCAGTGTTTACACTGGAAATATCTTCTATTAACGTGTTATACATCTCTGTATTTGATTCTTCGTCGTTCTAGGCATTTTATACATACATACATTTTTATTTCCATTTATTTACAGGAAAACCTTATTGTTTTATGGTTTTGCAGTATTACATAGATCATTTGGCACCTTGGCGCCTTATTGTTATCCATTCGTACCAAACATCCCATATTTTATAATATTATTTTTTATCCTTCAATAACTTTGTTAATCTATCCATCTCTGCGCACTGATATATCTTATTAATAATTGTGACTTCTGGGGGAGTTGTAGCCTGCTTCCAATTTTGGGCGAAAGAAATTCTGGCCGCCGTTATGATATGGAGCATCAAATATTGGTATTTTCTGTACATGTTGGGCTCTAACGTTCCTAATAAAAAGATTTCTGGTTTAAATTTCACTCTCTGTTTCGTAATTTCTTCTAACCGCAATTTGATTTTTTTTTGCCAGTGTCTCCGTGCTAGAAATTTTTAACGGATTTTTTTTTCCCAGCCAAATTACAAGTCCCAAAATTCTTCAGGAAAAGCAATTCCGAAACATGATTTGGAAATTATATAATCCCTTTGTTCTAAAAGTTCAATTTAATGGTCAACATTTGTATTTTATAATTGTTCTTAATTTCAAGATAGCTGTAGTATGCAGCACAGATAGTCCTCAGAATTACACCCCTTTGGTGTAGGGATACTTTGAAGTTTCAGTTGCTGAAAGAGGTGACTTAACTCACACTCACAACTCCTGCAGCATCCTCATGGCCATGTGATCAACATTTGGGTGCTTGGCAACTGGCATGTAACTATCATGGTTGTAGCGTCCCAGGATCCACATGGTCGCCCTTTGCAATATTCCCAGCCAGTTTCCAGTAAAGCCAAGTCAGGGGAGGAAGCAGGATTCACAATCACATATTTCACTTAATGACTATGGAGACTCTCAGTCAGTCATCCAGGTCACCTTTGTCTCAAAGGTGCTTTTTTCAAGTGGCAACTGGACTTTCTCTTTTTTTCTTTGAAGACATTTTGCTTCTCATCAAGAAGCTTCTTCAGATGAGAAGAGCTGAAGAAGCCTCTGGGATGAGAAGCGAAACGTCTTCAAAGGAAAACCAGAAAGTCCAGTTGCCTCTGGAAAAAAAAGCACCTTTGGGATGTTTCACTTAACTGCAATGATTCACTTAACAGCCATGGCAAAAAGGTTGTAAAATCAGGCGTGACTCACTTAACAACTGCCTTGCTTAGCAATGGAAATTCTGATTCCAATTATGGTTGTAAGTTGAGGATTACCGGTTAAGAACTCTGGTATAACTATGGTGAGAATCAATCTTGGGACTAGATCAAGAACACAAGATAAAGATTTGTGCAGACCTACGTACTACAATAATGATGATTTTGTTCATGTTACGGTGCCGGTCCTTTAGCTGTGTCTTTATTGGATGTTTGTTTTGCAGCATTTGTTAATGAAGGTAAATTTTGCATATCCTGAACTCACAAGATCAAAGTAAAGGGCAATTGAACATAATCCAACTCTCCTGAAAACTAAATTAAGCTCTGCAATAATACAAACGGAACGATGACGTGCGTTGCGAGTTGAAGCGAGGGCTTTGTTATGAGAAAACCAGTAGTTGCAAAAAAAAAGTTTCCATATTACCTTCCCGAGCAGTATTCACGTCACAGCTCTCTCAGAAGCTGTTCTAAAGAAAAGAGAGCAGTGATGAAAGTGGTGAAGGGAGTTAGTTATTTTGCTTCTCTTTTTATAGGCTCTGAACCACAAGTTCTGCCCGCACCCAAGTCAGACACAGGCAAATCAGTGTACGGGTGATCCTTCACTTATGACGGTGGTATTCTACTGGTTTGGCCCGGTTCTGCCGAGTCGGTAGCAGCGATGAGCAGCGACGACCGAACCTGTTCTCTCCGCCGCTCTGCTTTTGGGCCCATCCACCTGCCCGGGTTCCCATAATCCCCTTTATCCTCTGAATTTGAGGCGCAGCTGCTTTGCGCGGCACAGAAGAGCGCCGCATGGCAGCTGTTGAAGCAGCCGGGATCGTGCAGGCTTGCAGGAGGCGAGTTAGAACAAAATACGTGTGAGGTACGCACGCACACGCAAAGTGTGTGCGCGCATGCAAAGCGCGCGCCCACCAACCCACACCCACCGAACCAGTGGTAAAAACATTTGAAACCCACCACTGACTTATGATCACAATTGAACCCTGAATTTCTGTTGCTAAGTGAAACATTCGTTATGTGAGTTTTGCCCCATTTTACAACCTTTCTTGCCACCGTTGTTAAGCAAATCTCTACAGTTGTTAAGATAGCAACATGGTTGTAAAGTAACTCTGGCTCCCCCATTGACTTTACTTGTCAGAAGTTCGCAAAAGAGCATCAATGACCCCGGGACCATCATAAATGTGACTCAGTTGCCAAGTGTCTGAATTTTGATCACATGACCCTGTGGATGCTGCAATAATTGAAAATGTGAGAAATGCTCAATCATAAGTCACTTTGTTCGGTGCTGTTGTAACTTTGAGCAGTCACTAAATGAACTGTTGTTAGTCAAGGACTACCTGTACATTCTAGGCTGTCTTCTCAGTTCATTCCAGATCACTTACTAGCTTGGCTGGTGCTCTGCAGGATACTAATATTTCTAATACTACTAATATTTCAGAAGCACTGAAATGCTTCCATAGTGAAAGGATTTGCCGGTAACATCACAGTTGCCTGGGGGATGCCCAGTTCGGGGCTCCTTTTGCATCCCCGTGAAGTTCTCCGCCGAAGTGGTACCCATTTATCTACTTCTGGTTGCCTGCTTTCGAACCGCCGAGTTCAGCGGGAGCTGGAGTGTGTGACAGGAGCTCACCCCACTCCGCGGTAGCAGCAGGTCTCGAACGTTTGGCTGCCAATTGTCAACCCAGGGTTCTAACCATATGAGCCACCGCACTCCTGCCCTGTAGGATGTGAAAATGCGTCACAAATCAATGCTGTCAGAACCCTTTGTAGCCTACCATGGTTTGGAAGGTCTGATCTTCCCAACACGGGTGTCTCCAGATGCAAGGATCTCACCCACTGGTGGTATTCTGCCGGTTCAGCCGGGTTCGCCCAAACCGGTAGCTCCGAGGATCATCTGTGAGTGAACCAGTTTGCTCCGACGATCAGCTGCTTGGGCCCTCCCACCCACCACAGCTCTATACATAACTTTATTTCCTGGTTTTGAAGCTCAGCTGCTCCGCGTGGCACAGCGGATTGCTGCATGTCAGCTGTTGAAGACACAGGGAGAGTGCAGGATTGCAGGAGAAGGTCAGTATCAAGCCTTCTGTGCGCACGCGAAGCACACGTTCGGTGCACGCACATGCCAAGACGCGTGCGCACGCAAAGCGCGCCCACCAAGCCACACCCACAGAACCGGTGGTAAAAAAAAAACGTTGAATCCCACCACTGATTTTCAGCAGTGGTCATGGTGGGCAAGGAACCTGGAATGTTCCTACACATTCCTACCCATCTGGAACATTCCTACACTTCTGGAATGCGTCCAGGTTGAAAGAGGCTCGGAAAGCGCTCTAGGGCAGTGATCCCCAACCTTTTTGATGCCGCGGCCCGGTACCGGCATCAACTGGCGCCGCCATCTTTTGACGAAAAGATGCGTGACTCACGGAGCCTTTTCGCAAAAGCGCGCTTCGGTGAGCTTTTTCGGGTAGAAATGGCTTTCTACCCGGAAAAACTCACGAGCGCTAGCCCGCCATCTTTTTGATGAAAAAGTGCTTCCGGTGAGCTTTCTACCCGAAAAGCTCACCGGAAGCACTTTTTACCAAAAAGATGGCGGCACCCAGCAACCAGCGGCCCGGTAAGACTTGTTCCACGGACCGGTATCGGTCCGCGGACTGGCGGTTTGGGACCCCTGCTCTAGGGTATATAGGCTGTTATAAACATTCCTCCTGGAGGTGGAAGGTTTGGTATCCACAGGTTCATCATTCCACAGAAGGAGACCTGACGGAAAGTATGAGCTTTGATGGTTTGACAGCCTATCCCAAATAAGAAGGGAAGAACTGCACCCATCCACCACTCACCCAGCTGTTTCCTCCTGGAGGCAGTTTGACCGAATCTCATTTTCCATTGGGGAAATTGGCTGAGGCGATGTGGGTGAGTGTTGGCCTGTCCTGGAGAAGAGTCCTCTGAAAGAAGTTCTTGAGAGGCCCAGGCAAGAATGGTTGAGTGGGCTAAACTGGAAATGGTTCCTGGCTGCCACAGCTTTCTGTGAGATTAGCTGCTGGGGCAGAGACGTTACTCACCAACTAGGAATGCAGCTCTCTTTTTCCTTAACGAGAACAAAACATTCTTATTCCTGCTAGTTAAAAGGCTAGGACTTGGCTGTCACCATGCCAACAGATTCTCCTCCCCTGGGAGTGCCAGAGCAGCGGATCCTTTTCTGCCTTCCTTTTTTAGGGAAAGGTGAAACAGACGAGCTCATACTTGACTTTGAGTTTGGGGGTGGGGGAAAGCATCCCCTGGTTTGTTTTGTTGGCTTTCTGCAGCTTATTCCACTCTGTATATAAAAGTCATATGTGCTTTAGCTAAGGACCATGGTGGAATTTGGTGCAAGCTAGGTGTGAGGTCTCTTTGGGACCGTTTAACCTTGGGCCAGCACTGTTTTGCTGGATCAGAAGGACATGAGAAGAGCTCTGAGGGATCAGACTAAAGGTCCCTCCAGTCCAGCTGCTTGTCTTCCCACACTGATCCACCAGATGTTTTTGGGAAGCTTGAAACAAGACCTTAAAAGAGGCTGGTTTTGCCTTTGGTCTGTCAAAACTGCTAAGTCAACACTGAGCATGCTGTCTGGAGATGGATGGAGTGGGAGAAAAGGAGATGGATGTGGTCGAAGGAATAGAAAACTTGATCACTTTTATGTGGGGTTCAACTCTCAATTGCTGGCTGGGGAATTCTGGGAGTTGAAGTCCCCATATCTTAAAGTGCCCATGTTTAAAATATACTGTACTCCTGAAGAGGTCTTGGCCAGCTGGCTACCTGCAGAAATCACTTTGCTAAGGTGTTAGATCAGGGGTCCCCAAACTTGGCAACTTTAAGACTTGTGGACTTCAACTCCCATAGCTGACTGGAGAATTCTGGGAGTTGAAGTCCACAAGTCTTAAAGTTGCCAAGTTTGGGGACCTCTGTGTTAGATTCTCTGAGCTAGCAACCATTGCAATATCACGTGGCGGTAAATTGTGCAAACTAATTATATGCTGATTTTTAAACTATTCATGATTTTGGTTTGGTTTCTCAACATGGTTTTGAATGTAAGCTGCACGTGGATCTGTATGTCTGAGTTTATTATTTTGTTAAGTCGTAATATGTTTCCTTGGGTTTGGCTCAGCCTGTAACTCTAACCATTGTGGTTTGTAGGCTGAGATTTACAGCTTAGTGTGATGGATCAATCTGGACAATTATAGCTTACACCTTGGTAAAACAAATCATAGTGCAGTTTCTTATGTTAAAGTCTGTGCCATTGTTGGTTTAAATAATTCATTTCTTCAGTTTCAATCATTTTTTTTTTGTTCCCTGCCTTCCTGAATATTTTATGTATCAACCCACTGTTCATAATTTTATAAAGCATTCTGTCTCCGTAGATGAAGCTCTATCTAGGGCACCATTTCATTGACAATAGAAGCAAGTACATCCCTGCGAAGCTTACAAGCCATTTCCTTACTAATGATTTATAATATATTATGACACATTCAACTAATTTCTGAACTTCAAAAACCCAAACTAAACTACCATTATATGGCAGCCAAGAGATAAAATATTTGCTGCCATCTGGTACACAGGTAGTCCTCAACTTACAACCATAATACTATGCCCATTAATACTATACCTAGTGCTTTGTGTCATACTTTTGGGCACCATAATGATAGTTGGATTAAGTTAACAAAATATTATCAGTTGCTAATAATGAAATAACAAAAGGCAAGGTGTGATCTGATGTTTAACCACAATATCTTCCTTTTGAATTTGAAGAGTCCATATCCTTGATTGTGGCTGCCAAATAATCATGGCTTTAAAAAAAAAGTAATATTCTGTCTGTTGCAATTGGCTCCACCCCTTTTTTAGATAGAAATAGAAAGAATATAAATATACATATAAATAACAAGAAAAAAAATCAAGGAAACAGTCGGTCCACTAAAGAGAGAAGATGGCAAGGAAGTAACAGGCAACAGAGAGAAAGCAGAACTGCTTAACTCATTCTTTGCATCCGTCTTCACGCAAAAACATAACTGTAAAAGATAGACCAGAAATAAAAGTTAAAATAAGCAAAAAAAATAGTAAGAGAACACCTGTCTGATCTTGATGAAAACAAATAACCGGGGCCTGATGGATTACATCCCAGAGTTTTAAAGGAGCTGGCAGAGGTCATCTCAGAACCACTGCACCATATCTTTCAAAAATCCTGGAGCACTGGGGAACTACCAGAGGACTGGAAAAGAGCTGATGTTGTTCCCATCTTCAAAAAAGGGAAAGAAAAAAACAGACCCAGGAAACTATAGACCAATCAGCCTAACATCAATACCCGGGAAGATACTGGAAAAGTTAATAAAAAAACAGATCTGTCAACATCTAGAAACAAGTAAAGTAATAACTAGCAGTCAGCACAGGTTTGTTAAGAACAGATCATGCCAAACCAATCTTATTTCATTCTTCTGACTAAATTAGTAGACCAGCAAAATACTATGGACATAATATATTTAGATTTCAGCAAGACATTTGACAAAGTAGACCATAACCTACTTCTTAGTAAGCTAGAAAAAAGTGGAATAGATAGCACCACCACTAGATAGACTCGCAACTGGCTGGCAAACTGTACTCAACGAGTAGTCCTTAATGGGTCTAAGTCTACATGGAAGGAGGTAAGCAGTGGGGTGCCACAAGGTTCCGTCTTAGGCCCAGTACTCTTCAATATCTTCATTACGACTTAGATGAGGGAATAGAAGGGGAATTTACGAAATTTGCAGATGTTACTAAGCTGGCAGGAATAGCTAACACCCAAGAAGATAGACTCAAGATCCAGATGGACCTTGACAGACTAGAACACTAGGCCATATCTAACAAAATGAAATTCAATGTAGAGAAAAGTAAAGTCCTACACTTAGGCAAGAAAAACCAAAAGTACACATATAGACTGGGTGAACCCAGGCTCAATAGCAGTAACTATGAGAGGGATCTTGGAGTCTTAGTGGACAACCAGCTAAATAGGAGCCAGCAGTGTGCAGCAGCAGCCCAAAAAGCTAATGCAATCCTAAGTTGCATTAACAGAGGGATACAATCAAGGGAAGTACTAATACCACTCTATAAAACCTTAGTAAGACCACACCTAGAGTACTGCATCCAGTTTTGGTCACCACATTATAAAAAAGATGTTGAGACTCTAGAAAAAGTTCAGAGAAGAGCAACCAGGATGATTAGGGGACTGGAGGCTAAAACATACAACGAATGGTTGCAAGAACTGGGCATGGCTAGTGAACTAGTCTAATGAAGAGAGGAACCAGGGGAGACATGATAGCAGTCTTTCAATATTTGAGGGGCTGCTACAGGGAGGAAGGGGTCAAGCTATTTTCTAAAGCGCCTGTAGGCCAGACAAGGAATAATGGATGAAAACTGAAAAAGGAGAGATTCAACCTGGAAATAAGGAGAAACAATCAACCAACGCAACAGCTTTCCCTTGGAAGTTGTGGGAGCACCATCACTTGAGACTTTCAAGAAGAGATTGGACTCCCATCTGTCAGAAATGGTGTAGGGTCTCACGCTTGGGTGGGGGGTTGGACTGGATGACCTACAAGGTCCCTTCCAACTCTGATTATCTGTTATCTGAATAGGAATAGAATAGAATAAAATAGAATAGAATAATAATAGAGTTGAATGGGACCTTAGAGGTCTTCTAGGTCAACCCCCTGTCTAGGCAGGAAACCTACACCACTTCAGACAAATGGTTATCCATCCTCTTCTTAAAAACTTCCGGTGTTGGAGCATCCACAACTTCTGAGGCAAGTTGTTCCACTGATTCATTGTTCTAACTGTCAGGAAATTTGTGCTTAGATTAGGTTCAAGATTGCTTCTCTCCTTGATTAGTTTCCATCTATTGCTTATTGTCCTGCTCAATACAGTACAAGGCAGTAAGGGAAAATTTCTAATTAGGACTACAGAAAAAACAATTGCTACCAACCTGCCTTCAATCGAGGACCTGTATACTGCATGAGTCAAAAAGAGGGCTGTGAAAATATTTACAGACCCCTCACATCCTGGACATAAACTGTTTCAATTCTTTCCCTCAAAACGACGCTATAGAGTACTGCGCACCAGAATCACTAGACACAAGGACAGTTTTTCCCCAAACGCCATCACTCTGCTAAACAAATAATTCCCTCTACACCAGTGATCCCCAACCTTTTCGACGCCGTGGCCCGGTTCCGGCATCAGCTGGGCGCCGCGGCCCGGTACCGGCGTCAACTGGGCGCCGCCATCTTTTTTTGACGAAAAAGATGAGGCGCTAGCGCCCGGTGAGCTTTTTCGGTAGAAATGGCTTTCTACCCGGAAAAGCTCACGAGCGCTGGCGCCGCCATCTTTTTGATGAAAAAGTGCTTCCGGTGAGCTTTCTACCCGGAAAAGCTTACCGGAAGCACTTTTTACCAAAAAGATGGCGGCGCCCAGCAACCAGCGGCCCGGTAAGGCTTGTTCCGCGGCCCGGTACCGGTCCGCGGCCCGGCGGTTGGGGACCCCTGCTCTACACTGTCCAACCATTTACAAAGTCTGCATTACTATTAATCTTCTCATCACTCCTTATCACCCATCCCCTCCCACTTGTGACTATATGACTGTAACTTTGTCGTTTGTATCCTTATGATTTATATTGACTGTTTCCTAGTATGATTTGATTGCTTATTCTACCCTATGACTATTATCAAGTGTTGTACCTGATGATTCTTGACTCTTGATGAATGTACCTTTTCTTTTATGTACACTGAGAGCATTTGCGCTAAAGACAAATTCCTTGTGTGTCCAATCACACTTGGCCAATAAAGAATTCTATTCTATTCTCTGTTCTGTGCTTGCTTTTAATGAGAAGAGGAGAATATTCCACACTTCAAGTGGGCCTCAGAGGCTGCCCAGCAAGATCTACTCTGAAACCAGTTCTCCCTGTGCTCTCAAGAAGCATTTTTGAGACGAAGCTGTGTATTAAGGTGGAGGCCTTTTTGGTCTCTCATTCATTTTCCCCTTCTTTTTTTCCTCTCAGCTTTATTCTAAAAAATGTCATTGGCCGAGTTTACATTTTAAGCTAAAATGCGAACTAGTGTGTTGCAAGCTAATATGAGTTTGTGGCTTTGTGTACAAACCTAGGCCAACAAAGGGAATAAGCCAAGGTTTGGTTGAACATGGCTTAATGTCTTGTGTGAACACGATCATTGTGTTGTGACTGAGCGGTCGTTGTCCTTAGTGAGGACCTGCCTTTTCTGCTGAGTCAATAGGCAAGTGCTGATGCTAGAGAAACAGGATCTTCCCTTTACACTCTTCCTATTATTGTGTTTTTACAGGTTGAATTGTATTGACTCAGAAGAGAAATGAAGTCCAGGCAGTCCCAATGGTAAGTACAATTGTGGGAAGATTCAGCATGGCATTGCTATTCAGAAGCAAAGGAGGCTAGATTAGGGATATGAATAATCAGGGATGGGGCGGGGGGGGGGAGGAAGCAGGTCTGTCTGAATGATATTCAGTATGGAATCCTTGTTTCCACTCAGTCATTAGTCCTGATGTTTCCTCTAGATCAGCTGTGTCAAACTCAGTTTCATTGAGGGCCATGTCAGGGTTGTGTTTGACTTCAGGGGGCCTGCGTGGGCGTGGCTTCTGTGGGTGTGGCCAGCTTGACGCCACACGTTGGGAGCATCTGTAGTGGTCTGAGCGCTCTGCCAGCAAAAATGGGCTTACGATCTCCATTTTCAGCTGTGACGGCCTCTGCTAGCAAAAAGGAGCTCGACGGGGACCGCATGCAGCTCTCCGGAGCTCCATTTTCGCTGACAGAGGCACCGCAGGCCGATCCTTCGCTGTTTGCAGGCCAGATCTAAGCACCCTGTGTGCCGGATTTCCCTGCTCTACATGCTATGCACAGACAGTTCTCAACTTATGACCGTAATTAAGCCCAGAATTAAAGTCCTGCCAGCCATTAAACTGGTCATCATGCGACTGACCCGATTTACAATTTTCTTTGCCGCAGCCATTAAGTAAATCTGTGTTCATTAAGCGAACCTATTGTCTGCAGTGGTCTTCTTTAGCAGAAACTGGAAGTAAACGCCAGTTTCCAGCAAGAAACATTAGGGTGCTGCAATGGCCATAAACGGGTCAGAACCTGCTGAATAGCACCTCTGGCGCATGTGTATGGGTGTGTGGATTCATCCACTTGGGTTCCCTCTAGTGGAGCGCCTGAATTCTTCTTCAACAATCCCAAGTTGCGTCTTCTTGGGCAGGGGTGTCAAACTCGGTTTCATTGAGGGCCGCATCAGGGTTGTGTTTTGACCTTGGGGGGCCGGGGTGGGTGTGGCCGGGATGGGCGTGGCCAGCTCAATGTCACTCGTGTCAAGGGCACCTGTGGTGGCCTGAGCGCTCTGCCCATGAAAAGGGGCTCCTGCAACGGCCCCCTGCAACCCTCTGCCAGCGAATATGGAGCTTGGGAGGGCTGCATGCGCTCCCCCCTGAGCTCCGTTTTCGCTGGCAGAGGCACCGCGGGCCAGTCCTTCGCTGTTTCCAGGGTGGCCCAGATCTAAGCACCCCGTGGGCCAGATCCAGCCCACATTCCTGTTCTTGGGTATATTTGTTTGATATAATAGAATAACAGATTTGGAAGGGCCCTCGGGGGTCTTCCAGTCTAACCCCCTGCTCAAGCAGGAAACTCTGTCACAGGGATGGCTAACCTTTCCGTCCTCGTGTGCCAAAAGTGCCAACCGACCCATAAGGCAATGCACACAGGGCCCCCCACGTCCTCTGCACATGCGCGCATGATCCCCCCCATGCGCACGCCACGTGTCTCTGCATGTGCATGTAATACACATTTCTGCGCATGAGTCTCCCGCACGCCCTCCACTCCTGCACATGCGCGACAGCTACCCGACGATCAGTTGGCGGGCATGCGGCAGTCGTGCATGTGCAATGGACCTGCTCCGGGGTGACGTCTCGCATGTCGGTGAACATGGCTCTGCGTGCCACTTCCGGCATGCGTGCCATAGGTCACTTCCAATCCAATCCAATCTCTTCTTTAAAACCTCCAGTGTTGGAGCGCCCACAATTTCTGGAGGTAAGCCATTCCACGTCGGTTCATCGTTGTCCCTGTCAGGAAATTTCTCCTTCGTTCTTAGGTTGTTTCTCTCCTGGATTAGTTTCTGCCCAGACTTTTATTCCGGAGAAAGAAAGCGGAAAACCGCACGGTTTCAACTTTCTTCCTCGTCTTGTAGCTTAGCAAAATGGCCAGGATGTGTAAGAAGTTATTTTTCCTCTTACAATGAGATGACTGAAAGAAGGCACGAGTCTTTTTATTTTAATTAATTATAGCAAGGCAAGGAACTAACTGAGAGTTGAAGACAATGGGGGGAAAGGAAAAGGAAAATGTCACGAATCCTGAAGATTCTATTCAGCAGCTGCTCCTCCGGGAATACACACAAACGTGCAATATAGGGAAAATAGTAGGATACAATAGCACAACTCAGTAATTGAATGCAAGTCAATAGAAGCCTCTTGATCTGCATCTACCTCCGTGACTCCCTGCAATTATTTTGTCCTGCTTCTCCAATCCTTCCCCAAGGAAACGTTTTCTTCTTGAATCCAGGGTGGGAAGACATGGTTTCTCCTCCCAGGATGGAGGGGGAGATAAAGGTTTGAGACACAATGGAGTTTGCTCACCTTCCTTTTAAAAGCCCATCAGACGTTTTCACGCTCTTAAACAGTTCTTCAGAGTTTGGTTTTCCCCAGCTCCTTCAGCTTCTGCCTGTTCTAATTTGGCAAATCCCAGATTGAGCTTCCCTATCCAGAAATCCTTTCAGGATGGGGATTTCTCACGAAACTAGCGGGTGCCATTTCCCCCCCCTGTTCTTATTCCTTAGATAATTTGAATAGCAGTTCATTGTGTGATGTTATTTTAAGAGAAAAAGTCAGAAGGTAGCCAAGATACCTCTATCCCCCCACGCTGGGTATCTTTATCCTAAAAAATTGAAGAACTGTGAGATAGTTCAGAAAAACTAGAAAATAAAGTAGAAGTAACCCTTAATAATAGGGATTGATGTAACTGTCAATTTCAGGATAGTTTTTCTCTATTTTTCTGATCATAAGCTTGCTTCTCCACAAGTTTGCAAATGATAAAGGAGAATATTGGTAGCCCAAAGTTGAAATGAGGGGTCCTTGGTTCTCTCTCTCTCTCTCTCTCTCTCTCTCTCTGTCTCTGTCTCTGTCTCTCTCTCTCTCTCTCTCTCTTACAATAAAAAAGTAATAGTTGTCTTTTTAATCAAGGCCAGATTTTGGAGCCTTACAATTGGGATTCATACAAAATCACCTTTAAGTCAGCATACACACACACTAAACACATTTACCAAAGAAATATCTTCTCAGGCGTGTCCCAGCCATTTGTTTATGGCTGCCTGTGAATCAGTTCTCCTAAATTGTTCTGGATGTGATTGTAAACGGTGTCAAAAAGTTCCTCCCTCGATTTTGTCCCATCCAAATGAACAGCGTCAACCTTAAGGTTTTCTATTACTTTCTTACGTTTGATGTACATGGGCCAGACATGACCATCAAATAATCCAGGTGGATCTGGGATGGTGGAATTCCTTGAAATTCTCCTCCTCTTACATTCTTCGTAAGGAATAAAAAGGAAATACCGGATTTGGTTTGTTTTTATGCAGGTGTTTCATTAGCCAAATTATGTAACATAATCAATGCTACCATCTTACCTAGTTTGGATAATGAAACATCTGCAGAAAAACAACCAAGCTGAGAGAGCACCAAGGACTTCTCAAGTTTACTATTTTGGTAAAAAAAAAAAAAATCATGCACGTTTTTACGATTAAACCAATCATGGATGGGATATGGCCAGTGAAAAGAGAAAAAAAATGGAAACGGGTAATCACTGTCGATATCCAGTACAAGCCATGATGACATCAGGTCCACAATAATATCAAGACACAGGGAACATCATTGCTTCCTCCCTTGTTCTCCCAACCCTCTACCCCCACTTCAGAGACGACCATAGGTAACAGGAAGATGTTCTCATTTGCGTCTTCCCCCATACAGGTAGTTCTTCTAGTTCAACCCCCTGCTCTGGCAGGAAACCCCATACAAATTCAAACAAATGGTTGTCCAAACTCATCTTTAAAACTTCCAGTGTTGGAGCATTCACAAATTCTGGAGGCAACTCGTTCCACTGATCAATTGTTCTGTCAGGAAGTTTCTTCTTCGTTTCCAAGTTGTTTCTCTCACATTCTAGTTACCTCTAGGAAAATGTTAAATTCCCTTTCCCTTTTCCCCCCCAAGGTTGCCTCAACTACAGGTGTTCCACAGATTTCTGCCTTTCACTCTGAGAGGTTTACCAGTGGTCGTTCCACCCTTGTCCGTGCATAGATCTCACCTATAGCAGGCAGGTACTAGTTTTTGTTTTTTTTGTTTTGCATGGAAGATGCTGCAAAAGTGAAAATTATTTGGTGTCATTGCTGGGACTTTTCGGGTGGGTGAATGTCACGTTATTGGTGATGAGGCGGTCCAATTCACCTCATGATCTACAAATGAATTAATTCAGTATTCGGATCATAGTGTGGTATAGAATCTTAGGGCTGGAAAGGACCTTAGTCCAACCTCCCTGCACTTGGCAGGTATTGTCGATTCAGCTAGTCCAGGGGTGTCAAACCCACGGTGTCACGTGACGTATCGTGATTCCCCCCTTCGCTAAACTGGGTGTGGCCGTGGCTAGCGCGTGACGCAAATGGCCCGTGGGCCACGAGTTTTAGAGCCCTGAGCTATTCCCTTACTGTGCCACTATGGAAGCTGTGATGACCCGGGGTGTGGCACGAAAGCAACACAGATAATCAATGAGTCCCTTTATTATCTCCAGCTTTGCCTCCAATGTCCAGGTTACCTTCTGGCTGGAAAAAAAAACTCTTCCAGGAATAGCCTTTGACTGAAGAAAATTCACTCTGAAACAGGATAAACACAAACTGTAACTTAAAATCCAAACAAGCCAAACTGAAGTAGTTAGTTTGGCAGGGCAGGAGCAAGAACTTCAGACTTGAAAGCACGGCAAAACTCACACAGTTAGGAAGATGCCAGGAACACAGGTAAGCCACAACGATACAAGGTAAAGTCATGTTTGCTCCCAACAGCCTGCCACACGGAGCTTGCCTTTTTTATAAACTGTGTTCCCAGCTGTGGCTAATGAAGGGAATCAGGGCCCTTTCCTCCCCCGTAAGCCACGCAACCCACGTTGCTCCCTTCTCCATTCCTCCCTGCGTGCCCTAGGATGAAGAGGGGGTGGGTATGGGTCTTCCTCTGAATTCCCTCTCCCTTGTTCTATTTCTCCCTTGCTCTGCCCAGCTGGACTTTGCCCTTCCCCAGTTTCTTCCACAGCCAATGAGTCACATTCCCACTCCCTGTCAGCTGTTCGGCTTCTCCTCAGATTCAGACTCAGACAGAGGCATGACAGAAGCTCTGTTTGAGACATATATTATAGGCTGGATCTTGTGGCTTCTTTCATGTTATTTATTTATTTATACAATTAATATGGCTGTCCAATTCCATTCATGAAGTAAAACCCTAGATACAACCCCCTTCCCCCCATGACAACAATCAAACAAACCAGCTGATGGGCTCTGTATCGCACTGGGGTTTTCAGGCTTGCCGGCCATAACATCAGGGCCTGTCAAAAGAGTGTTAAGTGGGGGCCAATCTTATCTCTGTGGGGATGAGGTGCCACGTGAAGGGAGGGAGTCACCACAGAGTAGGCCCTTCTTCTTGGTCCCACCAGATGGACCTTCTTAAGAGAGAAGACTCATAATATTCCCTGCCTCCCCACTCTGGTGAGTTGGATATAAGTAACTGGGAAAAGAAAGTCCTTCAAATAACAAAGGGGAACGCTGAAATGTCGGGGCGATGGCAACATTAACTGCCATCATTTATTTATTTATTAAATTTACATGCCGCCCATCTCACTGACGAAGCGATTCCAGGAGATTTACAAAATGATAAAAAGATAAATATAAAAACACTTAAAATCAATGAGACTTAAATAGAGACTAAAAACCAAGGGGATGGATGACCCAGGTCCGAGGGTCTCCCTTCTCCTCTTTCTCTTCCTCCTCCTCTTCATCTTCATTTGCTGCTGCAGGAAGACTTGGTGCCAGGTGTACAAATAAGTTTTCTTCAAATGTGGTAATTTTAAGACGTGTGGACCGGCTCCCAGAAGTCCCCAGTCCGCATGCCCGTAAATATAATACATTTTTACATATTTTAATTGTAACAATTTGCTCTATAAAATAATTAGGTTTAATTTGTAAAATAAAATGGTTAAAAAAAAAAAACAATATTAGTAAATTATCTGGCAGCCCAGACTTTTGCTCTTCTAGAAAGGAAAACAGAAAGGGGAATTTTTAAAACTATATCTGTTTAAAAAGCAGGAAACCCTGTCTGCCACTGCATTTCAACATCTTGAATCCAGGATAGACAATTGGTCTAAAGCAAACAGTAGATTTATATTACAGTCACACACAGACATGGAAGCAACTGTTGATTAGGAACCTCTTCCTACTTCCGCAAAGAGACGGGTAGGAAGGTGGGCAGGATGCATCTGCATTTAATCGTTATAATGGCCAAGCTAGCACAGGCCGCAGCCTTTGCTGAAAAAAAGGTTATTTCTGCCTTGGTTCTTTATAAAGTAACTTGGCCAAGGGGAAAACTAGATACTTCTTTTCTGGTGAAGTGTAATGGTTAAGATCCAAGTTCTAGTCCACTTTCAGAATTTTTCTGAGAGATTTTGGGCCAGCTTCCTTCTTTCTGCCAAACCTACCTGTTGACTTGAATTTATGAAGGAAACGTGGAACCGGTATATATCCCTTCCCAAGTTTAATTAGCTGCCGTGCCCAAATCTTGTCCAGGTGTACCTGAATAGCCAATGGCTTACTAGACACACCTGGTGTAATAAATTCCTGAAGGCATAGCTCATGGGATGCCAGGCAGGACTAGTGGAAGTAAGGGGTGTGGGATGTGATTTACAGGACTGTGCTTACCAGATCCAGCATTAAGGAGCTGTGACTAAGTTGGTCCCTGTCTGGTTTAATTAGCAATTAGGGGCCTGGTTAGGCATGTTGTGTGATCTCAAACAGATTTCATTTAAGTTGCATTGTTTGCAATGGCTGCATGGAAGATATAAAAGCACATCCTGACACATAGTGCTGTTAATATTAAAGGACATATATACTGACTGAACTGGTAGGATTGCTGCAGAGTTACTGTCATGCCCCTGTCAGAGACTGACTCGGAGGAGGAAGCCAGTGGAGGAAGCCGGACAGCTGACAGGGAATGGGAGTGTGGCTCTGTTGGCTGTGGAGGAGGCTGGGGAAGGGCAAAGTCTGGCTGGGCAGAGCAGGGGAGAAATAGAACAAGGGAGAGGGAGTTCAGAGGAAGAACCAGGCCCACCTTCATCCTAGGGAATGCATGGAGGAATGGAGAAGAGAACAACGTGGGTTGCATGGCTTATGGGGGAGGAAAGGGCCCTGATTCCCTTCATTGGCCACGGCTGGGAACACAGTTTATAAAAAGGCAAGCTGCATGTGGCAGGCTGTTGGGAGCAAACGTGACTTTATCTTGTATCGTCGTGGCTTATCTGTGTTCCTGGCATCTTCCCAACCATGTGAGTTTTGCTGTGCCTTCAAATCTGAAATTCTTGCTCTTGCCAAACTAATTACTTCAGTTTGCTTGTTTGAACTTTAAGTTACAGTTTGTGTTGCTTATGTTTTGGACATAATTTTCTTCAGTCAAAGGCTGTTCCTGGGAGAGTTTTTCTCCAGCCAGAAGATAACCTGGACATTGGGGGTAATGGACATTGGGGGTAATGGACATTGGAGATAATAAAGAGGCTCTTATTGATTATCTGTGTTGCTTTGGTGCCACGCCCTGGGTCATCACATTTACATGTATTTTATTAAAGCTTATGGTTGCAAATAAATGTTTAAATACAATCAGATTTCATTTTGGATCCTTTTAACTTGGATGTTGTACAAGTAGTTTTTGACTTAACAACTGAAGTTACAATGGCGCTGAAAAAAAAGTGACTTATGACAAGTTTTCACACACTTATGACCTTTGCTGCAGCCTCATGATCACGTGACCTAAATTCAGGAGCGTGGCAAGTGGCACATATTTGTGACTGTTGTACTGTTCTGGGTTCATGCTCACCAATAATAATTTTCCCAACCAGATTCTGACACTCAAATCTGGGGAAAGCCAGATTTGCTTAATGACAGCATGATTCACTTCACAGCTGCAGTAATTTGCTTAACAACTTGGAAAAAAGGACTGTAAACGGGGGCAAAACTCACTTAACAACTGACTTGCTTATCAATGGAAATGTTTTGCCTCAGTTGTGTTTGTGAGTCGAAGACTACTCCATGTATTCAGCAATAATAACCTGATGTACAGCATCGGGGTGAAAGGGATCCAAAATGGGAGTCATTTTTTAAAAAATTTCGTTGCTATAGTGAGCCTGAGGGTTGGAATAAATCATGATACATGTGGTCTAAAAAGGCTGCTGTATGCTTTTGTACTATCTAAGACTCCTCTCTGTTTGTATTGTGCAAACATGACCAAAGCAGGAGAGAGCCGCTAGAACGGAAAGCTGAGTTTAGAAAGCAAGAGGTCAAGAAAACGTGATCAAAAGCGTCTGAATGGGTGTCTATATTAAGTAGAAATTAGAATTTCAGGATTGTTTAGTCTGCAGCACACAAGAGGTAGAACCACGTTGTTTGTTTTCATAGCAGAAAGTTATTCATAGGACAGCTTGTTTCTTTCACTTCTAAGAGGGGGGAAAAGCATCTGGACAGCAGGAGGAAGAGGAAGATTTATTTTTTAAGCATCTAATTGGGAAGTAAAGGGTAAGCAGCCTATTTTAATACCTGTCAGCCGCTGCCAGATCATTCTCACAATGAAATGTGTTTGTTTCCTCGTGAAAAAGATTTCCTGTTAAATAATAGCCAATGGGTTTTGCCAAGCCGGAGCTCTTCACGTGTACTTGACTTCATCCTATTAGCCATGCTGAACATCTGGAGGATCTCTGAATCACAGTTTTGCATTCACACTTTCGTGCTAAGGCATAGTGAGCTGTGCTTAAGTTTTCTTTTTGCTTTACGGACCTATTTGGGTTTGTCTTCCAGTTAGGAATTCTTAAGGGCCTGAACTTGACCCTCAGAATGCCTCCAAAAGTTGCTATTTGCATGTGATAGATGGGAAATTACAGGTGTAGTCCTCAACTTACCACCATTTGCATAGATAGATAGATAGATAGATAGATAGATAGATAGATAGATAGATAGATAGATAGATAGATAGATAGATAGATAGATATAGAAAGAAAGAAAGAAAGAAAGAAAGAAAGAAAGAAAGAAAGAAAGAAAGAAAGAAAGAAAGAAAGAAAGAAAGAAAGAAAGAAAGAATTCTTTATTGGCCAAGTGTGATTGGACACACAAGGAATTTGTCTTGGTGCAAATGAAAAGAAAAGATGCAATCATGAAGAGTCAAGAGTCATTAGGTACAACACTTAATAATAGTCATAGGGTACAATAAGCAATCAAATCATACTAGGAAACAGTCAATATACATTGAAAGTGTTGAGGGAATTATTTGTTTAGCAGAGTGATGGCGTTTGGGGAAAAAACTGTCCTTGTGTCTAGTGGTTCTGGTGTGCAGTGCTCTATAGCGTCGTTTTGATGCTATAGAGTCGTTCTATAGTCGTTCTATAGCGTAGTGACCGTTTGAAGTTACAATGGCACTGAAAAAAAGTGACTTGTGATGGTTTTTCACACATGATTGTTGTAGCATCCTCATAGTCAGGTGTGCGATTCAACTGGTGTAATAACCGGTCCAGAGAGTGTGCGCTTTGTGCGCACGCAGAGCGTTTGCTACTGAACCTCCTCCAGCCATCCCTGTGTGTTAAACAGCTGACGTGCGGCAATCCGCTGTGCTGCGCAAATCAGCTGAGCTTGAAAACCAGGATATAAAGTACAGCCTAGAGCCTGGGCAGGTGGGTGGGCCCAACAGCTGATCGTTGGAGCGAACTGAACCGGTTCGCTCCCAGCTGATCCTTGGAGCTACCGGTTCACCCGAACCAGGCCGAACTGGTAGAATCCCACCCCTGCCCATGGTCACAGAAGCAAAATGCAGATGTTTTGGCAACTGGTTCACATTTACGCGGTTCCAATGTCCTGGAGTCATATGACCACTTTTTTGCAACCTTCTAACAAAGTCAAGGAGGAAACCAGATTCACTTAACAACTAACTTAACAACTGCAGTGATTCATTTAACAACGTGGCAAGGAAGGTCGTGAAATGGTACAAAGCTGACTTAGCAATAGCAATTGCATTTAGACTTATATACCGCTTCACAGTGCTTTACAGCCCTCTCTAAATGGTTTACACAGCCTATTGCCTCCAACAATCTGGGTCCTCATTTTACCCACCTCGGAAGGAGGGAAGGCTGAGTCAACCTTGAGCCGGTGAGAATCGAACTGCCGAACTGCTGGCAATCGGCAGTCAGCAGAAGTAGCCTGCAGTACTGCACTCTAACCACTGTTCACTCTTGTTAGAAACCAGTGTGAAATCTTTTGCCCTTCTGTTTGTAGCTGGTGTGAATATTGCAATGGATGATAAAGCTTTGAGGTCATTGCTGGTTGTCTGTCGGTGCCACTCCTTGGCTCTCTCACGAGCACTTATTCATGCGATGCTGAGCCTTAAATTCCTATTCGGGGTGCCTCATTCTTCAAACTCTACGAGGCTTGGCCCCTTCTAAGCTTTCCTACTTCATACATTTGCCCGGAGACCTTTTTCTCTCCTGCTTCAACCAAAGGTCTTGTAATCTCTGGAATGTGTGCAACCTTTCTCTCTTGCTTCTCCTTTCGTAATAATTACAGGATGCTCCCTAATGATAGTGGGGGGCATAACAGAAATTCGTGATTTGCCCGGGAGTGTTTTGAGATTGCCTGGAGACCAGACTGCTTTCCAGCAAAGTCTTAGAAAGTAGAGAATTGCGAAGGGAGCGCAGGTTTCATAATCCATCACAATTCACTTCTCCTCTGCCTGGGGGCCTCTAAAGGAGGGTGGGATTTCCTAACTGTCAATACTTGCTCTCCTTTCACTTTTGCAGATGCAAAGAGAAGCAAGTTTTAAGCCCATTGTAAAACAAATTTTTCCCAAGGGACTGAAAAACAAAACAGTCCCCAGCTATATAAGGTTTGGGAAACCTGTAGAGGACTAGACACGTTAATAAAATTACCTTGAGACATATGGCAGGTTGTGGAATGCGGAGTGTTGCAGGTTGTTTCTAGATTTACGCATTACAAGTAAGTTACAAAATGGTCTCTTTCCTATCGAGAGAGGAGAATATTTGTAGTTTTCGGGGTTGAATTGAGGGGGTCCTTGGTACTCTCTGAGCTTGGTTTTTGTCTTGCAGACGTTTCATTACCCAGCTAGGTAACATCATCAGTGCTGTGTGGTTTCTTGCTTTCAACTTGGTGGTTTTCCGCAAATCAAGCCAGATTAAACCATGTTTTATGGCTTAATGTGTATAAAACTAGTTGTGGTGGTTTATTCAATGAACGGTGGGAGAAGCAAGCCAAGCTTAGTATAGGGTTTCTGGTGTCAAAGGATGTGCAAACATTCAGTGTCATGAAATTGCAAACTTCTGCATAATGCTGTTCAAGGAGATACATGATTTTCCTTTAGCCTTTCTAGTTGCAGGTGAGGAGCATGTCTTAGCGCTTTCTCTCTTGTGAATGTCTTCCAGGGGCTAATATACTGTATATGTAAAAGTTCAATTATTCTTCCATTGCAGGCGGTGTCTCTTCTCCAGAATAGAGGAAAGAGATTGTGGCTAGTGTGAATCTTGACTGAGGGGTTTTGTCTGCGCTAGAAACTACTTTAGAAGGGCAGCCACAAAACAGATGTCATTTGTGTTACAGGTCATCTTCAGGCTTAAAATAGCCAGAGCCAAAACTAAGATGAAGGTGGGCTTTTCAAATCGGGCGGGCTAATTATATACATCAAAAGCCCACATGTTAAAAGGGAAACATGCACCAGAAGACGTTTGATGAGAAGGTTGGGTGGGGGGAAATGCTGTTGCTGGAATTTATGAAGGACTGTAATCCAGTTCAATTAGGTACTTCTTCATTTTGGAACTAAATTCTTCCCTCCCTTTTTTCTTCGTTGAAGCTTCACAGAGTCCCTGTTTTAGAAAAAACAGGAACAAAATACAAGTAGTCCTCGACCTACGATTGCAATTGGAACTGGAAACCTAGTTGTTAAGTCATTATGGTTTTAAGTAGTGGTGTTTTTAAGTGTTTTTATGACATTTTTTATCATGTTGTTAAGCAAGTGCAGCAGTTGTTAAGTAAAGGCAGGGATTGTTAAGCAAACTCTGTGGTCATTAAGTGTATCCATTCACTCAAATGGTGTTTTGTTTTTGTTTTTGTTTTTTTTGCCAGAAACTGGCAACAAAACCCACATTGCGAATCACGGGCATGTAACTGTGGAACATGGCAATAGGTTGTAAAGGTGACCAGTTGCGAAGTTCCTCACATGGCGGTGGGTAGGTGGCATGACCATTTATGACAATCAAGGGATGCTTTACATTCTGTGTTTATTGTAAACATGAGCAGATGTTAAGCAAGCAGTTGTAAGTTGAGGATTTCCTGTATAAGGAAAGTTTCATTATATAGGCAAGTCAAATGTGATTTAAAAACATGGCATGATAAAGAGGTCCAGTCAATCAATTAAAAAAAAATACAGTTCATATGCAATAAACTTGTGTACCCATTTATTTCTTGCAGGGGATTCAGAGGGAAATATGACTTTTGCAAGGATATGAGTATAGCCAATATAGAAGCCGGCACAAACCCCTTTAGGCTACACAATTATGAGAAGCCAGTTTTCTCTTTCATTTGCTGAGTTGGGAAGATAAGCTTCCACCACTAACTTCCTGTTTCTCTTCAGCACTAAAACTCTGGAGACCTTTCATACTTGATTGCTATCTCCTCATTCGTTTCTCCTTAGGGCAACCAGCCACTTTCATATCTGATTTGAGTAGGTTGTTTATTGTTTCTCTGCTGGCACCTATTAGAATTAGAATAGAATAGAGCTGGAAGGAACTTTGGAGGTCTTCTACTCCACCCCCCTGCTCACGCAGGAGAACGTATACTATTTCAGACCAGTGGCTGTCCATTCTCTTCTCAGAAACCTCCAGTGATGGATTCCTGAAGGCAAGCTATTCCACTGGTTAATTGTCTTTAATGTTAGGAAGCTTCTCCTTAATTCCAGGTTGCTTCCCTCCTTGATTAGTTTCCATCCATTATTTCTTGTCCTGCCTTCAGGTGATTTGGAAAATAGGTTGATCCCCACTTCTTTGTGGCAGCCCCTCAAATACTGGAATACTGCTATCATGTCACCCCTAATTCTTCTTTTCTTTCGGCTAGCCAAACCCAAATCCTGCAGCCGTTCTTCATATGTTTTAGTCTCCAAGCCTTTGATCATCTTAGTTGCTCTTCTCGGAACTTTTTCCAAGGTCTCAACATCTTTTTTGTAGTATATAGTATTCTCCTGCATAATAATGTGGCAAAAATTGCAGGGAACAACACAGCCTTTATAGGTAATGTGAACCTTAACAATTAGGAAACCCACAGTAAAGATTTAAAATATTTGATTGTAAATGTATTAACAGCGGCTAGGATTGTATTTGCTAAAAATCAGAAAAATGAGAAAATACCATTACAGGAGGAAATTATTAAGAAAATATTGGAATGTGCTGAAATGAGTAGATTGACATTTGAAATTAGAGAACAAGAGGACAAACAATTTTATAAAATTTGGGACCTTTTCTATCAATGGTTAGATAATAAAATACAATAGAATATCTACAATTTTAGAAAATAATGAATATATAAAGATGTATTTCTTTTTTTGTTATCATATCTATAAAATATTTTTAGGATAGATTTGGGAGGATTATATGAATTATTATAAAATAAACTAAGTAAATTATAGTTATCTCGCAAAGTATGAATGAACAAAATTATAGTCAAATGATTGTTTAATACTAGGGTATTCAATTTTTGATTGATAATATGAGTTATTATACAATGTAACTGTAATTGAGACTATGAAGTGGATGCACAAAAAGTTTGTAAACCAACCGACACACTGCTTGTACATTTATGAAAGAAAGTTGGATGTTTTTATGTTTTGTTTGTTTTTGTTTGTCTTTAAAAACCAATAAAACTTGTTTAAAAAAAAAAACAATTAGGAAACCCAAATGCCTACAACTCTTTTGGGAATGGTGTAAGCGAGGCTGGGCCTTGGAACTATGGCATACTAGAGGCCGCTGACCTACAAGCATTGCTGACCACTGGTCACGCTGACTGGGCAGTGGATATTTTAGTTCAGCAACAAGAATCCCCTGTTGTTTTTTGTCAATGAAATAGACAGCAGATGCTCTCTTTTGCATTATAAAATAGAATTTCTGTAGCAGCCAGGATGGAAGAGACTTAGAGTTCAGCTTTTCACCCAACCCTGACATTCTGGACTGGGAGAGAGGGACCAGCCCAATGTGTGCATTTTTGGTGAGAGAGAAGTTCCTTGAGGATGGGCTCCAGCACGAGTCCAAAGGTTCGAAAGACTGGTCCCTGTGACCGAAGCAGATTGGATCCTGCAACATTAGCCTGGGACACTTATATTTGCCTTCATTCATGATATATACTGTATAATGTGATCAGAGGTGGGATTCAAAAATTTTTATTACCTGTTCTGTGGGCGTGGCTTGGTAGGTGTGTCATAGCTTGGTGACGTGGTTTGGTGGGCGTGGCTTAGTGGGCGTGGCAGGGGAAGGATATACAGCAAAATCCCCCTTCCCTCCCCACCCCACTAACCTACTTTCCAGCTCCATTCTTCTGTGCAGGGCAACCAAAGGAGACCCAGCCGATCAGCTGGGACTCGATGGGAGGTGGAGAATAGATGGGGGGCGAGCCAGTCAGAGGTGGGATTTGCCGGTTCTCCGAACTGCTCAAAATTTCCGCTACCGGTTCTCAAGAACTGGTCTGAACCTGCTGAATACCACCTCTGAATGTGATGTCTCGGGGCATGGCACAAAGCAACACAACCAGAAAATAAGTATGAGTCCCTTTATTTGCTCCAACTTTGCCTCCAATGTCCCGGTTACACTCCGGCCTGGAGAAAAGCTCTTCCATGAACCTGCAACAGCCTTTGGCTGCAGATATTCCAGTCCAAACTCTGTAAGCAGAATGACTGCAATCAATCACTCCAGGAGGGCAAGATAATGAGCGCAATAATTCCAGCAAGGCAAATAATCACACAGAAGCATGGCAATAAATTCACACAAACAGAAGGAATGCCAGGAATGCAGGCTAACACTCACAATACTCGATGAATTCAGTGTTTGTTCCCGACAAACACCCCTCACAACTGCCTCTCCTTTAAATTCCATCCCCAGGTGTGCCTTGTGAAGGGAATCAGGGCCCTTTCCTTCCTCGTAAGCCACGCAACCCACGTTGCTCTCTCCTGTGTTCTTCTCTGCGTGCTCTAAGATGAGGAGGGGGTGGGCCTTGGTTTTCATCTGAACCCCCTCTCCCATGTTCTACCTCTCCCTTGCTCTGCTGAGCCTGACTTTGCCCTTTCCCAGTTTCCTCCACAGCCAACAGAGCCACTGTCCTGCTCTCTGTGAGCTGTTCGTCTTCCCCCTCAGATTCAGACTCTGATGGGGGCACGACAGTATAATGCTCTTGGCATCTTATAGAAAGAACAAATTTTTAAAAACTTCAATGCATGTATTTTTTAAAAAAATATCTTTGTCCCAATGACTTGATCCATTCTCTACTTTATTGCTTGATTGTTGACTTGACGTTCACTACAGAGTCTTGTAGAGGCTCAAGAATTCTCATTGAGTGTATCTGGCAGCAATTCGGTCCCTTCCAGATATAGTATGTTAGGGCTACTGAATGAAACTAATATCATAGATTGCACTACCAGTGGTTCCTCAGCCTTTTTGTTTTTAAATGTTCATTTATATTTGGTGGTATTATCACTGAAAGGTTTTACAAGACAGCACATTCCGCACCCCCTAACATTTTTGAAACCCATAAATTTGAAATTTGGTGACCATGAGGGCTAAAAACCAAGGGACTGTGAGTTTTAGCCCCACCGTAGGCATGTAAACTGGCTGGGTGACTTGGGCTGGTCCCTCTCTCCCAGTCCAGGATGTCAGGCTTGGGTGAGGAGCTAGCTGGTCAATTTCTGTTGCAGTCAATAGATCAAACACTAGGTTGATCTTAAAAAAAAATGTCCCCCCCCCCACTTGCAGGAAAACACTAAGAAGAAGAAAAAAAATTAAGTGAACATGACGGATAGTCCTCGAGTTACGACCGCAGTTGAGCCCAACATTTATAATGCTAAACAAAATGTTTGTCAAGTGAGTTTGCCCCATTTGACGATCTTTCTTCCCACGGTTGTGAAGTGAATCACTGCAGTCGATAAGTTAGTAACCTGGTTGTTGAGTGAATCCAGCTTCCCCATCAACTTTGCTTGTCAGAAGGTCGCAAAAGCTGTCATAAATATGAGTCAATGGCCAAGCATCTGAATTTGGATCATGTGACCATGGGGATGCTTCCATGGTCATAGTATGAAAAACTGTCATAAGTCACTTTTTCCAGTGCCGTTGTGGCTTTGAAGTTCCAGTGATGGGATTCAATTTGTTTTTACTACCGGTTCTGTGGGCGTGGTTTGGTGGGCGTGGCAGGGGAAGGATACTGTAAAATCTCCAATCAGAGGTGGTATTTGCCGGTTCTCCAAACTACTCAAAATTTCCACTACTGGTTCTCCAGAATTGTTCAGAACCTGCTGAATATCACCTCTGCTTTGAACGGTTACTAAATGAACTGCTTTAAGTCAACGACTACCTGTACTTTTTAAAAGTTAAAAAAATGCTAAATCTCTTGAGATGTTGGCTAATTTCAAGATATTTTACCCTTTCCCCCCCCTAATTTTGGTTTTGTTCTTGCACCCTGGAAGTATGATTGTGGAACATAGGTTGGGATTAAACCATAAGAGCCCGCATCCTATACTCAAACCAACAAGCTACATGACAGTTAGCCTAGGCATATGAACCCAATCTGAGACTTGCCGTTCCAACTCATCCGGATGATGCCAAGATGGCACAGGATACGTCATCCTTAATATGATTAATGATTGCACTTGGCTAAAAGTTCATTTATCCATTGAAGGTTTTTCAACTTTTTTTCTGCCCTTCCCATATTTCTTTTCTTTTGGAGCTGGACTTTGCGCATTTGGCTGAATTCAAATATTCTTTTCCCGCATACTACAGGGTCTTCCCTGCAGCGTAATAAGGACTAAGCCCTTCTCTGGCATTAGGCCAAATTGTCAGCTTTTCACATGTTATGGAGGTCTTTATTTTTATTTTTTTGTCTTTGTCCACTGTCTTTTACATTTCCCCCCTTGGGCTCAAATCATTCACAAATCCAGCCAGCATATTTTCCACGCGGACCTTCAAATGTGTAATTGAAATACTGAATAGTATTGGATGCCTGCATCTTTCTGCAAAGCCTCCTTCCGCTGTGTCATAGGACTTTTATTCAAAGTTGTTTTCTTGTCGCTTTCTATCCCTTTCACGTGAAAACGCTGCTGCCTGGCATGGATTTTTCAATGGTTTTGTTATTAGAGCTTTTGTTATAAGTGCTGTGACTGGAGTGTTGGTTTAGAGTTGAGAGTCAATCTTATTTTATACAGTAATCTGAAAGTGGGTTGTCCTTCTCTGCCAGTTGTGTCCCTCTGGATTCTACAAATGTCTAATAAACCAAACTTTGCACAAAAGAATTAAGAAACACACCCAGATTTAGAAACAAGACAAAAATAATGTCAGAGCATTTTAACTTCCCAGGATATTTGCATTGCAGATCTTAAACAAGCTTTACCAGCACGGTTGAGTGAGAAATTAAACTTAGGTACATTAAAAAGTTTTGGATCATCTCCATAAGCATAGTTTGAGTTTTTAACCTAAGATGCTCCTGATGATCAAAATGGAGCCCAAAATTTCTGTTGCTAAGTGAGACTGTTATCTTGCCATAGCTGTTAAAGATAAGATAAATTTATTGTCATTGTACTCAGAACCTGAGAACAACGAAATAAGGTGCTCTTTCACAACATACAACTAAACAACACCAAAAGACATATACAAATAACAATGTAAAACAAATTAAAACAATTAACAGTTAAAAACTATACAACCAAGATATATATATGTTAAGACCACCAGATTCATTAAATGAATCACTGCAGTTGCAAAGTTAGTAATAAAAGTTAGTAGTAAAAGTGAATCAGGCTTGCCCGTTGAATTGGCTTGTCAGAAGGTTGCAAAAGGTGACCACATGATTCAGGGACACAGCAATCATCCTAAATGTGAGCCAGTTGCCAAGTAGCTGAATTTTGATCATGTGACTGTGGAACTTGCAAAAGTCGTAAATGTGAGAAACATTCATGTCACTTTTTTCAGTGCTGTTGTAACTTCGAACTGTATTACAACATTAATTGTAATTGTATTGCAATTATCATTTATTCAGTCTTGGGTTCCTATCCTACCTTTATTTGTACAAGTTAAGTGGCTTGCATTGTGTTCCCTCCTCCTATTTTCCAACCCAACTGTGCGGTGGATTGTGCTGAGAGAAAGGAACTGCCTACCAAATCATCCAGCTAGCCTAAGGCGGGAGTGTAACTCTTTTAACAGATTGACAGATTTGGAAGGGACCTGGTAGGTCATCGAGTCCAACCTCCCCACCCAAGCGGGAGAACCGACACCATTTCTGACAGATGGCAGTCCAATCTCTTCTTGAAGGTCTCAAGTGATGGCGCTCCCACAACTTCCAAGGGCAAGCTGTTCCCTTGGTTGATTGTTCTCACTGTCAGAAAGTTTCTCCTTATTTCCAGGTTGAATCTCTTCTTGTTCAGTTTCCATCCATTATCCCTTGTCTGGCCTTCGGGTGCTTTAGAAAATAGTTTGACCCCCACTCCTCTCTGTGGCAGCCCCTAAAATATTGGAAGACCGCTATCCTGTCTCCCCTGGTCCTTCTCTTCACTAGACTAGCCAAGCCCAGTTCCTGCAACCGTTCTTCATATATTTTAGTCTCCAGTCCCCATCTCCCCTTCATTTCACCCTTCCTTGTCCAGCACCTTAACTATCACGACATCCAGCTACTTAACTCCTCCGTCATTGACAATTCATAGGTACTTGCAATCTGTGTGACATGCAATCTGTGTATCCATAATCACTCAACCTTCTCCCCCTTCCCTCCCACCTCAAATCCTGCATCAGTTTTAGACCCTCTGTGGCACCCGAAGAAATGAATGGCAGCCCCCAAATCTTGTGTGTTTTCATCAAATGAAAAGGTCTGTCCGACTCCTCCTGATCTGAGTACTCATCATGAGGGAAGAGCACAGCAGTGTTTTAGGAAATGGTGTGTGTGTGTGTGTGTGAAATGGGCGGGCGGGGAGGGGGGGGAGGAAGAGGGGTGATGTGAGTGAAAGGCAAGGCAGCAGGGAGAGAGAGCGAGAGAGCCAATGGGATGTTTCTATGAGCAGGAACTGGGGATTACCTGTTATATAAACATATGATTCATCTAGCCAAAGGGGAGTTGCTGGGAGGCTCCAGATCTTCCACCGGCAGCCAGATTGCTTTTCTGTGGCCCCCAGAGCCCATCCACCAACAACTCCTGAAAATCAGCCTGACGTTTTGATGGAGGGAGTCCAAGAATGTTTTAATGAAGGTCTCACAACAGGCAATTGGCCTCCCCAGATGTTCTCTTCGGCCTAGGAAAAATCAAGAGACGTTTTACTTCTTATGCCTGGCTTGGTGCTGCCCCCTTGGTGTTGTTGCCACAATTGCCAGATTTCCACATTCTGGCTCTCTCAGTAGATTGCCCCTCACCTCCTAACCCCCCATTTCCCTCCTCGGTCCTGTCCTGGCCAGGCAGACAACGTCCCACGAGAAACGTCTGTTTCCTCCATCAGCTCCCTGAACAAAGAGACTGAGCCAACCCCCCCACCCCCCTGCTTCTCTGTGACCAAATAGCGCCTCACCAATAGATGGTGGCAGTGGGTGGGGGGGAGATAAGGAAGGGTTTTCCTCATCTTTGTCAGCTGGAGCACGTGCAGCAGAGGAAGTCCTAGATTCCTCTCAGATTTCCTTTCCTATGTGTCCATTTTGTTATTTATTAAAAATACTTCTACTTGACTATTCATAGGGAGGGAGGGAGGGAGGAAGAGGAGGGAGGGATAAGGGAAGAATGGGAAAAGGTGGGAGGAAGGGAGGAAGGAAGGAAAAGGAGGGAGGGATAAAGGAAGAACAGGAAGAAGGAGGGAAGGAAGGAAAGAAAGAAAAGGGGAGGGATAAAGGAAGCACGGGAAAAGGTGGGAGGATGGAGGGAGGAAGGAAGGAAGGAAAAGGAGGGAGGGATAAAGGAAGCACAGGAAAAGGTGGGAGGATGGAGGGAGGAAGGAAGGAAGGAAGGAAGGAAGGAAGGAAGGAAGGAAGGAGGAAGGAAGGAAGGAAGGAAAAGGAGGGAGGGATAAAGGAAGAACAGGAAAAGGTGGGAGGAAGGAGGGAAGGAAGGAAAGAAAAGGGGAGGGATAAAGGAAGCACGGGAAAAGGTGGGAGGAAGGAGGGAAGGAAGGAAAGAAAAAGGGAGGGATAAAGGAAGCACGGGAAAAGGTGGGAGGATGGAGGGAGGGAGGAAGGAAGGTTATAATGGCCACAAAAAATATTCAGTAAAAAAAACAACAGACCTAAATGTTCGGATTAAGGCTGAGAAATGCTTTCATGGAAAGGTGGGTCTTTCAGAATCTTCTAAAGAGTTGGTCAGAGTTGAGATCTGGTCCATCCTGGAGGGGAGGCCTTCTATAGGGCAGCAGAGCATGGGCCTCTAGTTGGCCCCGATTATAAGCTGGGCACATTGAGCAGAATCATTGCCGAAGATCCCAAGTATCTGGAGATGTGATCACTGGAGATTTCTTTAAAGTAATTGCCCCTCAGTGGTTGGGGGCTTTCCATCTTGAATATGGCTGAAAGAAAGAGGGGCTGCATTCAGACAGCTACCTTTCTTGGTGATACAGCAAGGAGCCGCTAAGACGAAACAGGAGGGAGAGCTTCCAAACCCCTTTTTTGACCAAACCAAAGAAAGTTGGGAACCTGTGAGAGATCAGAAATAGCTGGGTTAAACTACAAGATAGAGTTTCATCTGAACCAGATCATGTGGCTTGTTTGGTTTATGGGTTGTGTGAACTGAGTCATTGCATTTTGTAAACCATGTTTATGAATTAGCCCCTTTTGTGAATGCAACCAATTTCAGCTTGTTCGATAAGCTATTAAATACGATTAACATGGAACACAGCCTGGAATATGGGAACAGTAGGAAGAATTTAGCGCTGTTTGTGGTCTGCTTTGTCTGACGAATCACGTATGCGACTTTAGATATTCTTCATATTTTGTAGTAGCTCATCAATGTATTCACACTGTTTGGTTCTCACTGGTCTGCTCTAGGGTTCCTCCAGGCCTTTCTCAGCCACGTCAAAATCCTTCTCAGCCTTGAAACCAGAACTTCTTTTGTGTAAAGATGGCAAGACTCTATGGAAGAGTTCTTCAGTTGGCCTTATGCTCTTTTATTCCCAGGTCTTGCTCTTTCGTGCGTTATGAATTTTGGCCATTCGTTTTTGCACCATCACCTTTATCAAAAAATTGCATATTGTGTGATATTTAAATGATACGCACTAAATAGCCTTCACCATCTGGTCACCTTCATGGGTTGAACTGCATGGCCATCATACCCAGACACGTGACGATGGGTGCAGTTTGGAACATCTGAAGGGCCCTAATTTGGGAGAGACTGCTTTAAAGCAGGGGTCCCCAACCACCGGGCCACGGACCGGTACCGGTCCGTGGAACATATCCTACCAAGCCGCCGGTTTGCTGGGCGCCGCCATCTTGTTTGACGAGAAAGTGCTTCTGGGTGAGCTTTTCCGGTTGGAAAGCGGCGTTTGGGTCCTGAAGGAATCCTCGCGCCTTAGTTTCATCGAAGGGGGCTTCGAACGAAACTAAGGCGCGAGGATTCTTTCAGCACCCAAGGCAAGGCGAGCCGAGCGACCGTCCCAAGCCGTCCCGGCGAAGCCCATCGACAAAGGTACAAAGGAGGAGTTGAAGGTGGCGGGGAGAAGCGGGGGACAGCTGGCTGGCCGGTCGCTCGGCTCGCCTTGCCTTGTCATGCATGCTGATGCTGGTACCGGGCCGCAGATCATTTTGTGATGCCGGTACCGGGCTGTGGCACAAAAAAGGTTGGGGGCCACTGCTTTAAAGGATTATATGGCTCTTGTAACCAGGGAGTATCCGTTGCAAAGAGATCATGTAGCAAAGCTGGATTGTTCCTGGATTGTTCTATTCAGACTGTAAACGGATAGAATGCATTCCTTCAGAGATAATCCTTAACACACAAAGAGTGAACAAGTTGGGACTGAAAAAACCCTTCTCTCTAACATTGATTTTCCTGTGTGGTGGGAAGTTTTCTTGCCTTGCTTGTTGTAAAATAGGGGCCCCACTCCATTCATTCTCTGAAACCTACATTTCAAGAACGTTCTTCCATCTGACCTGTTGCTTACATAGCTGAGGCTTTAGGTGTAACCCGGCTTGTGAATTGCGCTTTTAATGAAACAAAAAAAACAGACGCTTTCCTATATTTAGCACCTAGCGCATGTGTGTACTGGAGAAGACACTTTTTCAAGATATCTTACAAAATTTTAGCAGTTCCTTCCCGGCCCTAAGGAGAAGGAATAATTGAAGGCTTTTGTCTGTTAGGAAAGCTGTTTAAACAATGACTAAATTACACAACCTCAGATTCACACACAAGCTGCTATACTGGAATGAGTCCCTCACATTTTGGCGTGTAATTTTGCTAGGGCTTGGTGTTTTATTGGCATCTGCCAAAAAAGAAAAAAGAAACAAACGCCCCATCACACGTCTTGCGTGTGGCCAGTCATTCGCTTAACAACTGACATATGAGTCAAGAACCACAGGTGTAATAACCTTACACGTCTAGCAGAACCAAGGAAGTTGTAAACAAAAAACCGGCCTCTGCATTCATAATAATTAACTTTAAAAGGTGTCACGCCATATTCATTTCCCTTTGCACGGGGCTCTCTGCGTCAAGCCTTAACTCTCCCTGATTTTAAGACGGGGACTTTCCCTTCATTTTCTACGGGACTCTTTACATTGGAGTGGAGAAGTAACTTGAAGCCCCTGGATTTTATACAAGCTCCTTCAAAAGCTGCCTCTAATTTGTGAGCAGAAAGGGAAAATTGTCCAGCAAATGGAGATCCGTATATCCAATTAACTGAATGGATTTAATTAAATTTCTGTGTAAGCAGAAACGTGGGGCGGGTGGAGAAAAAGGCCACAGGGCAATCGTGGTATTGCAATCAAGGCCCTGGCTCTTTGTATATGCGCACAAAGTGGTGAGACTTCAGTTGTGCTTTTTTTGCATGGGTGCACACAAACACACACACACACATGCCAAAGGTGCTGCGGAAATGCCACAGAATTCAGGAATCGGATTCACCCCGCTCAAAGGCAAGGAGGTGCCACTTCATAGGCTAAAGAGAGCTGCACGCTTCAGCTTCGAGCAGAAGTGCCAAGAATTAAACTGGGAAACCCTACGTGGATTGATTGCGCACTCAACTACATGCAGTATTTATGATCCATCTGCTTGATAAAGACATTAGGGTGCAGTTTGGGATTTCTACTGGGATCCAGCACATCTGGAAATCCACCACTGGTTAAAGAAAGTGACTCCTTACGCTTGAGCTTGAACGAGAAGCCAGGCCTTTTTCTAGCTGATACAGTTGGTCCAATTGTCTAATTGCCTTCTCAAGCTTTTAATATGAGTAACAAGAAATCCCAGGAGTAGGAATAACATTTTTAGATTCTTGGGTATATTTTGGATATACCCGGGGGCTAAATTTAGATTTCCTGCTGTTACGTTAGGGAAGGAATACTGTAAGTCTTTGTGGCATGGTCTTCCTTAGCCTGCTGTTCGCCAGATGTATTAAACCGTAACTCCTCATAGGCTCAGTCAGCCTGGCCTGCCGTGCTGAATGGGATGGCAAACTCAAAAGCCCAACACTATATACTAATACATATACATATGTTAAATGTTTGAAGCATTTCTTCCCTACACTGGCATAACAATTTTGCTCAGAGAGACCACACACCCCTGTGAAAATGGACAGATATGTGAATTAAAATTCAGGTAGTCTTTGATTTACAACCATTCATTTAGTGACAATTCAAAGTTAAAACGCAGCATGGGAAAAACAATTTACAACTGGTCCACACATATAAGAACTGTTACAGCGTCCTCATGGTCACGTGATCAAAATCTGGGCACACAACAGCCAAGGTGGTATTCAGCAGGTTCTGACCAGTATCAGAGGTGGTATTCAGCAGGTTCTGACCAGTTCTGGAGAACCAGTGGGGGAAATTTTGAGTAGTTCGGAGAACCAGCCAAAACCGCCTCTGACTGGCCCCGCCCCCATCTATGTTCTGCCTCCCATTGAGTCCCAGCTGATCGGCTGGGTCTTCTTTGGTTGCCCTGCACAGGAAAACAGAGCTGGAAAGCAGGTTAGTGGGGTGGGGAGGGAAGGGGGATTTTGCAGTATTCTTCCCCTGCCACGCCCACCAAGCCACACCCACCAAACCATGCCCACAGAACCAGTAGTAAAAAAAATTTGAATCCCACCACTGGCCAACATGTATTATTTATGACAGCTGCAGTGCCCTGGGTCATGTAATCGCTGTCTTCCCAGCCGGCTTCCGACAAGCCAAGTCAGTGGGGCGGGAAACAGATTTGGTTACTGACCTCGTGATTAATTTAACTGCAGTGATTCGCTTAACAACCATGGCAAAAGTGGTTGTAAAGTCAGGCGTGGCTCACTTAACAACCATCTTGCTTAGCAATGGAAATCCTGGTCCCAATTTTGGTTGTAAGTCAAGGACTACCTGTAACCGCATGGGAGTTTAAAACTTCTCGAGCCCCTGTACCCACACCTAGAGTACTGCAACTAGTTTTGTTCACCACATTACAAAAAAGATGTCGAGACTCTCGAAAAAATACAGAAGGAATAATGAATGGATGGAAGCTGAACAAGGAGAGATTTAACCTGGAAATAAGGAGAAACTTTCTGACAGTGAGAACAATCAACCAAGGGAACAGCTTTGCCCTCGGAAGTTGTGGAAGCACCATCACTTGAGACTTTCAAGAAGAGATTGGACTCCTATCTGTCAGAAATGGTGTAGGACAGTGGTTCCCAAAGTGGGCAGTACCACCCCCTGAGGGCGGTGGGATACCTTAGGGGGCGCTAAGAGGCAAGGGGGCTGGCAGGGGATGCTAAGACGCGGCAGGGGGCATTTGAGCGCCGGTCCTGCAGGTTCACCCATTGACTGTAACACCGCTCCAGAGCCAGCGCCTCCAATGCGGAAGTGGTGGCACGTTATATGCCGCCGCGGCAGTGTTTAATGCACTGTCCCTCTGCCACCTCTTAGTGTCCCCAAAGGGGCCGGCAGAGGGGTGCTAAGAGGCGGCAGGGGGGCGTTTGAGGCGTCAGCTGGCCCTGCAGGTTCACCCATTGAGGCGCCAGCTCCGGAGCAGTGCTACAGTCAATGGGTGAACCTGCAGGGCTGGCGCCTCGAATGCCCCCCTGCCACCTGTTAGCATCCCCAAGGGGGCCAGCAGAAGGGCGCTAAGTGGCGGCAGGGGGGCGGCGTGTTGAATGCGGCTGTGGCAGCATGTAACGTGCCACCGCTTCCGCATTGGAGGCGCCGACTCCAGAGCAGTGCTAGTCAATGGGTGAAACTGCAGGGCCAAACGGTGCCTTGAACCTGCCGCCTCTTAGCACCCCTCTGCCAGCCCCCTTGGGGAGGCGGCAGGGGGGTGTTCGAGGCGCCGGCCCTGCAGCTTCAGCCATTGACTGTAGTAATGCTCCAGAAACGGTGCCTCGAATGCGGCAGCACATTGGGAAAAGCCGCTGCCACCGCTTTCCCAAAGTGCTGCCGCTATCGCATTCTGTCTGTCCGTCCGTCCATCCATCCATCCACCCATCCTTCCATCCATCCTTCCATCCATCCATCCAAAAGTTCTGTCTGTTTGCCTGCCTGCCTTCCTGCCTACCTACCTGCCTGTCTGTCTGTCTGTCTGTCTCTCTCCCTCCCTCCATCCATCCATCCATCCATGTTCAAAGCGCCGGCCCCTCAGGCACATCAGGAAAGTAGAGCAAAGCCAGTCTGAGAGGGAGGGAGGGAAGGAGGGAGGGAAGGAGAGAGAGAGAGAGAGAAAGAGAGACCTGATGCATCAGATTGAATGAGGCCTAGTTTAGACTGAGACCCTTTTCTACATTGAAACATCTTTGCCAGCACACTGAAACCTCTTTGGCTTCTATTAAAGGTTTTGTGGACGAAACATGGTCAAGACTATCAGGAAAGTCTCACATTTTGTTGAGGCTTTAAACAGGATCCATTGGACCAGATCGCCACCCTAAAGATTACTTTTCCCCAATGTATTACAGTGCCAATTCTGAAGAAGGCAAAACCAAAATGTACTGGTAAATTACAAGGAGAACACGCACACACACACTCCCTTCTAACCCCGCTGGAGCAGGTGATTGGACTAGAATAGATATCTCATTATCTTTCTCCTCCCTCCCTCTTTCTTTATTTCTTTTTCTTTCTGTCCCTTCCTTCCTTTGTCCCTTTTTCTTTCTTCCCCTTTTCTCTTTATTTTCTCTCTCTCTTTCTTTTCTCTCTCTCTTTCCCTCTCTCAGGCTCATCCCTTTGCATCAGGGGTAGCCAAACTTTTGGACCTCAGGGACCACCAAACTCATAATTTTAAATCCCAGAGACCACTAATATGAATTTTGACTGATGGTGGCTTTCTGGCATTGTTGGGAGAGAGAGACATCTGATCCAACCTCTCTCTCCCTCTCTCTCTCACACACACAGGCAGGGGTGGGATTTAGACCTCTGATCTAAAGCTGTCAAAACTCCAAAAACAGGTCAAGTAGCTCTGGGGAGGCCAGTCATAAATTAGAACACTTGCTAAACAACCGGTCATTAAGTGAGGACCACTTGTATTTGGTTTGCCAGTCACCTGGCCACGCCCATCCAGTCACATGACCAGCAAGCCACGCCCACCCATGTCATGTGACCAGCAGACCACACCCTCAAATTAGGCCACACCCACACAAATTTGAATCCCACCCCTGGGTGTGGGGGCACCAAGGATGAGTTTGTAGCACCAAGGGGGAAGTGGACCGAAAAAGTTTGGGAACCACTGGTGTAGGGTCTCCTGCTTGGGTGGGGGGTTGGACTAGATGACCTATAAGGTCCCTTCCAACTCTGATTATCTGTTATCTGTTATTATGGTGCTTTGAATGAAGTAAACTTAGAACTAAGGAGAAACTTCCTGACAGTTAGAACAATTAATTAATGGAACAACTTCCCTCCAGAAGTTGTGAATGCTCCAACACTGGAGGTTTTTAAGAAGAGATTGGATAGCCATTTGTCTGAAGTGGTGTAGGATTTCCTGCCTAAGCAGGGGGTTGGACTAGAAGACCTCCAAGGTCCCTTCCAACTCTCCTATCCTATCCTATCCTATCCCTTTCAGAGGACTGCCTCCTTAAGATAAGTGACTGACAGATCCATGCAAGATTGTGATTTTTAAGCAACTCTCCTCATTTAATGAAATTGGAGACGCAAAAAGCCACCCCCGTTTCATTTTCCATAATTCACAATTACACCGAATATTGTCTGCATTGTGAAATATAAGGTAGGAGTTCTGACATCTCTCAGCGGTACATTATTATGGGCACCAAGTGGACAGGAAGCGTTTTATTATTTGCCATCTATTAATAGCCCATCAAATTCTAAATGGTAGTTGTTCATCTTGAGTGTCGTTTTCCAAATGGGAAAAGCCTACCCTTGAAATGAGTAGCTGACCACTTAGGAATCCGGAGGCCTGGCAAAGTGACAGCTGAACTTTATCAAAAGGACAAAAGACTCCCAGGGCAGTGCCACACTCCATCTGTGCCACCCTCCTGGCACCGTTTTGCCAATAGAGGCTGTAACTCATTATTTTGTCAACAGAACACTAAGGAACATAGTCATTTTGCAAATACATCATAACAACATAATGCAGTAAGATGTGCAATAAATAATACTAAGAACAATGATGAAGAAATCAGCCTTAAAAACAGATGGCTTAAAAAACAGCTCAGCTTAGCAAAAAAAAAAACCCAAAAACCCAAAACAATAATAGTACTTCTGTAAATTGGTAGCTGATCCTGGAGGCTGTGGGGTGGTCATGGTCTTCAGCAAAAAGATCCAGAGGCTGCATGTAATCCAATGATCGTGGCTCATCCACCTGTGAATTAACCTGGAGGATTTTTTGCCTGAATTGGTTCACTCCTGGTCTTGTCAATTAAGCATTGTCACCAGGCAGGGCTCAGGAAGTTGGTCTCTGTTATGGGTTGAATGACATCCCCCCACAGAGGTATTAAAAAAGTATCTAAAACAAGCTGGGGTGACTGGGGTTAATTGAGGAGTCTCTTCATTTGTTTTTATCTTTACTGGTATACAGAGAGAATTGGTCATTGATTCCCCAAGATGTTGATGCCTTTTGGTTTTTAGTGTGCATTTAATTTTTTGTATTTGTTAAGTTGCTCAGTCGTTGTTGGTAAGAAGCTTAGAGGTCGTCTCCTCCTCCTCCTCCTCCTCTTCCTCCTCCTCCTCTTCCTCCTCCTCTTCCTCCTCCTCCTCCTTCTCCCCCCCCCTCTGACCCAAGTACTAAGAAGATAGTAACTCCCTCTAATCTAAGCCTTTGGTGGGTTCTAGTCAATTTCATTTGTTCTTAGGATTTCTTTTCCCAGTTTTTAATCAGAATGTACAGGACCTTTTTATAACTTAAATCCATTACTTCACATCCTGCAATTTAGGAGGTATACAGGTAGTCCTTGGTTAATGATGAACATTGGGACCAGAAGGTAAGGCAAGTCATGGTCCAAGCATGGTGGGGCCAGAGGTGGTTGCCGCTAAGTGCACACAACTTGCCAGAGGGACTTGGCAAGTTGTCAAGCCAACAGGGATGGTTGCAAATATCAATCATGTGACCGTGGGATGCTGTAATCGTTGTAGGGGGGATCTGGTTGCCAAGTGCCCAGATCACAGTCACATTACCACGGAGATGCTGGGACAGCTAGAACTTTGAGGACCAGTTGTAAGTACCACTTGTTCAGCACCATTTGTAAATTTGAATGTTTGTGGAATGTATCGTTGTTAAAAAAGGGTTACCTGTGCTCACAGGTAATATATACTCACAGTTAGGCTGAGAATGTTAGGTACCAAAATACACAAAACACATATATTCAGTATATTGCTGACAGATGCAAAGAAATAAGTGCTCGCTCTCTCTCTCTCAAAAAAACAAAACCCTGGAACTATAAGTACCTTTAGAGAATAGAATCAAAATAAATCCGACACAGAATTTAACTCAATTTGGTAATTATTTTGGGATTATAATACTATATGGGCTTGTACTAGATCTGAAATATCTTTCACATGCTAGTAAAATAATACTTAGGATCATCCAACACAGATTAGAGCCCTGCTTGGAAAAAGAGATGCCAGATGTTCAAGTTGGCTTTAGAAAAAGCTGAGGAAAGCAAAACAATATTGCTGATGCCCGCTTGAGAAATAGTATGTGCTTCATCAATTATAGAAAGGCCTTTGATTGTCTTTGGAGATTCTCAGTCATCCAGGTCATGGTTGTCCCAAGGACACTTTTTCAAGAGGCAACTGGACTTTCTGGTTTTTCTTTGAAGACATTTCACTTTTCATCCAAGAAGCTTCTTCAGCTCTGACTGGACGGTGGGGAATGGAAGGATTTATACTCCTTGCAGTCAGCTGGTTATTTGCATTCTTTTAGAGAGTGGTTGAGGCCACTTGGAGGTTTATTTATGTTATCAGGATGATCTGAGTAGTGCTCCAAGAAGGCTCCACACCCATTTGTACCACATACATACACCCAATCTCCCAATTTCAAGACATCTGGAGGGAAGTGAGGTGTGGAAGATTATGCCGAAGAGCTGACATTGGTCTGTGATTTGTTTCTCATTACGGTATCAGATGTTATTGTGATTAACTGAAGACATGAAATCTAGTTTGGGAAGGGAGCATTACACTCTGTTGCCTTATGTGTTTAGGGCTTAAGAGAGGCTGATGGGGAGATAAGAGAAGAGAAATCAGACCAATCTTTTAATGAGGAATTGAGCTTAGGATTTCTGGTAGTGATGAAGAGGTGAGAGAAATGTGTGAGTTCTTCTCGTTTTGCCTCTTGGATGGAAAGGCGGCAGAGAAGTTCAGCCCAATACCAATTATTGTACATTCCAGTTTTAGAACAAAATTAATCAAAAGTAGCTCAACAAGTCTCCTTTGCAGCTCCAGTGTTCCCTGACAAGTGATACAGGCTTCTCTGGCAGAAGCAATTAATCCTTCATCGCCTTCTGTTGCAGTTCAGATTAAATACAGTCAATCTGGGAGTGGTATTTTAGCTGTGTAGGGTGGGAAATTTCCTTGGGGTCAGTAAATAAAAAAACAAAACCGTACAGTGTTATCTTCCTGATGAAGAATAATTAATGAGTACTTCAAAGGAGTAACCAATCAAGTTAATTGATCTTGTCAAATACACACACACACACCCCATCCCAGTGATACAAGAGGAGAAAAAGTCAGGGTCAGTGGAGCCAGTATGCAGATTAACAAATTTCAACAGCATTTGCAGATGGATATGTAGATTATCCATCACTATCCCTTTCATCTAGCTATTATGATGCTGGGATTATCAGAGCAGCTGAAAATTATGTAGGGCAATAAGGCATTAAACAAATGGTTGTATGTTGAGGACTAACTGCACTGTATACTTACTAGTCAAACAATTCTCAGCAGAGATTCCTCTGTCAATCAGAAACAGTTGGCAGTCATGGCGAGGAGAGCTTTTGCACAGTTTTCGTGTTGTGCACCAGTTGTGAGCATTCCTGGACTAGGAGGCTCCGCTCCTGGTCACTCTTGCCCTGATCACCTCCTAAGTGGACTACTGTAATATGCTCTACATGGGCCTGTCCCTGTAGCACTCCTGCCCCATGAACTGCATTGGTTGCCACACTTGATTTCTGGATCCAATTCAAGATGCTGATTTTTACCTTTAAAGCGCTTTGTGGTACGCAGCCTCCACCCAATTACATCTGCCCATCCTGTCAGATGCTGTGGGTCCCATCCGTGAAAGACTTTCAGCCAGCGGGACCCAGGAGACATGCCTTTTCTGTCATGGCGCCCGCTCTGAGGTGAGATTGGCTCCAGTGGTGGGATTCAAAAATGGTTATTACCGGTTTTGTGGGCGTGGCTTGGTGGGCGTGGCTTGATGGGCATGGCAGGGGGAAGGATACTGCAAAACCCCCATTCCCTCCCCACCCCACTAACCTGCTTTCCAGCTCCGTTCTCCTGTGCAGAGCGACCAAAGAAGACCCAGCCAATCAGCTGGGACTCTGGAGGCAGAGCATAGATGGGGGCGGGGCCAATCAGAGGTGGTATTTGCCGGTTCTCCAAACTACTCAAAATTTCTGCTACCGGTTCTCCAGAACTCGTCAGAACCTGCTGAATACCACCTCTGATTGGCTCCATCCTTGATATCTTTCAGGAAAACGCTCAAAATATAACTTATGTCAGCACGCTTGGGGAATCTCAAGGAAAGGATGTCCTAATGAGATGTTTGCATTGTTTTTCGTATCAATTTTCTTAATTATCCTGCTATTAATAATGTTGTTGATGTCTTTTCATTGGGGATGTCGAGGTGGTTAACAGCATCAAATTTCTGGGTGTGCAGCTAACAAGTAGGCCGGCTTGGTCGCCCAACAGCGAGACACCGGTGAAACGGGCACATTTTCTGTGTTGCGTGAGAAAAGTTCATCTTCCTCCCCCTGTCCTTACCACTGTCTATAGAGCAGGGTTGTCAAACTCGCTGCATCACGGCGGCGTCACATATCGGGACTCCCCTCCCTCCCCTTTGCTAAACCGGGCGTGGGTGTGGCCAACATGTGATGCATCCAACCTGCCAGTTTGACAGCCCTCCTATGGAGGGACAATTGAAAGCATCCTGTCATATTGCATTACTGTCTGGTTTTGAAGTGTTACTGCTTCAGACGGGAAGGTGCTGCAGAGAGTGGTGAGGATGGCAAAAAGGATTGTTGGCAGTTCACTCCCTTCTCTCCAGGACATGGCACATAAGCGTTGCTCGAGCAGGGTTTGCAGGCTTGTCTGGAACGCTACACATCCTCTTCACGACCTGTTTTCCTGGTTACCTTCTTGGGAGGTGGCTTCATGGTATCCGAAGCAGAACACCCAGATTCAGTCACAGTTTTGTTCCATATAGCATCAACCTTGTGATCTCTCAGGCTTCCTCTTTCCACTATGTATTGAAGATGGGCAGTGATTAATATTTACATGTATGGGGGTAGATAGGGAGGTAGATAGATAGATAGATAGATAGATAGATAGATAGATAGATAGATAGATAGATAGATAGATAGATGTAACACTGAAGGCTAATGTTTTCGGCACCAAGCGCACAAGCACGCATCCCCAAAATGCGATGTATGCGCATGTCTCATGCATGCGGCCCACCCCTGTGCATGCACATGCGACTCTTTTCATGAGTCCTCCGCATGCCCCCCAGGCATGTACTGCAGAGACCCGAAGACCAGCTGGCTGGTGGGAGGCACATGTGCGCATGCGGAGGCTGAGCTGAGCTGGGGCGATGGCTCACGTGGCCAGAGAGAGGGCTCTGCGTGCCACCTCTGGCACGCATGCCATAGGTTCACCATCATGGGTATATAGCATTTTTATATGTGATATGTAAGTATATACTTTTGAGAGCAGGCAACTGAATTTCATTTTTAACGTGTGCCAGACTCCCGCAGAAAAAAAATGACAAAATGTTTGTCTGTCTATCTAGCTATTATCTATCTATCTATCTATCTATCTATCTATCTATCTATCTATCTATCTATCATCTATCTTAATTGTTTTAATATTTTGATTTTATTGTTTCTTATCAGCTGCCTAGAGTTATTTTCTTGTGACATGAGTAGCTATATAAATGTGATAAGCAAATAAACGGGAAAAATCTCACTTGGGAGTTTTGGGTGGAGGAGAACAAATGCAAGGCACGATTCATAAAAGAGGATGTGAAGTTGCAATTTCCACCATCCTGAAGCCAGTCGGATTTAGGGGAGGCATAAATTTGTCTTTGCAGATGATAGTATGCTATTAGTTGGGTCCTTAGAGCTCTCTGAGCTGGATTGTTTTCTTGCAGATGTTTCATTACATGACCATCATAGCTAATGTCATCGATCATTAGTCAGGTAATTGAACATCTGCAAGCAAACAAACATGCTCAGAGAACATCAAGGACTCCGATGTTCAACCCTGAGCTACAGATATTCTATTCTATTGGTTCTATACTGTTAACCAAGACTTGCTCAATCTATAGTTCACTCTCATTTGGCCTAGCAAAATCATGTTCTACACACAGTAGAAATTGCATTTTGGGGAATGAAAAAAAAGGACAAAACAAAGAGTTGCCCTACTGGGATGAGACATGAATGGAGTAGATGCTTAGCATATAGAAGATCACAACCGAACCAGTTTAGTAGTTAAGACACCAGGCAAGAAACCAGGAGACCGGAAGTTCTAGACCAGGGGTGTCCAACCGTGGCAACTTTAAGACTTGTGGACTTCAACTCCCAGAGTTCCTCAGCCAGCAAAGCTGGCTGAGGAACTCTGGGAGTTGAAGTCCACAAGTCTTAAAATTGCCAAGGTTGGACACCCCTGGTCTAGACCCACATTAGTCATGAAGCTGGCAAGGGGACTTATAGAAGCCACCTGAGGGACTTTCTCTCAGTACTAGGAAGGAGGTGGCAAGGGCATACAACTTCTAAACGTTTTGCCAAGAAAACTGTAGGGACTAGGAGTCAAATTAATACTTACACCTTTAATTAAGGGGCTGCTACAGAGTGGAAGGGGTCAAGCTATTTTCTAAAGCGCCTGTAGGCCAGACAAGGAATAATGGATGGAAACTGAACAAGGAGAGATTTAACCTGGAAACAAGGAAAAACTTTCTGACAGAACAATCAACCAATGGAACAGCTTTTCCTTTGGAAGTTGTGGGAGTGCCATCAGTTGAGACTTTCAAGAAGAGATTGGACTGCCATCTGTCAGAAATGGTGTAGGGTCTCCTGCTTGGGTGGGGCGTTGGACTAGATGACCTACAAGGCCCCTTCCAACTCTGATTATCTGTTATTTCCTAGATAAGAGACAAGTTAAAATTTATATCTTGAATTTCCTAGATAGATCTCTGGTGTGACATAGCTAACGTCATCGATCATTAGTCAGGTAATTGAACATCTGCAAGAAAACAAACCTGCTCAGAGAACATCAAGGACTTTGATGTTCAACCCTGAGCTACCTTTTGCCTCAACATACGTCCACACAAAAATCACCACAATGATGTCATCCCTAATTGTAACTTCAAAAAAGGCAACTATGATCTTATAGATAACGATCTCTCATCCCTCGATTGGCAATCTCTATTCACTGGATGCAATACTGTTGAAGACCATTACAACATATTTTTACTTGAAGTCAAAAGAGTCATCAAACTATATGTTTCAACAACAACTCCAAAAACAAAACAAAAAAGCAGATTACCCATATCAATAAGGAAACTTCAATCCAAAAAGAGATCACTCTGGCGGAAAAACAAATCTGGTCACGTTACTAATTTCAAAAACCGATACAAAAATTTATGCCACCAGATAAAGACCGAATGCACCAATTACCACATTAAACAAGAGGAAAACCTTCTAAGCACCAATTCCACCCGTGCTTTTTTACAATTTTGTAAACAACAAACTAAAAGACTCAAGGTCCATCCCTCCCTTGATAGGACCTGATGGTAAAGACTGCAGCGACGACACCATTAAAGCCAACATCTTCAACACATTCTTCGGCTCAGTGTTTGTAAACAGTAATGGATCATGCCCAATGTTTCCTAGTCGTACCACAGATAACAATAATGATCTAATACATATCGATTTTACAGTAGACAACGTTGAAAAAGCACTACGCAACCTAAAACCATCTCTATCTATTGGACCGGATGGAATATGTGCCTACTTCTTAAGAAAGCTATCCACTGCCATAGCCAAACCTCTAAGCATAATCTTTGAAAAATCTTTCAGAACCAGCTCCTTGCCCAACTTATGGTTACAAGCCACAGTCATCCCCATCTTCAAAAAGGGAGACCTAAGCCTAGTTGAAAATTACAGACCAATCTCCTTATGCTGCGTCACCTGTAAAGTCATGGAATCAATTATTAACCAATCCATCATCCTCCATTTAGAGACAAACAACCTACTCTCCAATAAACAATTTGGTTTCAGAAAAAAACTATCCTGTAATCTGCAACTCTTACACTGCAAAAACATATGGACTACACAACTCGACCAGGGCAAAGCAATAGACGCAATCTACATAGAGTTCTGCAAAGCCTTTGATTCAGTGGTACACGACAAACTACTCCTAAAAATAAAATCTTATGGTATCTCTGGACAACTGAATAACTGGATAGAAGCATTCCTGTCAAACAGACAACAAATGGTCAAAATTGGGAACGCCCTATCATATCCAGTACCTGTCAATAGTGGTGTTCCCCAAGGCAGTGTTCTAGGACCAACTCTCTTCATAATCTACATAAACGACCTTTGTGATCATATCAAGAGCAATTGCGTTCTCTTCGCTGATGATGTAAAGCTGTTCAATACCACAGACAATACTACTACCCTACAAAAGATCTAGACTATGTATCTGAATGGTCTAACATATGGCAACTTCAAATCTCAACAAATAAATGCTCTGTCTTACATATTGGTAAAAAAATCAGAAAATAAAATACAAGCTGAATAGTCAAGATCTTGTTGATGACCCAAGCTCTGTAAAGGACCTGGGAATACTCACCTCTAATGATCTAAGTGCTAGAGCCCACTGCAACTACATAGCCAAAAAGGCATTAAGAGTTGTTAACCTAATCCTACGTTGCTTTTTCTCTGGTAATATCTCACTACTAACCAGAGCATACAAAACATTTGCTAGACCAATACTCGAATACAGTTCATCAGTCTGGAATCCTTATCACGTATGTGATATTAACACAATTGAGAAAGTCCAGAAGTATTTCACAAGAAGAGTTCTCCACTCTTCTACCCGTTGTAGAATACCTTATGCCACCAGACTCGAAATTCTAAAACTAGAAAACCTCGAATTACGCCGTCTTCGGTCCGACTTAAGCATGGTATATAAAATCATACATTGCAATGTCCTACCTGTCAATGAATACTTCAGCTTTAACCATAACAACACAAGAGCACACAACAGATACAAACTCAAAGTAAACCGCACCAAACTTGATTGCAGGAAATACGACTTCAGCAATAGAGTGGTCAATGTCTGGAATACTCTACCCGACTCTGTAGTTTCTTCCCCAAACCCCAAAAACTTTAACCTTAGACTGTCTACTATTGACCTCACCCCTTTCCTAAGAGGTCTGTAGGGGGGCGTGCATAAGCGCACCAACGTGCCTACCGTCCCTGTCCTATTGTTTCTCTTATTCTTTTATTTTTCTTATATGTACCCATTTCATATATTCACAACTATGTATACACTTGTACTTATTATCTTGTAAACAATTGACAAATCAAATAAATAAATAAATAAATAAATAAATAAATAAATAAATAAATAAATAAATAAATAAATAAATAAATAAATAAATATATATTCTATTCTATTGGTTCTATACTGTTAACCAAGACTTGCTCAATCTATAGTTCGCTCTCATTTGGCCTAGCAAAATCATGTTCTACACACAGTGGAAGTTGCATTTTGGGGAATGAAAAAAAAGGACAAAACAAGGAGTTGCCCTACTTTGATGAGACATGAATGGAGTAGATGCTTAGCATATAGAAGATCACAACCGAACCAGTTTAGTAGTTAAGACACCAGGCAAGAAACCAGGAGACCGGAAGTTCTAGACCAGGGGTGTCCAACCGTGGCAACTTTAAGACTTGTGGACTTCAACTCCCAGAGTTCCTCAGCCAGCAAAGTCCACAAGTCTTAAAATTGCCAAGGTTGGACACCCCTGGTCTAGACCCACATTAGTCATGAAGCTGGCAAGGGGACTTATAGAAGCCACCTGAGGGACTTTCTCTCAGTACTAGGAAGGAGGTGGCAAGGGCATACAACTTCTAAACGTTTTGCCAAGAAAACTGTAGGGACTAGGAGTCAAATTAATACTTACACCTTTAATTAAGGGGCTGCTACAGAGTGGAAGGGGTCAAGCTATTTTCTAAAGCGCCTGTAGGCCAGACAAGGAATAATGGATGGAAACTGAACAAGGAGAGATTCAACCTGGAAACAAGGAAAAACTTTCTGACAGAACAATCAACCAATGGAACAGCTTTTCCTTTGGAAGTTGTGGGAGCGCCATCAGTTGAGACTTTCAAGAAGAGATTGGACTGCCATCTGTCAGAAATGGTGTAGGGTCTCCTGCTTGGGTGGGGGTTAGGACTAGATGACCTACAAGGTCCCTTCCAACTCTGATTATCTGTTATTTCCTAGATAAGAGACAAGTTAAAATTTATATCTTGAATTTCCTAGATAGATCTCTGGTGTGACATAGGCAAGGAATCATTATAGACAAGAAGGGCCCTAGGCCCAATCTCTAGAACTCTTCTTATGTTCTTTTCTTAGGCTGTGTGTTTGCATGTGTATGTCTGATTGCGTGGCAGAAGGTTGTACATGCTAATTCCCTAATACAGGTAGTCATCCCTGCAAGCAGACTCTGAGGGCAGAATTGTAGTCCAGGCCCGCTTCATGTTTCAAGAAAATATAAACCAATTCCTGGTTTATCTGCATATGAAACACTAGTCCATAAGTTCAATTCCATTTCCTAAGTGCTTTTTAATGTTTGCCCAGACCAGTTCCATTTACGGCAATTCCATGAGCTTTTGGTTGTTTACCCAAAGCTTCTTTGTGTTGTAATCGTCTGAGTCCGTGGAAAATATGTTTCCTGTCAGAATAAGCAGCAATACTGTGACCTTTCATATTTTATATCTTCCCTCACATCCTCTTTTCTCCATTTTTCTCCCTGGTCTTTATTGTCTCCACTTCTTGTACTTCCTTCTTGGTCACGGTCCCTATCATGTCATCCCTCTCATTTTGCCCTCTTCTAGAGTTAAACATTTAAGCATCTTTAATTCTGTCAAATATTTGTGACTGTTTTTTCCTTCTATACGGTTGATGAGATAAGCATTTGCAAAGTGCCTGCTTTGAAATCTTCACAGGTAGCTATTAATGCTATGGAATTATAGAGGATAATTACTTCTTTAAAGATAGGAGACATTTTCCATCTCCGGCTGTTTGAACTTGTTAATAATGATTTCTAAATAATTGTGGACAATCCACCTTGTTGTGTGTTCACAATTATGGGCCCTAGTAGATTAAAGGAACTTAGAAAACAGTATAAAAGGATTTGGAAACTTCAATTTAGCCTTGTTGCCATACGATTTATTAGAGTGTCTGCTAACTTGGCTGCTCTCTTTCCAAATCTGTCTATACAGGTAGTCCTCTACTTGCATCCTCTACATTTCTGTTGCTAATTGTGAAGTGAATTTTGCTGCATTTTACGACCTTTCCTGCCCCAATTGTTAAGTGAATCTCTGCAGTTGTAAAGTTAATAACATGGATTGTTACGTGAATCTGGCTTTCCCATTGATTGTACTTGTAAGGTCCCAAAAGCTGATCACAGGGACTCTGGGACACTGAATCCGTCATAAGTATGAGTCAGTTCCCAAGCGTCCAAATTATGATCAGGTGACCATGGGGATTGTGCAGCATGTGAAAAATGGTCATACGTCACTTTTTTCAGTGCCATGGTAACTTTTAAACTGCCACTAAATTAACTGTTGTAAGTCAAAACATTGATCAGACTCCATTCCTAACACATCTCACTCTGTTTCTTTACCGAGATCCCCCCCAATTCAGCCCAGCTCCAAGAGAAAGAAAAAAAGGGGGTTTAATTTTTTTTTTTCTTGAAGCCCATCAGTAAACCTCATGGAAAATTCTATGAACTCAAAAGGTAGCATTACAGCCACGTAATCGCACAACCAGAACCACCTTTTTTTAAACAGTGCTGGTTCATAATGAGGATTCACATGAGGGAAAGGGGGCAAAGAAGGATCAAGGGGAGGTAGCTATCTCATAGTTTAGATTGATTTCAATTACCTGGCTTCGTCTGACATAATAGCCCAGTTACAATAGCCCAGTTATGTATTACGTGCTTAAATCAGCCATTGGAATTTACACCGCCTGCAAAGCTGGTTACAGAAAGGATTTGGAATGTGAAAAAACAAGCAGCCACCTTGAGATGGGGAGATGTTCCTGGACTTGGCGACCCTCCAGTAGGACCCCTCCTATTGCTTCACCTCTCCTTAACGCAGAGGTCTCCAAACTTGGCAACTTTAAGACTTGTGAACTTCAATTCCCAGAATATCTCCTCCAGTCATGTTAGCTCAGGAATTATGGGAGTTGAAGTCCACAAGTCTTAAACATGCCAAGTTTGAAGACCCTTGCCTTAACGGATTGTCCAATTCACCGGAAGAATAGATAAAATGACATATTGACTATATTCATGCCTACGTCTGCAGTGTTTGGTGCTGTTGCTTAGGATACACAATAGATTTAAGTGAGTGGATCTAAGAGGGTAGATACAGATAATCAGAGTTGGAAGGGATCTTGTAGGTCATCTAGTCCAACCCTCCACCCAAGTGGGAGACCCTACACCATTTCTGACAAATGGCAGTCCAATCTCTTCTTGAAAGTCTCAACTGATGGCGCTCCCACAACTTCCAAGGGCAAGGTGTTCTACTGGTTGATTGTTCTCACTGTCAGAAAGTTTCTCCTTGTTTCCAGGTTAAATCTCTTCTTGTTCAGTTTTCATCCATTATTCCTTGTCTGACCTATGGGTGCTTTAGAAAATAGCTTGACCCTTCCTCCCTGTGGCAGCCCCTCAAATATTGGAAGACCGCTACCGCTATCATGTCTCCCCTGGTCCTTCTCTTTACTAGACTAGCCATGCCCAGTTCCTGCAACCGTTCTTCGTATGCCTTAGTCTCCAGTCCCCTAATCTTCCTGGTTGCTCTTCTCTGTACTTTTTCTAGAGTCTCAACATCTTTTTTGTAATGTGGTGAACAAAACTGGATGCAGTACTGTAGGTGTGGTCTTACTAGGGCTTAATAGGGTGGTATTAGTACTTTCCTTGACTGTATCCCTCTGTTAATACAATTTAGGATTGCATTAGCATTTTGGCGGATGCTGCTATTTAGCTGGTTGTCCACTAAGACTCCAAGATCCCTCTCACAGTTACTGCTATTGAGCCTGGGTTCACCCAGTCTATATGTGTACTTTTGGTTTTTCTTGCCTAAGTGTAGGACTTTACTTTTCTCTACATTGAATTTCATTTTGTTAGATATGGCCCAGTGTTCTTGTCTGTCAAGATCCATCTGGATCTTGAGTCTATCTTCTTTGGGTGTTAGCTAAGTTTTTTTTTGCCTTTTTTGTTTTTTGGAGGGAAATCTTGAAATTAGTTCCTGAAGCACTGATGTAACTATTTTGCTTCTTAATACTCAATACCTGGGAAAGGGGGGTCACTCACAAGCCATCTCTTCTGTAAAGGGTTGTTATTGTTCAGTTGCTAAGTGGTGCCCGACCCTCGGCAATGCCATGGACCATAGCATGCCAGCCCCACCCCCCCTCCACTGTCTCCTGGAGTTTGCTCAAACTCATGCTCATTGCGTCAATGATACTGGCCTACCATCTCATCCAGAGGGATACAATCAAGATCAAGGGAGGTACTAATACCACTCTATAAAGCCTTAGTAAGACCACACCTAGAGTACTGCATCCAGTTTTGTTCACCACATTACAAAAAAGATGTTGAGACTCTAGAAAAAGTACAGAGAAGAGCAACCAGGAAGATTAGGGGACTGGAGACTAAGGCATACGAAGAACGGTTGCAGGAACTGGGCATGGCTAGTCTAGTAAAGAGAAGGACCAGGGGAGACATGGTAGCAGTCTTCCAATACTTGAGGGGCTGCCACAGAGAGGAAGGGGTCAAGCTATTTTCTAAAGCGCCTGTAGGCCAGACATGGAATAATGGATGGAAACTGAACAAGGAGAGATTTAACCTGGAAACAAGGAGAAACTTTCTGACAGTGAGAGGAATCAACCAGTGGAACAGCTTTCCCTCGGAAGTTGTGGGAGCGCCATCAGTTGAGACTTTCAAGAAGAGATTGGACTGCCATTTGTCAGAAATGGTGTAGGGTCTCCCGCTTGGGCGGGGGCTTGGACTAGATGTCCTACAAGGTCCCTTCCAACTCTGGTTATCTGTTAAATTTGTTAAATCATCCTCTGCTGTCTCCTTCCCCTTTTGCCTTTCTCAAATCTTTCCCAACATCAGGGCCTTTTCCAGTGAGTCCTCTCTTCATATTAGGTGGCCAAAGTATTTGAGCTTCAGCTTCAGTCTCTGTCCATCCAAAGAAGAGTCAGAGTCGATTTCCTCTAGATTGACCGATTCGATCTCCACGGTATACCGGAAACAGGACCTCCTCAATATTCTGGTGGCGTTTCCGTCAAAGTTATGTGAAAGTTATGTGGTTATGTGAAAATAAAGAAAAAATATGAAATGGTTATATGAATAGTATTGGAATAAATATAGGATATATTGTAGATTGAGGAATATGCCATATGGATCCTAAATACATTAATTTTACTCTAATTTTACTTTTTTTTTTAGTGTTTATTAAATATTGGTCTTGAGTTAATTAATGAAGACAATAATGTATAAGGTTAAATAAAATAGATGGTAAGCTGAAAATGGAAATAATAGGGGATAAAGAATTGAAAATATATGTGAGAAAATGATTTTGATGTTGAATTAATGAATTAAAATATGAAATGGAAATTTTTTTGAAGAATAGTGGAGTGGATAATAATTTGATGTGATATTAAATAAGAAAGTTGAGAATGTAAGTATAATTATGTATAAATGTTGTAATCTGGAATCACGTTGCTCACGTGAAGAGATGTGTAAAAAACAAAATAAAAAATTTTTATTTTAAAAAAAATTATCCGGCTATTATAAACGCATCTCAGTCTCTCCTTCCACCTCCCACCCCCATGACCTCAGTGCAGAATAGCTGGGAATTTCATATGGGTGGGGGATCCCCAATGGCTTTGTAAGGAGGGAAAACTCTTAATATACTTGGAGAATATCTCCTCTGAACAAAAGACCCTCTGTTGAAGTCAACTCAACGCGGTGTGTGATGTGAATCGGTGTTTGGGAGCTGCAAGGCAGCCTGCCAGGGTGGCTTCAGTGAGCGTGAGTGTTTTGTTATCTTGCTTGCTTATCTAAAACAAACCCATGGAGCTGGATTTTAGAGCTTAACCAAATGCTACTTGTTAAAATAAATAATCAGCACACCCTGTTCCTTTCCTTGATATATGAGCACAAAGGTACCTTGAAGGAAGTATTCTGGCTTATTTTCTGAAAAATGCAGGCTTGGCCCATTGGAGTATCTTGATAAGGGAGATTTAAGAATGTAATTCGAAGTCTATTTATAACTAGTTTAGTCTACTAGGTATAAGGTCTCCTTAGAATATTGATTGTTTGATTGATAGGTGAATTAAAGTACCTCGTCCTTCCAATATGTAGTCACTCAAAGTAGCTAACATCGCTGAAGACCAATACAGTATTAAAATACAAAATCTCTCCGCCCCTCCAATTAAATAATAAAATGAAGGAGATACTATAGGTAAGACTGGTTCAAATATTTATTGTTACATAAGTACAAATTATTTTGTGTTAAATAATGGAGCCAAAAATTTATGTTGCTAAGCAGGACAGTTGTTAAATGAGTTTGCCCTTATTTTATGAACTTTTTTGCCACAGTCGTTAAGTGAATCACTGTAGTTGTTAAGTTGGTAACACAGAAACACAATCCGGCTTCCCCGTTGACTTTGCTTGTCAGAAGGTTGCAAAAGGGGAACACATGGACCCCAGGACACAGCGACCGTCATAAATAGGAGTCAGTTGCCAAATGGGGTGTCTGAATTTTAATCACATAGCCAAGGGGATGCTGCAACAGTTGTAAGTGTGAAAAAACAGTCATGTCACTTTTTCCAGTGCAGTTGTAACTTCAAATGGTCGCCAAGCAAATGGTTGTAAGTCAAGGACTACCTACAAATTCTTTTTTTTTTAAATAAAGTTTTATTTAGTTTTTCCCACATACAAAATACAAGTAAAACATCTTTTTTGAAAATAGCATGGTCCCGGGTTGAACTTCTTTATACAGACACAAAACTCAATTTCATGCTCCTTTTTGTGTTCTATTTCATATCTTATACTATTCTACATTTTCTATATAGTTTTTCCCATCTTTTAATTTTCTCAATTTTATTTTGATTATCTCATCTCAATTCAAAAAATTATATTTATACTTTTGTCTGTTCTGTTTCAATTTCATATTATCTTTTCTCATTAAACAAGTTTTCTCTTGTAGTTACTAATTGGAGTATGACACCTTTATATCTTTTAATTACATCCATTCAACTCCTATTTAAACTTCAATATATACCTTAAGGTTATGACCTTCAATATAATACATAATACAAGAATTCCAATCGAATTCTGCTTGGTACATTCTTATAATACACACTATATTCTTTAAAAAAAAGGATTATAAATATATGTAATTATAAACCCTCATTCCATTCCAATTCAGTTCTATCATTAATAATCATTAAAATCTTAACATCTTTAACATTTCTTTTCAATTAAATATCATACTTCCTTAAAGACACGTATAATCTCCATAATTAATTTTCCCTTATTTCTCTTCACGTATGTTTTGTAAATCATTAAATATTCATTTTGTTACATTTATTTATTGACAAGCATTCCACTGAATTATAATAGCTATTTTATCAAACATTGTTGCATATTTTCTAAAATTATTTCTATTTCTAATATAACAATACTATCTTATGTACCTTTGCAGAATCCCCTTTTCCATTAAATTTTCACCCATTATCTCTAAATAGGCCCTGTTTCTCTATATTTTGTTTCTGTCCTTTATAACTTCTTTTCCTTTCTTTCTTCCCTCTCATCTTCTCCCTCCCCTTGTCTCTCTACTTCTAATTCTCTCTTCTGCATTTCCCTCTTCTGTTGCTTTCTAATTTTATACTTATTTTTCACTCTATTTTTTTGGGGGTTGTTTTTCCCAATCTTAAACTTTCCATTCTCTTTCCCCCCTTTCCTTTCCCCCCGCACCTAAGATTACTTGTTCATTAAAGATGGCTTCTTCTTTGTCACAATCTTCTTGTTCTGCAGGCATTTCTTGTTGTTTCTCATAGTTCCAAATCTCCATTTCTAAGAACTGAAATACGAAGCCAAAAGAACCCCTCCCTTCTTGTGCATCTTCTTTGTACTTTTTAAGTTCCATTTTCAGTTCTTCTAAAAGTGGAGCCATTTTAAACAGTTTTAAACAACCACCTGATTGATTTTAGTCATTCAAATACAATCACCAAAAATCCAGAGATCATCAAGTAATCCAAATAGTCCCAAGCTGTTTCTTCTTATTTCTTTTTCCACTTTCTCTTCCTGGGGTTTTTGTTGCGATGTTTCAGTTAAAATGTATCTTTTGGAAGTCTTGTTGAGATTTTGCTGTAAGTTCTTTTTAATTCCAGGCAGTCTCCTCCCTTCCAGATCCTGCCCTTTTATTATTTTCCTCTCCTTTCCTGTTTTCAAAAGCTTTTGATTATCCAGAAATCTTTATTATCCCTTTGACTTTTTATTTTCAGCATTAAATGCCTATTAATGTCAAAGTGGATTTTTTTCCAATTTCTTGCTTAAGTCTCTTAGCTGTCAGTATAGGAAAAGGAGAAAAAAACCCAAATCTTTTCCCTTTTCTCTCTCCTTCGCAGCTTAAAAATCTTCTTAGGGAACAATGTTATTGTTTTTTTTTTAATAGTTTCAATTCCAGGGTACCTTATTTGTTGCTTTTGCTGCTTGACCCGGTCAACCAAAACTTTCTCTTCTTATCTTCCTCCTGCACATTCTTTTCCGGTCGAGTTTTTCTTTGTGGTGGCCATTTCTGACCACCGCTACAACCACCTTCGGGAAAGGGAGTAATGGCCAGCTGGGGAGGAGAGATGCGGCTCTCCTCAACCCTGCAGGCAGTCTCCCCCTTCTTCACCACCTCTACGGGGTGGCTTAGCCCCGAAACCAGCCGGCTCGGGGCGCTCCAGCGGCGAGCACGGATCGAAACCTCGCAGAGACGAGGCTTCGGTCTGTTGCCGAAGAACTCAAACCAGAAGTCCAAGGACTACCTATAAATTCTGTTCAGCCTGTAGAAAGTAGAAAATAGGAAAATCTTTATCAAATGGCAAAGTGCCAGTAGAGCAAGGGTGTGAAACACATGTGGTCGGGTCTGGCCCACGAGGCTGACCTGGAAAATGTAAGGAGCTGTCCTGTGTCTCTACAGTCTGGTCTCCCCAACGCAAAGAGGAAACATAGGGCCATCGTGGCTTTGGCCCGGTCTACCCAATGCAAAGAGAAAACATGCCAGCAATTTGGGGAGTGGCGTCAAGTTGGCCAAGCCCACCCAGTCAGCCATTCCCCTCCCCCAAGATCAACCACAGCCATGATGCGCCCCTCAATGAAATTGAGTTTGACACCTCTGCAGTAGAGAGCCCTTGTCCTCCTAAAATAAGGATCCCCAGTTTTGATGTTAAGCCTGAGAAGATTTTGAGCACATTAGCAGAGCAGAATCTATCCCACACCTTGCAGGGTTTATGTAAAATGGACAGAAGAAGAGTATTCAGCTAACCCTCACTTAGCAAACACAATTGGGATCGGCAACCAGGGCTTTCTTAATGTATGGGCCTGATGGACACTTGCCCGTGGGCCCCACGAGCATGGGGCCCCCGTGCTAATCTGCGTATATTAACCCTTCAATGCACCTTGTATCATAAATACAGCAATAATATATTCATTACATTTTACTGCATTTTTTAAAATTAATACTGACATGCAAATATATGTTTAATTTTATCGACCGCTTACATTTTAATTCCTGTGAGTAGTTGTTATAGGGGCCCCAGAACACCCGGGGCCCATAATGCTGTTAAGACGGCCCTGCTGGCAACTTGGTTGGTAAGCAACCTGGACTTTAAGTGGAACATCGGCATCACATGACTGTGATAGGTTCCCTCCCGCTGTGGTCATTAAGTGAATCATAGAGAGTTTTTAAGTCAGACTTCACATGACCGCATGACTAGATTTTACTGCTGGCCTCTTCATTGACTTTGTCTATTGGAAGCCAGTTGTGAAACGTAAAAGTTGTAAATACATGGAGCACGCTGTGAAAGTTGTAAACATGAGGATTGGTCATAAAGTTACTTTTTCAGTATTGTAATGGTCACTAAAGTGGATAGTAAGTGAGTTTTCCCTGTACAACAAGGAGAGCATAGAAGTCTATGGAATTTCTATTGGGATATTCCCTTTCACTCAGTGCCCAGTCTATGCTAATATAAAGCGTTTTTCTTTATTATTTTATTTTTGTCAATTAAGTAATTTTGACATTAGGTTAGAAATTCCAAAGCAGTGACTATATTGTTGCCAGGAATTTTGATGGTTGCTATGTGGACAGAATGGGCAGAAGAAAGAAAGAATAGTGATACTTGATATTCTCAAACAACAGCCATTTACACCTCAGGCAGAGCTGTCTTTTAAGCATGAAGGGAGTGTATAAAATTGCCTTTGTTTAGTTATATTGTGGTGAAGTTAGTTCTTTTGTCCAGTATCCCTGCCACAGTTTTCATGCTGCAGCATTTAAACAGTTTCACATTGCAAAACGTGATTTACAATAATTCAGTTTTAACTTATACCTTACATTTCATAGATGTATTGCAGGCCAAAGAAGTATTTCAGATTAAATTCTATAAAAATATTTCACGGCCTTCGAGACAAGAAAATAGAATAGAATTCCTTATTGGCCAAGTGTGATTGGACACACAATAAATTTGTCCCCAGTGCATAAGCTCTCAGTGTACATACAAGCAACAAGTGATAAATCATGATCATAATCAGAAAATGCAATCATCCTAAATCATAAGATACAACACTCCGTGATAGGATACTCAATAAGCAATCAACATAAATTATACTGTAGTAGGATACTAAATAAAAACAATCAACATAAATCATAAGATACAAACAACAAAATTGTAGTCAGAAGAAGCTGAGAAAATAGGTAATAGGAAAGATGAGAAGGATAATAGTAATACAACCCTACTAGGTGGCTTGACATCCCAGGGCATAAAACAGTGTTGTGGGAATTAGTTGTTTAGCAGAGTGATGGTATGGGGGTAAAAACTGTCCTTGTATCTAGTTGTTTTGGCATGCAATGCCCTGTAGTGTCGTCTTGAAGAGTGTGAATGGAACCCCAGGTTGCAACCCTTTTGAAGCAGCTGCATCTTAAGCTGCTACAGTTGTACAGGTCTCTGAAAAGACACGGCTGCTTTGAAGAGTTGAATATCGATGCTACATTCATGCTTCCAAGTGCTCTGAAGCTCTATTTTGGATTCTACAACCCCGTCCGCTAGGTCTCAGAAGCTTAGGTGTTCATGTTCCCGTTGGAGGCGAGGGTTGGAAATATTATATGAATTTCATCCCGACTGAAAGCTTTCATTTATTAGTGGACACGGGACTCCGCGAAACGACTTGAAAGAAAGAGGCTTGGCGTGGACAGCCTGTTCCTCATCAGGCTGTGGAAAGCGGTGTGTCCAGCCTCTTTTTGATGGAGCTTGTTCTCCTCGCCAAGCCGAGTGTGTGAAAAAGCCAAGTGTGCTGGCTGCACCAGCAGGCTTTCCCACCGAGACTTGAGCCTGGACTCTTCTTTCACCATCCTGGCCACGTTGACCCTTCATGCCTTGATGGGCAGTTCCCATAGCGATGGATTAAGAATGGGGAGGGTAGATGGCATTGTTCCCCTGCGAAGGCCTGAAACTATTGTCTTGCAAAACTTGGATGGTTGAGAGGCCCAAGTTTCTTTCTTCCTGGGAAGCCGCCTTTTTCATTCCCACCCTTCTCTGGCAAGCTCCGCTCCCTGCCTTACTGAGTAAATTGCTTTCTTATTCAGTAGAATCTATTTATTTCTCTTTCTTATCTTTCGATCATTAACGTAACCCTGACTGAGTGGATGGGTTTGCACAACACCAGCTAGTTCTCGACTTACAACCATTCATTTAGTAACAGTTTAAAGTTGCAATGGCACTAAAAAGAAGTCACTTATTACCAGTCCTCACATGACCACTGCAACAGTGGTGGTATTCAGCAGGTTCTGACCAGTTCTGGAGAACCGGTAGCGGAAATTTTGAGTAGTTCGGAGAACCAGCAAATCCCACCTCTGACTGGCCCCGCCCCCATCTATGCTCTGCCTCCCGAGTCCCAGCTGATTGGCTGGGTCTTCTTTCGTTGCCCTGCGCAGGAGAACGGAGCTGGAAAGCAGGTTAGTGGGGTGGGGGAATGGGATTTTGCAGTATCCTTCCCCCAGGAGTAGGGAGGGAATGGGGATTTTACAGTATTCGTCCCCTGCCACGCCCACCAAGCCACGCCCACAGAACTGGTAGTAAACATTTTTGAATCCCACCACTGCACTACAACATCCCCGTAGTCATGTGACCAAAATTCAGGTGCTGCATTTGCCGTAGTTGCAAGGTCCTGGGATCATATGATCTCCCTTTGTGACCTTCCCAGCTGGCTTTCAACAAGCAATGTCAACAAGGAAAGCCGGATTTGTTTAATGACCAGGTAATTCACTTAACTTGCCGTGATTCACTTAACAACTGTGGGAAAAACAGGTCATCAAATTAGGTGTGACTCACTTAAGGACCTTGCTTAGCAGTGGGAATTCTGTTCCTAACTGTGGTTATAAGTTGAAGACTATGTGTACCAAACCAGAATGAAATGAGGTTAGGTAGTTTCTGATTCGGTGAGTCATGTGAATCCAAGCATTGTCATAACATATTGTGTGAACTAAGCCATCAGAACAGGGTAGGGATTATCAAACTTTAAACCCCTTTAAAGGAAAATGAGTTGAGTGTGACTCTTTTCATGAATAGGAGACATGATTTCATTGGGGCTAGAGCTGGCCAAGAAATAAGCATATCAGATAGTTCTAATAATAATTTTAAAAAATAGTTTTTGTGTTCTCAAACTTTGAAGTACTACAGTAGGGAAAGTTGAGGGCAAAGCCCCAAATGAGTTTTGACAATGCTGCTGCAAGCCAATTCTTTTTAATTGTGCCCCCCCCTAAATTGTTTGAAATTCCCAGGATAAGTGTGTGTCATGACCCACTTTTTAAGAATGCAGTCATGATCCTATATTAGAGCAACTTTTCAGACACAGCATGCTATGTAGACGGAGCTTTTTTGTTGCTTTATTGTATTCAGTTTATTATATAAATCCAACCATTGTGTTCAACCATTTGAGGTCCCATTCAACCATTTTGTGACTCTCAAGATGTTTGACTTCAGTTCCCATCAGCCTTAGCTGGCAGAGTCAAAGTTGGGGGAGGGATTGGGATCAGTAGATATGCAGCAAGACCACTCCGTTTTATTCTTATTTTCATTAGTTCTGTAAAGTTTGGTTTAATCTGCAAAGATTAACTGGTGGCTAGTTGAGTCTAGATTTTATTTGCTTTTATCCTTCCTGTTTACACGAGAAGTTTAGATTTTATTAGTGGAATGCATGTAGTTTGAAAGAGAGAAAAAGTACAGTATCTTGTAGCCAGCAGAAAAACAAAAACAAAAATGAGTTGATGAGTTTTATCTACTTATATATTTATTACATTTTTTAACCTGCCTTTATTATTTTATAAGTAACTCAAGGTGACAAACATACATCATACTTCTTCCTCTTCTTCCTTTCCCCACAACAACAGTCCTGAGGGGTGGGTTGGGCTGACTGGCCCAAAGTCACCTAACTTAATTCTGGTTTAATTGGGTTTGTTTTATTATTTTTATTGGTTTTTTTTTATCCTGCCTTTATCTATATACAGTATATAAAAGCGAAATACCACTCATGCATCATCACAAAATCTCCAGAACCGTAAAGCCTACAAGCTTGAAATTTGGCGCGTATGTTCTTCTTGGCTTCTAGGTGCTTGCTAAGAAAGGATTTTTTGAAATGACCATGAGAGCATTAGTATTTTGTATATTATTATTAACACGCTCTGATGCTAAGGAGTTCTACTTCCCCTCCTCCCCACCTGGAAAGAGATCTGTTCCAAATGCGAAACACAAGCAGAGGAGATTCCTTTTTACTTTCACAGCAGCAACCGGCTTTAATACAGAACAATTGAGCTAAGCCATCCCAGGCTCCTTGCCATCTCCTTCTTGCTCAAATAGCAAATACTGTTTCAGTTTCCAAACAGCCCTCAACTGTCTCACACACCGACAGGACGCTAGCCAGATGAATACCGGTGGATGCTGGTAGGCGGAGGCAGAATTTCCCCCCCTTATTTTCCTCCCCGAAACTACACAGTTTCGTAGCGAAGCACAGGTATCGAGCTAGTTACTTTATAAGTAAAGTACTTATTACTTTGTAAGTGAACATACATAATACTCCTCCCCTTATTTTCTCTGCAGCAACAATCCTGTGAGGTAGATTGGGCTGAGAGAGAATGATTGGCCCAAAATCACCCAGCTAGAGGGAAAACTGGAACTCACAGTCTCCTGACTTCTAGGCCAGCACCTTAACCACTACTCCAAATGATTCTTTTGCATCATTGCCCCACTCTTTCTAAAAATTGAGTGTGAAATTATTATGTGATTTTTCCCCCCAGGGACCATCCAATCCTTCATTTAGAATAAATAAAATATACCTATAGGAAGTCCTCGATTTAGACCACAATTGAGTCCAAAATTTCTGTTGCTAAGTGAGATAGCTTTAAGCGAGTTTTGCCCCATTATACCACATTTCTTGCCACGGTTGTTAAGGGAATCACAGCAGTTGTTACAGTTAGTGGTACAGTTGTTAAGTGAAACTGGCTTCCCCATTGACTTTGCTTGTTAGAAGGTCACAAAAGGGGATCATGTGACCCCAAGACACTGCAACAGTTATAAATATGAATCTGTGATGACCTGGGGCGTTACACAAAAATAACCAAGTCACAAAAGTAGAATAAATTCCCTTTCATGCCTCCAACTTGGCTCCAATGTCCAATTATCCTCGGCTGGATATAAACTCTTCAAAAAACAGTCTACGAATGGCAGAAATGCAGTCCGAGCCCAAAGTAAAGATAATTAGAAATAAAAAACCCAACACAAACCACACTGAGGTAATTAACACGGCAGGCCAGGATGATAAATTGCAGACTTTCAACGGATAACACAGCACCCACACTTTGGAGAATGCCAAAACCCAAATAAGCCTCGACCAAGAAAATGCATGCTTTGCTTCCAGCAAAGAGCTGAGTAAAAGCCCCACTTATATCCTGTTCTCCCAGCTGCAACTAATGAAAGGGATCAGGGCCTTTTTCTCCCCTGTAAGCCACATTGCTCCCTTCTCCGTTCCTCCCTGCATGCCCTAGGATGAAGAGGGGATGGCCCTGGGTCTTCCTCTGAATGCCCAGCTGGACTATGCCCTTCCCTGTTTCTTCCACAGCCACCGGAGCCACACTCCCACTCCCTGTCAGCTGCTCAATCTCTCGCTCAGAATCAGACTCCAACAAGGGCATGACAGAATCAGTTCTTAAGCATCTGAATTTTGATCATATGACCATGGGGATACTGCAACCGTCGTAAGTGTGAAAAATGGTCATAAGTCACTTTTTTCAGTGCTGTTGTCACTAAATGAACAATTGTAAGGCAAGGACTACCTGAAGTATACCACACACCCTTCCAAAAGAAAATGTGCAAATTACAATAATTGACATATGAATGTGCTTCAGATTTTGTTTTTAATCTCTCTAACTCCATGTGGAACTAATTACAAGATGCGCACATTAGTAGTTGAGAATAGGCGGTAAATTTGTGATTCTGACTTTTTCAGGGGGGAAAAAAAGCTGTGTATGGTTTGACAATTACTCTTTTCCTATTGATTATTTTGCTCCGATACGTGGAGGACGTGGTTAGATTTGAATGTTATAATCTGTTTGAATTACTGCTGCAAGATAAGAATTGCACGTGGTATGGCCTTAATCCTCCAGCTTTGAAAGAATTGTGCTTTAGGGCCTGGAGTATAGCAATAATAATTACGTTTATATCTAGTAAATTGTATTGATTACATTTATATTCTTCTTTCCTCTTAAAATGCCCAAAGGAGCTTTATCTCCAAGGAGATGACAGATAATATATAGAAATGTACGAATGAGCATAATCTCCTTTGTTTTTGGAAATGCAAAATAGAATATATATATAAAAAAATCAATCTCACACAGATACTTTATGTTATGAATTTTTTTTTTTTAAAAAAAAAACACCTTACCTCTGTCATCTTCTTTTTTGTAGGATAAGTATGATGCTTCTGGGAACCTTCCTTCTCCCTGTTCTGTGTTTCCTGGGGCCAACAATTCCACAGGAACTACAGTACCCCACCTTTTCGCACAATGCCACCAAATTTATTCACTTCATTATGGATCCCGATTCAGGAACTCTGTATCTGGGGGCTACAAACTTCCTTTTTCAATTGACTCCAGACCTGGTGATGGAAGAAGCCGTTTCCATGGGCCCGATCTTAGACAGCAAAGATTGCCTTCCTCCTGTTTTCAAGCAGGATTGTCCGCAAGCTCTGGAGACAGACAACTACATCAAACTCCTGCTCATCAACTCGCTAGAGAAAGAACTCATTGTTTGCGGCAGTGTGTGGCAAGGGATCTGTGAGAAGAGGACTCTCGGCTTCATTAAACATGTCCTCTTCCAACCCCAGACACCAGGAGACACTCAATATGTGGTCGCCAATGATCCCAATATTTCCACCGTGGGGCTGGTAGGTTACTCCAAAGAAAATGTGCCACTTCTCTTTGTTGGCCGAGGATACACCAGTCGGGGCGTTGGAGGAAGCATCCCTCCCATCACAACTCGCAATCTCAGGGCCCACCCAGGAGATGTGTCAGGGCCTAACTCCCACACCATCTTCTCCTACGAGGAAACAGCCAAGCTGGCTGTGGGTCGACTCTCTGAATACAGCCACCATTTTGTCAAGTCATTCACGCATGGCTCCAGTGTCTACTTCCTGTTCTACCGGCGTGATCTCAAGTCGCAGTCCCGGGAGTACAAGACGTACATTTCCCGGATCTGTCTGGACGATGCCCACTATTACTCCTATGTGGAGCTGCCCTTGGTCTGCAGGAACCACGAGAAGACTTATAGCCTCTTGCAGGCGGCCTACGTGGCACAGGCAGGGGTAGAAGGACAACCGGGAGATGCACTTTTTGTGACTTTTTCTGCCTGGCAGGCTTCTTTGGGGAAGCTGAGCGAGGAATCTGCACTCTGTGTTTATCCCATGGAGGAAGTAGATCGCTTCATAACTCAGACCAGGGACCTTTGTTATACCAGGGACGGGAAAATGGAGGATGGCAGGGAGGTGGCCTACATAGAATACGATGTCAGCTCTAGCTGCGTCCAGCTCTCAGCGGTAAGTGCACTTTTATTAAATTTCTACATCATCCATCTCACCTAAGTGACTCTGCGTGGTTTACGACATCACATTTATTGCAAGCGGATGTAAATCTATCCAGGGTGCACCAGAAGCCAGGGCCCATAAGCAATTTGTTAGATCAATTACGTTAAAGGTTTGAATGGATTGCCATTTTCTTCCAGTAAAGGCTTACCTACTTGTTTGACGCATGACCTTTGAATAACCTAAGATTTTCCCCAGAAAATAATAATAATAATAAAACATATTGGCCTTTGGGAATCTCACTTTGGGTACATCTTATGCATGTAATTCACATGGTTTTGGGTGGGATTCCCAGGCAATTTGCCATTTAGGGCTTCCCATAATTCCCAGTCATATTGTTTCCCAAGCTGATGATCCCTCATAACCTTTAAGAAGTTTGCTGGAGGAGACATGCCAGCAAACAAGGATGATGATGATGATGATTAGACTTCTGTCCCACCCACCCACCCATTCATTCATTTATTTTTCTTGGTCAACTCAAGTTGGCGAACATGTTATCTCCAAGGTATAACTTGGTACCAATTTGAAAGAATGAGGGGGGAAACCAAGGCCTTTATGGGCTGTGTGTTAAGCTGACCCAGACTAATCTAG